>NC_044034.1:227591179-228209377 GCF_901765095.1 Microcaecilia unicolor | reverse complement strand
AACATGCCTGGTAGAAAGGAACTCTTTAGGGATGGAAGTATAGCTATACTTCTGTAGGCCCTTCCTAACAGAAACCACCATATTATAGCTTTTTAGAATCATTAACAAAAGAAACTCTTTTAGATTAAAATAATGTGTGCAAAGTGATAAAAATGCTGAGAGAGGGAGAGAGAGAAGAAAGGCAGACAAGTTGACCAGCCAAGGTCACATCTGTGAGATAACAGGGAACTATGAACAAAGAGACTACAGAGAGGGAGGGGGAGGTTAGGGGGGAAGAGAGTGAAAAGTTCAGAGATGCTGTTACACAGAACCCTAGCAGGCAGACGACCATCAGCCAATGAGAAAAACTTAGGGGAAGCCATTTAAATGTAACTATAAGGTCTGTAGAATCTTATAGAAATCTGTGTGTATGTGAGCAAGCTCCCAGTTCAGAGCTGCTGGAACACACACCTCTTTGCAAAGATGAATTTTGATTTTTGAACAATAAATTGCTTAATTAAGCTTTGATTCATCAATCTGAGTTTATGAGTCCTATTTTTGTATAGGTTCTCAGGTTATCTGGGGGCTATCTGCAACAGTTAGGGAAATGCAACATTTTTCTATTCAATCCTGCAAACCATTTTCTATGTGGCCACAGGTGCATGCCTACCACAGGCTTAAGCCCAAAGACATGGTGAGTGGGAGGGCTTCTAGTTTCAGTTCCTGTTCTAAATTCCCTGCAGGTGGCTACAGCCTGGTGCCTACATAATTCCCCTAGCCTGTGCCCTTCGGTACCTGATTGATTGCATTGCAATTGTGATGAACTAAACATGTACAGACCTTCCAAGTCTCCCGCTTTCAGAAGGAGACTCCCACTTTGACGGGTCATCGCCCGCACTCCCACCAAACTCAGAGCTTTTCCCGCTCAGCGGCTGCAATCAGCAGCATGATTCTCAGTGCAGGTCCATAACAAACACGCCAGCAATGTGGTGTGTGCGTGTTGACATCAGCATGCTGCCTCGTGCACTGCACACGGAGTGGCAGGCAAAGGAAGAGACAGGTTGTTTGCAGCAAGCTGAGTGCTACCTTTTTCACACCATGACCACACCACCTGCTGCTGCTCTGCTGAGTCTGACTCTGAACGGGAGTTACCTCTTCCCCCCCCCCCCCCACCCCGAGCAGATAAAAAGTGAGGGTCCTCGCAGTACTTTAAGCAAGCAAGCTAAGGCTGTTGTTTTTCACTGTGATTTCTGTTGCTCCCTTCTGTCTGGCTCCAAAGTGCTGCAGGAGTTCTCAGCTGAGCTTCTCTGTCCTGTCTCCCACCCCTCACCCCGAATGGCAAGCAGAGAAATGGGTGAGGGTCTGTGGTCGTCTTTGAATTAAGCAAGAAGCAAGCAGCTGCTAATGTTTGCCACCAAGACCTCACCTGTGCTGCTCTAACTGTCTTCAAATTTGCAAGAGCTGCCTCTGCACCCCCTCCCCATGCCCCCTCACCCCGGTGACACAGACACACAGGCCTCACGCTTGGGAGGCTTCAGGGCAAGAAGGAAAGCCCGGAGGCTCCAATACAGGCACTCACTGCCTGGCTAAGCTCTAGGAGCTATACTGTGAGCTGCTGCATTCTCTCTGCAGCCACCACCGCCGCCCCCCCCCCCTTGCAACACATTAGGATTCAGAAGCAGTTAAGTGAAACCAGAAGCTGGAATCTAGCCCAGAGAGGACAAGACTGACTCAGGAGGACATTGAAGATCCAGCTGATCATCCTGCTGAGAGACAGATAGTGAGGCAGCTTGGGCAGAGAAAGCGAATGCTACATACCTGTAGAAGGTATTCTCCGAGGACAGCAGGCTGATTGTTCTCACTGATGGGTGACGTCCACGGCAGCCCCTCCAATCGGAAACTTCTCTAGCAAAGTCCTTTGCTAGTCCTCGCGCGCCCGCGCGCACCGCGCATGCGCGGCCGTCTTCCCGCCCGAAACCGGCTCGAGCCGGCCAGTCCAGTATGTAGCAAGACAATACACTTCAAGGGAAGACACAACTCCAACGGGGAGGCGGGCGGGTTTGTGAGAACAATCAGCCTGCTGTCCTCGGAGAATACCTTCTACAGGTATGTAGCATTCGCTTTCTCCGAGGACAAGCAGGCTGCTTGTTCTCACTGATGGGGTATCCCTAGCCCCCAGGCTCACTCAAAACAACAACCATGGTCAATTGGGCCTCGCAACGGCGAGGACATAACTGAGATTGACCTAAAAAATATACCAACTAACTGAGAGTGCAGCCTGGAACAGAACAAACAGGGCCCTCGGGGGGTGGAGTTGGATCCTAAAGCCCAAACAGGTTCTGAAGAACTGACTGCCCGAACCGACTGTCGCGTCGGGTATCCTGCTGCAGGCAGTAATGAGATGTGAATGTGTGGACAGATGACCACGTCGCAGCTTTGCAAATTTCTTCAATGGAGGCTGACTTCAAGTGGGCTACCGACGCAGCCATGGCTCTAACATTATGAGCCGTGACATGACCCTCAAGAGCCAGCCCCGCCTGGGCGTAAGTGAAGGAAATGCAATCTGCTAGCCAATTGGATATGGTGCGTTTCCCTACAGCCACTCCCCTCCTATTGGGATCAAAAGAAACAAACAATTGGGCGGACTGTCTGTGGGGCTGTGTCCGCTCCAGGTATAAGGCCAATGCTCTCTTGCAGTCCAATGTGTGCAGCTGACGTTCAGCAGGGCAGGAATGAGGACGGGGAAAGAATGTTGGCAAGACAATTGACTGGTTCAGATGGAACTCCGACACGACCTTTGGCAAGAACTTAGGGTGAGTGCGGAGGACTACTCTGTTATGATGAAATTTGGTGTAAGGGGCCTGGGCTACCAGGGCCTGAAGCTCACTGACTCTACGAGCTGAAGTAACTGCCACCAAGAAAATGACCTTCCAGGTCAAGTACTTCAGATGGCAGGAATTCAGTGGCTCAAAAGGAGGTTTCATCAGCTGGGTGAGAACGACATTGAGATCCCATGACACTGTAGGAGGCTTGACAGGGGGCTTTGACAAAAGCAAACCTCTCATGAAGCGAACAACTAAAGGCTGTCCCGAGATCGGCTTACCTTCCACATGGTAATGGTATGCACTGATTGCGCTAAGGTGAACTCTTACAGAGTTGGTCTTGAGACCAGACTCAGACAAGTGCAGAAGGTATTCAAGCAGGGTCTGTGTAGGACAAGAGCGAGGAGCTAGGGCCTTGCTGTCACACCAGACGGCAAACCTCCTCCACAGAAAGAAGTAACTCCTCTTAGTGGAATCTTTCCTGGAAGCAAGCAAGACGCGGGAGACACCCTCTGACAGACCCAAAGAGGCAAAGTCTACGCTCTCAACATCCAGGCCGTGAGAGCCAGGGATCGGAGGCTGGGATGTAGAAGAGCCCCTTCGTCCTGCGTGATGAGGGTCGGAAAACACTCCAATCTCCACGGTTCTTCTGAGGATAACTCCAGAAGAAGAGGGAACCAGATCTGACGCGGCCAAAAAGGAGCAATCAGAATCATGGTGCCTCGGTCTTGCTTGAGTTTCAACAAAGTCTTCCCCACCAGAGGAATGGGAGGATAAGCATACAGCAGGCCCTCCCCCCAATCCAGGAGGAAGGCATCCGATGCCAGTCTGCCGGGGGCCTGAAGCCTGGAACAGAACTGAGGGACTTTGTGGTTCACTCGAGATGCGAAGAGATCCACCAAGGGGGTGCCCCACGCTTGGAAGATCTGGCGCACCACTCTGGAGTTGAGCGACCACTCGTGAGGTTGCATAATCCGGCTCAGTCTGTCGGCCAGACTGTTGTTTACGCCTGCCAGATATGTGGCTTGGAGCACCATGCCGAGACGGCAAGCCCAGAGCCACATGCTGACGGCTTCCTGACACAGGGGGCGAGATCCGGTGCCCCCCTGCTTGTTGACATAGTACATGGCAACCTGGTTGTCTGTCTGAATTTGGATAATTTGATGGGACAGCCGATCTCTGAAAGCCTTCAGAGCGTTCCAGATCTCTCACAACTCCAGGAGATTGATCTGTAGACCGCGTTCCTGGAGGGACCAGCTTCCTTGGGTGTGAAGCCCATCGACATGAGCTCCCCATCCCAGGAGAGACGCATCCGTTGTCAGCACTTTTTGCGGCTGAGGAATTTGGAAAGGACGTCCCAGAGTCAAATTGGACCAGATTGTCCACCAATACAGGGATTCGAGAAAACTCGTGGACAGGTGGATCACGTCTTCTAGACCCCCAGCAGCCTGATACCACTGGGAGGCTATGGTCCATTGAGCAGATCTCATGTGAAGACGGGCCATGGGAGTCACATGAACTGTGGAGGCCATGTGGCCCAGCAATCTCAACATCTGCCGAGCTGTGATCTGCTGGGACGCTCGCACCCGCGAGACGAGGGACAACAAGTTGTTGGCCCTCGTCTCTGGGAGATAGGCACGAGCCGTCCGAGAATCCAGCAGAGCTCCTATGAATTCGAGTTTCTGCACTGGGAGAAGATGGGACTTTGGATAATTTATCACAAACCCCAATAGCTCCAGGAGGCGAATAGTCATCTGCATGGACTGCAGGGCTCCTGCCTCGGATGTGTTCTTCACCAGCCAATCGTCGAGATATGGGAACACGTGCACCCCCAGCCTGCGAAGTGCCGCTGCTACCACAGCTAGGCACTTTGTGAACACCCTGGGCGCAGAGGCGAGCCCAAAGGGTAGCACACAGTACTGGAAGTGGCGTGTGCCCAACTGAAATCGCAGATACTGTCTGTGAGCTGGCAGTATCGGGATGTGTGTGTAGGCATCCTTCAAGTCCAGAGAGCATAGCCAATCGTTTTGCTGAATCATGGGGAGAAGGGTGCCCAGGGAAAGCATCCTGAACTTTTCTTTTACGAGATATTTGTTCAGGGCCCTTAGGTCTAGGATGGGACGCATCCCCCCTGTTTTCTTTTCCACAAGGAAGTACCTGGAATAGAATCCCAGCCCTTCTTGCCCGGATGGCACGGGCTCGACCGCATTGGCGCTGAGAAGGGCGGAGAGTTCCTCTGCAAGTACCTGCTTGTGCTGGAAGCTGTAGGATTGAGCTCCCGGTGGACAATTTGCAGGTTTTGAGGCCAAATTGAGGGTGTATCCTTGCCGGACTATTTGCAGAACCCACTGATCGGAGGTTATGAGAGGCCACCTTTGGTGAAAAGCTTTCAACCTCCCCCCGACCGGCAGGTCGCCCGGCACTGACACTTGGATGTCGGCTATGCTCTGCTGGAGCCAGTCAAAAGCTCGCCCCTTGCTTTTGCTGGGGAGCCGCGGGGCCCTGCTGAGGCGCACGCTGCTGACGAGAGAGCGCGCGCTGGGGCTTAGCCTGGGCCGCAGGCTGTCGAGAAGGAGGATTGTACCTACGCTTACCAGAAGCATAGGGAACAGTCTTCCTTCCCCCAAAAAATCTTCTACCTGTAGAGGTAGATGCTGAAGGCTGCCGGCGGGAGAACTTGTCGAATGCGGTGTCCCGCTGGTGGAGAGACTCTACCACCTGCTCGACTTTCTCTCCAAAAATGTTGTCCGCACGGCAAGGCGAGTCCGCAATCCGCTGCTGGAGTCTATTCTCCAAGTCGGCGGCACGCAGCCATGAGAGCCTGCGCATCACCACACCTTGAGCAGCGGCCCTGGACGCATCATCAAAGGTGTCATACACCCCTCTGGCCAGGAATTTTCTGCACGCCTTCAGCTGCCTGACCACCTCCTGAAAAGGCTTGGCTTGCTCAGGGGGAAGAGCATCAACCAAGCCCGCCAACTGCCGCACATTGTTCCGCATGTGTATGCTCGTGTAGAGCTGGTAAGACTGGATTTTGGCCACGAGCATAGAGGAATGGTAGGCCTTCCTCCCAAAGGAGTCTAAGGTTCTAGAGTCCTTGCCCGGGGGCGCCGAAGCATGCTCCCTAGAACTCTTAGCCTTCTTTAGGGCCAGATCCACAACTCCAGAATCATGAGGCAACTGGGTGCGCATCAGATCTGGGTCCCCATGGATCCGGTACTGGGACTCGATCTTCTTGGGGATGTGGGGATTAGTTAGAGGTTTTGTCCAGTTCGCAAGCAATGTCTTTTTTAGGACATGGTGCAAGGGAACAGTGGACGCTTCCTTAGGTGGAGAAGGATAGTCCAGGAGCTCAAACATTTCAGCCCTGGGCTCGTCCTCCACAACCACCGGGAAGGGGATGGCCGTAGACATCTCCCGGAGAAAGGAAGCGAAAGACAGACTCTCAGGAGGAGAAAGCTGTCTTTCAGGAGAGGGAGTGGGATCAGAAGGAAGACCCTCAGACTCCTCGTCAGAGAAATATCTGGGGTCTTCTTCTTCCTCCCACGAGGCCTCACCCTCGGTGTCAGACACAAGTTCACGAACCTGTGTCTGCAACCTCGCCCGGCTCGACTCAGTGGAGCCACGTCCACGATGGGGGCGTCGAGAGGTAGACTCCCTGGCCCGCATCGGCGAAGCTCCCTCCGCCGACGTAGTCGGGGAGCCCTCCTGGGAGGTGGCCACAGACCTCACCCCGGGCGATGGGCCAGCCGGCGCCACGCTCGACGGTACCGGAGGCGCAAGCACCGCCGGTACCGGAGGGGTAGGGCGCAACAGCTCTCCCAGAATCTCTGGGAGAACGGCCCGGAGGCTCTCGTTCAGAGCGGCTGCAGAGAAAGGCAAAGAGGTCGATGCAGGCGTCGACGTCAGAACCTGTTCCGGGCGAGGAGGCTGTTCCGGGCTGTCCAGAGTGGAGCGCATCGACACCTCTTGAACAGAGGGTGAGCGGTCCTCTCGGTGCCGATGCCTGCTGGGTGCCGACTCCCTCGGCGACCCAGAGCTCTCGGTGCTGACGCGGGGAGGCGACCGGTGTCGATGCTTCTTCGATTTCTTCCGAAGCATGTCACCGGAGCTCCCCGGCACCGACGAGGAGGACGTAGAATCCAGCCGTCGCTTCCTCGGGGCCGAGGCCGAAGGAGGTCGGTCTCGGGGGGGCTGTACCGCAGGAGCCCTCAGGGTAGGAGGAGACCCACCCGAAGGCTCACCGCCACCAGCAGGGGAATGGACAGCCCTCACCTGCACTCCTGACGATGCACCACCGTCCGACGACATCAGCAGACGAGGTCCCGGTACCACCGACGTCGATGCAGCTATCCGATGTCTCGGCGCCGATGCAGAGGCCCGATGCACTCGATGCAGGGGCGGCCGAGGAAGATGGTCTGGACGCTGACGACGTCGATGCACTCGAAGAGCCCGGTGCCGATGCCGACGAAGAGCCCGAGAACAACACGATCCACTGGGCTAGTCTCGCTACCTGAGTCCGCCTTTGAAGCAGGGAACACAGACTGCAGTTCTGAGGGCGGTGCTCGGCCCCCAGACACTGAAGACACGACGAGTGTCGATCAGTGAGCGAGATAACCCGGGCGCACTGGGTGCACTTCTTGAAGCCGCTGGAAGGCTTCGATGTCATGGGCGGAAAAATCGCGCCGGCGAAATCAAAGTCCGAAATGACGGAAAAAGAGCACCAAAAAATTTGTAAGGGAGAAAATCTCGACCGAGGCCGAAAAGAGGCCTACCCCGACGACGAAAGAAAACTTATCAGGGCAAAAAGCTGGAAGTACGGGGAGGATTAACACGAAACCCGGGGGGGGGGGGGTTCCGGAGCACTTCCCGACACTTGAAAGACTTTCCGAAGAAAAAACACGTCAAAATAAATTTGGACGCGCGAGGTCGACTTTCCGGGGCTCGACACGGCGAAAACACGACCGTACCGAGTGCGGACAAAAGAAGACTGGCCGGCTCGAGCCGGTTTCGGGCGGGAAGACGGCCGCGCATGCGCGGTGCGCGCGGGCGCGCAAGGACTAGCAAAGGACTTTGCTAGAGAAGTTTCCGATTGGAGGGGCTGCCGTGGACGTCACCCATCAGTGAGAACAAGCAGCCTGCTTGTCCTCGGAGAAATCATATTTGTTAATTTTGGTTCAGTCCTGTAAAGTGGAAGAATGCCATCTGGGTTTAATTACTCAGAAGTCTAGCTTTTGCTAGACTAGAGGTTAGAAAGGTCAGAGAGAAATGAAACTTTCTTTGTCCCTTTTTGAGTGATGGATTGTTAAGACTAGTTCATAATAAATATACCACATCTGGATGCCATTCAATCTCGAGGGGATCAGCAAGCAAGGCATACTGGACAGTTTCGCAGGCAGTTTAACGCTGTTTAGAAGGAGATAGTGTAGGTTTAAATAATTCTAGATGATTTAGATTTTGTCTTATAAGGAATTCTGATTTCTGCTTATTTTAGAATATGTTTTATTCTGTTTGATTAATAAGTTCTATTTCTATGTAGAATATCTTTTCAATCCAGTGTCTGATTTTCAAGTGAGCTTTGTCTGCAGTTTAAGAGGTCATCATCTGGTTTGAATTATCCACAGTCCTAGCTAGGTGAAAGAGGTCAGGAAAAGTCAAGTCATCTCCTTGATTGATTATAACTAAGTGTAGGACTGGCCTCCTGAAAGTAATAATAAACCATGTCTGTGTGCCATTAAGCAAGACTTAGCCCCTCAATGAACCCATATGACTGGGAATATGAGAATTTAATAATAATAAAATACAAGAGATAGGTGCCACATTGTCTAGTTTGAGAGGCCCCAGGTCATAGGTCAGTTTAGGAAATATCTCAAACCTATGTAACTGATATTTTTAAGTAAATGTGTAGTAATAATTAGTTCAAGACAGGGTAATCAATCTATTCTTTACCATCTGGTGAGAAAGGGGGGCTAGAGAGGTGTAGGACCCTATATAACTGAGAGCAGAAGCAGCTTACGTTAGAAGAAGAGAAGGAGCTGAGACGAGCGAGACAAGACACAGAGAGCTGAAGAGAAGGAGAGACCTAGAGCTGATGTCCTACTTTGTTTGCTGGCAAATAAAGAAGATTTCTCTCTCATTCTGGTGTGTGGTGTTTGACTCCTGAAGTACCACAGATTCTGCTAACAACAGTGGTAATTCCTGCAACAATAGAGATGTGCCCCCCCCCCCCCCCCGGAGCATGGCACAAGGGCAGTCTGAGCTGGGAAGTTAGCAAGCCCTGAAGTTCACAGACAGCACAGCAGAACTTCAGAGCCCTTTTGTCAGAGACTGCTGCACCCTTCCTCCTCCCCTCCACCCCCAACACAGCAGCACACAGAGAACACAGGAGGGCTAGGATAGAAGCAAGCTAACTAGAGCCTGGCTTCTGCTGAGAGGGAGGCCCCACTCTCCCGTGACACCCCCCCCCCCCCCGACACTAGCACAAGCCACAGACAATGCCAGGCCAGCCCTTGACAGAGAGTGCACTGTGACTGCATTGCAAGAAGAATTTAATTGGGACACTTTTTTGTTACTGGGAGTCGAGTGGGCCTTGGGGGGGGGGGGGGGCAATGAGAATGGATGAGGGGATGAATGGGAGTGAGGAATGCTGGATGACAGGATGTAGAGCCTTATATTTTCAAACATGCTGGCTTGTGCAGCATACAGATGAACACAGAGGCAGTATAATAAGGGAATAACTTTTCATAGGTAGAGTAATCATTTGTTAGAAAGTGTAATCAGTGTGTCATTTGGAGGGGCTGGTTATAGGGACACCCTAGTGGCACTGTTATACTTGTGCACAGATTTCTTTTTCTCAAGGTAAAGGGCCTCTAAAACAGACATCATGTGCTGTTGGAACAGCCCATCACCCCTAAAGAGATTCAGGACGCGATCAGTAGTCTGCCCTCCTGTAAGTCTCCGGGATTGGATGGCTTCCCTAACAAGTTTTACAAAACTTTTGCACCTGAAATGGCTCCGTTATTAGCGGATCTGCTTAACCTGGTGGGGGTTGGGGGAATCCTCCCTCCTACAATGATGGAGGCTTGGTTAGCAGTAATACCTAAACCGGGCAAAGATCACAGTGAATGTGGCTCATACAGGCCTATTTCTGTACTAAATGCAGATGTTAAAATATTAGCGAAGGTGTTAGCAAATCGGCTGGCACCGATACTCCCGACCCTTGTGCATCCGGATCAAGTGGGCTTTGTCTCTCATCGAAAAGCGATGGATAATGTCAGACGTACACTAGACCTTATGTACCTGGCTAAGAGAAATAAGAGACCTTTGTGTCTCCTCAGTTTAGATGCTGAAAAAGCCTTTGATAGGGTCCACTGGTCCTTTATGTACGGGGTTTTGGAGGTCTTGGGTTTTGGTGCAAAGTTTAGGGGCTGGATACAGGCGCTTTAGAACTCGCCTAGAGCGTGTGTTAAAATCAATAGTAGCCCCTCAGGAATGTTTTCCCTTTGCCGGGGTACGCGCCAGGGATGTCCCCTGTCACCCTTCTTGTTTGCTCTGGTTATGGAGCCCTTCGCCTCCCGGATTCGACAGGACCCGAGGATTGAGGGGCCTACTGTAGCAGGGCAAATGCATAAAATGGCACTCTTCGCGGACGATGTCCTGCTATATGTGATTCGACCCCAAACCGTGTTCCCTTGACTTATCCAAATAATTGAGGAATATTCTGCAGTGTCAGGGTTCAAAGTTAATATGGCTAAATCTGAGGCTTTGAATGTTAATCTACCAGAGGAGGTGGTTGCAGATTTACAATCCGCCCACGCTTTTAGATGGGCGGACAAATCTATCCGGTATTTAGGGGTCAACCTTACCTCCAGTTTATCTGACTTATTCTCAGCTAACTACAGAGGTTTGATCCGAACTATTGCGGAAGATTTGGAGAGATGGGGTGAGCTGGAGGTTTCTTGGTTTGGCCGAATAGCTACTCTTAAGATGAATGTGTTACCCCGGCTTCTATACCTGTTTCAAGTGCTGCCTGTAATGATGCCCGGGTGATTCTTGGCAACTCTGCAGGAGCGTTTAGTGCGCTTCGTCTGGGCAGGAAAGCACCCTAGGTTGTCTCGTACTCTATTATATCAAGATGAGAGGCGTGGGGGTTTAGCTGTCCTGAACGTTTTCTGGTACTACCGGGCGGTGCAGGCGAAGGTAGCCCTGGAGTGGTATCAGGATTACCCGGATAGGCAGTGGGTTCATCTGGAACACTGTTCTTCGGGCGCTACACCTTTGGGGGCACTTATGTGGTTACCACGGCCTTTTCGTAAGCTTAATGAAGGGGTTTGTACCTCGGTGGAGGTCACACTTCACTATTGGGATAAGCTATTTCTGGGGGGGGGGGGGGGTCGCTGTGTCCTCTCGCGTATGACCTCGATAGCTTATAATCCCCTATTTTTGCCAGGGACCATGGAAGGGGTTTTCACAAGGTGGTATGGAGAGGGGCTGCGAATTTGGGACCAACTGTTTGAAGGGAATAACATGCTTGACTTCCAAGCCCTGCAATCCAGATTTCCTGGAGTGGGGAATGACGATTTTGCATACTACCAATTAGCACACTTTATCCGTACTAAAGCAGTCAGCTCAGTCATTAGGAAGGAAAAAGGCCCCTTAGAGGAGATGTGTGAGAAGTTAACTACTTCCCGTGGTTTGATTGGTAAAATATATAGATATATTGCAGCACAAGTCCCTAGCTATAAATGTCATTGGACGAGATGGGAGAAAGAATTGGGGATGACGTTGAGTGAGCTGGGGTGGGAGAGAATCGAACGGGCAGCGATGGGGGTGTCAATACATGTCCCTCTGAAGGAGAACGCCAAGAAGGTGTTGTACAGGTGGTATCTCACCACCGATCGTCTACAGCGAATATACCCAACAATGTCGGGTCAGTGCTGGAGAGGATGTGGTGTGAGGGGGACCATGGGACACCTTTGGTGGAGTTGCCCTAAGGTAAGAGCATTCTGGAGGGCGGTTCAATGGAAGGTGCAGAATTGGTTACACACCTCTATACCTTGGGCGCCTGAGGTTTTTCTTTTTGCTGCCTTAAGTAGAGAGGTATGGTAGCCGTGTTAGTCCACTCTTAAAGGTTATCAATAGAAATCAAACAAAATAAAACATAGAAAAGAAAATAAGATGATACCTTTTTTATAAATCTGACAAAGAAGGGCAACCTTCGAAAGCTAATCAAGAAATGTATTAAGTTAGGTCCAATACAAAAGGTATCATCTTATTTTCTTTTCCATGTTTTATTTTGTTTGATTTCTATTGATAATCTTTTTGCTGCCAAAATAGAGGGCATGCCTGCACCTCAGCATAAGCTATTGTGGCAGGTGTTATGTGTTGCACGTGTGACAATTGCTCAGCACTGGAAACAGCAAGGGGTACCTTCAGTTAAGAGATGGCACAACAAATTGAAACATGTATGTGAGATGGAAAGATTATTGGCAGTTAGAAATCGCCAACTAGCCAAATGGCAGACAGTATGGAAGTTCTTTTGTTCAGGATGCCAGCAATGTTAGAGAATGAGTACTGATTTTTAGTGAGCAGATTATAAACAGACCTATGTATGGGAAGTGGAGGGGGGGGATGTAGGGGACGGGAGAGGGGATTTCGAGGGGGAGGAGAGTTTGGATACGGGTTAAAAGTTGACATAAAATATTGAAGTTCTAGAGGCTACCTTTGGCTGTAATGTTGTAATAGCAATAAGGGATGGCTGGTCTTATGCTTGCTTGAATTTTGAAGTTGATATGTAAAGACAGCTTGATACCTATTGTATATTGTTTATTCTAAAATTCAAATAAAGACTTCTTGTAAATCAAAAAAACAGACATCATGTTATGAGAATCAGGTGTTCAATATTCAGAGTTTCTATTTATTTATTTACTTATTTATATCATTTATATCCCACATTAAACAAGAATTGGGTTGAAACCTGGGAGCATTTAAAATTTTTCCTATGCCTACATTAAAAGAAAAAGATGACATGAGGCCGAGTGGGCAGAGCCAAGGCAGAGTGGGCATGGGTGGGGCATGCACTAAAATCTCCCTCTCAAAAACCGGGACCCCTTGGCACTCTGCATGTATCTAATGCTTTCATTGTTGTTTTCCCTTTTCTCCTCAACAATATATACCATTGCTGATACATTCTCAATGTGAAAAAATGACCCAGCTGTATGTAGATGCTTCCTGGCCCTCAGCCATGTTGGTCGTGGGTATGGTAGCCTACTGAACAGAGAGTAAACAATAGTCTAGGCACTGCCTATGCTTATCTGCAAGTTTGTACTTGGCAGATTGCTAGTGCGAGGCAATATACCTATTGTTTAGGCAGCTCTGTGTTTTCTGTTCAAAGGGGGAGCTGTGTGGTAAGGGGGGGGGGGGCAATGGGACAGTTCTGTTGATACAGGGTGGAAGGAACAGGTGGCCTTCTACATGGCCATACTTATGAAACATATATACCTAAGTTTGTGTGTCACAGTAGACCTGTCATGCAACCCAGATTGCAGCCTCCTGTCACATCAACCCCAGCATTTGATAATACCACATATATAGTGCAGAAAGTAGAGCCACAGACCCTGGTATGGAAAAACATGATACTTTTGTATTTAGAACAATAACCAATGTATGAACAAACTATTTACATATTTTTAGAGTCCTTATTGGGGGTCTGCTCTTGGCTGCAGCGCCCTCTGCTGCAGCTCAACTATAAGCAGCAGGAGCTGCCTCTGTGCCCCCAAATCCTCTGCAACAGAGTGCCGCAGTGCAGCCACCTCCTGCAGCAACTGGTTTTGTGTACCAACCAGTTGCTGCAGGAGGTGCACTACAGTGGCGCTATTCTCCACCACTGGTGGTGGTGGTGGTGCATGTCTTCCTCCCTCTCAAGAGGAGGCATATCCTCCCAGGGGTCTGGGACATTTGGGACCTCCCATTCCCCTAGGTCTAATACCATGAACTGCTCCCCTGCTGCCACCACCTCCTCTTCCGGGGTCGTCCGCTGCTGCTCCTCCTCCTCCTCTGTCACAGCCTCCTGCTCCAGGGCCTGCTGCTCTGCAGCCTCCTCAGCCCTTACTGGTGGTGCCACTGCCACCGCCTCCTCCTCCTGCTGCTGCTCCTGCTGCCCTGTGTGTGTAAAAGGATTGTCCTTTAGATCAGCACATCCAACATGGCTTGCATAGTGCAGGAGCTGGCTGACATCAGGCAGGGATGGGGGAAGGTATGGGCAGTGGTGATCCCTGGGGTATACGCCTGGAGTGTGAGATGCATGAGATGACACGACAGGGAAACCTGGAGGCTGGTCTGACAAGGAGCACACAAGATGTATTAGCAGGGGGTTGTGACTATGGTTGGATTCCCAGTATGGCCATTTGTGCTGATGTTTTTTTTATTTATTTTTTTTTTTTTTTTGGGGGGGGGGGGGGGGGAATATTTATTTGCTTTACTTTGTGTAATGCCAGAAAAAGTAAACTTAAGTGGTGACATTGCGATGTCCCCTGCCGTAGCAGTTGCAATGTGACCCATTCCTTTCCATGTCATCTCATAGGTGCTTAGTTGGAGTTTGCAGCCACACTCAGGGGAGGGTAGCTGCAACCTCAGGCCTTGATCAGGGACAGAGGTGTTATGACTCACTTTTAGCTCATTAGCCACATCGAACATGAATTTGTAGAGGAATTTTTCATAATTAAATGAATACATAAACAAATAAATACGGGTGCACTGTTCATTAATACTTACCTCAAGCCATGAGGCGCTGTTGCACGCACCGGATCATCTCTGGGTTCTTCCTGCAGATGCGCCGGTACCGGCGCCTCAGGGATTCGAGCTCCCTTTTGATTCCAAACTGCCTGCAAGATACAAGTTTGTACATCATGAGTCAGGGGATGGCCCTTCTTGCCTTTACAGACAGAGTTCCTTTGGAAGCCAAATTGGAGAGACATATAACACTGGCTTTTGGGGGGGGGGGGGGGGGGAGCATTACATAGGCACAGGTGATATTATAGTTGAGGTGGACATGGGAACACAGAGTGCCCTTTCTGTGAAGTATTGCAGGGATGTGGGAATGTTTTTTCTTTCTAGGACACTGAGATCCCTGATTACTCTTGAATGAGAGACTTCAGTTAGTGCTTGCATTGCTGAGGGAGCTCATATGTGGAGCAACAGGAGGGAGACCTGATATCCCATGTCCAGTGCCGGGGGGAGGGGGGCTGCTATTCCTGAACACTTACCTTGCCAAGGTGCCCCTTATTAGGGTCCAGGCCCTTATAGATACATTTCTTGGGGGCAGGTGGTGGTGCCATTTAAATAGGCACGTTTATGGAGAATACAAAGGTGCACCAGGTGAAGAGTCTCTGCCAAGCTGTAATTTGGCTCTTGCCGGAGTGCCATATTGCTCTCTGAATAAACATTCTGAAACGTGCAGCGCCTTATATGGATGTTCAGCACATGTATGAACGTCCTTACATGTGCAGTGCCATATATGGTACACTTGTGGGATGGACGTTATATGCTGGTTGTGGGTCGTCTTGGACATTTCCATGTTAGATGTTCTTCACTGGGTTTTTGGAACATAGAAAAACGTCTATTATATCTTTCCATTATATGTGTCCGATTTTGGACGTTTTCATTAAAACGTCCAAAGTGAGATCACGTGATGCCATGCTGGAGAGAGGTTGCAAGTGAGTGACTCTGTGGCTTCTGTCCTCTCTCCCCCTCGAATTGGACTGCAAAATGGACCTTCTGAAAGCAAATATACAGCAGAGGAGCGAGAATATATGATCTTAAGATCTAAAATTAAGCTTTAGAGTTGGAGATGGCATCAAAAACAGCCCAAAAAGATAAGCTGTGGCACAAGCCGGCGGATCCCAAAATGGCCGCCTCGCTCTTTAGTGTCCTCGACATGGGTAGCAGAAATTACAGGTCAAATGACCGCAGTGCTGGAAGAATTGTTAGAGAGAAGGCTTACACCAATTGATACGAAACTAGAAAAACTGCAAACTCGGATGGAAGACTTAACATTCGAATGCGTAGCCTTCCAGACCAGAACCGGTGAAGTTGAAGACCGGGTAATGGAAGTAGAAGGCACGCAGCATGCTCTTATCACAAAAGTAGAGACTTTGGAACAAAAGATTGAGGATTTGGAAAATCGTTCCCGGAGGAACAACCTGCGGCTAGTGGGTCTACCCGACCGTTTGGGGGGAAAGGACTTGGCAACAACCCTGGAACGCTGGCTGGCAGAGCAAATAAAGTTTCCGAACAATATGGGCCCATTAAGGGTGGAAAGGGCGCACCGGCTGGGACCCCGTCCAACTGGCGATTCTAGCCCACGTGTGGTGATTTTGAAGGTGCTAAATTTCACCCATAAACAATTGATCTTACAAGCTTTGAGAGCAGATAAATCTTTAAATTTCGAAAACAAACGGATTATGTGCTTTCAGGATTATTCAGCGGGAGTGGCCGGGAAACGACGAACCTTCTTACCAATCTGCACTGAGCTATTTGCACTGAAGATACGATTCACCTTGATGTACCCAGCAATCTTGAAGATTACATGCAATGGGTCAACATGCACTTTCGAGTCGGCAGGAGAGGCGAAGGAATATGTTAATCAATTGGAGAAGGAGGCGATGGAAAGCTTGAGTAGAGACTCGCCGGACTGAGAACACGCAACGCAGATATTTGCAAGATACAAAGGGGCGGATGGAACAGAGACTTTAACTTAGCCAGTTCCAGTAATTCCAGTAAGATAAGACATGGAGGAAATGGACAATATAACAAGTTACATAGAAGTTTCAAGGTTTGAATTTCGATATGAGGTTCTGAACATTGGGGATGCGAAACAGTAAGGGGAGAAGAGGTTGAAGTGTGCATAAATGGTGGACAGGTATAGAGATGTATAATACCCCAAGTTTTACAGAAGCAGACTATTGTTAAGATATGGACACCATTCTGGCTGACATTACCCCCAGCAGCAAAGTGGCCCATACTAAACATGTAAACAAAAGTGAACAATAATAAAGGTGTTTTGAGCAGTTGCAGTTACAAGAAGGGGAGGGGGGGAAAGGGGGGAGAGGGTTGGGGGGGGAGAGGCCAGGGAAGAAGAGGGAAGAGGGGTAAGGGAAGAGAGGGGGTAATAAAAGGGGGGGAAAGGAGGGAGGGAGTAGGGATAGCATTGTAGAGTAAGGACGCCCCAGTTCGTAGGGTAAGTACAGAATTCAAAGGTGTGTAGATAAGGGGGAGGGGGGACGGTGGGAGAAGTTAATCATTTGGTAGGACTACACTAAATGGATGATGTGGTAAATAGTTGTACTGTCTTTACTGACAAAACCTGGTAAAATTGCATATATCCTAAACTGTATATTTGAAGGGTGTTAACATCATCAATAAAATTTTCTTTAAAAAAAGATAGAAAACAGAGAGTAGGATTAAATGGTTAGTATTGTCAATGGAGAAGGATAGATAGTGGGGTTCCCCAGGGGTCTGTGTTGGGACCGCTGCTTTTTAACATATTTGTAAATGATCTAGAGATGGGAATAACTAGTGAGGTAATTAAATTTGATGATGATACAAAGTTATTCAAAGATGTTAAATCGCAAGAGGACTGTGAAAAATTACAAGAGGACCTTACGAAACTGAGAGACTGGGCATGCAAATGTGAGCAAGTGCAAAGTGATGCATGTGGGAAAGAGGAACCCGAACTATAGCTACGGGTAATGCAAGGTTCCACTTTAGGAATCACTGACTGGGAAAGGGATCTAGGTGTCATAGTTGATACGTTGAAACCCTCTGCTCAGAGTGTGGTGGTGGCGGCGGCTAAGAAAGCAAACAGAATGTTAGTTATTATTAGAAAAGGAACAGAAAATAGAAATGAGGACATTATAATGCCTTTGTATCGCTCCACTGTGTGACCGTACCTCGAATATTGTGTGCAATTCTGGTCACTGCATCTCAAAAAACATATAGTGGAATTTGAGAATGTGGTAAAAGCAGTTAGTTTAGCGGGGTTTAAAAAATGTTTGGATAGCTTCCTAAAAGAAAGTCCATAAGCCATTATTAAAATGGACTCGGGGAAAATCCACTGCTTATTTTTTTTTGTTACATTTGTACCCCATAGTCTGACCACCTCAGGCTAGACATGACCCTTTACTGGAAAGAACAGGAGACCCAGCCAACACAAACATGCACAACCTTGAAGTCTCAAGGAAAGGTTGACATAACTAAATTCTGGTCTGTCACGCTACTAACGGTACTTCTAGGTTAGTGAGCCCTTGGGCCGAGGAGCGGCAGCGGCAGGAGAATCACCCAAACACAGAATAGGCAGAACAGACTTCCCGGCACCAACTGGACCGAAAATAGCCCAAACTTCACCTGCACTTAACCACTGTTCCTCAGGGGTTGAGCCCCAGAGTGCGGGCGGTCGGCAGGACTTACCGGACAGGGCAGGAAAGCAGAGCTGCAGGGACCAGCAGGATCAAGGAACCAGGAACCCAGCTGGAGCAGGGCAGGCAGCCGGCAGCAGGGTAAGCCAGGAGACAAGCCGGGTCTGGGCAGGCAGCAGTCAGTAGAGTAAGTCAGAAGACAAGCCGGGTCTGGGCAGGCAGCAGTCAGTAGAGTAAGTCAGAAGACAAGCCGGGTCTGGGCAGGCAGCAGTCAGTAGAGTAAGTCAGAAGACAAGCCAGGTCTGGGCAGGCAGCAGTCAGAAGAGTAAGTCAGTAAACAAGCAGGGTCAGAACCTAAATCAAGAAAAACTCAGCAGCACTGCAAACGACTTACTCCAAAGGAAACTCCTCTGAGAACCTCTGTTGCAAGGCAACTAGGAACCTTCCCAGGTGGTTAATAAAGGCAGCCCACAAGGGAGTTCACCAGGTACGGGTACTGCTTAGTTCCAAAAAACTCCCAAAACAATTTGGAGGGCTGGAAGATCCGGACCAGAACAGCATATCTTCTGGAACATGGGAACCGGTAAACCATCAATTCGCAGCATTCCCCGTGTCTAACCCCCGGGGACCGAGGTGACTGCGAGCCAGGAACCTGGACACAACCGTGACATGGTCTTCTATATAAGTAAATCGATGGTCACCAATAACTGACTCTGTAGAATTCTTTTCAGAATGGAAAAGATGCACCACCATACTAGACAAAATGGCCCCCGTGCACACCAAAACCACACAAAAACGCAAAACAGTCTCATGGTATGAGGAGGAACTAACTACTACTACTACTACTATTTAGCATTTCTATAGTGCTACAAGGCGTACGCAGCGCTGCACAAACATAGAAGAAAGACAGTCCCTGCTCAAAGAGCTTACAATCTAATAGACAAAAAATAAATAAAGTAAGCAAATCAAATCAATTAATGTGAACGGGAAGGAAGAGAGGAGGGTAGGTGGAGGCGAGTGGTTACAAGTGGTTACGAGTCAAAAGCAATGTTAAAGAGGTGGGCTTTCAGTCTAGATTTAAAGGTGGCCAAGGATGGGGCAAGACGTAGGGGCTCAGGAAGTTTATTCCAGGCGTAGGGTGCAGCGAGACAGAAGGCGTGAAGTCTGCAGTTGGCAGTAGTGGAGAAGGGAACAGATAAGAAGGATTTATCCATGGAGCGGAGTGCACGGGAAGGGGTGTAGGGAAGGACGAGTGTGGAGAGATACTGGGGAGCAGCAGAGTGAGTACATTTATAGGCTAGTAGAAGAAGTTTGAACAGGATGCGAAAATGGATAGGGAGCCAGTGAAGGGACTTGAGGAGAGGGGTAGTATGAGTAAAGCGACCCTGGCGGAAGACGAGACGGGCAGCAGAGTTTTGAACCGACTGGAGAGGGGAGAGGTGACTAAGTGGGAGGCCAGCAAGAAGCAGATTGCAGTAGTCTAAGCGAGAGGTGACAAGGGTGTGGATGAGGGTTTTGGTAGAGTGCTCGGAAAGAAAGGGGCGGATTTTACGGATGTTGTAAAGAAAGAAACCTTGCAGTCATTAAATAGCGCCTATGAAGAACAACGGAGCGAAGTACGAGAGGTTGCGTGCACAGACTGTTGGGAATTTAAAGCGGGCAATTTTAACCCGAGTCCCTGATGAAAGCAGTGAAACCCGCGGCGTCGGGCGCAATTTAGGGGAAGCCTAAGTGGACTCCAACAGCGAGAGATATGTTGTGATATTTAAGATAAGTTTAGTTTTTCAATTATTTTTGTATTCAGAGCACGTATATTTTTGAGCACTTTTGTGGAGTGTGTTTGCAACAGCATTTATAAATAGTCAATTAAGGGATGACCCAATGAAGAGAGACTATGCTATCAGGCAAGAAACAATGAAGTTGCCTTAAAGTGGTATCTTCCGAGGGCTCCCAAATCAATATATAATTATACAAATCATTATATATATGAAAAAATTAAAAATATAACAAAATTATTTTATAGATAAGCTGTTTGCACACACAGAGTTCTTATCTTTGGATTTGTGAAGAGCGTAAAGAAAGAAACGACAGGTCTTGGCAATCTGCTGGATATGAGCAGAGAAGGAGAGAGAAAAGTCAAAGATGACCCCAAGGTTTCGAGCTGAGGAGACAGGGAGAATGAGAGAGCCATCAACAGAAATAGAAAACGGGGGGAGCGGGGAGGTGGGTTTGGGGGGGGGGGGGGGAAATGAGAAGCTCGGTTTTGGTCATATTTAATTTCAGGTGACGTTGAGACATCCAGACAGCAATGTCAGACAAGCACGCTGAAACTTTGGTTTGGATGCAAGGTGAGATATCAGGGGTAGAAAGGTAGATTTGGGAGTCATCAGCATAGAGATGGTAGGAAAAGCCATGGGATGAGATTAATGAACCAAGGGAAGAAGTGTAGATAGAAAAGAGGAGGGGACCGAGCCCTGAGGTACGCCGACAGGCAGAGGGATAGAAGTAGAAGAGGATCCACCAGAGTGAACACTAAAGGTGAGGAGGGAGAGGTAGGAAGAGAACCAGGAAAGGACAGAGCCCTGGAATCCAAGTGAGGATAGGGTATTGAGAAGTATGCTGTTATCGACAGTGTCAAAAGCAGCGGAAAGATCAAGAAGAATGAGGATGGAATATTGACCTCTGGATTTAGCCAGTAATAGGTCATTGGAGACTTTAGTAAGCACAGTTTCGGTTGAGTGGAGAGGGCGAAAACCAGATTGTAGTGGGTCAAGAATAGCATGTGAGGAGAGAAAATCAAGGCAGCGGCGGTGAACAGCACGCTCAAGTAATTTGGAGAGAAAAGGAAGGAGGGAGATGGGTCGGTAATTAGAGGGACAAGTAGGGTCGAGTGAAGGCTTCTTAAGGAGAGGTGTGACCACAGCATGTTTAAAGGCAGCAGGGACAGTCGCAGTGGAAAATGAGAGGTTGAGAATGTGACAGATAAAAGGAATAAGAGCAGGAGAGATGGCATTAAGAAGGTGGGTGGGAATGGGATCAGAGGAACAGGTGGTACATTTTGAGGAAGAAAGGAGAAGTGTAGTTTCCTAAATAGTAACTTCAGGAAAGGAGGAAGAGTTAAAGTCCATTGCAGAAGTCAAGAACAAGCGTGGAAGACAGACAAAAATGAACTCACCATACCTGCGTGGAGGGAAGTACGGAAAAGATATAAAATCAAAATAAGACAGGCAAAAAAGAAGTACTAGAAAGAATAGGTTGGCTCAGTTTATAAAGACACAAAAAAATTATATATGCTTGTCAACAACCTACTGGACACCAATTTACAAACAGCAATGAGTGACGACCTTCCATCAGCAAATGATTTAGCCAGATACTTGAAAGAGAAGATCATCAACTTACGGAAGAGTCTACCTCTGGACAATATTAACCTCGAAACCTTTATAGACAAACTCGACTACCCTCCAGAGGAATCCCCAGCAGATAGGACATGATCAACTTTTTTTTTTTTTTTTAATATTTTATTTATTTGCATTTCAAATTTAACACAAGCATTTGCATCTTGTTACAGTAAATCAGAACGAAACAATAAAGAAATACTAAAGGAAAAAATATAACTCTTTCTTAGACCACCTAATCAAAAAGAACAATGAGGGCGTTAAGAAACCATGGTGGATTAAATATAACAAAGAAAAAAGGAAAAATCAAAGAAGGCCTAGAGAACACCACTTATACAATCTTAAATCCAGCTTTTCTTAAATCTTAGAAAACTATCTAGCAACTTTCTTAATTTTTAAAAATTCTTTCAGTTGCTCGGGTTCAAAGAAAAGGTATTTTTTATCTAAGTAATTTACAAGACATTTACAAGGGTATGATAAAAGAAATCTAGCACCTAGGCTTCACGTCTCTTCTCTAAGCAGAAGGAAAGCTTTATGTCTATCCTGAGTGGTTTTCACCACGTCAGGATAGATCCAAATTCTATCCCCTAGAAACTTTTTTGTAGAATTTCTAAAAAATATTTTCAACAGAGAATTTAAATCCTGTTCAAACACCATCGAAACCAGCAAAGTTTTTCTTTCCAAAACTGCTATATTGGATTGTTCAAGAAAATCCGTTAAATTTTGTAAATCCACTGCTTCTTTCAGCTTTTCTCCTTGCTTGAAATCAGGAAGGTAATAGATCTTACTAATTTGGGGGAATTAAGTCTGAAGAATATTGAAGAACCTCCGTTAAATATTTTTTAAACATTGCACTCGCATTGAACTCTGAAGATCTTGGAAAATTCAAAAGGCGTAAATTTAAACGCCTATTATAGTTTTCAAATTGTTCAATCTTGCGGTGTATCATCCCTCTATCTTTTATAAGCATATCAGTTTTAAGTTTTAAATTAGATATGTCCGTCTGGGTGTCTATATTCACTTTTTCTGAATCTTTCTTAAAAGTCTCAAAAGCAGAAGTTAGTAAATCCAACTTACTCACAACCGGAGCAACTGTAGTAGTAAGTGTTTGTATTGCTGTCCAGATGGCTTCTAAGGTTATCGCCTCGGGGGCTGTATGCTCGATGTTAATTTCTTTCCCCGGCGTTTCAGCTTGTGCTCCAGCAGTTAGATCTTCCTCCACACCAACATCGGGAGTTTCCGGAACGTCTAGCACATTTCTGAAAGTTGCTGGGCAAGGCGGAGGATTTAATTCCGGCGAGGATAGAGTTGTTGTATTTCCCAGTGAGAGTGGCATTCCACCTGCTTCTCCCAACGCAGGAATCTCGCTCGAGCCGGTTAATTGTGGTGTACTGGTGGCGAACCTATCTAGCGTCGTCTGAAACAAAGCGGTATTCACAGCCACTGCCGGTAGGCTCTTCACCGCTCCCTTCCTTTTTGTATGTGGCATTTTAAAAGCCGAAAAAGAGTTTTAGCAAGAAACAAATTACTCTGAGGAAAGGTTCAGGAGCTAGAGAGGCGTCCTCCATTCAATCCGGGAACATGATCAACTTTTGCCCAACTCACCAATGAAGCAGTAGCACAAGCGTTAAGAAAATTCTCCAGTTTTTACTGCATGCTAGACACATGTTCATGAAAGCATCTCCTAACCGTTTCATAGACCAACTCACATCCCAGATGAACTTTACATTCTGGGAAGGCTGATTCCTAATGGATAAGGGCAACATACTGCTCAAGCTAATCCCAAAGTATTCCAAGAAAAAAACGTTGCAGACAGAAGCACCCATACCACTAATGACCAAAATAATGGAAGGCTTAGCGGCCAACCAACTCACCAACTACATCAACAAATTCTCAATAATATATGACCCCCAATCAGGCTTTATGACCCCCCCCCCCCCCCCCCCCACAGCACAGAAAATGGTGCTGATTACACTACTGGCCAAATTCAAACGGGAAATCTCAACAGGCAAAAACATCCACTACCAGTGGCATAGCCAGAAGGCAATTATGGGTTGAATGGGCAGGCACTATAGAAAAAACTGCCACCTCATGCATCCTTGCCCCGTCCTCACCCCTACCCCACTCCCAATTATTCCAATAATTTCAATGAGGGTACAAGCTTCAGTGACTGCAGATCATGTTAAGGGTTAGGAAAAGTACAAGAGGCTACACTCTTCATCCCCCATTGAGCCACAGTCCCCCAAAACACATATGTTTCCTCCAAATAATCTGCATTCATAGAACCCCCTGGCCCTTCCCCAAAAGTGGATTGAGAGCAGATCTAGGACATTTCCACATAAAACTCACCATACAAAAATGTTTCTTTCTAGTATTATCTCAATAACAGGCATATTTTAAAGTAATACAAAAGTCTATTAAACAAAAATCACTCAGAACCTAGAGCAAATCTACCATACCAACACTGACATCCAAAACAAAGATACTACCTATGATACCTTAGGGCCCTATATATTACAGTGGGGCCCTAAAATATCAATACATCTATCAAGAAACCTGAACATACCAAATCACTACAGAATACTACATAGAAAATTCATGCTAACAGAATACCTCGGTCACACACACAACACAGAATAAGTGACCATAAATATAAATTAACTCGAAACCCCAAGAAGACAGACCTTGCATGTAATACAACACCAGAGAAACAGATGCATTTCTTCCTACACTGTGTAAAATATAAAGATAGCACATGCCAGGGATGGTGTTAGGGGGTAAAACTAGAGCAACTGCCCCTGGTCCCTTGGCCAGAGAGAGCCCCAAGCCTACTAGAAGCTGAAGATGATGCAGCCTGGTAGTAAGCTTTGGGGTCCCCTCCCAAATTTCTGCCTTATGCCCCAGCCATGTCTAACACCAGCTCTGGCAGGATGCCCCTTTCAAATCTGACATATTCTAATCACAAAATAGAAAAATAAAATTATTTTTCTACATTTCGTTGTCTGCTAATTTTATTTTTCAAATGTTGGTCCCAAGCTCTGGTTTCTGCTTCTCTGTCTTCTCTTAACTCGCTGGCCAAGGTATCCTGTTCATTAGACATTTCTTCTCTCTCCATGTCCACTATCCATCTTCTTCCACCACCTCTGTGTCTATCTTCCTCTATGTTCGACATCTCCTTTTCTCTGTGTCCCTATATTTCCCAGTCCAGCTTCTCACTTCTCTTCCTCCCCTATGCCAATGTGTCTCTCTCCTCTCCTACCCCACCCCATCCAGCTTCTCTCCCTCTCCCTCCCGCCATCATTCCAGCATCTGGCTTGCTTGCCTGCTCGTCCGTCCCCCCTTCTACCTGCTGTGGGTTCAGTATTTGAGCCCCACTTCGTTCATCCTCTTGGTTTGGCATTTCTTTCCTTTCCATTCCCTCCCCCCTCTTGCAGGTTCAACACCTCTACCCCTTCCCTGCAGCCCTCCTCTTCCTACAAGTCCAGCACACCTCCCCCTTCCCTGCAGCCCTGTTCCTCCCAGACATCCAGCACACCTCTCCCTTCCCTGCAGCCCCCTCCTCCCACACAAGCCCAGCACATCTCTCCCTTCCCTGCAGCCCCCAAGTCCAACAAACATCTCCCTTCCCTGAAGCCCCCTCCTCCCACAAGCCCAGCATACCTCTTCCTTCCCTGTAGCCCCCCAACCTTCCCTGCAGCCCCCCCCAACAAGTCCAGCACACCTCTCTCTTCCCTGCAGCTCCCTTCTCCCACAACAAGTTCAGCACACACCTCTGCCTTCCCTGCAGCCCTCCCACATTACAAGTCTAGCACATCTCTCCCTTCCCTGCAGCCACAGCCCCTCCTCCTCCCACATTTCCATCACACCTCTCCCTTCCCCGAGTCCAGCCACCTACCCACCCACAATTGAGCATCCCTCACTGGCTTCCCTCCCGCATGTCCAGGATCACTGCAGCTTCGGCTTCCTTCTCCTTCCCCTTTCTCCTGCTGCTGCAGTGCTTGCAGCTTACGCTTTCAGGACGCCCAGCAGCGATTCACAGAGAAACTCCGGATCCTTCCCTTTGCTGCGTCTGGCCCCATCTGATGTAACTTCCTGTTTAGGGACTGGGAGGGCCAGACGCGGCAGAGAGAAGGATCCGGAGTGCCTCTGTGAATCGCTGCTGGATGCCCTGAAAGTGTAAGCTGTAAGCAGTGCACTGCAGTGGGGGAAGGAGAAGGAAGCCAAAGCTGCAGCTGCAGCAATCCCGAACGTGAATTGATGCCGTCCATCCTGCGTTAGGGGAAGAATTTCAGCCCGGATACTGGGTGGGCCTCGGGCAAATATAGGTGGCCCTGGGCCCACCCAGGCCCATCCGTGGCTACACCCCTGCCTACTATTCCAGTTTGACATCTCCAGTGTATTCGACATGGTTGACCACCAAATATTACAATGAGTACTTGACAAATTTGGAATCAGAGGGAAGGTACTTGCATGGTTCAAGGTCTTCCTGACCACAAGATCCTATCAAGTGAAATCAAATACTGTAATATCCTCCCCCTGGAGTGCAGTGTGGAGTACCCCAGGGTTCACCGCTCTCGCCAATACTATTTAACCTAACGATGGTCCCCTAGCCTAGTCCCTATCCAAACAAGGCTTCAACCTCTTCATTTACGCTGATGATGTGTTAATCTCTAATCCTTTCAAAAATTAATTATCCAAAATTACATCCAGAAATCATGAACAGCATAAATATCATGGAATCTTGGGCATCAGCCTTCAACCTGAAATTGAACACGGAAAAACACACTGTCTGATACTCACATCACCACACTGAATGCTTTACAACCATCAATGCCGTGGGACATCCCTCTCAATAGCAGACAAACTGAAATTCCTAGGAGTTACCATTGACCGCAACCTATCCTTGGACAACCAGGCAAGACACACTACAAAGAAAATGTTTAACATAATGTGGAAACTCAAATGTATAAAAAGCTATTTTCCAAGAAATGTATTCCACTCCCTTAGCCAGACCATGGTCCTTGCCCATGCCGACTACTGTAATAGAATTTACACAGGATGTAAGGAACAAACAGCACAAAATACAGCAGCTAGACTCAAATTCAGGAAAACCCAATTCGAAAGCACGAGACCTCTACTCTGAAAACTACATGGGTTACCTATTAAAACACACATATTCTTCATGATCTATTCTCTGGCCTACAGAATTATCTTCGACCACTCGGAGGACTACATGACCATACTAATAGATCTACCAATCCGCAACACAACGCAAAAAAAAGCATGAGATCTTACCTTACCCTCCATTTTCCTAGATGCCAACACCCAAAATACAAATAAAACCAGCCTCCAATACGTCTGCACCAAAATCTGGAATACACTACCGAAAGACCTAAAATTCATAAACCTTCCAAAAACACCTCAAAACCCATTTATTCAAAGAATTCCTTTCCAACGACCCCACCTAACGAGGTAGATCACTGGACAGCACTTCACTGTCATGACCACATACAGAACTGAACCAAGTTTGTATCACCCCAAACAGCTCTAGCACATGCAACATGTCTCCTACAAGATAACTGTAAACCTTATTGAACCTATATAACCTGTAAACTCTTTACATAAAGCATCTACCAACAGGCTGGAAAATGTGTGGTTCAAATGCATAAATAAATAAATATGTAAATAATAATTCCTAGTTCCTGTTTGCTTTTTGGGCCACCGCCAAAGACTGGGCAGAAGATTTCACTGTATTGTCTACAGTGACATCTAGCTCTTTTTCTTGAGTGCTGTCAGACTTGTGAGTTCTTGTACCAAGTAGAGCGCTGCTGAGCCCAGTACGCGGACCAGGTTCTGCCTGGCGGGACAACCCCGGGTTTCACCTGCGCTGACCGCCATTCCCCAGAGGTTGAGCCCCTAGGTGCGGGCGGCCTGAAGGACTTACAAGACGGAGCTGGAAGCGGGGTGGTGAACATATTGGCCAGGCAGGCAGCAGGTCAAGAGAGTAATCCAGGTACAGGCAAGTCAGTAGGCAGGCAGCAGGCAAGAGAGTAATCTAGGCACAGGTAAAGTCAATAGGCAGGCAGCAGGTCAAGAGAGTAATCCAGGTACAGGCAAAGTCAGTAGGCAGGCAGCAGGCAAGAGAGTAATCCAGACACAGGTAAAGTCAATAGGCAGGCAGTAGGCAAGTGAGTAATCCAGGTACAGGCAAAGTCAGCAACGAGGGACAAAGTAGAGAAGAAGCAAACTACTAAGCAAGTAACACCTACCAAAGTAGAAGCCGAAGCATGGAGTCCAGGAAGAGCTCAGCTGATAAATTGCTGGTGTCTGACATCAGCAGGGACCAGCAGGGAGAAGGAGCACAGCCACAGGACAACAGCAGGGGAAGGAGGAACCGGAAGACCAATAGGAGAGAAGCAAGGGAAGCCAGGCAGAGAGAGAGAGCAGACTCAGGTGCATGGAAGCTAAGCAATCAAGGAGCCTGGAAACCATGCAGAGAGAGAGAGCAGCCCCAGGTGCATGGAAGCAAAGCAATCAAGGAGCCTGCAGCCAGAGAAGAACTACACACACATGGCTCAGGTTGTGCCAGTCAAGTGTGCATGTTGACGGGACCCCGTGCAGCCCGAGGACGCCGCTTGCGTTGAGGTAGGGTGCTAACTCCTAAAGTGGACCCTAGCATCACGTAACAATGATTTGGATTATTCTTCCCTAAGTATATTACTTTGGATTTGTCTACATTAGATTTCATCTACCATTTGGATGCCCAGTCTTTCAGTTTCCTGAGGTCTTCCTGCAATTTTTCACAATCCGCATGTATTATGACAACTTTGAAAAGTTTTGTATCATCTGCAAATTTAATCATCTCACTCATCGTTCCAATTTCCAGATCATTTATAAATATGTTAAATAGCACTGATCTCAGTACAGATCCCTGTGGCACTCCACTATTCACCCTCCTCCATTGAGAAAAATGGCTATTTAACCCTACCCTCTATTTTCTGTCCAATAACCAATTCTTAACCCACAGAAGGATATTGCCTCCTATCCCATGACTCCTTAATTTTCTCATGAGTCTCTCATGAGGTACTTTGTGAAACACTTTCTGAAAACCAGCTCACCTTTATCGATATGTTTATTCATTCCTTCAAAGAAATTAAGCAAATTGGTGAGGCAATACCTTCCTTGGCTGAATCCATGCTGACTCTGTCCCATTAAACAATGTTTGTCTACATGTTCTGTAATTTTATTTTTTAATAATAATTTCCACTATTTTGCCTGGCACTACAGTTGGTGTTATCAGTCTGTAACATCCCGGATCACCTCTGGAACCCTTTTAAAGAAATCAGCAGCACATTGGCCACCTTCCAACCTTCAGGTATTATGGATGATTTTAACGACAGGTTATAGACCACTAGCTGCAAATCAGCAATTTCATGTTTGAGTTCTTTCAATACCCTGGGGTGTATACCATCTGGTCCAGGTGACTAAGTTATCAATTTGGCTCAGTACATCTTCCAAGTTCACCAAGATTTCTTTCAGTTCCTCCGCATCATCACTCCTGAAAACCATTTCCAAAGACTGAAGCAAAGAATTCATTCAATCTCTCTGCTATGGCCTTGTCCTCCCTTTTGCTCCTTCCTGATCTAACAGTCCCACAGATCCCCTCGCAGGCTTGCTTCTTATATACCTGAAAAAAGTATTACTATGCATAAGAATTACTATGCATATTTTCCTAAAATATTAATACCATTTTGTGGTGAAACTGTATTGATGATTCCTGATGTTGCCAGGACTACTCAGTTAACGTGTAAAGCCTTCCTGAAACTGAGACCTAGAGTCTTAGCTTTGGGGGGGGGGGGGGGGGGGGGGGTGGGGGGGGTTCCCTAAGGTTTCCCTGTAAATGCCTGGTAATGTAATATATGGTAAGATATATTAAATGTTTTTTTTTCTTGTTCTCTGTGGGGGCTGTTCCAGGGTTTTGGTGGATGGTGCTGGCTGGAAAAGGTTTAAATTTAGTTTGGGAATTTTTAATGGAGTTAGGTGAAGAAAGTGTGAGATGTTTCTTAAATATGGTTTTATTTTACAAGAAATAAACCATGATTAAGTGGGGATTGTACTATAAAATGTTTCTTGCTGTTTTGGGTACAAGTAAGGTTAAAATGGACTTGGAGATTCTGTGTATAGTGAGTTTTGCATTAACTTCTATGGGAGAAGGGGAAGCCAAATGGAGATTCAGTTAGGACAGTCAAGATTCTAAAAAAAAAAAACAAGGAGAAAAAAAAAACAGTCTTTAGCTGACAAACTGATTGGTTGAGGGATGTCAGATGTTCCTCTAGGGGGGGGGGGGTGAGTTGCTAGGGAGACAGCTGAGCTGGAGAAGAGAGCAGGCTGCGCACGGAGAGTGAGAAAAAAATGTTTGCTGGGTGTATGAATTTTAAGAGAAAAGTATAGATTTTATGGGTTTAAAGTGAAATAAGTGATTGGAAAAGCAATTAAGACCCAGGCTTATGTGTGCCAGTTTGAAAGAGGGTACTTTGTTACTGAAAGTGAGCTGTTAATGGTGTTCCAGTGATAGTACTGAATTTCAAGGGATAAACAGTGATTTACCATTTTAGGGTGAGAGAGGCTGTGATTTGTGGTGGGAATTGTACTAAATGAGTATAAGGGTGTCAGGAAAAAGGGTGTAAGGATTTAAAGTGTGACCGAGGGGAGGTTGAAGGTGAATTTGATATTTGGAAAAAGAAACTTTTAGGCTGTGTCTGTGGGAAAGGTGTGTTGTTTGTGAGAGTTCTGAGTTCAGTACAGGGTTTGGGGTCAGGCTGCAGGTTAAGGAATATACAGCACTGCTTCTTTTTGAGTGTGCTGTATTTTCAAAATAGATCTGATAATTATAAAGGGAAATGTTATGTTTTTATGTGAAGTCTGTGAGATGGAATGTTGAATCACCATTTGAATAGGGAATGTGTTACTGTGTAAGATCCCTGAATGCAGTGTAAAAGCCTTCTGCAACAGTTTAGAATAGGGAATCAACAGTGAGAAATAGGTTTTGGAGTGAGAAATCCTTAAATGTATTTGGTTTTGATTAGAGAGTGTGGCCACAGTATTGAGAACTGATTAAATGTCACCAGAGAGGAGTCAGTGCCTGGACTAGCACAGGGAGTTCAGGGTTTTGCCTTCGTTTACTTTCTTTATAAGTGAGGTTTAGGAAGAAGAGATCGGTGAATTATCCTCTGCAGGATTTCCGGCTGAGCTCCAACGCAAGAAAGAAATCACCAAATCAATTCAAACACAGCTAAGTGACATTTGCAAAGGGTGTTGAAAGACATTGTTTTTTTGTTGGTTACACAACATTTTAAGAGAAAACTAAAGAACAGAACAACATCAAATATAAAAGAAATCCATGTTTTCCTGACTTGCCTAAGTCTTCTGGGTTCAAGTGAGATCCCTGAACAAGCATCCATAATACCCATAAAGACTCAAATTCTGACATCAATAGCAAAGAAAGAGTATTAAAACAAATATCTGATTTTGATAAAAAGACAATTTAAATACTTATCTGAAAAGGTTCTTTTCTGCCTTTTTAGGTGATTTTGTTGAAAGAAACAGAAAAAGTTAAGGGTATACATGTATGTAGTTCTACATTTGAATGTTGAATATGTTATTGCAGTTCTATTAAGCCACACACTAATTGTGAATTAGAGTTTATTTGAATGAAAATTTGCTTGCATTTGTATTCAATAAAGAAAAAGCTAATTTGCAAATCTGAAAGTTTGGTCCTTCCATTTCAGGAACAAATCCTAAATTTAGCTTCTTTTCCCCCTTTATTCTTTGAGAGTAAAGGACGAGGTTAGTTTATTTGTTCTACTCCCTCAGCTGTGTGTTCCCTGGATATTCGCCACGACTACAACAACAGGTATCTGGGAGCACATCACTACAGTCCAGCCAAGAGGGGTGGTAACAGTAACACATGGTGGCAATTCCTATATATTTTTGAACCCATTACATATGGAAAACTTTTTTAGTTTCAAAGGAAGCTCTTAGTACTGTTCCTTCTAAGTTAAAGGTAGCTTTCTGCAAAGTGGGTTTTTCTAAATGTATTTGACTCTCCTACAATATCTTTAAATTTGTTCATTGTTAGATTTGATACTTTTATTTTAGCTTTCACTGGGCTCTTATAATTCCCTGTGATGTGGACTAGTATGCTCCAATTTGATCCACTCTATCACTGGGATATAATTTGTACCCTGCTAGCACAGTGTCCTGTTGAGTGTCCTCCTTCCATCAGGTCTCTGAAATGCCTATTATATCTAACTCTTCATTTAGTGTTATGTACTCCAATTCTCTTATCTTATTTTTAAGGTTTCTAGCACTTGTATATACATTGCCCTGGTGCTCCCAGCACTGTGCATTGAAGAGGACTGATGGGTGTGCTTTTTGGGCTTCCCTTGATGCTCAGCACCATGGTCCTTCAGTGCCGACGAGGACAAAGTCGAACCCGTACATATCCTCAGTGTCAGGTCCGATGCTGATTGGTTCTGGGGCTGACTCTCAGTACCCAATGTCAAGACAGATGGAGACCTTCTCAATGCCAGTACACTGCCAGTGGATGTAGAAGCCATTGCAGCCATTAATGTTGATTCTTCCAAATAACGAAGTTGGGTACCAAGAGGCTATTTGAGACCTATTCACACTTTGTATGCCTCATGTCTGGACATACAGAGGTGTCCAGTTCAATTCCCACTGCTATTCCTTGTAATCTTGGGCAAGTCACTTAACCCTCTATTGCCTCAGGTACAAACTTAGATTGTGAGCCCTCCAGGGACAGGGAAATACCCAGTGTACCTGAATGTAACTCACCTCGGGCTACTACTGAAAAGGTGTGAGCAAAATCTAAATAAATAAATAAAATGGTTAGGTCCAAGGCACCTGATGCACCATGAGGGTGGTTCCGTTACTGAAATCACCTGATTACATTGGGCACACCTCTTAAAGCCACTGCGGGTCTTCTGAGATAGCAAAAAAAGGGGCTGTGTCCAAATTGAGGTTGATGCTCCAGCCTAAAACAGGTCTAGCCGGTCGCAAAAACTAATATAAATTTAAAGTGCTGAAAAGGGTATGAAAAATAAAAGGAAAAAATAAGGATGAAGGAATTAAAAATGGAAAAATACCTACAAAAATATAGAATTAACAACAAAGAGTCACACAGGAAGGCACTAACACGAGAAAAATAAACGCTGTGCAGAGAAGACAGTGATGTGTCCTCTCAGCTCCGTGAAAAATTAAGACTGAGGGACCCTAGTTCTTGTGTTGGGCGGGAAGGCACCAGTGCATGCGTGGTGGGATGCTACTAGAAAATGAAGATACATACCTGTAGCAGGTATTCTCCGAGGACAGAAGGCTCAATATTCTGACTGATGGGTCGTCATTCGCGATGCCCAGGAGACCGGAACAAACTTCAAAAGCACAGGAATCCTCTCGAATGTTCCGTCACACGGGCCGACTCACTGCGTGTGCGCAAACGGCTTCCCGCCCGCGACGCAAACGTGCAGTGGTCATTTTAATAAAAAGCAAAACCATTTAAGTGGAACAACGTGGAGGAGGGAGGGTTGTCAGAATATTGAGCCTGCTGTCCTCGGAGAATATCTGCTACAGGTATGTATCTTCATTTTCTTCGAGGACAAGCAGGCTCAATATTCTAACTGATGGGGTATCCCTAGCCCCCAGGCTCACTCAAAATAATAAATATTGGTCAATTGGGTCTCGCAACGGCGAGGACGTAACAGAGATTGACCTGAAAATAAATTCAACTAGGTGAGAGTGCAGCCTGGAACAAAACAGAAATGGGCCTAGGAGGGTGGAGTTGGATTCTAAACCCCGAACAGATTCTGCAGCACCGACTGCCCAAACCGACTGTTGCGTCGGGTATCCTGCTGAAGGCAGTAGTGAGATGTGAATGTGTGGACTGATGACCACATTGCAGCCTTGCAAATCTCTTCAATGGAGGCTGACTTTTAGTGAGCCACTGACACAGCCATGGCTCTAACATTGTGAGCCGTGACATGGCCCTCTAAAGTCAGCCCAGCTTGGGCATAAGCAAAGGAAAAACAATCTGCTAGCCAACTGGAAATGGTGCATTTTCCGATCACAACTCCCCTCCTGTTGGGATTAAAAGAAACAAACAGCTGGGCGGACTTTCGTAAGGGCTTTGTCCGCTCCACGTAAAGGCCAATGCTCTCTTACAGTCCAAGGTGAGCAACTTGTCTTCACTAGGGTGGGTATGTGGACGGGGAAAAATGTTGGCAAGACAATTGACTGGTTCAGTTGGAACTCTGACTCCACCTTCGGCAAGAACTTAGGGTGAGTGCAGAGGACTACTCTGTTATGGTGAAATTTGATATAAGGTGCATGTACTACCAGGGCTTGGAGCTCACTGACTCTGCGAGCTGAAGTAACAGCCACCAAGAAAATGACCTTCCAGGCCAAATACTTCAGATGACAGAAATTCAGTGGCTCAAAAGGAGCTTTCATCAGCTGGGTGAGAATGACGTTGAGATCCCATGACACTGGTGGAGGTTTGACTGGGGGCTTTGACAAAAGCAAACCTCTCATGAAATGAACAACTAAAGGCTGTCCAGAGATAGCTTGACCTTCTACAAGTTGATGGTAAGAACTAATTGCACTAAGGTGAACCCTTACGGAGTTGGTCTTGAGCCAGACTCTGATAAGTGTAGAAGGTATTCAAGCAGGGTCCGTGTAGGACAAGAAAAGGGATCTAGGGCTCTGCTGTCACACCGGACGGCAAATCTCCTCCATTGGAAAGAATAACACCTTTTTGTGGAATCTTTCCTGGCAGCAAGCAAGTCTTGGGAGACACCCTCAGACAGACCTAAAGAGGCAACCTCTAAGCTCTCAACATCCAGGCCGTGAGAGCCAGAGACCGGAGGTTGGGATGTAGAAGTGACCCCTAGTTCTGTGTGATGAGGGTCGGAAAACACTCCAATCTCCATGGTTCTTCGGAGGACAACGCCAGGAAAAAGAGGGAACCAGATTTGGCAGGGCCAAAAAGGTGCAATCAGAATCATGGTTCCACGGTCTTGCTTGAGTTTCAGCAAAGTTTTCCCTACTACAGGTATGGGAAAATACACATACAGAAGGCCTGTCCCCCAATGAAGGAGAAAAGCATCTGACGCTAGTCTGTCGTGGGCCTGAAGTCTGGAACAGAATTGAGGGACTTTGTGATTGGTCTGAGCAGCAAAAAGCTCCACTGAGGGGGTGCCCCACGCTCAGAAGATCTTATGGTCAGTGAGACACAGAGGGCGAGATCTGGTGCCCCCTGCTTCTTGGTGTAATACATCGCAACCTAGTTGTCTGTCTGAATTGAAATGATTTGATTGGACAGCTGATCTCTGAAAGCCTTGAGAGCGTTCTTGATCGATCGTAATTCCAGAAGGTTGATCTGAAGATCCTTTTCCCGAAAAGACCAAGCTCCTTGAGTGTGAAGTCAATCTACATGAGCTCCCCACCCCAGGAGGGATGCATCCGTCATCAGCACTTTTTGTGGCTGAGGAATTTGGAATGGACATCCCAAGGTCAAATTGGATCGAATGGTCTACCACTGAAGGGATCTGCAAAACTCGGTGGAGAGATGGATTACACCACTGTGGACTGACACCACTGAGAAGCTAGGGCCCATTGAGCTGATCTCATATGTAGATGTGCCATGGTAGTTACATGAACTGTGGAGGCCATATGTCCTAAGAGGCTCAACATCTGCTGAGCTGTGATCTGTTGAGACCCTCGAGCCATGGACAAGAGGGCTAGGAGATTGTCTGCCCTTGTCTGGGGAAGATAAGCTCGAGATGTCCGTGTGTCCAACAGACCTCCAATTTCTGTACCGGGACAAGGTGGGACTTGGGATAATTGATTACAAACCCCAGTAGCTCCAGCAGTCAAATAGTCATCTGCATGGACTGTAGAGCCCCTGCCTTCGAGGTGCTCTTCATCAGCCAATCATTGAGATAAGGGAACACATGCACTCCCTGTCTGCGTAGCGATGCTGCGACAACTGCCAGACACTTCGTGAAGACTCTGGGCGCAGATGCAAGGCCAAAGGGCAGTACACAGTACAGATCTCATGCCATCCTCGATCCGCTTCAATCCGGTTTTCGCCCTCTTCACTCGACAGAAACAGCACTCTCTAAAGTCTGTAATGACCTGTTCCTTGCCAAATCCAGAGGCCAATACTCCATCCTCATCCTCCTCGATCTATCCGCCGCTTTTGACACTGTCAATCATGACTTACTTCTTGCCACACTGTCCTCATTTGGGTTCCAGGGCTCTGTCCTCTCCTGGTTCTCCTCCTATCTCTCCCACCGCACCTTCAAAGTTCACTCTCATGGATCTTCCTCCACCCCCATTCCCTTATCTGTTGGTGTTCCCCAGGGATGTGTCCTTGGACCCCTTCTCTTCTTAATCTACACCTCTTCCCTAGGCTCCCTGATCTCATCTCATGGTTTCCAGTATCATCTCTATGCTGATGACACCCAACTGTATCTCTCCACAACAGACATCACCGCGGAGACCCAGGCAAAGGTATCGGCCTGCTTATCCGACATTGCTGCCTGGATGTCCAACCGCCACCTGAAACTGAACATGTCCAAGACTGAGCTCATCGTCTTTCCACCAAAACCCACTTCTCCTCTTCCTCCACTTTCTATCTCAGTTGATAACACCCTCATCCTCCCCGTCTCATCTGTCCGCAACCTCGGAGTCATCTTTGACTCCTCTCTCTCCTTCTCTGCGCATATCCAGCAGATAGCCAAGACCTGTCGCTTCTTCCTCTTTAACATCAGCAAAATTCGCCCTTTCCTTTCTGAACACACCACCCGAACTCTCGTCCACGCTCTCATTACCTCTCGCCTGGACTACTGCAACTTACTCCTCACCGGCCTCCCAATTAGCCATCTATCCCCCCTTCAATCTGTTCAGAACTCTGCTGCACGTCTCATATTCCGCCAGAACCGATATACTCATATCACCCCTCTCCTCAGGTCACTTCACTGGCTTCCGATCAGATACCGCATTCAATTCAAGCTTCTCCTTCTTACCAACAAATGCACTCAGTCTGCTGCCCCTCACTATCTTTGTACCCTCATCTCCCCTTACGTTCCCGCCTGTAACCTCCGTTCAGGATAAATCCCTCCTCTCAGTACCCTTCTCCACCACCGCCAACTCCAGGCTCCGCTCATTCTGCCTCGCCTCACCCTATGCTTGGAACAACCTTCCTGAGCCCTTACGCCAAGCCCCCTCTCTGCCCGTCTTCAAGTCTTTGCTTAAAGCCCACCTCTTCAATGCTGCGTTCGGCACCTAACCCTTACCGTTCAGTGAATCCAGACTGCCCCAATTTGACTGCCTCTATCGGACCGACCGTTCGCTTGTCTATTAGATTGTAAGCTCTTTGAGCAGGGACTGTCTCTCTTTGTTAAATTGTACAGCGATGCGTAATCCTAGTGGCGCTCTGGAAATGTTAAGTAGTAGTAGTAAGTAGTACATACCTGTAGAAGGTATTCTCCGAGGACAGCAGGCTGATTGTACTCACATATGGGTGATGTCCAGGGCAGCCCCCTCGATCGGCGATCTTCACTAGCAAAAGCGTTTGCTAGCCCTCGTGTGCGCACGTATACTGCGCATGCGCGACCGTCTTCAAGCCCAAACACGATCGTGCTCGTCAGTCCAGTACATAGCAAAGACAAAGACAAGGGAAGACACAACTCCAAAGGGGAGGCAGGCGGGTTAGTGAGAACAATCAGCCTGCTGTCCTCGGAGAATACCTTCTACAGGTATGTAGCTTTCACTTTCTCCGAGGACAAGCAGGCTGCTTGTTCTCACATATGGGTATCCCTAGCCCCCAGGCTCACTCAAAACAACAAACATGGTCAATTGGGCCTCGCAACGGCGAGGACATAACTGAGATTGACCTGAAAAAGAACAACTAACTGAGAGTGCAGCCTGGAACAGAATAAAAATGGGCCTAGGGGGGTGGAGTTGGATTCTAAACCCCGAACAGATTCTGTAGCACCGACTGCCCGAACCGACTGTCGCGTTGGGTATCCTGCTGAAGGCAGTAATGAGATGTGAATGTGTGAGCAGATGACCACGTCGCAGCCTTGCAAATCTCTTCGATAGTGGCTGACTTCAAGTGGGCCACTGACGCTACCATGGCTCTAACACTATGAAGCCGTGACATGACCCTCAAGAGCCAGCCCAGCCTGGGCTTAAGCAAAGGAGATGCAATCTGCTAGCCAATTTGACAGCCACTCACCTTCTGTTGGGATCAAAAGAAACAAACATTTGGGCGGACTGTCTATGGGGCTGGGCTGTGTCCACTCCAGATAGAAGGCCAATGCTCGCTTGCAGTCCAATGTGTGCAGTTGACGTTCAGCAGGGTGGGTATGAGGACGGGGAAAGAATGTTGGCAAGACAATTGACTGGTTCAGATTGAACTCCGACACCACCTTCGGCAAGAACTTAGGGTGAGTGCTGAGGACTACCCTGTTATGATGAAATTTGGTATAAGGAGCATGAGCTACCAGGGCTTGAAGCTCACTGACTCTACAAGCTGAAGTGACACCCACCAAGAAAATGTCCTTCCAGGTCAAGTACTTCAGATGGCAGGAATCCAGTGGCTCAAAAGGAGGTTTCATCAGCTGGGTGAGAATGACATTGAGATCCCATGACACTGTAGGAGGTTTGATGGGGGGCTTTGACAATTCCGACTTCAGGCACAGGCAGCTCCTTGTGACTCTGGGCAAGTCACTTAACCCTCCATTGCCCCATGTAAGCCGCATTGAGCCTGCCATGAGTGGGAAAAACGCGGGGTACAAATGTAAAAAAAAAAAAAAAAAAAAAAGCAAGCTTCTCATGAAGCGAACCACTAAAGGCTGTCCCGAAATCGGCTTACCTTCCACACAGTAATGGTATGCACTAATCGCACTAAGATGAACACTTACAGAGTTGGTTTTGAGGCCAGACTCTGATAAGTGCAGAAGGTATTCAAGCAGGGTCTGTGTAGGACAAGAAAAGGGATCTAGGGCCTTGCTGTCACACCAGACGGCAAACCTCCGCCATAGAAAGAAGTAACTCTTTTTAGTGGAATCTTTCCTGGAAGCAAGCAAGACTCAGGAGACACCCTCAGAGAGACCCAAGGAGGCAAAATCTACGCTCTCAACATCCAGGCCGTGAGAGCCAGGGACCGGAGGTTGGGATGCAGAAGCGCCCCCTCGTTCTGAGTAATGAGGGTCGGAAAACACTCCAATCTCCACGGTTCTTCGGAGGACAACTCCAAAAGAAGAGGGAACCGGATCTGACGCGGCCAAAAGGGAGCAATCAGAATCATGGTGCCTCAATCTTGCTTGAGTTTCAACAAAGTCTTCCCCCCCAAAGGTATGGGAGGATAAGCATACAGGAGGCCCTCTCCACAATCCAGGAGGAAGGCATCCGACGCTAGTCTGCCTTGGGCCTGATGTATGGAACAGAACTGAGGGACTTTGTGATTGGCTCGAGTAGCAAAAACATTCACCAAGGGGGTGCCCCACGCTTGGAAGATCTGGCGTACCACTCTGGAATTGAGTGACCACTCGTGAGGTTGCATGATCCTGCTCAACCTGTCGGCCAGACTGTTGTTTACGCCTGCCAGATATGTGGCCTGAAGAAACATGCCGTACCGGCGAGCCCAAAGCCACATCCTGACAGCCTCCTGACACAGAGGGCGAGATCCGGTGCCCCACTGCTTGTTGATGTAATACATGGCAACCTGATTGTCTGTCTGAATTTGAATAATTTGCTGGGACAGCCAATCCCTGAAAGCCTTTAGAGCGTTCCAGACCGCTCGCAACTCCAGGAGATTGATCTGTAGACTTTGTTCCTGGAGGGACCAACTCCCTTGGGTGTGAAGCCCATCGACATGAGCTCCCCAACCCAGGAGAGACGCATCCGTGGTCAGCACTTTTTGAGGCTGACGAATTTGGAAGGGACGTCCCAGAGTCAGATTGGACAGAATTGTCCACCAATGCAGAGATTGAAGAAAACTCGTAGACAGCCGGACTACATCCTCTAGATCCCCAGCAGCCTGCTACCACTGGGAAGCTAGGGTCCATTGAGCTGATCTCATGTGAAGGCGAGCCATGGAGGCCATATGGCCGAGCAATCTCAACATCTGCCGAGCTGTGATCTGCTGAGACGCCCGTACCCAGGAAACAAGGGACAGAAGATTGTCGGCCCTCGCTTCCGGAAGGTAGGCACGAGCCGTCTGAGAGTCCAGCAGAGCTCCTATGAATTCGAGTTTCTGAAATGAAAGAAGGTGGGACTTTGGATAATTTATCACAAAACCTAGCAGCTCCAGGAGTTGAACAGTCATCTGCATGGACTGTAGAGCTCCTGCCTCGGAGGTGTTCTTCACCAGCCAATCGTCGAGATAAGGGAACACGTGCACTCCCAGTCTGCGTAGAGACTCCGCTACGAAAGCCAGGCATTTGGTGAATACCCTGGGCGCAGAGGCGAGCCCAAAGGGTAGCACACAGTACTGAAAGTGCCGTGTTCCCAGACGGAATCAAAGATACTGTCTGTGAGCTGGTAGTATCGGGATGTGAGTGTAAGCATCCTTTAAGTCCAGAGAGAATAGCCAATCGTTCGCCTGAATCATGGAAAGAAGGGTGCCCAGGGAAAGCATCCTGAACTTTTCTCGGACCAGATATTTGTTCAGGGCTCTTAGGTCTAGGATGGGAAGCATCCCCCCGTTTTCTTTTCCACAAGGAAGTACCTGGAATAGAATCCCAGCCCTTCTTGCCCCGGTGGCACGGGATCGACCGCACTGGCGCTGAGAAGGGCGGAGAGTTCCTCTGCAAGTACCTGCCCGTGTTGGAAGCTGAAGGACTGAGCTCCCGGCGGGCAATTTGGAGGCTTTGTGACCAAATTGAGGGAGTATCCTAACCGGACTATTTGAAAAACCCACTGGTCAGAGGTTATGCCACCTTTGGTGAAAAAACTTTAACCTCCCCCCAAACGGGGGGGACACTTTGATTTCGGCTATGCTGTGCTGGAGCCAGTCAAAAGCCCGTCTCTTGCTTTTGCTGGGGAGCCACAGGGGCCTGCTGAGTCGCATGCTGTTGACGAGAACGAGCGCACTGGGGTTTGACCTGGGCATTAGGCTGGCGAGAGGGAGGATTGTACCTACGCTTATTAGAAGAATAGGTAACAGTCCTCCTTCCGCCATAAAGCGAATGCTACATACCTGTAGAAGGTATTCTCCGAGGACAGCAGGCTGATTGTTCTCACTGATGGGTGACGTCCACGGCAGCCCCTCCAATCGGAACTTCACTAGCAAAGGCCTTTGCTAGTCCTTGCGCGCCCATGCGCACCGCGCAGCCGTCTTCCCGCCCGAACCGGCTCGTGTTCGTCAGTCCCATATGTAGCAAGACAAAGACAAGGGAAGACACAACTCCAAAGGGGAGGCGGGCGGGTTTGTGAGAACAATCAGCCTGCTGTCCTCGGAGAATACCTTCTACAGGTATGTAGCATTCGCTTTCTCCGAGGACAAGCAGGCTGCTTGTTCTCACTGATGGGGTATCCTGCTTGTTCTCACTGATGGGGTATCCCTAGCCCCCAGGCTCACTCAAAACAACAAACATGGTCAATTGGGCCTCGCAACGGCGAGGACATAACTGAGATTGACCTAACAACTTATCCAACTAACTGAGAGTGTAGCCTGGAACAGAATAAACATGGGCCTAGGGGGGTGGAGTTGGATTCTAAACCCCGAACAGATTCTGAAGCACTGACTGCCCGAACCGACTGTCGCGTCGGGTATCCTGCTGCAGGCAGTAATGAGATGTGAATGTGTGGACAGATGACCACGTCGCAGCTTTGCAGATCTCTTCAATAGTGGCTGACTTCAAGTGGGCTACCGACGCTGCCATGGCTCTAACATTATGAGCCGTGACATGACCTTCAAGAGCCAGCCCAGCCTGGGCGTAAGTGAAGGAAATGCAGTCTGCTAGCCAATTGGATATGGTGCGTTTCCCCACAGCCACTCCTCTCCTGTTGGGATCAAAAGAAACAAACAATTGGGCGGACTGTCTGTTGGGCTGTGTCCGCTCCAGATAGAAGGCCAATGCTCTCTTGCAGTCCAATGTGTGCAGCTGACGTTCAGCAGGGCAGGAATGAGGACGGGGAAAGAATGTTGGCAAGACAATTGACTGGTTCAGGTGGAACTCCGACACAACCTTTGGCAAGAACTTAGGGTGAGTGCGGAGGACTACTCTGTTATGATGAAATCTGGTATAAGGAGCATGAGCTACCAGGGCCTGAAGCTCACTAACTCTACGAGCTGAAGTAACTGCCACCAAGAAAATGACCTTCCAGGTCAAGTACTTCAGATGGCAGGAGTTCAGTGGCTCAAAAGGAGGTTTCATCAGCTGGGTGAGAACGACATTGAGATCCCATGACACTGTAGGAGGTTTGACAGGGGGCTTTGACAAAAGCAAACCTCTCATGAAGCGAACAACTAAAGGCTGTCCTGAGATCGGCTTACCTTCCACACGGTAATGGTATGCACTGATCGCACTAAGGTGAACCCTTTCAGAGTTGGTCTTGAGACCAGACTCAGACAAGTGCAGAAGGTATTCAAGCAGGGTCTGTGTAGGACAAGAGCGAGAATCTAGGGCCTTGCTGTCACACCAGACGGCAAACCTCCTCCATAGAAAGAAGTAACTCCTCTTAGTGGAATCTTTCCTGGAAGCAAGCAAGATGCGGGAGACACCCTCTGACAGACCCAAAGAGGCAAAGTCTACGCTCTCAACATCCAGGCCGTGAGAGCCAGAGACTGGAGGTTGGGATGCAGAAGCGCCCCTTCGTCCTGTGTGATGAGGGTCGGAAAACACTCCAATCTCCACGGTTCTTCGGAGGATAACTCCAGAAGAAGAGGGAACCAGATCTGATGTGGCCAAAAAGGAGCAATCAGAATCATGGTGCCTCGGTCTTGCTTGAGTTTCAACAAAGTCCTCCCGACCAGAGGTATGGGAGGATAAGCATACAGCAGACCTTCCCCCCAGTCCAGGAGGAAGGCATCCGATGCCAGTCTGCCGTGGGCCTGAAGCCTGGAACAGAACTGAGGGACTTTGTGGTTGGCTCGAGATGCAAAGAGATTTACCAAGGGGGTGCCCCACACCTGGAAGATCTGTCGCACTACACGGGAATTGAGCGACCACTCGTGAGGTTGCATAATCCTGCTCAACCTGTCGGCCAGACTGTTGTTTACGCCTGCCAGATATGTGGCTTGGAGCACCATGCCATGATGGCGAGCCCAGAGCCACATGCTGACGGCTTCCTGACACAGGGGGCGAGATCCGGTACCCCCTGCTTGTTGATGTAATACATGGCAACCTGGTTGTCTGTCTGAATTTGGATAATTTGGTGGGACAGCCGATCTCTGAAAGCCTTCAGAGCGTTCCAGACCACTCGTAACTCCAGAAGATTGATCTGCAGATCGCGTTCCTGGAGGGACCAGCTTCCCTGGGTGTGAAGCCCATCGACATGAGCTCCCCACCCCAGGAGAGACGCATCCGTAGTCAGCACTTTTTGTGGCTGAGGAATTTGGAAAAAACGTCCCAGAGTCAAATTGGACCAAATCGTCTACCAATACAGGGATTTGAGAAAACTCGTGGACAGGTGGATCACGTCTTCTAGATCCCCAGCAGCCTGAAACTACTGGGAAGCTAGGGTCCATTGAGCAGATCGCATGTGAAGGCGGGCCATGGGAGTCACATGAACTGTGGAGGCCATGTGGCCCAGCAATCTCAACATCTGCCGAGCTGTGATCTGCTGGGACGCTCGCACCCGCGAGACGAGGGACAACAAGTTGTTGGCTCTCGTCTCTGGGAGATAGGCACGAGCCGTCCGAGAATCCAGCAGAGCTCCTATGAATTCAAGTCTCTGTACTGGAAGAAGATGGGACTTTGGATAATTTATCACAAACCCCAGTAGCTCCAGGAGGCGAATAGTCATCTGCATGGACTGTAGAGCTCCTGCCTCGGATGTGTTCTTCACCAGCCAATTGTCGAGATAAGGGAACACATGCACTCCCAGCCTGCAAAGCGCCGCTGCTACTACAGCCAGGCACTTCGTGAACACTCTGGGCGCAGAGGCGAGCCCAAAGGGTAGCACACAATACTGGAAGTGACGTGTGCCCAGCTGAAATCGCAGATACTGTCTGTGAGCTGGCAGTATCGGGATGTGCGTGTAGGCGTCCTTCAAGTCCAGAGAGCATAGCCAGTCGTTTTCGTGAATCATGGGAAGAAGGGTGCCCAGGAAAAGCATCCTGAACTTTTCCTTTACCAGATATTTGTTCAGGGCCCTTAGGTCTAGGATGGGACGTATCCCCCCTGTTTTCTTTTCCACAAGGAAGTACCTGGAATAGAATCCCAGCCCTTCTTGCCCGGATGGCACGGGCTCGACCGCATTGGCACTGAGAAGGGCGGAGAGTTCCTCTGCAAGTACCTGCTTGTGCTGGAAGCTGTAAGACTGAGCTCCCGGTGGGCAATTTGGAGGTTTGGAGGCCAAATTGAGGGTGTATCCTTGCCGGACTATTTGAAGAACCCACTGATCGGAAGTTATGAGAGGCCACCTTTGGTGAAAAACTTTCAACCTCCCCCCCGACCGGCAGATCGCCCGGCACTGACATGTTGATCTCAGCTATGCTCTGCTGGAGCCAGTCAAAAGCTCGCCCCTTGCTTTTGCTGGGGAACCGAGGGGCCTTGCTGAGGCGCACGCTGCTGACGAGAGCGAGCGCGCTGGGGCTTAGCCTGGGCCGCAGGCTGTCGATAAGGAGGATTGTACCTACGCTTACCAGAAGAGTAGGGAACAGTCTTCCTTCCCCCATAAAAACGTCTACCTGTGGAGGTAGAAGCTGAAGGCTGCCGGCGGGAGAACTTGTTGAAAGCGGTATCCCGCTGGTGAAGCTGCTCTACCACTTGTTTGACCTTCTCTCCAAAAATATTGTCCGCACGGCAAGGCGAGTCCGCAATCCGCTGCTGGATCCTATTCTCCAGGTCGGAGGCACGCAGCCATGAGAGTCTGCGCATCACCACACCTTGAGCAGCGGCCCTGGACGCAACATCAAAGGTATCATATACCCCTCTGGCCAGGAATTTTCTGCACGCCTTCAGCTGCCTGACCACCTCCTGAAATGGCTTGGCTTGCTCAGGAGGGAGCTTGTCCACCAAGCCCGCCAACTGCCGCACATTGTTCCGCATGTGTATGCTCGTGTAGAGCTGGTAAGACTGAATTTTGGCCACGAGCATAGCGGAATGGTAGGCCTTCCTCCCAAAGGAGTCTAAGGTTCTAGAGTCTTTGCCCGGGGGCGCCGAAGCATGCTCCCTAGAACTCTTAGCCTTCTTCAGGGCCAAATCCACAACTCCAGAGTCGTGAGGCAACTGAGTGCGCATCAGCTCTGGATCACCATGGATCCGGTACTGGGACTCGATCTTCTTGGGAATGTGGGGATTACTTAGAGGCTTGGTCCAGTTCGCCAGCAATGTCTTTTTTAGGACATGATGCATGGGTACTGTGGACGCTTCCTTTGGTGGAGAAGGATAGTCCAGGAGCTCAAACATTTCAGCCCTGGGCTCGTCCTCCACAACCACCGGGAAGGGGATGGCCGTAGACATCTCCCGGACAAAGGCCGCAAAAGACAGACTCTCGGGAGGAGAAAGCTGCCTTTCAGGGGAGGGAGTGGGATTAGAAGGAAGGCCATCAGACTCCTTGTCAGAGAAATATCTGATGTCCTCCTCCTCCTCCCACGAGGCCTCACCATCGGTATCAGACACAAGTTCATGAACCTATGTCTGAAGCCGTGCCCGGCTCGACTCCGTGGAAACACGGCCACGGTGTGAGCGTCGAGAGGTAGACTCCCTCGCCCGCGCCAGCGAAGCTCCCTCCGCCGACGTCGTCGGGGAGCCTTCCTGGGAGGCTACCGCAGTCGGTACCGCAAGCGGCACCGATGTCGGAGACCTCACCCCGGGCAAGGGGCCAGCCGGCGCCTCACTCGACGGTACCGGTGGCGCAAGCACCCCCGGTACCGGAGGGGAAGGGCACAACAGCTCTCCCAGGATCTCTGGGAGAACGGCCCGGAGACTCTCGTGCAGGGCGGCTGTGGAGAAAGACATGGAAGCCGATGCAGGTGTCGAAGTCAGAATCTGTTCCGGGTGTGGAGGCTGTTCCGGGCTGTCCAAGGTGGAGCGCATCGACACCTCCTGAACAGAGGGTAAGCGGTCCTCCCCGTGCCGATGCCTACTGGGTGCTGACTCCCTCGGCGACCCAGAGCTCTCGGTACCGACGCGGGAAGGAGACCGGTGTCGATGCTTCTTTGACTTTTTCAAATGAAGCATGTCACCGGAGCTTCCCGGTACCGACGAGGAGGACGTAGAATCCAGCCGTCGCTTCCTTGGGGCCAAGGCCGAAGAAGGTCAGTCTCGGGGGGGGGGGGGGGGGGGCTGTACCGCAGGAGCCCTCAGGGTAGGGGGAGACCCACCCGAAGGCTCACCGCCACCAGCAGGGGAATGGACAGCCCTCACCTGCACTCCAGTCGAAGCACCACCGTCCGACAACATCAGCACTAGTGGAGGTCCCGGTACCACCGACGCCGACGCAGCCTTCCGATGTATCGGCCCCGACGATGCAGAGGGTCAATGCCTCGATGCAATCGATACAGTCGCGGCCGAGGGCGGAGGTCTTGACAGTGTCGACGTCGATGCACTCGATACTCCCGTTGCAGATGCCGACGAAGAGCCCGAGAACAACACGTTCCACTGGGCCAATCTCGCTACCTGAGTCCTTTTTTGTAAAAGGGCGCAAAGACTACAGGCCTGCGGGTGGTGCCCAGCCCCCAGACACTGAAGACACGACGCGTGCCTATCAGTGAGCGAGATTACCCGGGCGCACTGGGTGCACTTCTTGAAGCCGCTGGGAGACTTCGATGACATGGGCGGAAAAATCACGCCGGCGAAATCAAAACTCGTAATTGCGGTAAGGCACCAAAAAGAGAGGGAGAAAAAACTCGACCCGAGGCCTCAAAAGGGCCTACCCCGAAAACGAAAGAAAACTTAATGGGGCAAAAAACTGGAAATACGGGAAGGGGAAAAAGACCGAAAGGCCCTTCTCCGAAATCCCTTTTTTTTTTTTTTTTTTTAGAAGCGAAAGTCAAAAAGACGCGCGAGGGTCAACTTAAGGGGCGCGAACACGACCGTACCGAGCGCAGACAAAAGAAGACTGACGAACACAAGCCGGTTCGGGTGGGAAGACGGCCGCGCATGCGCGGTGCGCATGGGCGCGCAAGGACTAGCAAAGGCCTTTGCTAGTGAAGTTCCGATCGGAGGGGCTGCCGTGGACGTCACCCATCAGTGAGAACAAGCAGCCTGCTTGTCCTCGGAGAAAAACATCTACCAGTTGAGGTAGATGCTGAAGGCGCCCGGTGGGAGAATTTGTCTAAAGCGGTGTCCCGCTGTTGGAGCTGCTCTACCACCTGTTCGACCTTTTCTCCAAAAATATCACCCCGGCAAGGAGAATTCACAATCTGCTGCTGAATCCTATTCTCCAGGTCAGAGGCACGCAGCCATGAGAGTCTGCGCATCACCACACCTTGAGCAGCGGCCCTGGACGCAACATCAAAAGTATCGTAAACACCCATGGCCAGGAATTTACGACACACCTTCAGCTGCCTGACCACCTGCTGAAAAGGCTTGGCTTGCTCAGAAGGGGCTTGTCCACCAAGTCCGCCAACTGCCGCACATTGTTCCGCATATGAATGCTCGTGTAGAGCTGGTACGATTGGATTTTGGAGAAGAGCATTGAAGAATGGTAGGCCTTCCACCCAAAAGAATCCAAGGTTTTAGAGTCTCTGCCCGGGGGCGCCGAAGCATACTCCCTAGAACTCTTGACCTTCTTAAGGGCCAGATCCACAACCCCAGAGTCGTGAGGCAACTGAGTCCGCATCAACTCTGGGTTCCCATGGATCCGATACTGGGACTCGATCTTCTTGGGAATGTGGGGATTAGTTAGTGGCTTCGCCCAGTTCACCAGCAATGTCTTCTTGAGGACATTAGTTAGCGGCTTCGCCCAGTTCGCCAGCAATGTCTTCTTGAGGACATGATGCATGGGTACTGTGGACGAGTCCTTAGGTGGCGAAGGATAGTCCAAAAGCTCAAACATTTCAGCCCTTGGCTCATCCTCCGTAACCACAGGGAAGGGAATGGCCGTAGACATTTCCTGGACAAAGGCTGTGAAAGATAGGCTCTCTGGAGGAGAAAGCTGTCTTTCAGGAGAGGGAGTGGGGTCAGAAGGAAGACCGTCAGACTCCTCGTCAGAGAAATATCTGAAGTCTTCCTCTGCCTCCCATGAGGCCTCACCATCGGTATCGGACACCAGTTCATGAACCTCTGTCTGAAGCCGTGCCCGCCTCGACTCAGTGGAAACATGGCCACGGTGGGAACGTCGAGAAGAAGACTCCCGTACCTGCGGCAATGAAGCTCCCTCCATCGATGTCATCGGGGAGGCAGCCGATGCAGGTACTGCAAGCGGTACCGGTATTGGAGCGGTACCGGTATTGGGCAAGGGGCCAGCCGTCGCCTCACTCGATGGCACCGGCGGCGCAAGCACCCCTGGTACCGGAGAAGGGCGCAACAGCTCCTCCAGGATCCCTGGAAGTATGGCCCGGAGGCTCTCATTCAGAGCGGCTGTCGAGGAAGGCAGGAAGTCCGGCACCAGCGACGAGCTCAGAATCTGTCCGGGATGCGGAGGTGGTACTGGGCTGTCCATAGTAGAGCGCATCGACACCTTCCTGAATGGAGGGCGAGTGGTACTCCCGGCGTCGACGCTTAGTGGGTGCCGATTCCCTTGACGACCCAGAGCTCTCGGTACCACGTCTGGAAGGTGACCGGTGCCGATGCTTCTTTGCCTTCGCACGAAGCACATCACCGGAACCTCCCGGTACCGAAGAGGAGGATGTCGAATCCAAAATCCTCCTTGGGGCCAGGTCCGAAGAAGGTCGATCCCAGGGGGCCTGTACCGCAGGAGCCCTTGAGGCAGGTGGAGACCTACTCAAGGGCTCACCGCCACCAGCAGGGGAATGGACAGCCCTCACCTGCGCTCTTGAAGGAGAGGCACCCTCCGACAACATCAGTACCAACGATGATCTCGGTACCGTAGATGTTGAAGCACCGGTCAATGACCTCGGTACCGCAGACATCGATGCACTGGCCGATGACCTTGATACTGTAGACGTCGATACACCGGGTGAGGCCCCAAACAAGGTGTTCCACTGGGCCAATCTCGCTACTTGAGTTCTCTTCTTCAACAGAAGACAGAGATTGCAGGCCTGAGGACGATGTCCAGCTCCCAGACACTGAAGGCACGAAACGTGCCTATCAGTGAACGAGATAACCCGGCTGCACTGGGTGCACTTTTTGAAGCCGCTGGGAGGCTTCGATGACATGGGCGGAAAAATCACGCCGGCGAAGTCAAAATTCGCGATGATGGCAATGGCCACCAAAAAAGTAGGGAAAAAACCCGTACGGGCAGCCAAAAAGGCTGCTTTCGAAAGCAAAAGGAAACTTAATGGGAAAAAACTCGAAAATAAGGCTTTTTTTTTTTTAAAATACTCAATGCGACGGAGAAGAAAATCGCAAGACTTCTGAACGGAAGAATGCGGTGAAAGGCGCGAGGGTCTCCTCAGGGCACAGATCGACCGAAAACCAGCCGTCCTGAGCCGCGGAAAAAAGAAGACTGACGAGCACGATCGCGTTCGGGCGGGAAGACGGTCGCGCATGCGCAGTATGCGTGCGCATGCAAGAGCTAGCAAACGCTTTTGCTAGTGAAGATCTCCGATTGAGGGGGCTGCTGTGGACGTCACCCATATGTGAGAACAAGCAGCCTGCTTGTCCTCGGAGAATTCATGCATAACTTCTGCTATTGTCAACTAGAACAATATTGAATTGCAAACTGAGATATCACATGTCAAAGGGAACCCTCCAATTCCTCTATTTTTTTTTTATTCGGAGTATGCTTACTTCAAGTGCAACCCTGGCAACTTGTTTCATTCTGCCCTATTCAGGAAGTTACCAGTCTTAATGGGTTGTCTGTAAGGATTTCACATTCTCTAGAGTTTAATCTAGGGACCGTTAACACGCCCTACGTTTTACACTAATGACCAGCCATTCCATATCTCTCATTACCACTGCAGCTGATTGCTTTGTTTTACTAATGTAACCTATCCTGGTTCAGCATGAATACGTGGATAGGAGTTATTTCTTGCAAATGAAGGGTTTATTGACTTGTTCCCTTAGATGCGGTATGTTTTTGACAGGATGAAACCTTAAGTATATTTGGATAAAGTTCTTAGTGTCTTTTGCTTATTCTCCTATTCACTTACTCACTGGCTGGTTCTGTTCATGTGGAATAATGGCTTTCTTGTACGTTCCTGCTGATGCCTCAGAAGGTTCTTCAACCACTGGAAGACTTAACATTGGAGCCTTTTTGAGGTGGCCCTCTTCCGGTCATGCTCATAACTGCCCCCTAGATCACTCACCACTCAATTTTCCTCTGACTGTCACTCTGAAGTACATTTGTTTTCTAAAGCTGAAGCTTTTGCCTTGGCCACCTCCTTGGTTTCTATGTGCCTAGGTTACATAAATACATAAGTGTTGCCATACTGGGACAGACTGAAGTTCCATCAAGCCCAGCATCCTGTTCCCAACAGTGGCCAATCCAGGTTACAAGTACACGGCAAGATCCCAAAACAGTACAGCACATTTTATGCCGCCTATCCTACAAATAAGCAATGGATTTTCCCCCATCTTAATAATGGCTTATGGACTTTTCTTTTAGGAAGCTATCCACACCTTTTTTAAAACCCACTAAGCTAACTGCATTTACCATATTCTCTGGCAACGAATTCCAGAGTTTATTATACGTTGAGTGAAGAAATATTTTCTCCGATTTGTTTTAAGCTTCATTGCATGCCCCCTAGTCCTAATATTTTTGTAGAGAGTAAACAAGCGATTCACGCCTACCTGTTCCACTCCACTCATTATTTTATAGACCTCTATCATATCTCCCCTCAGCAGTCTTTTCTCCAAGCTGAAGAGCCCTAGCCGCATCAGCCTTTCTTCATGGGGAAGTCATCCTATCCCCTTTATCATCTTCATCGCCCTTCTCTGTACCTTTTCTAATTACACTATGAGGCATATTTTCAAAGCACTTAGCCTCCCAAAGTTCCATAGAAAACTATGGAACTTAGCCTCCCAAAGTGCTTTGAAAATATGCCTCTATGTCTTTTTTGAGATGTGGTGACAAATTGCACACAGTATTGGCGCTTCACGTACAGATTCATGTAACCAATCTTGCTTGTGCCTTAGCTATTAACCTTATTTCTTCTCTCATTACCCCCTTGACCCAGAAACCCAATAGCTTGAGGAAAGCAGTTATCCAAAACTGCCTGGTTATTATTTGCTCCTTAGGACCAAGAAATTTGAGGGAATGTGTTTTCTTACCCTGAGTGATAATAGTATCCTTTATGAAACAGAAATGTTAGAAATTTGTCTTCTAGCATTCAGCACTTCATAGCAGAATAGTTTTTTTGTCAAGTATCTCTGATTAGTTTGCTAGCTGGCTGCCTAATTTTGCCTGGCTGCGTGGTCTCATGCTTACAATAATGGGCTTCCTATGTGTGACCTCTGTGGAAGAGGTCCAGTAGGGGACTAAGGAAAAGTGGAGAATTTGGACCAGTCATATAAAAAAAAATTAATAAATTCTTCTTTTGATCAGAGCAGTAACCTTGGAGGGAACAAGCTGTGAGTATTATCTGTAATTAATGAACTAGAATGTACTATACAGGACCTTGAGAAATTGTATTTTTTTTTGTTACATTTGTACCCTGCGCTTTCCCACTCATGGCAGGCTCAATGCGGCTTACATGGGGCAATGGAGGGTTAAGTGACTTGCCCAGAGACACAAGGAGCTGCCTGTGCCTGAAGTGGGAATTGAACTCAGTTCCTCAGGACCAAAGTCCACCACCCTAACCACTAGGCCAAAGAAGATGAGGTGGGCTGTAAATGTTGCAAAACAATGTGTGAGAAAGAGAGAAGTATATTATTCACCAAATTTGTAGTCATGCTAGGAATTATTAGGAGAGGAATACAAAATAAGACCAAAAATATTATAATGCCTCTGTGTCGCTCCATGGTGCAACCTCACCTTGAGTACTGTGTTCAGTTCTGGTCGCCGTATCTCAAAAAAGATATAGTGGAATTAGAAAAGGTTCAAAGAAGAGCGATCAAAATGATAAAGGGGATGGAACTGCTCCCATATGAAGAAAAACTAAAGTGGTTAGGGCTCTTGCTTTGAAAAAGAGAAGGCTGAGGGGGGATATGATTGAGGTCTATAAAAACCTGACTGGAGCAGGTGGAGGTGAATTGATTTTTCACTCTGTCAAAATGTACAAAGTCCAGGGGGCACAATGAAATTGCATGGAAATACTTTTAAAACAAATAGGAGGAAATTTTTTTCACTTAAAGAATAATTAAGCTCTGGAATTCGTTGCCAGAGGATATGGTAATGGTGGTATCTGGGTTTAAAGAAGGTTTGTTCAAGTTCAGGAGGAAAAGTCAATAGTCTTGTTATTGAGATAGACATGGGGGAAGCCACTGCTTACCCTGAGATTGGTAGCATAGAATGGTGCTACTAATTGGGTTCCTGCCAGGTACTTGTGACCTGGATTGGCCACTGCTGGAAGCAGTGTACTGGGCTACATAGATCATTGGTCTGACCCAGTATGGCTAGTCTTATGTTCTTAAAAATGTGCAGTCAAGCTTGATTATTGCTAATAAAAAGCCAAAGGTTAGAAGGGAAGTCAGTTGAGCAAGACTAACTTGCAAGTACATTTGGTGGTGTTGTGTCTTAGTCCTTCATGCAAACCTCGGACTCCGATACACATATTGGGTACTCAGACCAGAACTGGACCACACTCCTTAAGCAGGCATGCTACAATGTCCCTGCTCCTGTTTTCTCTTCTTTGTCACAGAACATACCTCATCCTATCCATTTTTACTGAGTTCATCTCTGGTGGTGGATCAGGTAGAGAGCCCAGGTGTTGTTTAGTTAACTCCTTTACAACCAGCAAACAATCAGCATAGTTTGATGTAACCACCAAAGTCCAGCTCTGGCATACACTCACTTGTGAGGTTTTACCTCTTCACGCCACCTCTGCAATGGGGTGAAGCTTATCTACTAATTCTCACACAACTGGTTGTCAATTCAGCAACTTCTCTTTATTTTTATTTTTTTTTTACTTCAAATGTGCAGAAGCAGTGCACATACAGCTAACTAAAACAGAAGAAAGAGAAAAGATTAGAAGGGGGAAGAGATAGCAGTCACTTGGCTTCCTAAGTGCCCAACAGACTTTCCCCCAGGGGCCATAGGCGCCCCGTATAAGAGGCTTAGCCCAATCATGGACTTAGAAGCGTAGCTAGGTTGGGCGCAGGGGGAGCAGTCGCTCCCCCAAACAGATCTCTCCTCCCGCGCGAGTCTTGCACCTCCCCCCCACTCTCACCCATCCGTGTGGTCACTCCGGCCTGAAGCATTCTCCCTCCAACGCTGGCGATTCACATAGTCAGCCTTAATCTGCCTGCGTCGGAGCCTCTCCCTCAGACGCGTCCCGCCTCCTCTAATGCAACTTCCTGTCTTACGCAGAGGTGGGACGCGTCTGAGGGAGAGGCTCCAACGCAGGCAGATTAAGGCTGGCTATGTGAATCGCTGGCAACGGAGGGAGAACACCTGAAGCACTCGTGCAACCCAAAGAAAAGCGAAAAACCACCGCCGAAGGGGGGGAGCTCAAACTCAGCCGGCTCCCGCTGCAGCCTGCCTTTCCAATAGCTGTAGGCCATGGTGAACTGGTAGAGATCGGTAAGCAGCGTTGGGACAACCCGCTCCATGCTGCCAGTTCCAACTTCCAGCGCCTCGAGCGCCAGCCCAGGAGAAGGAGCCAATGCCAGGCGTCAATCTGGTCTTTGAAGCTCCGCCCATCGACGCAGGGCGGAGGACTTGGTGTTTGTGGAAAGTGGAGCTCGGCTCGCTGGTTGCTGCAGAAAAGGTTTTAGAAGAGCGGCTAGTTTTAACCCGGTGCCTGGGAACTGTTCCCACTGATCTTAATCAGGATTTTTAATAAAGCACAAAAATGTATGTGCCATTAACGGGTGAGAGTAGGGAGCTTTCTGTCTAATGTTATCTTAGGAACTGGGCAGGATTAGGCATCTAGTAGAGCCTAGGCAAGTTAGCCTTCGGGTCCCCTACCTAATGTAAATATAATTTAAAGCTCCCAGCCCCGGGGCCTTACTTGATTCTGATTGCAGAAGAGCTTTGCCCAGGCTGTAGTAGACTTTTTACAAGGCAGTGTATGGATGGAGGGAGGGAGGGAGGGAGGGTATGGGAGAGGAGAGTTGCTGGATATGGGTGGATAGAGGGGAGGGCGGGGGGGGGGGGGAGAGGAGGGTTGCTGGACATGGGTGGAGGGGAGGGCAGGGGGAGAGGAGGGTTGCTGGACATGGGTGGATGGAGGGGAGGGCAGGGGAGAGAAGGGTTGCTGGACATGGGTGGGTGGATGGAGGGGAGGGCAGGGGGGAGAGGAGGGTTGCTGGACATGGGTGGATGGCGGGGAGGGCAGGGGAGAGAAGGGTTGCTGGACATGGATGGAGGAGAGGGAAGGGAGAGAGAAAAAATGCTGGACATGGATGGAGGGGGAGGGAGGAGTGAGGAAGGAGATGAGATGAGGGAAAAGGAAGAGAGTAGAAAAACTGTACATGGATGAAGAAAATAGGCAGAAGCTGGATCCACTGGACAGTCAAGTCTGCGGAGGACCCAGCTTTTATTTACGGATGTAGGACAAGAAATGAAGAAGAAAGGCGGAAAGGAAACCCTGGAAACGGAGTTAAGAAGACAGATAGCAGCAGAATCGGATACTGGGCCAGCATGATCAGAAAAACAAAGGTAGAAAAGATCATTTTATTTTCATTATAGTGTTTGGAATATGTCCACTTTGAGAATCAGGTGCTCAACATTAAAAGTTTATATTTATTTACTTATTTATGGCATTTTATCCACATTAAGGGCCTAGTGGTTAGGGTGGTGGACTCTGGTCCTGGGGAACTGAGGAAGTGAGTTCGATTCCCACTTCAGGCACAGGCAGCTCCTTGTGACTCTGGGCAAGTCACTTAACCCTCCATTGCCCCAGGTACAAATAAGTACCTGTATATAATATGTAAGCCGCATTGAGCCTGCCATGAGTGTGAAAGCACGAGGTACAAATGTAACAAAAACAAAAAAAATTAGGGTGTTTTGTGGCTCTACATGAGAATTGTGATATTATGATCCCTTGTTTCATATTGTTGACAGTCTGCATTTTCCGTATGGGTGGTATATTGGTGTATTAGGTTCTGCCCAGTGTAATATTTATGGTACAGTAAGGTTCTGAGTGTGTTTTTGCACAAAGTTGTGCATAGTGTTTTGCAGTTTAGCGATTGTGGTTAGTATATGCTTTGAGCAACCACTTTATTCTTTGACATATGATACATACTGTATCTAATATCTAAATTTAATAAAAGGTATTAATTGTGACTTTTATTTTTATTTATTTTTTTTTCTGTGTGTTATCAGACAATTATGGATTTAAGCACCACCCCTGGCCCCACCTCTAACCCCGCCCCCTTTAGCCTCCCCAAACAGCTGGGCCACTGACCGCCTATGCCAGGGGCTAAGGCGTTCTCTCATTTTATAGGTTTTTCAACCAGCTCTCTATCCCTTCCCTCTCATCTGCCTATCTATTCTTTCCACCTATCTCTCACCCAGTTTTCATCCCTCCCATGTTCCAGAATAATCTTTCCCGCTTTTCATCCTGTTTCCTGTCCAGCAACAGTTTTTTCTCTAAATTTCTAACATTCCAGAGTCAGCTACCTTCCTTTATCTCCTTAAAATACAAGCTGAGACTGCTGTAGCAATATGGAGCATGATGTTAAAAGCACATATCTCCATGCAGCTTCTTTTAAGTCAATTAATATGTGTAAGACCCTTGCCTGAACAGCTTATAATATCACTATTTTTGCCATGCTCAACGTGCACTGAACTCCCATACATTCTCATCAGCACTGCCACACAGTTCACACACATTTGTCGTTAATGTTTTTAAACTATGTGACAGGTCTGCACAGTCCCTATATTCGGTTCTTCTTTTTAGTTACTTGTCTAGGCCAGTGATGGGCAACCTTTTGAGCTTGGTGTGTCAAAATTCGCCAAAAAACCGAGCATAACTCGGGTGGTGTGTCACTTCGAGAAAAAAACCATAATTTCGCGATATTTATAGTTTAAATAACAAAAATGTATAATTGTAATATATAACTGTATTTAATAAACCAAAACCTAATTATTTAATTTACCTGCTTAGTGACTTCTTTGTTCATCTGTCAGTCGGTTTCTTTTGTTGGTCTTGATATTATTTAACTTGTGTGGGGTGCCGTGAACTAAGATAAGTGAGGGGGAGGGGGAATTCTTTAACTAATCTGCCTATTAGTGACTTTTTTGTTGCTGAATTTCATTGGCTAAATCTTCAATTGAAGGTTGGTATTTTGTACACTTCAAGCCCAAGCAAGTGCTACTAACTTCATCTTTCAATCTGTTTCTTTTGTTGGTTTTGATATTATTTAACGCTGAGAATAAGGTTTCACAAAAGTGCGTAGAGGGAAAAATTGTGAGTAAAGCCATTGCTATATTTTTCAGGGTGCTAAAAGTGTCTGGTAATCGGATCCAGGCACTCCAAATTTCCTGGTAACTCAGATATTCTCTTAATAATTGCATCTTTATTCTGCATATCGTGAAATAGAACTGGTGCACATCTTAGGAGAGTTTCTTTAATAAATCCTCCCTCACTGAGTGCTTTTCCATGCTGAGCTATGGAGTGAGCAATGCTCAAACTTGCAGATGTTAAATTTGTAGAACCTTTTACAAATGTAAGGATGGAATTAGATTGGCTCTTATAAAAGTGTAGCTGCCTGTAAATGTATTCCTTCCTTTCATCCTCACTTTTTTTCAAGAGCTGGGAATGATTAGTTTCAAAATATCTATTTATATTCCACGTTCTGCTTACTACCGTTTCAGTACATAGAACGCAAAATGATCTGCCATTTTTTTCTATAATGCCATACATCTCGGTCCATGTCTCTTGAAAGGGTCGGCTACTGCTACTACCACTTCCTTTATTTAACCTTGGTTTTTTATTTTTTGGGTTCTCCATCAGGGGGGCAGTGACAGAAGATAGAATTATAGATAGCCTGTTAGCCCTGCAGGCAATTAGGGGTTAACTAGCCTAACTGACCACCTTATGTAAATTAAGATGGCTGCCGCTATTTCTAATGGCGGGAAACGGCACCCATAGCACATGCCCTCGCCTCTCCCAGCCTCCCCCTCACCTATCTCAGTAATGATGGTCAATTAGAAATCCACGACACCCCAGAACAGTAGATTGGATGATGGTTGCTGTGGTTATGTGGTTGCTGGTAATGGCGATCACAGGGCCCCCAGAGATGTGTCCCCCACGGCATTCCGCTGCTCTCTGCTCCGCCGGCCGGAAGTGAGGTCAAAGATCCCCTAACGGCCGTGCAGGAGCCGGGGCAGAGGGAGCAGCAGGGAGGGAACAAGCGGAGGACTCGGAGGGAGCCAATAGGAGCGCACACGGCACCCCCCCCAGCGGGTAAACATGGGTACCCTCCTGGTATCAGCATCCCCTATGGCTTAGGCATCTTCTCTCCCCCCCCTCCCTCATCTCTACGCTCGCTCTCTTTGTCCTCCCCCACCTCTTTGCCTCCTCTTGTACTGCCAGTGCCGCGATTAATTTTTTCAAGGCAGTGCTGGCACATGTGGGCAGGAACAGGCTGCTTCAGCCAATCCCGGGGACCTTCCTTCAGCCCTGGGGGGGGGGGGGGGGGGGGAGGGGAGACAGGTTAAAGGAAGGCTGTGAGTGCACCTGGGATTGGGTGAAGTAGCCCGCTTTTGCTGATGTGTTCCAGCACTGCTTAAAAAAGATTAATCGCGGCAGAAGAGGCAAGGAGGTGCGGGTGAGTTGCTCTATCCACGTTGTGGTTCTTTATTGTTCGTTGCAAGCATAGGCGCAGTTTGAGGGGTGAGGGGGCGTAGTTTGGGGGCCAGGGGGCATTGCCCCCCAAATGCTGCTGAACTAGGTGCCTCCTTTCTCTTCTCCTACACCCATGCCCACTCCCACCCCCACGTGCCCCAGCATAAATTCCATTTTCTTTCGTCTCCTCTGGCTCCCCCACCTCCCACAACCCGTTCCCCCCCCCCCCCCCCCCCGCTTCAAACCTGCAGCAGTTCTGAGCACTAAAAAGAAAAAGAGCTACTAGTACAGACCGCATGCTGCAACACTCACAGCTAGGCTCTGCCAGGCCGGAACCTTCCCTGTGATACACTTCCTGCTGTCACTGGGGAGGTTCCGGCAGAGCCTGAATGTGGCTCTGTACCAGCTCTTTTTCTTTTTCGTGCTCAGAACCACTGCGGGAAGGAGCTGCGGGTTTGAAGCGGGAAGAGCGAGGCTGGGGGCAGGCTTGTGCAGCATACAGATGTGCACAGAGGAAGTATTGGTTTCATTGGTTAGATTAGTAATTCTAAATCATCGTGCCATTTGGAGGGTCTGGTTATAGGGACTCCTTGAATTCGTGCAGAGATGTTTTCATCTAATAAAGGGCCACCAAAACAGACATGTTATGAAAATCAGGTGCTTATGTGCCAACATTGTCCAGTTCAGCACAATATTAGCTGCCAAGTTCATACAAAGTTAATTATGTTCAATGGAAATAAATCTGTTGGTTCAGGCTGCTTGCTATGTGAATTTTCTATCACTGTGTCATTATTGCTACCAATAATTATATATTATTATTATTAATAACATTTGTATAGCGCTACCAGATGCACGCAGCGCTGAACACCTGACACAGAGAGACAGTCCCTGCTCGATAGAGCTTACAATCTAAAAATACAGACAGAGGGCGAGGAAAGTACTGGGTGAGAAGGAACAAGGATAGGGGAATTGAGTAGTGGTTAGGAGCCAAAAGCAGTGGTGAAAAGGTGGGTTTTCAGCATAGATTTGAAAACAGGTAGAGATGGAGCTAGGCGTACAGGCTCAGGAAGTCCATTCCAGGCATAAGGTGCTGCGAGGGAAAAGGAACGAAGCCTGGAATTAGCAGTGGAGGAGAAGGGGGACGACAAGAGAGATTTGTCCAGTGAGCGGAGATTACGGGGAGGAATGTAAGGAGAGATGAGAGAGGAGAGGTAATGGGGGGCTGCAGAATGGATGCATTTAAAGGTCAGTAAGAGAAGTTTGAACTGTACGCGGAAGCAGACAGGGAGCCAGTGAAGTGACTTGAGGAGTGGGCTAGTGTGGGTAAAACAATTTTGGCGGAAAATAAGTCATGCCGCAGAATTTTGGACAGACTGGAGAGGAGAGAGATGGCTGAGCGGAAGACCAGTGAGAAGCAAATTGCAATAATCCAAGTGAGAGGTGACAAGGGTTTGGATAAGGGTTCTGGTAGAGTATTCAGAAAGGAAGGGGCGAATTTTGCTAATGTTATAGACAAAGAAGCAACAGGTTTTGGCCGTCTGCTGGATGTTAGTGGAAAAGGAGAGGGAGGAATCAAAGATGACTCCTAGGTTGCGAGCAGATGAGACAGGGAGGATGAGGGTGCCATCTACTGAAATAGAGAATGGGGGGAGGGGCGAGGTGGGCTTGGGGGGAAAGACTATAAGCTCAGTTTTGGCCATGTTCAGTTTCAGGTGGCAGTGTGACATCCAGGCAGCTATGCTGGTCAAGCAGGCTGAAACTTTGGCCTGGGTTTCAGCAGTAATGTCAGGTGTCGAGAGGTAGAGCTGAGTGTCGTCGGCATAAAGATGGTACTGGAAACCATGAGATGAGATCAGAGAGCCCAGGGAAGAAGTGTAAATGGAAAAAAAAAGGGGGCCAAGGACAGATCCCTGAGGAACTCCAACTGAGAGTGGGACAGGGGTGGAGGATGATCCACCAGAATATACTCTGAAGGTACGGTGGGAGAGATAAGAGGAGAACCAGGAAAGAACAGAGCCGTGAAATCCAAACAAGGACAGTGTGGCAAGAAGAAGACTATGATTAACAGTGTCAAAAGCAGCGGATAGATCGAGCAGGATAAGGATGGAGTAATGGCCTTTGGATTTGGCGAGGAATAGATCATTACATTTGCTTTAAACTTTGTTTTAATTTGTTTATTCAGTCCTTACATGCATATGGTTTTGCTTTCTAAACCCAAAGGTGAATCCTAAGGGTGGTTAAACAATTAGATATAAACTGTGTTTCTGACCACTCATTTTGGACTGCTTTGGGTCCTGCTGATCTGTACATCTGCTGGCTGGAATTTTGGAAGATGGAAATGAGAAAATAATTAAGTTTTGGATGAACTCTGTAGAAGTTGTTGTTTATTTTTGCAATATGTGTAAGGATGCCCACAAGTAAAACCTCATTCATTGGCCTTCAATCGCCAGAATAGCGGTGGTAAATCTCCAGCTTTGAGATGGGCCACCCTTGGCATCTCTGAGCTCCTTTACTTTTGCTGGCAGGGATACAAAGCCCCGCAAGCCAAATAAATGGACTGCTGCTGCTCATTGCTGCTTGTTTCCGGCTCTGAGTAGCATGCCAGGACTTCTCGAGCAAGTATGCATGAGAATTCCTGCCATACTGCTCACAGCCAGAAACAAGCAGCAGGGAGTGGCGGTAGTCCATTTATTTGGCTGGTGGGGCTCAGCATCCCTGCCAGCAAAGGTATGACTAGCATGCCTGCATGAGGAGAGGGGGGAGGGAGGAGAGAGAGGAATTTTTCCCCCTTAGTCCACCTCAGGGCCGTCCCCAAATTGCAGGGTTGGCTATGTCCGGAGAACCTGTTGTTAAAAATTTCCCAGCATACCACTGCCTAGGTGCCTTAGTTCATTATGGAATTGGCTCCTACTTTACAGCCTTGTGGCACCTAAATGGAGGTGCTCAGTTATAAAATTATCTCTTTTATCTACAAGTTCTTTAAAAATTGTACTGATGAATTATAATATTCAAAATCCTGACCTGTACAACAGTTTCACATGTAATAGTAACTTCCATTGGCTGCTTTGTAAGGCAATTTACATCTCCTAGAATTGCCCCACTGCCTCTGTAGTCAGTGAAGGGAATATTTCCTCCTCCCATCTTGGCTTCTTCTTGATCATAGTCTTTCCTGTGTCCAAACACAGGATTGGAGCCATGGAGCTGTTGAAATGGAAGGACATTATTTAAAAAGGTTAAAAATTTGTAATAACACTTTCACAATAGCAAATAACAATAGAAACATATGGAGACAGTTTTAAAAAAGCAATTACCCAAGTGTGATAACATGACTTTGCGGACAGGCAGGAAGTGCTCACAGACACTGGCAGACAAGAGGTAGGAGTAAACAGAAGAATTCTTTATTACTGTGTTCTAATAAAAAAAAAAAGTCTGTTGCATTGAGGCAGCCTGGACAGAGAAATCATATTAATTTGCTAATTCTGTTTAACTTTGGTTCAGTCCTGTAAGTGATAGAATGCCATCTGGTTTTAATTACTCAAATGTCTAGCTTTTGCTAGACTAGAGGTTAGAAAGGTCAGTGAGAAATAAAACTTTCTTTGTCCTTTTTTTGAGTGACGAATTGTTAAGGCTAGTTCATAGGCATAATAATAAACCACATCTGGATGCCATTCTAAGCAAGGCATACTGGACAGTCTCGAGGGGATCAGCAAGCAGGCAGTTTTAAAAGATTAGGCTGAATGCTGTTTAGAGAGAAGGAGATACTTTAGATTTAAATAATTTCTTGATAATTTAGATTCTGTCATATAAGGAATTCTGATTTCTGCTTATTTTAAAATATGTTTTATTCTGTTTACTTAATAGGTTCTATTTCTCTCTGTAAAATATCTTTTTAATTCAGTCTTTGTCTGCAGTTTAAGAGGTCATCTGGTTTGAATTATCCACAGTCCTAGCTAGTTCTGTGTATGAAGCTAAAGGTGAAAGAGGTCAGGAAAAGTCAACTCTTTTCCTTGATTGATTATAGCTAAGTGTAGGACTGGCCCCTTAATGAATGCCCCGAGGAGTTTAAGTTATGAGTTAACTGGGAATCTGATTATGTGAATAATAATAAAATGCAGGAGATAGGTGCCGCATTGTCTAGTTTGAGAGGCCCCAGGTCGTAGGTCAGTTTAGGAAATATCTGAAACCTATGTAACTGATATTGTAAGTAATGTGTAGAGATAATTAGTTCAAGACAGGGTAATCAATCTATTCCTTACCATCTGGTGAGAAAGGGGGGCTAGAGGGGTTTAGGACCATATATAAATGAGAACAGAAGCAGCTTATACAACAGACAGGAGACGCAGGACCCAGAGAGCTCAGAAGAAGAGACACAGAGAGCCACGAGAAGGAGAGGGCTAGCGCTGATGTCCTACTTTGTTTGCTGGCAAATAAAGAAGATTTCTCTCTCATTCTGGTGTGTGGTATTTGACTCCTGAAGTACCATAGATTCTGCTAACAATAGTGGTAATTCCTGCATCAATTCCTGGTGTCAGAAGTGGGATCCGAACCCTGCATCAATTTCTGTCGCCCAACGTGGGGCTCCAGAAGAACTGACTGAGGAACACTGGCTGGGTATGTATTCTGTATTCTGTATTGTAATCCTAGGAAACTGTAATCAGCCCCTCTAAAGTTGAGGGAAGGGGAGTCTGATCAACTCTCAGCGAAGGCCTTAGTACCTTCTAGTCTAGTGGGGACTAGCAGGGAAACCGTCAGAGCTTATCTGTATCTGAAAAATCTGAAATTGTTGGGTGGGATTTTTTGTACAGTGTGTGTGTGTGATGTATGAATGTTAAATGAGTGTGGACTTCTTATAGCTGCGGTTCCAGTTAACGCGAGTTCAACTGGCCAGCGACGGAAGGAAGCGATTGTTGTTTGTCTACCTTGTGTCTCGGGACGTGTGGACCCCTTACCACACTTCCAAAAAAATTTTTCCCTTCCTTTCTGTGTGTTGTAACTGTAAGCATTATGGGGGGGACATCGTCTAGTCAAACTGGTACTCCCCTAGATTGTATGCTTAAGAATTTTAAGAAAGGATTTTTAGTTAATGATTATGGACAGACTTTAAGTTTAAGTACTCTAAGAACTTTGTGTGAAGTTGAGTGGCCATCTATGGGAGTGGGGTGGCCCCCTGGTGGCAGCTTAGATATTGAAGTAATCCGGAAGGTCTACAGCATAGTTGTAGGAGAACCAGGATATTTTGAACAGCTCCCCTATATAGATTCCTGGGACAGCCTTGTCACTGACCCTCCCTCTTGGTTAAAAACCTATATGGGATCCCCGGTAAAGTTCATGCTGGGCCGCGTTCAAAGAAAGATTATTAGAAAATCTAAACTGGAGGAGGGAAAGAGTCCCAGGAAGCCCACCACCCAATCGGTGGCTTCCGCCCCTACCCTGTCCGAGAAACCCATACTCTCTGATGACCCCTCAGATCTTGAGCCACCACCTTATGGCCCATTGTTGGGGTTCCGCTCCACCCCCAGAGATCCACGGCGTCTAGCCCAAGTCTCTCCAGCACAGGCTTCTCCGGATAGTTCCTCCCCTTCTGTGCAAACCCCACCACATCCTAGGTTGGACTTTTCAGCCAGCATCTACCCTTCTCTGCCACATCCTTCCCTGTTAACCTCCCATGACCCGCTTTGGGCCCCACTCCCTGACTCCTCAACTCCCGACAGCCCAGCCTCTCCCTCTAGTACCCCTTCCCACTCATCAGGGGCCCAGCATCCCTTTCAATGGACTGAATCACCTGTGATCACCTCTCAGCCTATGAGTACCCCTCCCCATCCCTCAGGGGTTCAACACACCTCCCCTGAATGGGTTAGACCCGCTGCAATCACCTTTGAGCATGATAAGGGGGTAGCTCCTCATTCTACCTCAGGTTGCATTCCCACCTCCTCGAGAGCTCTGCCCCTCCGTCAGGTAACCACCACTCGACCGGATCCTAATAATCAGGGTCAGGTTATAACAGGCCTACCAGTATGTACCCTTCACAACTACTGATCTCCTGAATTGGAAGACGCATTACCCCTCTTATACTGAAAAGCCTCAGGCAGTGGTGGACCTAGTGGCTAGCATTATGGCCACCCATAACCCAACTTGGACTGATTGTCAACAGCTCCTCCTGACCCTCTTCACAACTGAGGAGAGGCGGAAGATTTTACAAAATGCTGAGGCCATCACGCGAGCGCGTGCCCCCGAGGGGACACAGGACCCAGAGGAATGGGTTAGAGCTCGGTTCCCTCGCGCAGCTCCAGCTTGGGATTCGAATAACGGGCAGCACTATGAACTGTTGTCCGGCTATTGCCGGGACTTGCTGGAAGGTATGAAGAAAGGCGTAAAGAGGCCCATTAATCTGGCAAAGGTCTCTGAAATTCTCCAAGGGGCAACTGAATCCCCTGGGGCCTTTTTAGAGCGACTAATTGAAGCCTACAGAACATACACCCCATTCGACCCTGAGGCACTAGAAAACCAGAGAATGGTGAATAGTGCATTGGTGGCCCAGAGTATGCCAGATATCCGGAAGAAGCTGCAGCATCAGGAGGGATTCGCAGGGATGAATACCACCCAGCTAATTGAGATTGCAACAAAGGTTTTCGTTAACAGGGATCAGGAGATGCGCCGAGAGGCTGACCGGAAGATGTAGAAGAAGGCCGACCTCTTGGCGGCAGCCATTACTAATTCCACCCTTAACCGAGGTCGACCTCCAGCCAATGGGAAGCCGAAGTGGGACCCCGGACCGCCAGCCCGGCCCCGGGATTCCTTCAATCAATCCCGGCCACGAGGGGAGAATCCCAGACCACGATTGGAGAGGGACAAGTGCGCCTACTGCAAGGAAAGAGGGCACTGGAAAGATGAATGCCCCCAGAAGCGCCAGGGACCGAGAAGGGGACCAGGAGATTGAGGAAGCCGAGGCCGAGTTCGAGAGGGAAGGTATGAGCCTTCTGAATCTGACATCATTGGGATAGCCGAGATGGCAGAATGGGATGAATAGGACAGACCGGGTTCCTACAAACTGGGCTCCCAGGAACCCATGGTCAAGCTAACCATAGGGAGCCGCTCAATTCCATTTATGATTGATACAGGAGCTGAACACTCTGTTGTGACGGAGCGATTAGTGCCTGTGTCTGGAAAAACTGTCCGAGTGGTGGGAGCCACGGGGGTGCAGGACCGGAGGCCCTTCCTGACGACCCGTAGATGCCAATTAGGCTCACACACAGTCACTCATGAATTCCTGTATATGCCAGACTGTCCAATCCCTTTGTTAGGCCGGGACCTGCTGTCCAAGCTTAGGGCCCAAATTTCCTTTGACTCTGATGGCCAGACTTCGGTCTCCTTTCGGCCCCCGACATCCAGCCCTAAGGGCATATTGAGTTTCTGCTGCCCCCTTGAAGAAGAATGGCGGCTGCATCAGTCGCATGAACAAGTTGACCTACCCCTGGCCGACAGCTTCCAGGTCAATGGGGTATGGGCAGAAGATAATCCCCCAGGGTTGGCCCGAAATATTCCTCCTGTTCATGTAGACTTACTTCCGAGTGCCCGGCCAATCCGTCTTCGCCAATACCCAATTCCCCGAAAGGCTCTGGAAGGGATTCAAGCACATCTGAATCGTCTGTTATCCCATGGAATTATTCGACCTTGCCAGTTTCCATGGAATACGCCACTGTTGCCAGTCCAGAAGCCAGGGACTGAGGACTACCGGCCAGTCCAAGACTTACGAGTGGTCAACAAATCCACTATTTCATTACACCCTGTAGTGCCTAATCCATATGTCCTGCTTGGATTGATACCTTCTGGAGCTACCCATTTCACGACACTGGACCTAAAAGACGCCTTCTTTTGTATTCGGGTGGCCCCCGCCAGTCAACTGCTTTTCGCCTTTCAATGGGAAAACCCAGTAACAGGACGGAAGCTTCAGTATACATGGACCCGCCTGCCACAGGGGTTCAAGAACTCCCCCACCATTTTTGGGACTGCCCTAGGACAAGACCTTAAGACTTTTAAATCTGAGCCTTCCAGGCGAGTTTTACTCCAGTATGTAGATGACCTCCTGATTGCAGCAGTGACCCAGGAAGAGTGTTTCGAGGCTACCAGAGAATTGCTGGAGTTACTCTTGGATGCGGGCTATAAGGTCTCACGCTCGAAGGCCCAACTCTGTCAGTCAGAAGTGAAGTATCTGGGCTTCTGCATTTCCCAGGGAAGTCGGAGACTGGATGTCAGTAGGAAGCAAGCGGTTGCTGCAATTCCCCAACCCAAGTCCAGAAGGGAAGTTAGGGAATTTCTGGGAGCAGCCAGATTCTGCAGAATTTGGATTCCGAATTTTGCACTGATGGCGAAACCCCTTTACCAAGCCACAAAGGGGGGTGAAAAGGAACCATTTGAATGGGGACCTACTGCTCAACAATCCTTCATCGCTATAAAGAAAGCCCTACTCCAAGCCCCTGCGTTAGGCCTTCCTGATGTGGAGAAACCTTTCTCACTGTATGTCCACGAGCGACGGGGTTGCTCTGGGTGTGCTGACCCAGATGATGGGATCCTGGCAGAGGCCTGTTGCATACCTGTCTAAACAGCTGGATGGAGTGGCTAAAGGATGGCCAGCCTGCCTGAGGGCCATTGCGGCAACAGCCTTACTGGTCCAGGAAGCTGACAAGTTGACCTTGGGGCAAGAACTGGTTGTCAAAGTCCCCCACGCAGTTCTCACCCTCATGGAGTACAAGGGCAACCACTGGTTTACAAATAGCCGCATGGTTAAGTACCAAGCCAGCTTATGTGAGAATCCACGGATACACCTGGAAACAGTGGCTACATTCAATCCCGCCACTCTTTTGCCAGCATCTGAGGGACCACCGGATCATGACTGTATCCAAACCATGGATGAAGTGTACTCCAGTCGACCAGATCTCAAAGATGTTCCTTGGAGGGACCCAGATGTAATTTATTTCACAGATGGAAGCAGTTACGTGGAGAACTCCAAGCGATTGGCAGGCTATGCTGTGGTGACAGAGGACAAGGTGATAGAAGCAAGGGCCCTGCCCCAAGGAACTTCAGCCCAGAAAGCAGAACTTGTGGCCCTCATACGAGCTCTGGAGCTAGCAGCAGGACTGGTGACCAACATTTATACTGATTCCAAGTATGCCTTCACAACTCTACACACTCATGGAGCTTTGTATAAGGAAAAGGGACTCATAAATGCCGCAGGCCAACCTGTTAAGTATGGACCCGAAATACTTCAGTTGCTAGAGGCCGTTTGGGCCCCTAAAAAGGTAGCTGTCATTCACTGCCGGGGACACCAAAGGACAGATAGTAACAGGATAGATCATAAGGAATGCCAAGCCAAATGCAAAGCGGAGATAAGGAGGGCAAAAAAGGACTTTGAGAAGAAATTAGCGTTGGAAGCAAAAATACATAGTAAAATTTTTTTTAGATACATTAAAAGCAGGAAACCGGCCAAAGAGTCGGTTGGGCCGCTGGACGAAAATGGTGTTAAAGGGGCGATCAGGGAGGACAAAGCCATAGCGGAGAAATTAAATGAATTCTTTGCTTCGGTCTTCACCGAGGAGGATTTGGGGGGGGACACCGGTGCCGGAAAGAATATTTGAAGCGGGGGAGTCGGAGAAACTAAACGAATTCTCTGTAACCTTGGAGGATGTAATGGGTCAGTTCAGCAAGCTGAAGAGTAGTAAATCACCGGGACCTGATGGTATTCATCCCAGAGTATTAATAGAACTAAAAAATGAACTTGCGGAGCTACTGTTAGAAATATGCAATCTGTCCCTAAAATCGAGTGTAGTACCGGAAGACTGGAGGGTAGCCAATGTTACTCCGATTTTTAAGAAGGGTTCCAGAGGAGATCCGGGAAATTATAGACCGGTGAGTCTGACGTCGGTGCCGGGCAAGATGGTGGAGGCTATTATTAAGAATAAAATTGCAGAGCATATACAAAAACATGGACTGATGAGACAAAGTCAGCACGGATTTAGTGAAGGGAAGTCTTGCCTCACCAATCTAATGCATTTTTTTGAGGGGGTAAGCAAACATGTGGACAATGGGGAGCCGGTTGATATTGTATATCTGGATTTTCAGAAGGCGTTTGACAAAGTGCCGCACGAAAGACTCCTGAAGAAATTGCAGAGTCATGGAATCGGAGGTAGGGTATTATTATGGATTAAGAACTGGTTGAAAGATAGGAAGCAGAGAGTAGGATTGCGTGGCCAGTATTCTCAGTGGAGGAGGGTAGTTAGTGGGGTCCCGCAGGGGTCTGTGCTGGGTCCGTTGCTTTTTAATGTATTTATAAATGACCTAGAGATGGGAATAACTAGTGAGGTAATTAAATTCGCCGATGACACAAAATTATTCAGGGTCGTCAAGTCGCAGGAGGAATGTGAACGATTACAGGAGGACCTTGCGAGACTGGGAGATTGGGCGTGCAAGTGGCAGATGAAGTTCAATGTTGACAAGTGCAAAGTGATGCATGTGGGTAAGAGGAACCCGAATTATAGCTACGTCTTGCAAGGTTCCGCGTTAGGAGTTACGGATCAAGAAAGGGATCTGGGTGTCGTCGTCGATGATACGCTGAAACCTTCTGCTCAGTGTGCTGCTGCGGCTAGGAAAGCGAATAGAATGTTGGGTGTTATTAGGAAGGGTATGGAGTCCAGGTGTGCGGATGTTATAATGCCGTTGTATCGCTCCATGGTGCGACCGCACCTGGAGTATTGTGTTCAGTACTGGTCTCCGTATCTCAAAAAAGATATAGTAGAATTGGAAAAGGTACAGCGAAGGGCGACGAAAATGATAGTGGGGATGGGACGACTTTCCTATGAAGAGAGGCTGAGAAGGCTAGGGCTTTTTAGCTTGGAGAAGAGACGGCTGAGGGGAGATATGATAGAAGTGTATAAAATAATGAGTGGAATGGATCAGGTGGATGTGAAGCGACTGTTCACGCTATCCAAAAATACTAGGACTAGAGGGCATGAGTTGAAGCTACAGTGTGGTAAATTTAAAACGAATCGGAGAAAATTTTTCTTCACCCAACGTGTAATTAGACTCTGGAATTCGTTGCCGGAGAACGTGGTACGGGCGGTTAGCTTGACGGAGTTTAAAAAGGGGTTAGATAGATTCCTAAAGGACAAGTCCATAGACCGCTATTAAATGGACTTGGAAAAATTCCGCATTTTTAGGTATAACTTGTCTGGAATGTTTTTACGTTTGGGGAGCGTGTCAGGTGCCCTTGACCTGGATTGGCCACTGTCGGTGACAGGATGCTGGGCTAGATGGACCTTTGGTCTTTCCCAGTATGGCACTACTTATGTACTTATGTACTTATGATACTCCAGTGGCCCGAGGGAACCGCCATGCTGATCGGGTGGCCAAGGAAGCTGCTCGAGGACCCCCAGCAGGTACTGTGACCCCCCTGTTCCAAATTCGACTGCAAGAATGGACGCCTATGTACACCCAAACGGAAGAGAAATGGGCTCAAGAAGAAGGGGCAGTAAGGAGACCTGATGGCTGGTTACATCTCCCTGATACCAGAGTTCTGGTGCCACGCCACCTAGCTTGGCCAGTAGTGTCTCAAGCTCATGACCTGTCACACTGAGGGAAAACAGCACTAGCCCGCCTACTCAGTCGAGTAGTGGTCCTGGAAGGATTGGATAGTCTGGTTGCCACTGCCTCTGCCCGATGTACTCTCTGTGCCCAGAATAATGCTCGTCAGGGACCCCGTATTCCACCAGGAGTTCAGTCCAGAGGACTAACACCCTTTGAGTCCCTAGTCATAGACTTCACAGAAATGCCCAGGAGCAGTAGGCTCCGATACCTCTTGGTCATGGTCTGCACTTTCTCTGGGTGGGTGGAGGCATACCCTACAGTCACTGAGAAAGCTACAGAAGTAGCTCGAGCCCTCCCTTAGGGATGTCATCCCCAGGTATGGACTGCCCCTTGCCATAGGCTCAGATAATGGTCCCGCCTTTGTTGAAGCCACACTTCAGGCCCTGTCCCGCGCATTACGCATTACCTGGAAATTGCATTGTGCTTACCGTCCCCAGAGTTCAGGGCAGGTTGAGCGGGCAAACAGAACCTTGAAAAATAGCCTAGCAAAGATTTGTCAGGAAACCCAACTGAAATGGCCACAGGCACTGCCACTAGCCCTCTTCCGCCTCCGATGCACCCCAACTAAAGGAACGGCCCTCTCTCCCTTTGAAATTGTGTATGGGAAGCCCCCAGCCATTTTGCAGGGAATTAAGGGAGACATAGGGACTTTAGGGTCTGCCCAGGTGCAGGAGCAGGTAGCCCTCTTGGCCCGGATAATTTCTGAGCTTCAGTCTTATGTGAGAGAAATAAATCCTATCCCCTTTCAGGCTCAGGTACATCCCTTCCTGCCAGGGGATAGAGTTTGGGTGAAAGACTGGAGGCTCCAGCCCTTGGGGCCCCGGTGGAAAGGACCTTTTACTGTTTTGCTTTCTACCCCTACAGCTGTGAAGGTCGCAGGGATAACTCCATGGGTCCATTGGTCTCGAATCAAGTCTGCTGACCAGACTGAGCCCAGCACGGATCAGACGGAGCCTAAACAGTGGAGAGCAGAAAGTGATCCCGCGGAGCCATTGAAGCTGCGCTTGACCCAAACCAGAGAATCTACTAGCTGAAGAGAAGGGTCAACTGCATACCGTAGGAGCTGCTGGAATTCGGCTTCATACTGAGACTCTTTCTTGCCCTGATTTTGGCTTTCCTGGAATTCGAGAGCTTGATCCTTGTCAGTTGAGGTTCTATCCCAACTGGTATAAGAAAAAGACTGAGAACATTATATTAGAGTAATCTGTGACTAGCACAGACTGTTGGAATGTTATTGCTTGATTAGTTTGCTGTATTTGTTTGAGGTTAGGTAGAAAGAAAATGTTAGTAGTTTGGGCGCTTTTGTTGTTTTCTACTCCTTGCCTCCTTTTTCCTAATACCCTAACTCGTTCCAACCTTTGGCTACACTCTGTCCAGGAACTAATTAGCCAGGCAAAGATTACTTCCCCTTCTATTGTGTGTTCCCGATTTTCTCCTTACACCACAGATGTCCCAGCTGTTCCTGTCCCTGTGCCGCTTACAGTTCTTATACCTCCCTACTTTTCGAGTTTGGGCCCTTGGAGCCAGGATTATACTTGGTGGTCCTTTTATAATGCTACTTCCCCCTCTGAATCTTCTCTACGGCCAGTCTTTACGTCTCCCTATCCAGCTTCTGGAGTGTTTTGTTTAACAAGAAACATCTCAACTGTTCTTCCCATTTCCTGTAACTATACCAATGTTCTCCCAGAGAAGGGGGAATCTGTGTGGGTAGTCTCTCCAGGTACTCCTATGTGCCCTATTACCGTACCTGCAGATTATGACCCAAGTAATTATCTGGCTCCTAAGCGTACCACTGAAAGGACCATAGTGTCCCGGCCTATTTTCTACTTCCATAAGTCTCCGGGGTATGAAGAGTTTAGAACAAGTGAGCAGCCTGTCACAATTGGGGATTGGCACCTATGGTGTGCACGGTCTCCATATCGTCTTCGTTCCCCCTGGGATAGGGCCTCGCATTATGGGCATCCTAAGTACCTTGTCTAGCCTGAGCCAACATTTATTGGGAACTTCCCTCACCCTCTCCTTGGCCATTACTGGCTCTGTGATAATATCCTCCACATGATTCTTCCACCCACGTATGATTTTTGTGTATTGGTAACCTTGAATTATTTTCCTAAAGTTATTCCTCTCCTCAGGTCACCATCCCCGCACCGCTCTAAGCGAGAGGCCTTGTCCTTACCCTCCTCTGTTGCCACAGAGGATGAGGAGATTGAACTAGCCCTCCAGTACATCAATTCTACTTATCCTCTGACTAAAAAGAGGCTTGAGGCCCTTTCTGCCATGGCCTGGATTCCAATTGGGGGCCCGGTAGCGGGTATCACCGAACTAGGCATGGCTACCCGGCGACTTCAGTCCCTACTCCATGTTTTAGTCCATGAGCTGAACGTGGTAGTCAACGCATTGCAGGATCAAATTAATGAATTAAGTGTAGTTTCTCAGTATAACCGTATGGGCCTTGACTACCTCTTTGCAGCCCAGGGTGGCCTCTGCACAGTGCTCAATTCTTCAGAGTGCTGTACCATTGTCATAAATAGGACGCATGTAGTTAGGCATGCCATGGATAAAGTCCTACAACTGGCCAGCCTTGATGTGGAGGATTACCGAGGAGGATTAGACCTCACCTCCTGGTGGTGGTCATTGACCTCATGGATACGTCCCCTGTTCATTTTCCTAATAGTCTTAGTGTTAGCAGGATTGTTGTTTTGTTTCCTGGCCTCATGTGCTTCGGCAGTATGCCGTCGGACCTTAACGAGTCGGGTAATGGTGATTCACAAGCCTATTCTTAGACGTTATGCCCCAGGAGGAGGTATGGAGTTGGGATCACTATAGTCCCCAGAGTTTGAGTTGTGAGACTTATCTCTGCATAAGCTGATTTTAGTCTCAAAGGGGGGAATGAGGCAGCCTGGACAGAGAAATCATATTAATTTGCTAATTCTGTTTAACTTTGGTTCAGTCCTGTAAGTGGTAGAATGCCATCTGGTTTTAATTACTCAAATGTCTAGCTTTTGCTAGACTAGAGGTTAGAAAGGTCAGTGAGAAATAAAACTTCCTTTGTCCTTTTTTTGAGTGACAGATTGTTAAGGCTAGTTCATAGGCATAATAATAAACCACATCTGGATGCCATTCTAAGCAAGGCATACTGGACAGTCTCGAGGGGATCAGCAAGCAGGCAGTTTTAAAAGATTAGGCTGAATGCTGTTTAGAGAGAAGGAGATAGTTTAGATTTAAATAATTTCTTGATAATTTAGATTCTGTCTTATAAGGAATTCTGATTTCTGCTTATTTTAAAATATGTTTTATTCTGTTTACTTAATAAGTTCTATTTCTCTCTGTAAAATATCTTTTTAATTCAGTCTTTGTCTACAGTTTAAGAGGTCATCTGGTTTGAATTATCCACAGTCCTAGCTAGTTCTGTGTATGAAGCTAAAGGTGAAAGAGGTCAGGAAAAGTCAACACTTTTCCTTGATTGATTATAGCTAAGTGTAGGACTGGCCCCTTAATGAATGCCCCGAGGAGTTTAAGTTATGAGTTAACTGGGAATCTGATTATGTGAATAATAATAAAATGCAGGAGATAGGTGCCGCATTGTCTAGTTTGAGAGGCCCCAGGTCGTAGGTCAGTTTAGGAAATATCTGAAACCTATGTAACTGATATTATAAGTAATGTGTAGAGATAATTAGTTCAAGACAGGGTAATCAATCTATTCCTTACCATCTGGTGAGAAAGGGGGGCTAGAGGGGTTTAGGACCATATATAAATGAGAACAGAAGCAGCTTATACAACAGACAGGAGACGCAGGACCCAGAGAGCTCAGAAGAAGAGACACAGAGAGCCACGAGAAGGAGAGGGCTAGCGCTGATGTCCTACTTTGTTTGCTGGCAAATAAAGAAGATTTCTCTCTCATTCTGGTGTGTGGTATTTGACTCCTGAAGTACCATAGATTCTGCTAACAATAGTGGTAATTCCTGCATCAGCATCACAGATTAGTGCTGTGTTATCAGTGTTCTTGTCAAACCCTAGGGAAGCAGTCTTACTAGGGCTGGCTTCTTGCCACACCCCAAACACAATGTTACTGAACCAAACACTGTGCAATACAGGTTTGCCTTCAGCCTGGACACATAACATACAAGTTTTCAAGCTAATTGCAGAAACTTCCTACCTTGATTGTCTTTCCCACATAAGACTCTGAAGAGCCACTCTGCTTGGCTGCCCCTTCCTCTCCCAGCCAACTCCTTGGGAGGGTTCCTTCTCTCACAGCCTTCCTCCAGGAGACCTCTTGCCTCGGGACCTTCCTGGTACTACACTCTTTCAGGGAATTTAACCTTCCTTCCCTCTGAGCCCCACCCTTCTGCAGGGCCACCATGAGACTAGGCCGGGCCCGGGGCAAGGCCGCCCCGCTTCTGCCTCCCCCCGCCGCTGCCACCCCCGTCGCTCCCCCCGCCGCTGCAGTCCGCGCTCTCACCTGCCTGTCTCCATGGCTCCAGGCCCCCTTCATTCAAAGCGGCAGTTGCAGATGTAACTTCCGGTTTCCGCGAGGGTGGGACACAGGGAGGGAAGACCAGAAGAGAGGCAATCTGCGACTGCCGCTTTGAATGCAGGGGGCCCGGAGCCGAGGAGGCAGGCAGGTGAGACCAGGGACTACAGCGCCGGCGGCCTGACCCCGGCGCCGGGCCCCCCCTTGAAGGCCCGGGGAATTTCCCCCCCCCCCCCTCCCTCAGCGGCCCTGCCCTTCTGACTCAGGACCTGTTTTGGCAGTTTAGCTAACCTGCACCTTCAGTGAGGGAATGTTCCTAGGGACACCTGCAGCTATGCAACTCACTCACATACCCTCCCCCTCAGTTCAACCTTATCAGGTTGAGCGCTTACCATACCTGGGTCACCCTACTTAGGAGTTAGAGGGTAGCACTCACTAGGTTATCTGAGGCTTCCACTGACCACCAACCTGTCCTCAGGCCAAACCCAGACACCTATCCTGGATAGGCACTGCAACCATCACTACCTTGTGGACAGGGCACAGTAAGCACAACAGCCATTGGGCCCTGTCAGACCAATGAAAATAAGAATAGCCATCTTGGGTCAGACTAATGGTCCATCTAGCCACTACTTCCAACAGTGACCAATCCAGGTCACAAGTACTTGGCAACATACCATGCTACCAGTCCCGGGACAAGTAGTGGCTTCCCCCATGTCCACCTCAATAACAGACTATAGACTTTTCCTCCAGGAACTTGTCCAAACCTTTTTAAAACCTATATACACTAACTGTTGTTACTACATCCTCCAACAGTGAGTTCCAGAGCTTAACTATTCTTTAACTGAAAAAATAATTCCTCCTATTTTGTTTTAAAAGTATTTCTATGTAATTTCATTGAGTGACCCTGGTCTTTGTAGTTTTTGAAAGAGTGAAAAATCTATTCACTTTTACCAGTTCTACACCACTCAGGTTTTTATAGACCTCAATCATATATCCCGTCAGCTGTCTGTTTTCCAAGCTGAAGAGCCATAACCTCTTTAGCCTTTCCTCATACAGGAGGAGTTCCATCCCTTTTATCATTTTGGTCACTCTTCTTTGAACTTTTCTAATTCTGCTATATCTTTTTTGAGATACGGTGGCCAGAATGGAATGCAATACTCAAGGTGAGGTCACACCATGGAGTGATACAGAGGCATTATAATAATCTTGGTCTTATTGTGCATCCTTTTCCTAATAATTCCTAGCTTCCTGTTTGATTTTTAGGCTGCCACTGCAATGAAACTTATCTTTTTCCTGAGTGCTGGCTCCTAAGATGGACCCTAGAATCAGGTAACTATGATTCAGATTATTCTTCCCAACATGTATCACTTTGCATTTGTCAACATTAAATTTCATCTGCCATTTGGATGCCCAGTCTTCCAGTTTCCTAAGGTCTTCCTGCAATTTTTCACAATCCACATGTGTTTTGAATAGTTTTGTGTCATCTGCAAATTTAATAACCTTACTCATCTTACCAATTTCAAGATCATTTTGTTAAATAGCACCAGTCCCAGTACAGACCCCTGCAGCGCTCCACTATTCACCCTCCTCCGTTGAGAAAAATGGCCATTTAACCCTATCCTCTGTTTTCTGTCCAATAACAAATTCCTAATCCACAGAAGGACATTGCCTATTTAATTTTCTCAGGAATCTCTCATGAAGAACTTTGTCAAAAGCATTCTGAAAATCTATATACACTACATCAACCAGCTCACCTTTATCCACATATTTATCCACGCTTTCAAATAAATGAAGCAAATTGGTGAGGCAAGACTTCCCTTGGCTGACCCCATGCTGACTCTGTCAAGTTCAAGTTTATTATGAACTTACTACCTTGCCTATCAGACTAATTCAAAAGAGAGAAGAGTAATGACGAAGAGGACAATACAACGAAAGAGTGGAAGAACTACAATATTCCTGATAGGAAAGCAAGGGGAGGGACACATCAGGAGAGGGTACTCTCAGAGCTCAGTGATGCCCAGTGTGCCTTTCTTTGCTCCTCATCATTGCCTTCCTAAGCAGTAACCAGAATTGCACACAATATTTGAGTTGCAGTCGCATCATGGAGTGATACAAAGGCATTATAACATCCTCAGTTTTTGTTTTCCATTCCTTTCCTAATAATACCTAATGAGTTAAAACTGTGAGTGCTGAATGGTTTTGGAGTGTTCTAACAGAGCGAATTAGCCTTAACTTATGGAACGACTAACGGATGATACAGGAGAGTTGTAGTCGATATGTAAGCATGTTATCGAGGACCACCCCTAGAATTCTAGCATTAGAAACCAAATGGACAGGAGACTGACAAAGGAGTATGGGGGCACTAAGGGAACTCCCTGTACATCCAGAAAGGAGAAGAAGATTGCATTTCTTAGCATTCAAGACCAGTTTGTTAGACCAAAGTAAATGAGTACTCTGCAAAACTTAAGAGTTGAGGATCAAAATCTCTTGCGGGTTTGTTGGATTTAGTGTATAAAGTAGCTGAATATCAGCATAAACAAAAGCAGTGAGCCCAAGAGAGTTGATGAAAGATAGGAGGGGTGCCAAAAAGATATTAAACAGTAAAGGGGCCAAGATGAAGCCTTGTGACACACCAGAAGCAAGAGTGAAAGGAGAACAATCAGGATATGCAGTCCACACTGTATAGGAGCGATTGTCTAAGTAAGAACTACACCAGTGATAGGCTGTACCCTGGAGCCCTGTCTGCTAGAGACGAGAGACTAGAATAGTGTGGTCTACTAGATCAGATGTAGCAGTAAGGACAAGGAAAAGCAGCAGAACAGAACGAGACCTGTCTAGGCGTTGGCGTCGGGAGATCGGGTAAAGGCTGCCAAAAGACCGATGCACGCTGACGCCGACACCGACACCGAGGTACCGGACCCAAAAAGCTTCTCTCTCTGAGCCTCTCTCGAGAGCTGGATGCGTCTCTTCATCTGAAGACACAACTTACAGCTCTCCGGGCGATGGTCGGGCTCAAGACACTGAAGGCACCAGGAGTGTGGATCAGTGCCAGAGATGGTCCGGTTGCAGCAGACGCATGGCTTGAAGCCGCTGGGTGTCTTTGATGACATGGCGGGGAAAATAGCCTCCGCGAAATCAAAAGACACGATTGTGTCAGAAAAATAGACACAAAAAAAAGAAAAAACCCGACCGAGAGGAAAAAACCCGACCGAGCGGCCTAACAGCGGTCGCAACGAAAAATAAAGGAAACTTATCAAAAAGGCGAAAAGAAGCTAGAAAATAAGGGAATTTTTTTTTCCGTATAAAAGAACAAATTAACGCTCTTCCGACGAAAGAAACTTCACTCCGGGAGGCAGAGGAAACGCGAAGCACTCAAAAGAACTCCGTGTCTCCTCAGACGCGGAAAAGAAGAAACTGAGGAGCGGGACCACGCGACAGGTGGGAAATTACGTACGCACATACGCAGTACGGTTGCCACGCGTGGTGGAGCGCTCCAAAAGAGACTTCTACAGATTTTTGCTGAAAATCCTCCGGGGGCCGATGTGACGTCACCCACACGTGAGAATATCAGCCTGCTTGTCCTCGGAGAAATGCAGACTTCCAGCTGTCAGGGACAACACCTGTGTATAAACTAAGTAGCACCATAGAGTGGATATATGGGAGAAATGAAGGGAGAAACTGTCTCACAAGGTTAGAAGGAAGGGTCATTTGGCACCATAGTAGACTTTAGTGACTGAACCACCTGACTTAGCTGAGGAAGCGAAGGAAGACCAAAAGTCAACAGCACCTCCACAGAGTCAGAAAATACATCTGAATCAGCAGGTGTGATAATAGTGGAGGAGAGTGTATTAGAACATAAGGATGAAACTGAGGTGAACGGGGCACGTAGCTTCTGTATTTTGCTTTCCAAAAACCCAGCTATGGACTGGACATCAGGAAGTGCAGCAGCACTCTTTTGAGGGGTACCAAACGAGGTCAGTGATCGCAAAATTTGATAGAGCCTGGTTAACAGAGTAGTAGTCCTTTTTTTGAAAGAGGAGAGACCTTGTGTGAACGTTCCAGGGCCTTATACACAGCGAGAGTAGATGCAGCTGGAGCATGACACCATTTCCGCTCTGCCTGGCAGAGCTGTTGCTTGATTTGCCATAATTCCACAGTGTACCACGGTTCTATTCGCACACGGTTGGTTGAAGGAACATGAGAGATGAGCAGCACAATGATATCGTAGGCCAAATGTATTTCAGAGTTCCAGAACGACACCTGGTCAGTTAAAGAAAGATCAAAGGAGGAAAGGATAAATGCACAATTAGCCAGCAAAGATTCTGAGGAAAAGCAAAGATACTTACCTGTAGCAGGTATTCTCCAAGGACAGCAGGCTGATAATCCTCACAAGTGGGTCAGCGATCCTCGCCGGCCCAGGAACCGACATTTCAAATAGCAAAAATTTATGCTGGAGCCTTCTGAGCACATCACTCATCCAACTGCACATGCGCCGAGTGCATTCCCATCTGCTGTGTGGCCGCGCTCCTCAGTTAAGTGAAGAGTAAAAAAGAGAGATAGAGGAGACAACTCCAAAGGGAGATGGGCGGGTTTGTGAGGATTATTAGCCTGCCGTCCTTGGAGAATACCTGCTACAGGTAAGTATCTTCGCTTTCTCTGAGGACAAGCAGGCTGAATAATCCTCACAAGTGGGGTATCCCTAGCATTCAGGCTCACTCAAAACAACAACTGTTGGTCAATTGGGCCTCGCAACATCAAGGACATATAAGTACATAAGTAATGCCACACTGGGAAAAGACCAAGGGTCCTTCGAGCCCAGCATCCTGTCCACGAAAGCGGCCAATCCAGGCCATGGGCACCTGGCAAGCTTCCCAAACGTACAGACATTCTATACATGTTACTACTACTACTATTTAGCATTTCTATAGCACTACAAGGCGTACGCAGCGCTGCACAAACATAGAAGAAAGACAGTCCCTGCTCAAAGAGCTTAAAATCTAATAGACAAAAAATAAAGTAAGCAAATCAAATCAATTAATGTGTACAGGAAGGAGGAGAGGAGGGTAGGTATTTCTGGAATTGTGGATTTTTCCCAAGTCCATTTAGTAGTGGTTTATGAACTTGTCCTTTAGGAAACTGTCTAACCCATTTTTAAACTCTGCCAAGCTAACCGCCTTCACCACATTCTCCGGCAACGAATTCTGGAGTTTAATTATGCGTTGGGTGAAGAAACATTTTCTCCGATTTGTTTTAAATTTACTACACAGTAATTTCATCGCATGCCCCCTAGTCCTAGTATTTTTGGAAAGCGTGAACAGACGCTTCACATCCACCTGTTCCACTCCACTCATTATTTTACATACCTCTATCATGTCTCCCCTCAGCCGTCTCTTCTCCAAGCTGAAAAGCCCTAGCCGCCTTAGTCTTTCTTCATAGGGAAGTCGTCCCATTCCCGCTATCATTTTAGTCGCCCTTCACTGCACCTTTTCCAATTCTACTATATCTTTCTTGAGATGCGGCGACCAGAATTGAACACAATACTCAAGGTGCGGTCGCACCATGGAGCGATACAACGGCATTATAATATCCTCACACCTGTTTTACATACCTTTCCTAATAATACCCAACATTCTACTCGTTTTCCTAGCCGCAGATTAACCTGAAACTATATAGAACTAACTGAGTGCAGCCTGGAACAGAATAAAAACGGGCCTAGGGGCCGACTGTCGTGTCGGGTATCCTGCTCAAGGTAGTAATGAGATGTAAAAGTGTGGACTGAAGACCACGTTGAAGCTTTGCAAATCTCTTCAGTGGAGGCTAACTTTTAGTCAGCCACTGACACAGCCATGGTGCTGACATTATGAGCCGTGACATGGCCCTCCAGAGTCAGCCCAGCTTGGGCATAAGCAAAGAAAAAACAAACTGCTAGCCAACTGGAAATGGTGCATTTTCTGATCGCGACTCCCCTCCTGTTAAGTGACAAATAACTGGGCGGACTGTCTGAAGGGCTTTGTCTGCTCCATGTAAAAAGCCAATGCTCTCTTGCAGTCCAAGATGTGCAAGCTGCTTTCGCCAGGGTGGGCATGACGTCGGGGAAAAAAAGTTGGCAAGAAAATTGACTGGTTCAGATGGAACTCCGACACCACCTTTGGCAGGAACTTAGGGTGCATGCGGAGGATTACTCTGTTGTGATGAAACTTAGTATAAGGTGAATCCACTACTAAGGCCTGAAGTTCACTGACCCTACGAGTTAAAGTAACAGCCACCAAGAAAATGACTTTCCAGGTCAAGTACATCAGATGGCATGAATTCAAAAGGAGCTTTCATCAGCTGGGTAAGAACGACGATGAGATCCCATGACACTGGCGGAGGTTTGATAGGGGGCTTTGACAAGAGCAAACCTCTCATGACGCGAACAACTAAACACTGTCCAGAGATAGGCTTACCTTCTACACGCTGATGATAAGCACTAATTGCACTAAGGTGAACCCTTACGGAGCTGGTCTTGAGACCAGACTGATAAGTGTAGAAGGTATTCAAGCAGGGTAAGTGTAGGACAAGAAAGTGGATCTATGGCCTTGCTGTCACACCAGATGGCAAACCTCTTCCATTTAAAAGAGTTGAATCTTTCCTGGAAGCAAGCAAGACACCTTCTGAAAGGAAACAAATTCTATGCTCTCAACATCCAGGCCGTGAGAGCCAGAGACTGGAGGTTGGGATGTAGAAGCGACCCCTCGCTCTGAGTGATGAGGGTCGGAAAACACTCGAATCTCCACGGTTCTTTGGATGACAATTCCAACAGAAGAGGGAACCAAATCCGACGCGGCCAAGACGGCATAATCAGGATCACGGTTCCGCAGTCTTACTAGAGATTCAGCAAAGTCTTCTCCACCAGAGGTGTGGGAGGATACGCATACAGAAGGACTGTTCCCCAATGTAGAAGAAAGGCATCTGACGCTAATCTTCCGTGGGCCTGAAGCCTAGAACAGAACTGAGAGGCCTTGTGATTTAGTTGAGTGGCAAAGAGATCCATTGAGGGGATGCCCCACACTTGGAAGATCTCGTGGGCCACACCCATATTCAGTGAACACTCATGAGGTTGCATAACCCTGCTCAGTCTGTCGGCTAGACTGTTGTTTATGCCTGGCAGATAAGTGGCTTGGAGAAACATGCCGTGACGGCGCTGTCACGGTTGTGACTGTATCCCATTCCTACACTCACCTCGCCTCCTGGAAACCAGGCCCTATGGCTGCTGTGGATTGTCTTCTTCCTGTTTCCCAAACATGTTCCAGAGTTCATTTCAGTCCTGTTCTGATGTTCCATCACTCCAGACTTGCTTTGGGGTTCCTGCAGCCAAGTCTCACTTGTGACCTCATCTGTAATTGCCTTTATTAAGCACCTGGGAACTTTCAGGCTTGCCTTTGCAACAGAGGTCTTCTGATGAGTTTTCGTCTGTGTGTGTTTGTTGCTGTTCCAGCCCTGCAAGCCTTCAGCTTCTGTTCTAATCCTGCTTGTGTCTACCCTGTTTGTCTTCAGCTTCAGTTCTAATCCTGCTTGTGTCTGCACTGTTTGCCTTCAGCTTCAGTTCCTCCACAGTTTGTTCCAACGCCGTCTGCTTTCAGCTTCCATTCCAGCCAAGCCTGTTTGAGAATCCTGAATCCTGTTCCAGAATCCTGAATCCTGTTCCAGTCAAACCTGTTTGAGAATCCTGAATCCTGTTCCAGGATCCTGAATCCAATTCCAGCCAAGCCCGTTCCAGAATCTGGTTGTTCCAGTCCTGCTTATTCCAGCCCTGCTCATCTACAGCTTCAGTTCTCCTCCTGCTAGTTCTAGTCCTGCTTGTACCAGCCTGTCTGTGTTCAGCCTCGCTTCCTGTTAGGTGGTTCACCTGCTGCTGCTGGTCACTGGCAGTGGCCCAAGGGCTCACTACTCCGGACTCCATGACAGACTGTGACAGGAGTGCCCAAAGCCACATCTGGACGGCCTCCTGACACAGAGGGCGAGATCCGGTGCCTCCCTGCTTATTGGTGTAGTACATTGCAACCTGATTGTCTGTTTGAACCACAATAATTTGGTTGAACAGCCAATCTCTGAAAGCACTGAGAGTGTTCCAGATCGCTTGGAGCTCCAGAAGGTTGATCTGAAGATCTGTTTCCTGGGGGACCAGGCCCCCTGAGTGTGAAGCCCATCTACATGAGCTCCCCATCCCAGGAGACATGTATCCATCATCAGAACTTTTTGTGGCTGAGGAATTTGAAATGGACGTCCCATGGTCAAATTGGATCGAATTGTCCACCAGTGAATGTAGAAAATCGCTGGATAGAAGGATGACATCTTCTAGATTCCCTGTGGCCTGATACCACTGAGAAGCTAGGGTCCATTGAGCAGATCTCATGTGCAGACATGCCATGGGCATAACATGAACTGTGAAGGCCATGTGCCCCAAGAGTCTCAACATCTGCTGAGCTGTGACTTGCTATGATGCTGAATTGGACACTAGGGACAGAAGGTTGTCTGCCCGCGCCTTGGAAAGATAGGCTTGTGTCGAGCAATGATCCAATGAACTCCAATTTCTGAACCGGAGTGAGATGGGACTTGGGATAATTTATTACGAGCTCTAGTAGTTCCAGTTCCTGAATGGACTACTGAGCACCGTCCTCCGAGGTGCTCTTCACTAGCCAATCATCAAGATAAGGGAACACATGCACTCCCAGCCTACGCAGCGACGCTGCAACTACCGCTAGGCATTTTGTGAATACTCTTGGAGCTGATGCTAGGCCAAAGGGCAGCACGCAGTACTGGAAGTGCTGCATTCCCAGTCGAAAATGAAGATACTTCCTGTGAGCTGGAAGTATCAGGATGTGCGTATAAGCATCCTTCAAGTCCAGAGAGCACAGCCAATCGTTTTCCTGAATCATGGGAAGAAGGGTGACTAGGGAAACCATCCTGAACTTTTCTCAAACTAGGAATTTGTTCAGGGCCCTTAGGTCTAGGATGGTATGCATCCCCCCTGTTTTCTTCTGCACAAGGAAGTACCTGGAATAGAATTCCAGCCCTTCTTCCCCTGGTTGAATAGGTTTGACCACATGGGACTTTAGAAGGGCGGAGAGTTCCTCTGCAAGTACTTGCCTGTACGGAGAGCTGAAGGAATGAGCTCTCGGTGGGCAATTTGGAGGTTTGGATTCCAGATTGAGAGAGTATATCCTAAACAGACTATTTGAAGAACCCACCGATCGGAGGTTAGGAGAGGCCACCTTTGATGAAAAAAATATTAGCCTTCCCCCAACCAGGAAGTCATCTGGCATGGATACTTGTACCTCAGCTATGCTCACCTGGAGTCAGTCAAAAGCCTGTCCCTTGTTTTGCTGGGGAGCAGAAGGGGCCTTGGGTGCATGCTGTTAACGTGAACGAGCGTGCTGGGACTGAGCCTGATTAGGCTGGCGAGCAGCGGGAGTGTACCTAAACCTAGGATAGGAATAGGGAGCCTCTGAGGCCCACCAAAAAACCTCCTAGTAGAGGGGGTGGTAGCAGAAGGCGCCCGGCAGGAGAGAGAAGCCATAGCATCTGTGTTTCTTGATCTGGTCAACCAGATTTTCCACCTTCTCTCCGAAAAGATTATCCCCCCGGTAAGGAACATCTGCTATCCTCTACTGGACCGAATGGTCCAGGTGAGAAACATGCAGCTACGAGAGTCTGTGCATTGCTATACCTTGAGCAGAGATACTGAATGCTACATCAAAAGTGTCGTATTTGCCCCTGGCCAAATATTTATCACACCTGTTTGACCAGCTGGCAAAAGGGTTTGGCCTGTTCCAGAGGGAGGGTATCGACCAAAGTAGACAGCTGCCGCACCGAGTTCCGCAAGTGGATGTTCATGAAGAGCAGATATGATTGTATATGGGCAGCGAGCATGGCGACCTGATACATTTTCCTCCCCAAAGAGTCCAAGGTCCTAACTTCTCTGCCTTGAGGCGCCAAAGCATAGTCTCTAGTACTCTTGGCTATTTTGAGGGCGGAGTCCACCACCACAGAGCTGTGGGGTAACTGAGACCTCATCAACCCAGTTTCCCCGTGGATCCGATACTGGGAATCTGTCTTCTTAGGGATCACGGGGCCAGACAGAGGGGACGCCCAGTTTCAAATAAGGACTTCCCTGAGTACATTATACAAAGGAGCTGTCACTGCCTCTTTAGGTGGAGAGGTGTAGTCCAGGGCCTCGAGAATCTCAGCCCTGGGCTCATCCTCCACGTCTACGGGGAATGGAATGGCCTGAGCCAATTTCCGCACAAAAAGATGAGAAAGAGAGGCTCTCAGGAGGAGACAGTCTCCTTTCAGGTGGAGGGGAAGGTTCAGAGGGAATCCCAAAGGACTCATCTGAGGAAAAGTACGTGGAATCTTCATCTGACCACGAGCGTTCCTCCTTGGTATCGGAGAGCAGTTCCCTCAGTGACTTCCGAGACCGGACCCACCTCAACGCCAAAGACCCATGGTCTCAATGGTGATGTCGAGGGGCTGACCCCGGCACAGACTGTGGCAAAGCTTCCTCCAGTGATGTCGATGGGAAGTCAACCTGGGTGCAATACTGGAGCCGCAAGCGGCACTGAGCTTGGGGACCTCACCGCAGGTGGAGGGCCAGACGCAGCTGCAGCAGACGGCAAGGTAGGCGCAAGCACCCCCGACATCAATGCAGATTGACGCAGCAGTCCGAATGCACGGGGCCTGTGGAGCAGTCGATGACAGAGCTGCCTGGGGCTCGGGAGCAGGAACCGGGCTGCTGAGAGACCAACACGCCGGCACCTCTTGTATGGAGGGGGGAGTGGTCTTCCCGGCATCAACGCTTCTCGGGTGCCGATTCCCTTGGCGCCCTGGGGCTCCCGGCTCCATGCGTCAAGGGAGAACGGTGTCGGTGCTTCTTAGCCTTCGCTCGATGCACCTCACCAAGGCTCCTCTGTTCCGACGAGGATGATGTTGAATCCCCACATGTCCTTGGGGTTGGGCCCGACAATGGACAGTCCCAGGGGGCCTGCATAGTAGGAGGCCTCGAGGCAAGTGGAGACCCACTCGATGCCTTGCTACTCCCAGTGTGTCATGGCCTCTCAGAAGCAATGCCTACCTAAACTCCCGACATCAATGTGTCCCTTGATACCAATGTCGAGGCCGACGTTAAAGGAATGGACCAAGCCCCCCAAAAGTTTTCTCTCTGGGCTTCTCGAGCCAGTTGAGTCCTTTTCTTCATACGAAGACAAAGGGCACAATGAACTGGGCTATGGTCGGGCCCAAGGCACTGAATACACCACGAATGGGTATCAGTACCTGAGATGGTCCGGTTGCACCAAGAACACTGTCTGAAGCCAATGGGAGTCTTCGATGACATGGAAGGGAAGACTGCCCTAGCTAAATCAAAAGACTCGATGGTGCTGAAAAAAGTGCACCAAAAAAAGTTAAATTTTTTTGACAAGAAAATAAAGAGAAATTAACAGAAATAAGGTGAAAAAGCCACAAAAAAAGGCACAGAGGCTCTCCCGGGCGACGAAGCAGAGCTAGGTAAATTAGCTGCTGCTCCTCACATGGAAAAAAAATAACTGAGGAGCGTGGCCGCGCGGTGGGCAGGAAAGCACTCGGCGCATGCACAGTTGGACGAAGGTGCATTCAGAAGGCTCCATCAAAAGTTTTTGCCATTTCAAATGCTGGTTCCTAGGCTGGCACGGATTGCCGACCTACTTGTGAGGATTTTCAAGCCTGCTTGTCCTCGGAGAAGCCTACTTATATCCCTATGATAGTTTATACGGGGGGGGGGGGGGTTAAGTTAAACATCTTGGGAGAGAGTATATGTAAAGGAGACAAGGGAATGGTCCGTTCAAGGCAATGGCAGTTGGGAAACAGCACATACCAAGAAAGTACAGCTGGCAGAAGAAAGGACCAGATCCAACAGGTGCCCATCATGGTAAGTTGGTCGGCTAACTTGCTGAATGAGACAAAAGCTGTGAGAGATCTGAAGTAAAAGATAACGTGGAGTCATCATAATGAATGTTAAAGTCCCCCAAGTGTAGCAGGTGAGAATGAGAGGTACAGTAAGGAGGAGTACCCTACTGGTTAGTGCAGCAGGCTTTGATCCTGGTGAACTGTGTTCGATTCCCACTGCAGCTCCTTGTGACTCTGGGCAAGACGTAACTAAATCTACACAAGAGAGAAGGAAAGCTTTTCTTTTTCTTAGGGCTGAAACTTTAGCCTTGGGGGCATTCTTTTACCTTAATTATCCTTGTAAATGTGTGGTTAAGTACCTAGGGATAAAATATGTATTTTTCCAACCTGAACATCTTAGTGAATTTGTTAAAATTAAGAAATTGACTGCTGGTTAGTACCAATGCTGAGATAATATTTAGAATGGATTGATGTGTGCTAAGCTATATAGTGCTTTGTTTTGTTTTTCCTTTTAAAGACTTCTCCTGTTAAATTTCCTTTTTCACGTGATCTTTGTTATTGTGGTCTAACAAGGATAATATAATTATTTTGAAGTTACTTTATTGTATAAAAATATGGTTCCGAATTACCTGTACAAGTTTGTATATGGCTTGTAAATAATTCTAAAAGCATAAAAAAAAATGGTGCTTGCTTCACAGAGAATGAGTGTTAAGAAGCCCAATCTTGATAGTTTGAAAAGAGGTATGGGGGGGGGGGGGGGGGGGGGGGGGGGAGGGGAGGGGGGGGGATAAACCGATTGCCAAAGAAAATGGGTAGAGGAATCTTTCCAGAAGGTGGGAAGAGAAGACCGGGAGGGACATGGACATGCCTGAGAGAAGCACATAGTAATACAGGGAAAGAACAGTGCAAGGACAGAATAAACCCATTGTAAGGTCCTTGTCATAATCAAAAAAGAGTACACAGAAGCAGGTCACGCGCCTACATGGCGTGCACCGCTAAAGCAATACAAGTCAAGTACAAACTTAGGTCACTTCTGCAGTGGGGTGAGAATACTGTAGCAGCCACGGAACCGCAGTGATAACGGTCTGGAGAAGCAGCAAGCACCAGAGTAAGTTCTGAAAAGCACAGACAGCAAGCAGACATCAGTATAAAGCAGGAAAAACTCTGTCCCATTAAACAATGTTTGTCTTTGTGTTCAGTAATTTTATAGTAACATAGTAGATGACGGCAGAAAAAGACCTGCACGGTCCATCCAGTCTGCCCAACAAGATAAACTCATGTGCTACTTTTTGTGTATACCTTACCTTGATTTGTATCTGCCATTTTCAGGGCACAGACCGTAGTAGAAGTCTTGCCCAGCACTAGCCCCGCCTCCCCCCACTGGTTCTGCCACCCAATCTCGGCTAAGCTTCTGAGGATCCAATCCTTCTGAACAGGATTCCTTTATGTTTATCCCACGCATGTTTGAATTTCGTTACCGTTTTCATCTCCATCACCTCCCGCGGGAGGGCATTCCAAGTATCCACCACTCTCTCCGTGAAAAAATACTTTCTGACATTTTTCTTGAGTCTGCCCCCCTTCAATCTCGTTTCATGTCCTCTCGTTCTACCGCCTTCCCATCTCCGGAAAAGGTTCATTTGCTGATTACTACCTTTCAAATATTTGAACGTCTGTATCATATCACCCGTTTCTCCTTTCCTCCAGGGTATACGTGTTCAGGTCAGCAAGTCTCTCCTCATACGTCTTGTAACGCAAATACCATACCATTCTCATAGCTTTTCTTAGCACTGCTTCAATTCTTTTTACATCCTTAGCAAGATAAGGCCTCCAAAACTGAACACAATACTCCAGGTGGGGCCTCACTAACGACTTATACAGGGGCATTAAAACCTCTTTTCTTCTGCTGGTCACACCTCTCTCTATACAGCCTAGCAACCTTCTAGCTACGACCACCACCTTGTCACACTGTTTCGTCGCCTTCAGATCCTCAGATACTATCACCCCAAGATCCCTCTCCCCGTCCTTACCTATCAGACTCTCACCGCCTAACACATACGTCTCCCGTGGATTTCTACTCCCTAAGTGCATCACTTTGCATTTCTTCGCATTGAATTTTAATTGCCAAACCTTAGACCATTCTTCTAGCTTCCGCAGATCCTTTTTCATGTTTTCCACTCCCTCTCGGGTGTCCACTCTGTTACAAATCTTAGTATCATCCACAAAAAGGCAAACTTTACCTTCTAACACTTCGGCAATGTCACTCAGAAATATATTGAACAGAATCGGCCCTAGCACCGATCCTTGAGGCACTCCACTACTCACCTTTCCTTCATCCGAGCGAATTCCATTAACCACCACCCTCTGGCGTCTGTCCGTCAACCAGTTCCTAATCCAGTTCACCACGTCGGGTCCTATCTTCAGCCCGTCAAGTTTATTCAAGAGCCTCCTGTGGGGAACAGTGTCAAAAGCTTTGCTGAAATCTAAGTAGATTACGTCTATAGCACGTCCCTGATTCACTTCTCCAGTCACCCAGTCAAAGAATTCAATGAGATTCGTTTGGCACGATTTACCTTTGCTAAAACCATGTTGTCTTGGATCCTGCAACTTATTGGCTTCCAGGAAATTCACTATCCTTTCCTTCAGCATCGCTTCCATTACTTTTCCAATAACCGAAGTGAGGCTTACCGGCCTGTAGTTTCCAGCTTCTTCCCTATCACCACTTTTGTGATGATGGACCACCTCCGCCGTTCTCCAATACCACGGAACCTCTCCCGTCTCCAAGGATTTATTAAACAAATATTTAAGAGGGCCCGACAGAACCTCTCTGAGCTCCTTCAATATCCTGGGGTGGATCCCATCCGGTCCCATGGCTTTGTCCACCTTTACCTTTTCAAGTTGTTCATACACACTTTCTTCCGTGAACAGTGCTGTATCCACTTCATTCTCATTTGTACTTTTGCCAGTCAATCGCGGTCCTTCTCCAGGATTTTCTTCTGTGAAAACAGAACAAAAGTATCTATTTAGCAAATTTGCTTTTTCTTCATCATTATCTACATAGCGGTTTGCAGCATCTTTCAGTCTCACAATTCCTATTTTAATCTTCCTCCTTTCACTAATATACCTGAAGAAATTTTTGTCACCACTCCTTACCTTTCTAGCCATTTTTTCTTCCGCTTGCGCTTTCGCCAGACGTATCTCTCTCTTGGCTTCTTTCAGTTTCATCCGGTATTCCTCTCCGTGTTCCTCTTGAGTTTTTTGTATTTCAGGAACGCCAACTCTTTGGCCTTTATTTCCTTGGCCACTTGCTTGGAGAAGCATATCGGTTTCCTTTTTCTCTTGCTTTTATTTACTCTCCTTACATAAAGGTTTGTGGCCCTATTTATAGCTTCTTTCAGCTTGGACCATTTTCTTTATAATAGTTTCCTGTTTTGCCTGACACTGAAGTTAGGCTTACCGGTTTGTAATTTCCTGGTTCACCCTTTAAAAAAAATCAGCCACCCTCCAATCTTCGGTATGTGACAAAGCTAGCACTTGGGGCCCCACAGAGAAGCAGCTAATCCCTGAACTACGGTCCCCAGAAGCCCTTGCAAGCAGGAGAGAGGAGGGTAGCCCCAAAAGGGTGGAATGGATTTCCAACTCCAGCAGGGGGAGCAGTGGCTCAGTGATAGGGAAGCCAGTTACTCCCTTCCCCACTAAAGGGAGAAGGGGAGGTGAAGCTCAGTCCCTTAGCTGCAACGCCGGTATATAATTCTCTCCAGCTGTGAGAGGGGGATAGATTTCTGGGTGGCTCCCAGCCACCAGAGGGAGAGGGAACTGATTGAGAGAGAAGCTGCCATGGAGTAGGTGGAGGATGGAAAGGGCCTGCCACTGGAGCTTCCCTGGGAGGGGGGGGGGGGGAGAGTAAGCTGCCATGGAGTGTGAGAATGTAAATGTAGCCCTGTCCAGCACATGAAGGCAGTGTGAGAGACCACAGGGGTGTGGTGCTGTGAGGTAGGAGGAAAGCTGCCAGCCCTGTTTGCTACAGGGTCCTCCTGGGTGCAGTGAAGAGGACAGGGCCATTAAGTTGTGGTTTCCTTTGAAGAGACTGTTTGTGAAAGGGTTGAATTATTGGGATGCATAGAACAGCAGGCTGAACTTTGACAGAGCCCTTCTGAGGGAGAGGGGAGGTAGTGCAAAGGAAGTGGGCCTGAACTGTTAAGGAACTGAATGTTGGCTGGAGTTTGGAACCTGGCCTGAACCCTGATGGTGAACTGCATTTCAATTGTGACAGAGGAACTGAATTGAGAATAAAGCACTTTGGTCTTAAGTCCGTCTGGTTCTTTGCTGGAAACCTGTGAGCCTAACAGGGCTGCCGGCCCCAACCCAGAGTGGAGGAAGCAGACCCCTTTACAGGTAATACAGATGATTTTAACGACAGGTTACAGATCACTAACAGCAGATCAGCAATTTCATGTTTGAGTTCTTTCAGTATCCTGGTGAGTATATCATCTGGTCCTGGTGATTTATCACTCTTTAACTTGTCGATTTGGATCAGTACGTCTTCCAGGTTCACTGAGATTTCTTTTAGCTCCTCCACACAGTCACCCTTAAAAACCATTTCCGCTACAAGTAGATCTCTCACATCTTCTTCCGTAAAGACCAAAGCAAAGAATTCATTCAATCTCTCTGCTATGGCCTTGCCCTTTTTGCTCCTTCATGACCTAATGGTCCCATGGATTCCCCTACAGGCTTTCTGCTTCTGATGTACCATCTCCTACTCTGGAACTGAATCCTCAGGCATTTGGCTCAGGGGCAAGACTTCCCGCAGTGACAAGTTTCCTTCTCTCCACAGCACTGCCATCATCTCTTGAGGGGGCTCATGCACAAAGTACCCTAGGAATGAAGAGCAGGCACCAGGGGGCGCTAATCCAAACAGCAGTCTTAACTATTGCCCCCACCTCTGGTGTGTCAGATTGACTTGTCTTCCTCCTGGCATCTATTCTTCATGACTAGGGTACCTTGTGTAATACATTGGCCATGCCCTTTGTGATTCGTGATTCTTCCTCTACTTATCTCTTTAAATCTTCCACTTGGAGAGACATCTCCCTGGTGTGAGTCAAGACATGAGCCCTTTGTATTTGCTGCTTTTCTTTTGCTCTCTTCCTGACTCCTCTCAGTTGGTTATCCAGCCGAACCTTTGAGCAGTTTTGAGTTGAGTAGCCATATACACCAACTCCTTCAAGATCCCCCCCCCCCCCCCCCCCCCACCTGGAGACTTTCATTTGGGTCTGCTGGGTTTGTTTCAGACAAACCCAGCTGACCTTGCAGTGTCCACATTCTACTCTCCAGTACTGCCATCTTTTCTTGGTTCTCCCATGCACTGACATACTCCTTGTACACCATCCCGTGCATTTTTGTCAGCTGCCAGGTCAAGAACCCATTCACTTTTATCCGCCCAATAGACTCTAGCTGGGCTGCTTTTCTCTCTCTCACAGGCCCCCTCCTCCTGGAGGCTGAACTCTTGCACTTCACTCTGGAGCCTGGCATTCAGGTTCTCCAGCACCTGTGTCTGTGCCGTCAGCTCCTTGCGACTTTGCAGGACTTCTGTTAGCTGTCCCTGCAGCCCAGTATACTGCCACCATGGCACTACTGCTGCCATTTGCTGCAGCTGCTCTACTTCAGCTTCTACAGCCTCTGCTTTGGCCTGATAGTACTGAGCCTAGACTGTGAACAGGCTAACTTGGTCCTTCAAGCCCTAGACCACATGTTGCTGCTATAACAGTTCTCCATCCTTGGCTTCCAGTAACTTAACTTTCTTGGCTACCTCCTTGGTCATCTCTCTTTCCATTTCTTTGAACAGGTCAGCTCAGACACTCCTTGTAGTTCCTGTAACCTGCAGGCTACTACTTCCTTTGCTGTTGCTCAACTGCCTTTCTCCTCTGCCAGTATGTGATACTCTCCTTTAAGCTGAACTTCCTTGCAGTGAAGTTTGTCCATCTGAGGTTCCAATTGCCTGCACTGCTCACCTGATTGGCTAACCTCAGCCAAGGCCTTCTCCCATTGCTCCTCTGCAACCTAGGTGAGTTTCTTGTCTTCTCCATTTCAGAAAGCAACCTGTCTTCCAGCTTCTGCAAGGTCTCCATGGAGAATTTCATACAGGCTACCTGCTTCTGCAGCTGGTTAATCACCTTTGTCTTCTGCTTCAGACAGCTCCTCAACTCTGTGACCTCCTGTTCTCTGTCACCTAGACAGTGGAAAAATTAATTCTTACCTGATAATTTTCTTTCCATTAGTCCCAACAGATCAATCCAGAGACTTGTGGGTTGTGTCCCTCTTCCAGCAGGTGGAGATAGAGAGAACCTCCGAGGTTTGCTATATGTGGACCTGTGCATCCAGCTGAACCTCAGTATGAACGATACCAAAGCAGTGGAATGGAAACAATAGAAAACTCTCTTGACATTGTCAGACCAATTGCCCAACATACTTCCACCACTTCTATATTTATTTATTTTATTTTTTAATCAAACAAAGGAACATTCAGAACAATGGAACCCGAATAAAACTAACAAACCGCAACAAAACCGCAGACAGTAAACCCAGGGGGGCCTCTGGATTGATCTGTTGGGACTAATGGAAAGAAAATTATCAGGTAAGAATTAATTTTTCCTTCCATGGCATCCCACAGATCAATCCAGAGACTTGTGGAATGTACCCAAGCAGTCCTCAAGTAGGGTGGGACACCCCCAACCCGGCAGAAATCACCGACGAGCCAAACACTGCATCTTGACAAGTTGCCACATCCACCCGATAATGACGAGTGAATGTATGGACCGAAGCCCATGTAGCTGCCCTGCAGATATCTTCCAGATAAACCAAACAGGACTCTGCAAAGGAGCAAGCTTGAGCTCGTGTAGAATGAGCACGAACTTGCAAAGGAGCTTGCTTGCCCAATGCCACATATGCCGAAGAGATGGCCTCCCGCAACCAACGGGCTATGGTGGCCTTCGACGCCATATGACCTTTCTTACTGCCTCCAAAAAGGACGAAGAGATGGTCAGAAAGACAAAATTCATTCATCACCTTCAAATACCTGAGAAGAGCCCGTCTCACGTCGAGGCAGCGAAGAGCCTGGAATTGCTCAGGGTAATCTTCCTGGTGGAAGGCCGGCAAATGCAGGGACTGCCCCAAGTGGAAACGAGAAACTACCTTGGGCAAAAACGAAGGAACTGTCCTAATCAATACCCCTGCCTCTGTAAAATGCAGGAAGGGGTCTCTGCAAGAAAGGGCCTGCAACTCTGAAATTCTCCGAGCAGAAGTAATGGCTACTAGGAAAATTGCCTTTGAGGTGAGATCCTTAATTGTAATCCCCGATAAGGGTTCGAAAGGAGAACGCTGAAGCGCTTTAAGAACTAGATTAAAGTTCCAGGATGGCAGCAGAATTGGCACGTGAGGAGGGCGCAAACGATTTACGCCCCTCAAGAAATGAACCACATCTGGGTGGGAGGCGATGGACGCCCCCTGAAGCCGGCCGCTAAACCATACCAGAGCTGCCACCTGAAGAGAACTCAACAAGAGTGATTTTTGTACAGCCTCCTGAAGAAACGCGAGGATAACCGATACTGAAGCCGAAGCCGCTGACAATCCCGAACTCGCACACCACGAATCGAAGGTACGCCACATCCTAACATAAGCTATTGAGGTGGATCTTTTCCGAGCCTACAGCATCGTAGCGATAACTGCGTCCGGACATTCTTTTCTTCTCAACCTCGCCCTTTCAAGGGCAAGGCCGTAAGACCAAAGGGGGAGGGATCCTCCATCATGACTGGCCCCTGCAGCAGGAGACCGTCCTGCGCCAGTAGCAGAAAAGGACGAATGAACAGAAGCCTGATCATATCTGCGTACCAGTGTTGTCTCGGCCAATCCGGGGCCACTAGGATCACTCGACCGGGATGACTGGCAAAGCGAGTCAGTAACCTGCCCACTATTGGCCATGGGGTAAATGCATAGAGCAGGCCCCTGGGCCAAGGTTGAAGAAGGGCATCGATGCCTTTTGAGCCCAGCTTTCGTCCCCTGCTGAAGAAACGGAGAACCTTCACATTGAATGCGGTGGCCATTAAGTCCATCTCTGGCACCCCCCAATAGGCAGTTATCTGATCAAAGGCCAGAGGGGAGAGCGTCCACTCCCCCGGCTCCAACTGGTGGCGACTGAGAAAGTCCGCTTGCACATTCTGTGACCCCGCTTTATGAGCCGCTGTCAAGAAAGAAAGATGAGTCTCTGCCCAACGGCAGATCAGAGCCGCCATCAGAGCCGCCTCGCGCGCTAGGGGTGCACTCCTGGTGCCCCCTGACGGTTTACGTAGGCGACCGCCGTCGCATTGCCCGATAGAACTGGAACTGGGCAACTGCGGAGGACAGAAACTCCCAAAGGGTCAGATGAATCACCTGTAACTCCAAGCAGTTGATGGACCATGACGCCTCCGAAGTCCAAACGCTCTGGGCTGTCTGTTGCAGGCAATGAGCCCCCCAGCCAGACAGTGACACATCCATGGTCACTATCTTCTAGTCCGGGGTTGCCAGAGGAATGCCCAACACCAGATTCTTTTGAATGAACCACCAGTGCAGGATTGTGTGAAGACGGGCCGAACATGGTACCCGAACCTCGTAATCCTCCGAGAGCGGAGACCAATGGGTCAGAAGGTGCCACTGGAGGGGGGCGCATGTGATCTCTGGCCTACTTTACCACGTCCAAGGTGGAGGCCATAGAACCTAGAATTTGTACATAGTCCCAAGCCCACGGGTTCGGAGTTTGAAACAGCGCTTGAAACTGAGCCTGTAACTGCTGTGCTCTAGCTGAAGGAAGAGAAATTATCCCTGTTCGGGTATTGTCCCGCCACTTGCTAGATAGAATACTGAGGTTCAGCTGGCTGCACAGGTCCACATATAGCAAATCTCGGAGGTTCTCTCTATCTCCACCTGCTGGTAGAGGGACACAACCCACAAGTCTCTGGATTGATCTGTGACCCTTAACTTCTACCAGTTGTTGGAGGTATGGGGCATACACGGATAACCACCTTTTGGGAGTTATTGGGAACGTGACAGTTTAGATTGCAGAAGAAAAGGACTCTGCCATGTTCTGGCATAAGACATGAGACAAAGTAGTGTCTGGAAAGCAATTGTGTTCCCATTTATCTTTAGACCCAATTTCACAATGCTCAAGCAATAACAGAACGAACTCCACACCCAAGGGTATTATAAAAATACAGTGATTATTTACAACTAGTAAAAAAGGCCCATTTCAGGCAAAGGAAACGGGCGCTAGCAAGGTTTCCCCCCCCCCCCCAGTTCCAGACCCCTCCATCACTCCCCGCTCCCCCCAGTTCCAGACCCCTCCATCAGTCCCCCCTCTAGTTCCAGACCCCCATCACTCCCCCCGCCAGGTCCAGACCCCCGCCAGCATTCCCCCCCCACAGTTGCAGACCCCCATCACTTCCCCCACAGTTCCAGACTCCCCATCATTCCCCCCAGTTGCAGACCCCCCCCATCACTGGCCCCTCCAGTTGCAGCCCCCCCCATCAGACCCATCACTCCCCCCAGTTGCAGACCCCCCTCCCTCGTTCAATCCGAATTCCAGACCCCTCTCTGTGTTCCAGACCCCTCCCTCCCGCTGTCCGAGTTCGAAACCCCACCTCCATGGCTTCCTCTCACCGATTTTTAGACCCCGCTCCCTTGCAGTTCCTGACCCATAGACCCCCCTGTCATGAGCGTCTGGAGCCCCCGTTCCCTCCGCCAAACCGCCCCAGCCACTGTGGCATACCTGTGCTGGCGGGGGACCCGTCCCCAACCCCCGCCAGCTGGCCGAAGTCTCCCCTTCTCGGCGGCACGCAATGGAGGAAAACGCAGTGAAGTTGGACTCACTCAGTTTGTGCTCGTGCGTCTGACGTACGCACACAGAGTCCAACTTGATTGGTTTTCCGCGTAATGTGTCGTGACGTCAGAGGGCTTTGGAGACCCAAGTTACGGACACAGGCAGCCAGGTTTTGAACGTTGGAGGTGAGTTTTATTATATAGGATAGCAGCAAAAACAATATGAAAAGGCAAGAATGAAGACAATAAAGGTGTTATCATAAAGATAGCAAAGAGTAAATGCACATGAATCCCTAAATAGACTTATAATTCAGTCAGTCACTCTAAACTCACTGCAATTATAAAGCAACTATACATAGCAACTATATAACATGAAGGGAGACATCCAACAGATGGCAGTGTGTTCCTCAGAAGAACCTGGTCAAGCAGAACAGCAGGTCTGCACTCAGATGGAATAGGAAAAACAGATACGAGCCTCTTTCATACAGAAATCATGAACTGCAGCTGGGCTAATGATGTGCATTCTGGCCTTGTTGATGCACAAATAACTTTGTTTATCCCAAATGATGTGACTTCAACTGCCACAATATTGTCTCACTGGTGCCACGTCGAAGGGGTCACCTTGATAATGAGCTGGGGTTTCATAAACAATATGCAGTTTTAATAGCCACAATGCCTCTCCAGCTGCAAGGGAAATTCCAAGTGTCCTTGACTGGTCTGGCCATGATGTTGGTGCTGATAACATTGTTATTTCAGTACATTGGCATCCTTGGCAGCATTCTCTTGTCTGTATACAAGGCCAAGGCTCATTTAGCAATAGGCTTTAGCACTGGATGATGAAAGAAGTTAGAGTCTCTATTTTAAACTCAGGTTGTTAATGCTGAATAGTGGCATGTACTATAATCCCATATACTTTTGTTATATGGGAACCTACAGTGCTGTATATAGTGCCCCATATAGTGCTTATCTTGCTCCTACAGAGGGTCTTTTTCCTCCCCATAGCTGACGTGCACACACAGTGGCTTGCTGGAATTCATCTGCCAGCATTTTAATATAGCAGTCAGCCTCCTCCAACTCACTAGCTAGATCCCGAGATGGGTCCTGAACCTCTACTGGGTGATTCTCAAAGGGTTTTTATCACTTTCCCTGGCTGAGACACTATAGCAGACAGCCAATCCAGGTCTTCAGTCACCTCTAGACTATAGTGGTTGACTTCCTTCCACCTCTTGGGCTGCACATGAGAAAGGCACTTAACATCTAACTGTTTTCCAAGTTTATTTCACACTTTTTACCCCGCTCTACGTCATTTCCATCTTGGTGGTTTACATTCTAAAAAAAAGTGTCTGAATAATACATCATAGTGAAGGAAAGAGGAGCAGAACTACAACATTTGATAGAAAAGCAGGGGAGGAATATACACACGGGAACTCTAGTGCCTTGAAGGATTTGCATAGGCTAACGCCTCAAGTATGTGCATCTAAGAAAAGATGGGTTTTCAAGTCTATTTTGAATTGATTTAAGGATGTCTGAAGACATAAATGAGAAGAAAGTGAATTCCATAAAAGTGGGCCATGCACTGAAAAAATACATTCTCTGATGTGTTCATGATAGTATTTCTTTGTGACTAGGTGTGTATATAAATGATTTGAGATCAAGCGTGTGAGCAGGGACATAGCAAATTAAATGGAGATAAAGATTAGGGGGTTCTTCTGTTTGTAAAGTTTTATAAACCAAGAAAAGGAGTTGTAGATGATCCTTTTTTTGTATAGGCTGTTGTCATATGAGTCGTAATATGATTGAATTTACCTATCCTGTATATCAATCGTAATTCAAGTAATTGTAGCCATTTAAGATCCTTTACTCTAACTCCTTTATAAAGGGAATTACAATAATCTAACTTCGAAATCACTAAAGAGTGAACTAGAATGTTTAGGGCTGAGTGTTCAAGCAATGGTTATATACATCTAATCAAACGTAATGCAAAAAAAACTTCAACGAATAACAGGATTGATTTGCTGTTGAAAGGAAAGGGTGTCATCTATAATAATCCCAAGGATATGTGTGAATGATTGCACAGGAATTTAGTTTTTACTTAAAGTAATAGGTATAGACAGTGTTTTAGCTGGATGATTAGTGAAAAGTAGCACAGTGGATTTTGGAGGGTTAAGAATCAATTTATTAGTTTATTTATTTATTTAGATTTTGCTCACATCTTTTTCAGTAGTAGCTCAAGGTGAGTTACATTCAGGTACACTGGATATTTCTCTGTCCCAGGAGGGCTCACAATCTTAGTTTGTACCTGAGGCAATGGAGGGTTAAGTGACTTGCCCAAGATCACAAGGAGCAGCAGTGGGATTTGAACCGGCCACCTCTGGATTGCAAGACAGGTGCTCTAACCACAAACCAATCTGTCAGCTGGGATAAGTTGTTGTCCACGACAGGTCCCCTTTTCCTTCTTGAGGCTTCTAGGCTTGGGTTGCAACTCTCTGCTTTGCCTGGGCATCGCTTTCACTTGATGCCTCATGTAAGGTGACTAAACCGCACCTTCAGTGGCTACTTGTCTGGCTTCCTGCCTTTGTCCATGCAGTTAACCTCCCCAAGCCCTTTAACTTTTGGCAGGTTGCTTAATTTGCTCCCTCTTGGAGAGACTGTTATCTTCCTTCTGATGCCTTTTGGCTACCCCAGTAGGCTTTCTGTCAGTCACTTCTTGTGACTGTTTTATGGCCCTCTTTTTGGCCGTGCCTCATTCCCAGGGCCGGTAATCCGGGTATTGATGCAGGGCTAACTAGGTTTCTACCCACATCTGTTCCCACATTCCCATCTTGGAGTCTTACTTCTTTAATCCTCAAGGCACACTCACTGGTCCCCCACCAGTATATGTTTGAGTACTGACTTGGAATAACAACTCCACTCCAGGATTTCCAATGGTTCGTTTTTATTGACAGCAGTTTTTGTGTTTGGAATCTCTCACTCTCTCTAGTCTGCTGTGCCTTCAGGAGCTATCGTTTCCACAGGACAACCAGCTCTAGCTCTGGCTCCAATCTGGACCAGCTTTTGCAGACTGCTCCAGCAACAGTAGCAGTTCTTAGTTTCACTTTTAAATCTCACTTAGCACCTCCTACTTTAGAAGCTGCTTCGCAGTTAATTACACTGCTTCCACACCCTGTGCTTCCATTTCACTAGGTACTTGTAAGAACCCTACCTTTGTAGCTCTCTCTCTGAAGCCACAACACTCATTGCTCTTCCAACCAGGAGCAGTCTCCAGTGTTTAATTGTTTTTCTCACTTTGCCAGCTCCTCTGGCTGTTTGTAGCTTTACCTTAAAGCCCAAAGTACACACTCTTCTTCTTCTGACCCCTGCACGCCAGTTTTGTTTTGTTATTGTTGCTGCAGAGAAGAAAAAAACCCTGCTTGTCCAACTCTTACTAGCATTTGTGTTTTCCATTACTAATTTGGAGCTAATCTCCTTAGCCTTTTGTACAAAACTCTCCCCACCCCCAAGCTGAACTGAGGCCCCCTGCCCTGGAGATCTGTGGGTTTTCTCTTCTACAGAGGCACAAAAATCCTCAAGCTGCCACGATATGTGATAATGTGATTTTGTGGACAGGCAGGGAGCGCTCACAGACAAGGCATAAGAGTAAACAGAATAATTCTTTATTACTATTTTCTAATATACAAAAGCCTGTTGCATCACAGCCTAGCACAGTGCTATCAGTGTTCTTGTCAAACCCTAAGGCAGCAGTCTGACTAGGGCTAGCTTCTTGCCATACTCCAAATACTGCTCCAAACACAGTCCAACACAGCATTGCCTTCAGCCTGTACAAGATCAAGCTGTAGCATACAATTTATTTATTTGTTGCATTTGTATCCCACATTTTCCCACTATTTGCAGGCTCACTGTGGCTTACATAGTACCGTGATGGCGATCGCCATTTCCGGTATGAGAAATACATATTGGTATTGCGTTAGAGTTCATGAGTTACAGAGAGGGGCATAATCGAACGTCGCCAGCGATCTATTTTGGCGGCGGCGCAACAGCTGGCCGGAACCGTATTACCGAAAAAGATGGCCGGCCATCTTTTTCTTCGAAAATACGGTTTAGCACGGCCAAATGCCAGAGTTCGCCAGGTTTGAGATGGCTGGTTTTGTTTTTCAGCGATAATGGGAAAAAAATGCCGGCGATCTCAAACCCGGCGAAATACAAGGCATTTGGTCGTGGGAGGAGCCAGCATTTGTAGTGCACTGGTCCCCCTGACATGCCAGGACACCAACCGGGCACCCTAGGGGGCACTTCTAAAAATGTTTAAAAAATACACAAATAGCTCCCAGGTGCATAGCTTCCTTACCTTGGGTGCTGAGCCCACCAAATCTCCCCAAACCCACTCCCGAAAACTCTACACCATTACCATAGCCCTTATGGGTGAAGGGGGGCACCTACATGTGGGTACATTGGGTTTTGGTGGGGTTTGGAGGGCTCAACACTTAGCACCACAAGTGTAACAGGTGGGTGGGGGGGGGGGGGGTGGACCTGGGTCTGCCTGCCTGAAGTGCACTGCACCCATTAAAAACTGCTCCAGGGACTTTCATACTGCTGTCAGGGAGCTGGGTATGACATTTGAGGCTGGCATACAAGCTGGCAAAAAAAGGTTTTTATTTTTATTTTTTTAGTGTGGGAGGGAGTTGGTGACCGCTGGGGGACTACGGGGAGGTCATCCCCCATTCCCTCCGGTGGTCATCTGGTCAGTTGGGGCACCTTTTTGAGACTTGGTTGTGAAAATAAAAGGACCAAGTAAACCCAGCGAAATACTGCTTAACGCCACTTTTTGTTTTTCCATTATCTGTGAAAGCCGGCCATCTGGTAGCCACGCCCATGCCCGCCCATGTCCCGCTTTCGCTACACCACTGACACGCCCCCTTGAACTTTCACCGGCGCGGCAATGGGAAAGCGGCGATGCTGTCAAAAAAGCCGCTTTCGATTATACCGATTTTGCCGCTTTTGAGAGATCGCCGGCCATCTCCTGATTTATGTCGGGAAATGGCCGGCAATCACTTTAGAAAATAAGCCTGAGAGTAAATTAATTAATCATGGAGAAGAGTTAGGTTTTGTCCAGTTCTAGTGTAGGTTTCATTGCATGGTTCAGGTGTTTAAGTTGGATTGCTGTGGTATGCCTTTTTGAACAATTATGTCTTTAGTGATTTCCGGAATTTGTTAGGTCATGCATTGTTTTCGTGATGTTTGGTAGTGCATTCCATAGTTGCGTGCTTATGTAGGAGAAGCTAGATGCGTAGGTTGATTTATATTTTAATCCTTTGCAGCTTGGATAGTGTAGATTTAGGTATGTGAGTGCTGTCCTTTTTGTGTTTCTGGTTGATAAATCTATGAGGTCCACCATGTATACCGGGGTCTCCCCATGAATAATTTTATGGACCATGGTGCAGATTTTGAACGCTATTCGTTCTTTGATTGGGAGCCAGTGCAATTTTTCTTGTAAAGGTTTGGTGCTTTCGAATCTCGATTTTCCAAATATGAGTCTGGCTGCGTTGTTTTGGGCAGTTTGGAGTTTCTTAATGATTTGACTTTACAGCCGGCATAGATTGCATTGCAGTAATCTAGGTGACTTAGTACCATTGATTGCACCAGGCTTCGGAATATTTCCCTCGGGAAGAAAGGTTTTACTCGTTTGAGTTTCCATATTGATTGGAACATTTTCTTTGTTGTAGTTTTCGCTTGGCTTTCTAGCGTGAGGTTTCGGTCGATCATGGCTCAGAGAATTTTCAGGCTTTCTGAGACAGGAAGGGTGTAGTCTGGGGTGTTTATAATGGTGGGTTTGTTCGTGTTGTATTGGGATGATAGGATGAGGTAATGTGTTTTTTCTGCGTTGAGTTTTAGTTGAAATGCATCTGCCCATGAGTTCATGATTTGCAAGCTGAGTTTGATTTCATTTGTTATTTCTGTTAGATCGTGTTTGAACAGGATGTATATCGTGACATCATCTGCGTATATGTAAGGGTTAAGGCCTTGAATGGATAGGGATTTGGCTAGTGGGGCCATCCATTGTCTCTCCCTACTCTTATACGCAAACACAACCTACAACCCAGACAACAACAAACCCATTGCCCACAAATCACACAGCACTCACAAACACACAATGCCCACCCCAAAGAACATCCACAACAACTCACCCACAATACAACAATCCTATGTACAACCGATCAACAACCCACCAAACCAAAGACACAACAACCAACCAAAAGGAATAATCTCCGGACATGAATACCGCCGACTAAAAGAGGAAAAGAACAATAACAACAAATTCAACCACCAAAGAAACAGACAACTAATAAAAATAAACACATCGAACTCCCCCCACGGAACCATACCACTCAGTCCAACTAGGATACATCAATGCAAGATCGGCAGTAAGCAATTCAGTAGATATACTAGACTGGATTACCACAGACAACTTAGACTTTCTATTTATCACAGAAACCTGGTTCCACAGCCCCACAGACCCTGCCATCTTAGAAACATGCCCACCAGAATACAAAATCACCCACTGGACAAGAAATGGAAAAAAAAGAGGAGGCGGAATAGCTATTATCTACAAACTCGAATTCACCATCACAATCACGAGTGAATCTACCTCGCCACAACTTGAAATTGCATCGACAAGAATTAATCATCCAAACCTAATAGGACACCTTAACACAATCCTATTCTACAGGCCACCAGGAAAATGGCAAGACTCCCAAGTACAACTCATGGATTTCATCTCGAACTCCTGCGTGTTTGCCTCAAACATCCTCATATTAGGAGACATCAACCTATACCTAGAAGATGACACCTCACCAAGCACACGAGAATGCAAAGAATTCCTAAAACTCTGGGATCTGCAAATACCCAACACGCAACCAACACACGAAAAAGGACACACACTTGATATCATAACAAACAAATTCGATCCAGACTCAACTATCATACTCACTGACACAAGATGGACACCTACACTATGTCAGACCACCATAAAGCAAATGTCTCTCTCTGCTGGCGAAAAACACACACAAACACAATCAATAAAAAGGAGTGAACAACATACAAAACGAGAGGAAAAATAGACCACACAATATTCTGGCAACAGATCTACCAGAACGAATGGCCAACAAATGCTGACACCATCCAATTCCTCCAAGAATGGGACGATCTATGTACAACAACATTAGACAAAATCGCCCCAATCCAAACCAGAACATCACACAGGAAAAAGACAAATCCATGGTTCACCGAAGAGCTGAAAAAACTTAAAACACAAGTCAGGAAACTAGAACGAGAATGGAACAAAAAGAAAGACGAACAAACACTGAACGCATGGAAATTACTTCGGAGAAAATACAAATACACCATAAAACAGACCAAAAGACTACATTAGAAAACAATAATAGGACCAAACTACAAAGACACACATAAACTCTTCAACCTTGTGAACAAACTGTTAGACACCACACCAGTTACAAACAACGGCAAAGATGTACCAGATGTGGACAACCTTGCAAAATACTTCAAGGAGAAAATTATACAACTACGACTCAAAATACCTACTAGCCCTATTGAGTACGCCACAATTTTAGATTGTCTAGAGCCAGAAGAAGGAACATACCCTGCAGACAGAACATGGACCGAATTCGAAATACTATCAGAAGACCTCATCTCTGAAACTCTCAAAAGATATGCCAAATCCAACTGCAAACTAGACACGTGCCCAAACAACCTCATGAAATCTGCTCCTCAACAATTCATAATAGACCTAACGAGCCATGTGAACTTCATGCTACAAAACGGACTCTTCCCAAAAGAAAAAGGAAAAAATCTTACTCACCCCAATTCCTAAGGACACAAAGAAAAGCACAAGTGAAATAACCAACTACAGGCCAGTAGCATCCATACCACTAATAACCAAAATAACTGAAGGACTGGTAACCAAACAACTCATAAACTATCTAAACAAACACTCAATACTGCATGACGCCCAATCAGGATTCCGGTCGAATCATAGCACAGAAACAGTATTAGTCACCCTTATGACCAGATTTAAACAAATAATTGCAACGGGCAACAATATACTCCTCCTACAATTTGACATGTCAAGTGCCTTCGATATGGTTGACCATGGAATCCTATTACACATACTTGAATACTTTGGCATTGGAGGAAATGTCCTGAATTGGTTCGAAGGGTTCCTAACCCAACGTTCGTATCAAGTCACATCAAATTCGACCACATCCAAGGCATGGACACCTGAATGTGGAGTACCACAAGGATCACCTCTCTCACCAACCATCTTCAACTTAATGATGATCCCTTTGGCAAAACTCCTATCAAACCATAACCTCAACACATATATATGTGCTGATGATGTGACAATATACATCCCCTTCAAACAAGACATTAGCGAAATCTTTAACGAAATCAATCAAAGCCTACACATCATGAACACATGGGCGGATGCATTTCGTCTGAAATTAAATGCAGAAAAAACTCAATGCCTGATTCTCACCTCCCAATACAACACAAAAGAATTCACAGCCATAAACACACCAAACCTGAACCTTCAAATCTCTGAAACGCTAAAAATCCTTGGAATCACTATCGACCGCCACCTAACGCTTGAAACTCACGCTAACAACACAACAAAAAAGATGTTTTACAGCATGTGGAAACTGAAAAGGATAAGACCATACTTCCCAAGATCCGTCTTTCGCAGCCTAGTGCAATCCCTCGTGCTCAGCCATTTGGATTACTGCAACTCACTAAACGCAGGTTGCAAAGAACAAATACTGAGGAAACTTCAAACAGCCCAGAATACAGCAGCCAGACTCATCTTTGGAAAGCCAAAATATGAAAGTGCAAAACCATTACGAGAGAAACTGCACTGGCTCCCACTCAAGGAACGCGTCACTTTTAAAATATGCACATTAGTCCACAAAATCATTCACGGCGAAGCCCCAGCCTACATGTACGAGTTGATAGACTTACCAACTAGAAACGCCAAAAGATCATCCCGAACCTTCCTTAACCTCCACTTCCCCAATTGCAAGGGCGTGAAATACAAAGCGCTACACGCGTCAACCTTTTCTCACATGAGCACGCAGTTTTGGAATACACTGCCGCGCAACTTAAGAATGATCCATGAGCAAGCTTCCTTCCGCAGATTATTGAAGACCCATCTTTTCGAAAAAATTTACGGAAACAAAACACATAAAGGCCACACTTAATGTTCACTAATGCATCATACATTCACCTCTGAATTCTCATTCCCGTAATATCACATCTCTCATACCTTTACTCACAGAAAGATATATACCATATGTCCTCATGCCTTTTTATCGCCCTCCAAGCTCCCAGTGTTTCCTTCCAAAGTTTCAATGTTTATGTTCCATTGTTACATTCCCTAACGACACTTCAATTGTTTCGCATAACTCTGCACAATGTAATCCATAACCAATCTGTAACAAAATGTATTTCTAACATTTAACTCATATTGTAAGCCACACTGAACCCTCAAAAAGATGGGAAAATGTGGGATACAAATGCAATAAATAAATAAATAAATTAGGTTGAAAAGGGTCGGTGATAACGGTGATCCTTGGGGGTACTCTACGTTCTGGTTTCTATGGTGATGATATGTTCGAATTTGATATCACTTGGTATGTTCTTGTGGTTAGGAATCCCTTGATCCAACTAAGAATACTTCCACCGATCCCGAAGTATTCTAGGATATTTAGTAGTATTTTGTGGTTTACCATGTCAAACGCACTAGACATGTCGAATTGTAGAAGTATGCTTTTGCCAGTTGCAATTTCTTGTTTGAATTTGGATAGGAGTGTAATGAGTACTGTTTTGATACTGTGGTTGGAGCAAAATCCTGATTGTGATTCGTGTATTATTGAGAATTTGTTTAAGTAGTCATTAAGTTGTTTGGTTACCATGCTTTCCATCAGTTTGACTACCAGGGGAATAAATGCTACCGGGCGGTAGTTGGTGATTTCATTTGCTTTTTTCTTTGTGTCTTTAGGTATTGGAGTGAGTAGTATGTTGCCTTTGTCCTTAGGAAAGAGTCCAAGTTGTAGCATGTAGTTTAGGTGTATTGTGAGGTCTGCTATAAAGCGTTGAGGGGCAGATTTTATTAGGTAGTTGGGACATGTGTCCAGTTTACAGTGGGTCTTGGCGAACCTGTTAATTGCTTGTGTGATGATTTCATCGGTGAGTAGAGTGAAGTTTGTCCAGGTTCGGTCTGCTGGGTATTCACCTGGGGTTGGATCCAGACAGTCAATGAATTTTTCGATGTCAGTGGGGTTCTGTGGTAGTGTGTTGCGTAGGTTTATTATTTTCTCGTTGAAGTATTTGAAGTATTTAGCCAGTTTGTCTGCCGCTGGGGAGTCTATGTTGTTTGTGGTAACCAATGTGGTATCTAGTAATTTGTTCACGGTTGATTTAGTTTGTTCGTGTCTTTGTAGTCTGGCCCTATTTTGGTTTTGTAGTAGGACCTTTTGGTTTATCTTATAGCGTAGTTGTATTTTTTTTGCCCTTGTCTCCATGCATTGAGTGTGTGTACATCTTTTATTTTTTTTTCCATGCTCGTTCAAGCCTCCTAGCTTGTGTTTTTAATTTTTTCAGTTCTTCGTTATACCATGGTATAGAGTTTTGTCTATGTGAGGTTCTTGTTTGCAGTGGTGCTATGTCGTCTAATATGCTTCTGCATCTGTTATTACAGTCTAGGAGGTAGTGTATTGAGTCCGTTTGTGTCGACCATTTGTCATTGTATATCTGTTGCCACAACATTACAGTGTCTATTTGGCCTCTCGTGGTGTATGTTGTGTGGTTTAGTGTATGGTATGAGCCTTTTTTTCGCCATTGTAGAGATAGGATTAATTTGTAGTGTCCGACCATGGTGTGTCTGTCCATTTTGTATCTAATAGTATTAGGTTCTGGTCTGAAGACAATTTGTGTGTGATGAGGTCAAGTGTGTGCCCTTTGACATGGGTTGCTTGCATTTGTGGCCAATTAAGGCCCTGTAGTTGGAGGAATTCCTTGCATTCCCGTGCATTGGTAGAGTTAGGGTCTTCTAGGTGTAGGTTGATGTCACCTAGTATAAGTAGATTGGAGTTAGATATACAGGTGTTTGAAATGAAATCCATGAATCGTGATTGGCATTCGTACCAGTTCACTGGTGGTCTGTAAAACAAGACACAATTTAGGTGGTCAAGTAGTGTTGTGTGGTGGATTCTGACTGAGGCGATTTCTAGTTGGGGTGTTATGGACTCGGCTACGGTTACTGTCATGTTCCCTGTTTACGCAAGGTATGGGCATCTGAGGATATGGCGGCCATCTTGGATTTGGGCATCTCCAGGATAGGGAGGCCATCTCAGAGGTGGGCGGCTTAGGATGGGGCAGCCATCTTGGAGCTGGGCAGCCTCAGGAAGGAAGCCCATATTTGGGCTTGAGGGCGTCTCCGGTGGGGGCAGCCATCTTGAAGACAGCTATGCATGTTTGGGCTTAATTCCTGTCCTATTTAAAGCCCTGCCTCCAGTCCTTCCACGCTTCAGCTTCTATTCAGTTTCCTGGGTAGTTGCAGTGCTTCTGGTTTTGCTACTATTTGCTGCCTGGTATTGACCTCTGCCTAATCCTGGACTTGCTACTGTTTGCTGCCTGGTACTGACCTCTGCCTGATTCTGGATTTGCTACTATTTGCTGCCTGGTATTGACCCCTGCCTGATTCTGGACTTGCTACTGTTTGCTGCCTGGTATTGATCTTTGCCTGTTCCTGGATCTGCTACTGCTTGCTGCCTGGCACGGATCACTGTTTGCTCCTGGTCTTGCTTTTGCCCATTGCTTGGCCGTGCCCCATGGACTTTGTTCTGGAGTCAGTTCTCTCTGCTGTTTACTTCCCGCACCTGGGGGCTCAACCCCTGGGGAACGGAGGGGGGCACAGGGGGAACTCGGGGTTGGCCGACAGCCCGGTGAGGAATCCTCCTCCATAGGGCACGAGGGCTCACATCTCCACTGGGCGAGCCTGACAGGTTACTACGGTGAACTGGGATCTATGGATTAGTGCTATGCCTCCACCTCTTTTTTCTGGTCCAGTGGGTGATTTTGTACCCTGGGAGACATATATCTAGAATTATGGGATCCAGGTCTCACTGATGAATAGTAGATCGAGGTTATCTGATGTGATCCAATCTGTTATTATTGTTGTTTTGTTGACAACTGATCTGGCGTTGATGTATCCCACTTGAATTGTATGGTAGGTGTCAGCTCTGTTCTGGGTTATGTTGATTTTTGTTAGTTGTCTATTCTCCTGTAGTGTGGGTTTGCTATGACCCTTCTTTCCTTTGTGTTGATTTTGTATGCGTGTTGGAAATCTTCCATTATTTTGGGTGTTGTCATTTTGGTGGGATGTATTGTATCTGGACAGTTTAGTGCAATTGTGTATTGTGGGTATAGTGTTAGTTTCTGTAAGTGGGGTGGGGTGGATCAGGGATATGGAGTAGATTATTAGGAGCAATTTGGCTGTGTTCATTGTGGTGTTGGTTCATTTTGGGCTGCTGGATCACCACGTTTGATGGTTGAGTTGTTGGGCTTTGTTCTCGGGATGGTTTCTTTGGAGGTCTGATGTGGTTCCGAGTTCCTATAGTGTTGGTGAGCTTACTCATTTAATCCTCCGGCGCCCGACTGTATGCTTGGACGCGTGGGATCGCTACCAAGTGCTCCCATGTGCAATTCAATACACACAGCTATGTGTTTAATTGGATTTTACCAGGGTGCTGAGGGTTTGTAGTTGTGTCTTTGGTTCGGGTGTGGATCTCTATGCGCTGCCTGGGTAGGTCGAAGCACGGGCTCCTGGGTTGTGCAGCTCGACGTCTCCCGGTGGACCTCTTATGACCCCCTTCCTGGGTGAGTAGCGGACCATTCAATAATTAAAAAAAAAATTTATTTAAATTTATTTATCTTTTTCTGTCGCAGCACGTGTTGGTGTACCTTCTGCAGCTTGGATTTTCCTTGGTTCCAGTTGTCGGGGTTTGAGGGTGTCACACGGCCAGCAGCAGCGGGCCTCCTCTGTCCTCTCTTTTCGGGAGGACCGCTGGTCGTCTGGCAATTTATTGAATGGCTTATTAAGACTCAACATGAATCATATTTCAGCCACTAGGTCTTCATCAGGAGTCTGAACCAAACCAACTGGCTGTGGGTGACGCTGCTCAGTTTAGTAAAATGAAATGCACTGAACCAAGCTATACATCCATAAGAGTCATACAACACATAAGAGAAAGCTACACGCGAACACTGCAGCAAACTGAAGTGTACCAAAATACCACAGCTTCTGGACAAATCCTGAATCTAAATTTGTCCAGAAGCTGTGATATTTTGGTACACTTGAGTTTGCCATGGTGTTCACTGTCGCGTTCTCGAGGCCCCTGGTATGCTGTCAGGTCCTCGGGGCCGCACTGAGAATCGTGAGCCCTTGGGCCCCTGCCGAGGAGCGGCAAAGGCAGGCAAGACCATCTTGGAACCGGACATAAAGAAGAACAGGACTGGAACTCGGGATCGGAAGAAGGCAACTGGAACCGGCAGGACAGGATCCGCTTCACCTGCGCTTGACCACCATTCCGCTAGAGTTGAGCTCTAGCGTGCAGGCGGCCGGCAGGACTTGTAGGACAGGGCCAGAACAGGAGAACCAGAGGACCCACCCTGGGTCTAGGAAACACGAGGGAGACTAGACTAGGAACTAAACTCAGACAGGGAGCTGCTGCACCGCCACTAGCAAGAACCAGAAGGCAGACCAAGGAGACAAGACATACGCAGACTAGCAGGAGCAAAGACTAGGGCAACCTGCCAGCAAGGCAGACTGGGGATCAGGGAATACCCAGCGGGTAAACCCACTAGCTAGGAAGCAGCAGGAAACAGGGACCACGCCCTGGCAATAAACACTAGCTAGACAGAGACAGGATTCAGGATATACACTCAGGAAATACAAGCAGGGTAAGCACACAGACTAGGCAAGGCAGGATAGGCAACAGAGCGAACGGAGTAAACCAGGAAGAACGGGCCAAGGGCCGGCAGCAGAGCAAACAGAGTAAACCAGGAATATCAAGCCAAGGGTCTGAAGCCACAGCCGCTCCACACACCTAGTGGAACTCAAAGGCTGAGGCTTCACATGCAGACAGAGACTAAACCCGGACAGAGGCTTCACCCCCAAACACAGAGTAAGCCAGGAACAGAGGCTCCACCCCAAACACAGAGTAAGCCAGGAACAGAGGCTTCACCCCAAACACAGAGTAAGCCAGGAACAGAGACTTCACCCCAAACACAGAGTAAGCCAGGAACAGAGGCTTCACCCCAAACACAGAGTAAGCCAGGAACAGAGGCTTTACCCCAAACACAGAGTAAGCCAGGAACAGAGGCAGAGAAGACCCCCCATGGGAAGACAACAGAGACAGATACCGAAAGAAGCTGGGCTGCAACCCAGAGAGAGGCTAAGCAGTAGTGCAGCAGACACTCACTAACCTGACCTGGCCTAAGAGCATAACACTTCATGCAAAGGCACTGACTGCAAGCCCAGCATTTCCTTATGAAGGCTCTCACTGATGAGTCACCAGCAGTAGGACAGAAACAGGAAGTACACTGACCCCAAAGAGAGACTTGACACACATAGGAAGTGAGCCCACAGGAAAGACAAGCAGGAGCCATCTTGGAAGCTGGCACAGAGGAGGCGGCAGCCATCTTGGAAGAGGCATAGCCCACACAGGTGAAGTTCAGTAAGGCAATCAGCACACAGAGCCAGAGAGAACCGAAGACAGAGACAGACACAGAGACCAGCAGAAGCCAGCACAGCCACTGACTCCCAGAAACAGGGTAAGTATGAGGGTGGTCACGGCCACAGACGTGACAGTACCCCCTCCTCAAGACCCTCCCCCCCCTCGGTCTCCCCGAGGAGTTCAGGTGTCCAGGGGTAACTGTGGTGAAACCTCCTGATGGGTCTCAAAACCCAGACATGGATCACTGGACTGGAAGCAACAAAAGTCCAGCACTGGCAGGCAGGAACGGTGCTTGTAAACAGGAGGCTCCTTCGATTCACTGCTGGACCAACTCAGGAACTTGGATGCAGCAAGAGGAACAAAGTTCAAGAGGAACCCTTCTCTGAGGGAACCCAGACGGACGTCAGGAAGCAAACCGGGACTTGGACCCGGACTAGAGTCAAGAAGCAGACCGGGACTTGGACTCAGGCTGACGTCAGGAGCTTGACTGGAACTGGAACTTGGAACGGACCCAGCATCTTGGCTAGAACTGAAACTTGGAACAGACTCAGCCTCTTGGCTGGAACTGGAACTTGGAACGAACTCAGCATCTTGGCTGGAACTGGACCTCGGAGCAGGCTCAGCATCTTGGCTGGAACTGGAACTTGGAACGGACTCAGCATCTTGGCTGGTACTGGATCTCGGAGCAGGCTCAGCATCTTGGCTGGAACTGGAACTTGGAACGGACTCAGCATCTTGGCTGGCACTGGACCTTGGAACGGACTTAGCATCTTGGCTGGCACTGGACCTTGGAACAGGCTCAGCATCTTGGCTGGAACTGGAACTTGGAACGGATTCAGCATCTTGGCTGGCCCTGGACCTTGGAACAGACTCAGCATCTTGGCTGGTACTGGATCTCGGAGCAGGCTCAGCATCTTGGCTGGAACTGGAACTTGGAACGGACTCAGCATCTTGGCTGGCACTGGACCTTGGAACGGACTCAGCATCTTGGCTGGCACTGGACCTTGGAACAGGCTCAGCATCTTGGCTGGAACTGGAACTTGGAACGGATTCAGCATCTTGGCTGGCCCTGGACCTTGGAACGGACTCAGCATCTTGGCTGGTACTGGATCTCGGAGCAGGCTCAGCATCTTGGCTGGAACTGGAACTTGGAACGGACTCAGCATCTTGGCTGGCACTGGACCTTGGAACAGGCTCAGCATCTTGGCTGGAACTGGAACTTGGAACAGATTCAGCATCTTGGCTGGCCCTGGACCTTGGAACGGACTCAGCATCTTGGCTGGCACTGGAACTCGGAGCAGGCTCAGCATCTTGGCTGGAACTGGAACTTGGAACGGACTCATCATCTTGGCTGGCACTGGATCTCGGAGCAGGCTCAGCATCTTGGCTGGAAGGACTCAGCATCTTGGCTGGCACTGGACCTTGGAACGGACTCAGCATCTTGGCTGGCACTGGGAGCAGGCTCAGCATCTTGGCTGGACCTTGGAACTTGAAAGAGATTCAGCTGCAGGGCTGGACGCACCCCTCTGGCCGGACTGGGATGTCTCTCTAGCGTTAGCTTCGGGGGTATTCTCCAAGGCAGGATCAGAGCAAAGTCTATTAAGGTCCTCCTGGAACATCATCTCCTCATCAAGGACAGTATCTGAAGCAAAACTCATGGGCTGGACGCCCACACTGGAATCCGGAACAGTCCCTGGATTGAGACCCGGACTGGAATCAGGACTTGAGCCGGGGCTGGGACCCGGACTGGCATCAAAGTCTAAAATGGAACTGGACCTCAGAACAGGAGCTAAACCGGGACTGGGACCCGGACTGGAATCAGAGTCTTGACTGGCAGCGCCCCTCAAACTTGACTCAGGAGCTTGGCTGGGAGCGCCCCGCGAACTGGACTTTAACTGAGGCTCGGTCTGAAACACCACTCGAATTGGCCTTAGGAGCTTGATTGGCGGTGCCCTCTGAACTGGAAGCAGTGGCTCCACCTGAACCACCCTTCGGACTGGTATCGGTAGCTTGGTTAGAAGCCCCCCTCGAACTGGACTCAGTGGCTTGACTAGACAGGTCACTTGGACAAGAACCGGCGACTCGACCCGGAGTGTCACTCGAACAAGACTTGGAGGCCCAGGTAGAAGTATCCCTCAGACAGGACTCAGGAGCTTAACTGGACAGGTCATTTGTACTAGAACCGGAGGCTTGACCTGGAGTGCCACTTGCATAGGCCTTGGAGACTCCGTCAGAAGCACCCCTCGGACTGGACTCAGAGGTTTCAAAGGGCGTGCCATTTGAACGAGGACTGGAGGCTCGGCCCGAAGCACCACTGGAGCAAGAATCAGAGGCTCAATTGAAAGCTTCCCTCGGACTGGACTCGGAGACTTAAGTGGAATCGTTACTTGGACTGGAATCGGAGGCTCAGAATGAAGCACCCCCTGGACTGGACAGACGCCTAGGTGGCGGCACTAATGGAACTGGAATCAGAGGCTTGGTCCGACGTCTCACTCGGCCTGACCTTAGAGACATGGTCAGGACCGTCCCTCGGGCTGACCTCAGAGGCTTAGCTGGAGGCTTCACTCGAACGGGCTTCAAAGGCTCTGCTTGAAACTCTCCTTGGACTGGACTCAGCGCTGGTGGACTGGAATCCCGAACAGGAGCTAACCCACCATGGTACCGCCGGCTGCTCGGCTGAGGCGGCTGAAGCGGCTGAAGAGACCAGAGCGGAGGAAGTCCCCGGCGTCTTCTTTCGGCCTCAGCTTCCGGAGTATCCCGCAGAGCTGGCTCTTCCAGAAGTCTGAGGCGGTACTCACAGAGCGAGATAGCAGAATTCATATCAGAAACTGGGCTATGGCGGACCAGACGCCACCAGAGACGCTTTCTTTCAGCTGCTGCTTCAGGAGTATCCTTCAAGGCTGGATCAGACAGAAGTTCTTCTCTGTACTCCCGAAGCGTCATAAAAGGATCCAAAAAAGGAACTGGACTAGCATAAGAGTCAAGGTCAAAATCAGAAACTGCACCCGGATTGTCCATAGGGAACGAACTCATGGGCAGGCAGCCCACCTGGACTGATGATCTTGCCGGACTCATGGCCTTTGCATCCTGTCGCGTTCTCGAGGCCCTTGGTATACTGTCAGGTCCTCGGGGCCGCACTGGGAATCGTGAGCCCTTGGGCCCCTGCCGAGGAGCGGCAGAGGCAGGCAAGACCATCTTGGAACCGGACATACAGAAGAACAGGACTGGAACTCGGGATCGGAAGAAGGCAACTGGAACCGGCAGGACAGGATCCGCTTCACCTGCGCTTGACCACTGTTTCGCTAGAGTTGAGCTCTAGCGTGCAGGCGGCCGGCAGGACTTGTAGGACAGGGCCGGAACAGGAGAACCAGAGGACCCACCCTGGGTCTAGGAAACACGAGGGAGACTAGACTAGGAAATAAACTCAGACAGGGAGCTGCTGCACCGCCACTAGCAAGAACCAGAAGGCAGACCAAGGAGACAAGACATACGCAGACTAGCAGGAGCAAAGACTAGGGCAACCTGCCAGCAAGGCAGACTGGGGATCAGGGAATACCCAGCGGGTAAACCCACTAGCTAGGAAGCAGCAGGAAACAGGGACCACGCCCTGGCAATAAACACTAGCTAGACAGAGACAGGATTCAGGATATACACTCAGGAAATACAAGCAGGGTAAGCACACAGACTAGGCAAGGCAGGATAGGCAACAGAGCGAACGGAGTAAACCAGGAAGAACGGGCCAAGGGTCTTGGGCCGGCAGCAGAGCAAACAGAGTAAACCAGGAATATCAAGCCAAGGGTCTGAAGCCACAGCCGCTCCACACACCTAGTGGAACTCACAAAGGCTGAGGCTTCACATGCAGACAGAGAACAAACACGGACAGAGGCTTCACCCCCAAACACAGAGTAAGCCAGGAACAGAGGCTTCACTCCAAACACAGAGTAAGCCAGGAACAGAGGCTTCACCCCAAACACAGAGTAAGCCAGGAACAGAGGCAGGGAAGACCTCCCACGGTAAGACAACAGACACAGACACCAAAAGAAGCTGGGCTGGAACCCAGAGAGAGGCTAAGCAGTAGTGCAGCAGACACTCACTAACCTGACCTGGCCTAAGAGCATAACACTTAATGCAAAGGCACTGACTGCAAGCCCAGCACTTCCTTATGAAGGCTCTCACTGATGAGTCACCAGCAGTCGGACAGAAACAGGAAGTACACTGACTCCAAAGAGAGGCTTGACACACATAGGCCCACAGGAAAGACAAGCAGGAGCCATCTTGGAAGCTGGCACAGAGGAGGCGGCAGCTATCTTGGAAGAGGCATAGCCCACACAGGTGAGGTTCAGTAAGGCAATCAGCACACAGAGCCAGAGAGAACCGAAGACAGAGACAGACACAGAGACAAGCAGAAGCCAGCACAGCCACTGACTCCCAGAAACAGGGAAGTATGAGGGTGGTCACGGCCACAGACGTGACATTCACATGCAGCTTTCTCTTATGCAATGTATGATTCCTGTGGAAATGTAGCTTGGTTCAGTGTGTTTCATCTTACTAAACTGAGCATATCTACCTATTATATACCACTCAGGATTTTATAGACCTCAATCATATCCCACATCAGTTGTCTCTTTACCAAACTGAAGAGTCCTAACCTCTTTAGCCTTTCCTCATATGGGAGGAGTTCATCCCTTTTTATCATTTTGTCACTCTTCTTCCCTAAGCTCTGGCAAAATATCATGTCCTAAATAGAGAAAGCTTGCTGAGGGAAGAAAATTTTGTCTGTAGGAAATTGTTTTAAATTTGGGAAATGGTAGACGAGGTTAAATAGGCAATGATACAGAATCCTATAAGGAAAAATGATGAACCCAATAACTTCAATGTAATACCATCAGAGTTCAAACATTATTTAATTGGCTCCATGTCTCCTGTTCGTACTTTTCTTTGTCTTGCACTACTATAGCACCCCCTTTGTATTTTTAATAATGATTGTATTGTCCTCCTTATGACAAAGGGGGTGCTATAGTAGTGCAAGACAAAGAAAAGCACCAACAGGAGGCATGGAGACAATTGGGCAAGTCACTTAACCCTCCATTGCCCCATATAAGCCGCATTGAGCCTGCCATGAGTGGGAAAGCACGGGGTACAAATGTAACAAAAAAAAATTAAATGATGACACCGTTTATCGAAAGCTTACACTGAATCCAACTAAGAGGTTGCAATCTCAGATCAGTAAAATCACAAAAACAGGACAGGATCAAGGTTTTTTAAGTTTTAAGGATTACAAGTTTCTTAACACATAACATCCAGTTATACCTGTTTTATATGTTTGCCAAAAATACACAAGGATGCAATTAATCTACTTGGGAGACCCATTATTTCCTCTAAGAAGTTACTGGTCGAACTTCTGCTTATATATATGGATTTTTTCTTTAAAGTAGAGGTTTGTAAAAGTCTGTCTTTATCAGGGACACTGTATATTTTTTGAACATCTTAGAAGTAGCAGAATTTGGTGAGGATCCTTTTCTGATGGTAACCATGGATGTTGCCTCTTTATATACCTCCATACCTCAAGATGAGGCTTTGGATGTCATCTTTTTTTTACTTTAGAGTCTAGACCATGACCACATCAAGTACCATCAGAATTTTTGTTGAAATTGGCAAAATGAGCAATGAAAGAGAATTTTTTTCTTTTTTGAAGAACAATTATACTTACAAATCTCAGGCGTTGCAATGTGAGCAATCTTTACACCATTGGTGGCCAACTTACATATATCTAAGTAAGATTAGCTTTCTTGCTCTCCCTTTGCATCTGCAAGTTTTAGTTGGCATAGGTACATAGATGACATTTTCATCCTTTGGACTGGCACTGAAAATGATCTAAGGTCCTTCATCCATTGGTTAAATTCATGTAATGAACATCTTAATTTTACAATGTCATGTTCATATGAGTGTATCACTTTTTGGATGTTAAAGTAACACATAAGAGTAAACAGTTCATAATAGAAGTTTATACTAAGCCCACAGATAGAAACACACTTTTGGAGTAGAGTAGTTGTCACCCCCAAAATCTCAAGAACAAGCTTCCTTTTCACAGCTGTTAAGTGTAAAAGAAATTGTTCAGAGGACAAATGTTTTAAGAAACTAACTAGGTATATGATGGATAAGTTTAAAGCAAGAGGGTATCCTAGGCCAGTTTAAAAGAAAAAGTTTACAAAGGGGCAAAATACAACAATTGGCATCTGTTGTTACACAGTACAAAAACACATGTTGAGGAAGATAACATTATGACCTGTGTTTTGTAATATTTTAGTGGTAGTAGAAAATTGTTACAAATTCTGAAGAAAAACTGGGAGATTATGCAATAACATCCAGTGTTTAAGAATGTTAACTTAAGGGTTGATTTCTTCAAGAGTCACAATTTAAAGGAGATTGAAAATTTCACAATTTGTTATAAAAATATAGATAAAATCATAGGTCATTACAAATGTGGTTCTTATCAGATTTGTGTTTTAACAGTTTAAGGTAAAGAATTCAGAAATTTGAGTGATGGAAAATTATATTTTTTGAGGTTTTTCACAACATGTAAAACAGAATTGTAATTTACAAAGTTGAATGCCCATATCATAAATTGTATGTGGATATGACCACTCATTGCTTAAGACAACGCATGTGCGATCATAAACCTAATTTCAAAAGGAGAAGAACACAGGAGCCTATGGTGCAACATTGCAGACTAAGACTATAAGCATACTTTTGAACAACTGTGATGTCAAACCTTTGACACTGTTAAAGCTATTATGACAGGAAGTGACAAAGTACGTTGTTTAAAGCAGTGGCGTACCTGGGGTATTTGACACCCGGGGCCGATCATTTTTAACCCCCCCCCCCCCAAATCCAGTATTATACATACTGAGAATACAAAATACAACAAATATCATCCAGGACCTACAAAGCAATTCTACCATATCTTAAGCAGTAACTTCTACGAGTCACACAAGAGTGTACCTAGGAAAAGGCAGCATCTTAAATATTGCAGTGAGCAGTAGAACATCAAACATCTATTGTAAAAGTAAACCAGCAAGAATAGCACAGATCGTCGATCCTGCATAGTCAATGCCTGCCAACAGAAAACCATGTCTTTTTCACAGACACAGATACACCCTAATCCACTATAGAATAAGTAACCACAAACTGGTTTTAATCATTGTGAACGCTAAGACCTGCTAGTGAGCATTAGCAGTATAGCAAATTTTAAATTAAATATAAGCAATATAAATATTTAGACAAAAATTAAACTGAACCCCAAGAAGGCAGAGTCTGCATACAATGCAACACCACAGAAACAGTGATAGTGATGTATGTCCCCTAGTACTGTGCAAAATATAAAGACAGCAGATGTAAATTTGAAAAAACTAGCAAATACCAATTCCCACTTTACAAATTAGCAAATAGAAATAAAACAAATAAGGAAAACAAGACAATACCATTTTATTGGACTAATACATTTAGCATTCAGAGGCCAAAACCTCCTTCCTCAGGTCAATACCGTATACTGCTATTACAGTATCCTGTCCTGACCTGAGTAAGGGGGTTTTGGTCTCTGAACGTTTGTCAAAATGTATTAAAATTAGTCCAATAAAAAATTACCTTTATTTCCATTTTCTATTTATAAACATGTATTAACACAGCTACAATAGTACTTTAACCTAAAGCAGAAAAAATAAAAAATATTTTATCTACCTTTGCTGTCACTGGTTTCTGCTTTCCTCATCTTCTCTTCACTCTCTCCCTTCCATCCACCATCTGCCCCTTCCATCCAGTGTCTGCCACCTCTTTCCCTTCCATCCAGTGTGTGCTCTCTCTATCTCTGCCCATTCCATCCACCATCTGCCCCTTCCATCCAGTGTCTGCCTTCTTTCTCTCCCTGCCCCTTCAATACAGTGTCTGGCTTCTCTCTTTCTGCCCCTCCATCCAGCATCTGCCCTCTTTCCCTTCCATCCAGTGTGTGCTCTCTCTGTCTCTGCCCATTCCATCCACCGTATGCCCCTGTCTGTCCTCTCTCCCCGCTTTCCAACAATTGTATGCCCTCTCTCTTGCTTCCATCCTGGATCTGCCCTCTTTGTCTCTGCCCTTCCATCCTCTGCCATTTCTCTGTCTTCCATCCAGGATCTGCCCTTTCTCTCTGTGCCCAATCCATCCACTATCTGCCCTTTCTCTCTCTCATCCATCCATGGTCTACCATCTCACCCTCTCCCTTCCATTCAGGATCTCGCCTCTCTCTGTTTCTGCCCCTTCCATCTGCCCTTCCTATCCCTTCCATCCAGAATGTGCCCTTTCTTTCTCTGCCCCTTCCATCTATCATGTGCCCTTTCTCTCCCATCCATCCAGGGTCTGCTCTCCCTCTTTCTCCCTTCCATCCAGGATATGCCCCCCCCCCCCCCCCCGTCTATCCACCATCTGTCCATTCCATTCAGGGTGTTCCCTCTCTACCTCTCTTTCTCTCTCTGCCCCTTTCATCCACCATTTGCCCTTTCTCTCCCTTCCATCCAGGGTCTGCCCGCTTCCCTCTCTCTGCCCCAGCTTCCATCCACCATCTGCCCTCTCTATCTCGGCCCTTTCTTTAATCCACTGTCACAGTCTGCCCTCTCCCTTGTCTGCCCTCTATCCTTTTTACTGGATCCATTTGCCCCCCCCCCCCCCCCCAATGCTGCTGCTCCTCCTCCCGCTTCAAACTATCATCAGAAAAAAAATAATAAACCAAGATCGCGGGGCCCTACCTACTCGTGGCTGCCGACTGTGCTCCAGAACTGGAAGTGACGTCAGAGGGGCGGGATCGGCAGCCACGGGTAGTTTAGACCCTTCAATCTTCCTGCTTCTTCTTACCGCTACGTTACCGCTGCTAGTCTGCTGGGTGAGAAGCAGGTAGTGGCGGTGGTGACACACAGGGCTAGAGGCTGCTGCAGGAAGGCGCGGGACCTTTAGCGACTCCGGCCAGAGGAGATGGAGAGGCAATAGCGGCAGCAATTTGGCAGGGGGTGGAGCAGAAGAAAGGCGCGCCGCGCGGAACCACCCAGAAGGGAGACAGGGTCGACGGGCCAAATAGAGCAGTGAGAGCAGAGCACCCCCTGCTGACTTGCACCCGGGGCGGACCGCCCCCCCCCCCCTTGGTACGCCACTGGTTTAAAGTAAAGGGAAACTTTTTGGATACACAGATTAAATTCTCTGGAGCCCAATGGGCTGAATAATGACATTGATTGGAATGTTACATGACTGTTAAAGTTCCAACACACACTCTATATACCCTATAATAATAATGTCAGTGTCAGTGTCCATGAGAAGGCAGTATAGGATTATTATGTTTTGTTGCCTGTTATTACAATATTTCACCACTAGATGTCGATGCACTAGGGTCTGAACTGTGAGTATGTGTGAACATTTTTGTTATTGAAGGAGGCATTTTGGAATTTATCCGAATGCCATTAATCAAGAAGGAAGATTGGTGAAGTGCTGTACAAGCGCCATTGAAATAAGTTTTAAATAGGTTAAGATTAATTATTACCTGGATTGGTTATTACTCTTATTTACCATTAACTTTCTCTTTGCTTCATATACATTTTTTCATTCATAATAGATTTTCTAAATGTTAAACATCTATATCTATCCCAGCATGTTTATGATACTGTATTGTAAAATTGGATTCTTACAACAAATTACTTTCTTATGCATTATTCTTTGTTATGTATTCTATACTGTTTATTGTAAGATACATTGACCTCAATCTTGTTTGGGATAATGTGGGATATAAATGTCACAAATAAGAATAAATAACAAATAAAATAAGAGTGCTATATAGTTTGTTGTCTATATAGTTAGCCTATATTAGGTAAGGGTTAGTATGGGCAACTAATCCTTGTGAATTGCTGCTTGTAATAAGTGTTCAGACACTTTGACGTTTGAAAATCAAGCAACTATTATGATGCAACATTTTATTGAAAGAGGGTATCCTAAATCTATTGTAAAGAAGGCTTATTTGAGAGCTAAATTTTCCAATCGGGACTTATTGCTACAATATCGATCTAGGGATCAGGATGATAAAGTGACTACTGTACTTCCTTACTCTCCTTTAAGTTCAAAAATCAATGAGAGTATTCATCGCCATTGGCATGTCCTTCAAATCTATGAGTGTTTTTCAGATCATCCTATATGTGCACTCACTCGCAGTAAAATGGTTGGTGAACTGTTATCTTATAAAAGACTTGATTATGAAAGTGACAACTTGGGTCATAAAAAATGTGGCTCCTGCCAATGGTGTGAATTCACAATTGAAGGAGTTGTACAGCACGTCCCATCTACTCTTGATCATCTACGAACTGTTCAACTAAGAATGTAGTTTATGCCATAGTATGCCCTTGCAATAAAATCTACATTGGTAGATCAAGCAGACCTGTCAAAGCGTGTTTGAATGAGCACAAGTCAAGAATCAAAAATCGAGTGCTGACAGCTCCGTTAGTTCAGCATTGGCTGGACTACCACCATTCACTTACGGATATCAAATGGCGGATCATCGATCATATACAGTTAGGGTGGGAGGGTGGCAACACTGCTCAGCTACTAAACTTCAAAGAACAATGGTGGATTTTTCAACTTGGATCGCTTCACCCGGAAGGTTTAAATTCTGAAATAGATTGGTGGTCTCTGCTTTAAATCTGATTGGTTGAAGACTTTGTTTTGCTGGGTCCAATCACAGCTCATGTTTTTTGATCAGCTGTAGCCTATTTAGTGCTTAGGGCCGCATTGAGACGCCATGGCCATTTTTTCTGTATGCGGGAGCACTGGAATGTTGTTATGGTAAAACACTGCGACGTGAATGTGTATTGTGTTTTTGATACTTTGCGTTTTCTTTTTGAAATTCATTGATTATTAACTTTGCAGAGAGCCTCTTCCTTGAAGAAGCTGATTGCGAAACCTGGCCATATCGGTGGAGGTTCTCCTGCAGTCTAAGGCTGCCGCCGTATGAAGATAAGTTGCTGTTTAGATTGTATGTTTTTTACAAAGGCTGTTATATCATGCAGCTATGAGAAATGAAAGATGTAAAATAAGAAAAGCAAAAAAAAATTAAAAAATTCAGGGTGATCTAATGAGGATGTGCACCACAACCATTTCTTTTGCTGAAGAAAGAACAAAATTGGTCATATGAGTTGTGCTGCAGTTAGATCTGATGATCCCCAAAAACATTAAGCAAATTAAGTTACTTCACTGCAGGTATATGAAAATTGTGATGAAAAGCTGGATGTTTGGGACATTGTTTTGAGAAATGTAATAAATCTTGAGCAGCATTAGGAACTTTGTCACTGAACTTTGTCTCTACATTCAACACTTCCTCCCTGCCATTAGCCCATCCCCATTCCTACTAAGCTCATCCCGTCTTCGTCGCCTCCATCGCCCTACCTCCCCCACCCTCCTCCGCACTCTCTTGCTCCTTCTCCTACTCTGCGCTGGAGACATCAATCCCAATCCAGGCCCCCCACACATGTCCTCGTCTTATCCATGTAAACGCTTCCGGGATGTCTCCAATCTCATCTCTGTACCCCTCCTTCCCCCTTCCTCCCTCCCCTTCTCGTGTGCCCTGTGGAATGCCCGCTCTGTGTGCAACAAACTTTCTTTCACCCACGATCTCTTCATCTCCCGCTCCCTTCAACTGCTCACCCTAACTGAAACCTGGCTCACCCCCGATGACTCGGCCTCAGTCACGGCCCTATGCCATGGAGGTTATCTTTTCTCCCACACTCCCCGCCCAGTTGGCCGCGGAGGAGGTGTCGGGTTACTACTTTCCCCCACCTGTAGTTTTCAACCCCTTTTCCTACCGCAATCTCACTGTGTCTCATCCTTTGAAGTTCACTCCATCTGTCTATTCTACCTGCTGCCACTCAGAGTTGCAGTCATTTACCGCCCCCCTGATAAGTCCTTCCCCTCCTTCCTTACCGACTTCGATGCATGGCTCTCCGTTTTTCTTGAACCCTCATCTCCGTCCCTCATTCTTGGGGATTTTAACATACACGCTGATGACCCATCAGACTCTTACGCTTCTCAGTTCCTCACTCTGACATCCTCCTTCAACCTCCAGTTGAGCTCCAGTTGAGCTCCACCACCCCCACTCACCGAACTGGCCATTGTCTTGACCTCATCCTCTCCTCTACCTGCTCACCCTCCAATTTCTGTGCCTCAGATCTTCCTCTCTCAGATAATCACCTGATCACCTTCACACTTCATCACCCTCCCCCTCAGTCCCGCCCTACACTAACCACTACTTTCAGGAATCTCCAGGCCGTTGACCCTCCCACCTTATCCTCTAGTATCTCTAATCTCCTCCCCTCCATCATGTCCTCCGAGTCTGTCGATAACGCTGTCTCCGCTTACAATGCCACTCTCTCATCTGCTCTGGATACCCTTGCATCATTCATGTCCCGTCCCACAAGGCAAACTAATCCCCAGCCCTGGCTAACCCCCTGCATCCGATACCTTCGCTCCTGCGCCCAATCTGCTGAACGCCTCTGGAGGAAATCTCGCACCCATTCAGACTTCATTCATTACAAATTCATGCTATCCTCCTTCCAGTCCTCCCTATTCCTTGCCAAACAGGACTATTACACCCAACTAACTAATTCCCTCAGCTCCAACCCTCGTCGTCTCTTCGCCACCCTTAACTCCCTCCTTAAAGTGCCCTCCGCTCCCACCCCCTCACTCTCTCCTCAATCACTGGCTGATTACTTCCGCGATAAGGTACAGAAGATCAATCTCGAATTTACTACCAAGCCACCTCCTCCTTTAACCCATTCCCTCAACCAACCTACCCAGGCCTCCTTCTCCTCTTTTCCTAATATCACCGAAGAGGAAACCGCCCACCTTCTTTCCTCCTCGAAATGCACCACCTGTTCCTCGGACCCCATCCCCACCAACTTACTTAACACCATCTCTCCTACTGTCATCTGCCATATCCTCAACCTCTCTCTCTCCACCGCAACCGTCCCTGACACCTTCAAGCATGCTGTAGTCACACCACTCCTTAAAAAACCATCACTTGACCCTACCTGTCTCTCCAACTATCACCCCATCTCCCTCCTACCCTTCCTCTCCAAGAAACTTGAACGCGCCGTTCACAGCCGCTGCCTCGATTTTCTCTCATGCCATCCTCAATCCGCTTCAATCTGGTTTTCGCCCTCTACACTCGACAGAAACGGCACTCACTAAAGTCTGTAATGACCTGTTCCTTGCCAAATCCAAAGGTCACTACTCCATCCTCATCCTCCTCGACCTATCCGCCGCTTTTGACACTGTCAATCATAATTTACTTCTTGCCACACTGTCTTCATTTGGGTTCCAGGGCTCTGTCCTCTCCTGGTTCTCCTCCTATCTCTCCCACCGTACCTTCAGAGTACATGCTCATGGATCTTCCTCCACCCCCATCCCGCTCTCTGTTGGAGTTCCTCAGGGATCTGTCTTTGGACCCCTTCTTTTTTCAATCTACACCTCTTCCCTGGGCTCGCTGATTTCATCTCATGGTTTCCAATATCATCTCTATGCCGACGACACCCAGCTTTATCTCTCCACACTAGACATCACTGCGGAAACCCAGGCCAAAGTATCGGCCTGCTTATCCGACATTGCCGCCTGGATGTCCAACCGCCACCTGAAACTGAACATGTCCAAGACAGAGCTTATTGTCTTTCCACCCAAACCCACCTCTCCTCTCCCTCCACTCTCTATTTCAGTTGATGACACCCTCATCCTCCCCGTCTCATCTGCCCGCAACCTCGGAGTCATCTTCGACTCCTCCCTCTCCTTCTCCGCGCATATCCAGCAGATAGCCAAGACCTGTCGCTTCTTTCTCTATAACATCAGCAAAATTCGCCCTTTCCTCTCTGAGCACACCACCCGAACTCTCATCCACTCTCTCATTACCTCTCGCCTGGACTATTGCAACCTAATCCTCACTGGCCTCCCACTTAGCCATCTATCCCCCCTTCAATCCATTCAGAACTCTGCTGCACGTCTTATCTTCCGCCTAGACCGATACACTCATATCACCCCTCTCAAGTCACTTCACTGGCTTCCGATCAGGTACCGCATACAGTTCAAGCTTTTCCTACTAACCTACAAATGCACTCAATCTGCAGCCCCTCACTACCTCTCTACCCTTATCTCCCCGTACGCTCCTACCCGAAACCTCCACTCACAGGACAAATCCCTCCTCTCTGTTCCCTTCTCCACCATCGCCAACTCCAGGCTCCGCCCTTTCTGCCTTGCCTCTCCCTATGCTTGGAACAAACTTCCTGAGCCCATACACCAAGCCCCCTCTCTGCCCATCTTTAAATCCTTGCTCAAAGCCCATCTCTTCAATGTCACCTTCGGCACCTAACCATTTCACCTCTATCCAGGAAATCTAGACTGCCCCAATTTGACTGTCTGCACATGTTGTCCATTAGATTGTAAGCTGACTGCACATGTTGTCCTTTAGATTGTAAGCTCCTTTGAGCAGGGACTGTCCTTCTTTGTTAAACTGTACAGCGCTGCGTAACCCTAGTAGCGCTTTAGAAATGTTAAGTAGTAGTAGTAATATGAGCCCTTTTATTTATGTGATTAGAACATATTTGAGAACATTAGAAACAGGTACAAAATCTGTAAATTTGTGACATTTTACAACAATGTTAAGATTGTGTACTGTGTTCAGTTCTGGTTGCTGTATCTTAAAAAAGATATAGCGGAATCAGAAATGATCAAAAAAGAGTAACCAAAATATAACATAGTAACATAATAGATGAAGGCAGAAAAAGACCTGCACGGTCCATCTAGTCTGCCCAACAATTTAAACTCATATGTGCTACTTTATGTGTATACCTGACCTTGATTTGTTTCTGCCATTTTCAGGGCACAGACCGTAGAAGTCTGCCCAGAACAAGGCCCACCCCCCAACCACCAGCCCCGCCTCCCCCCACCGGCTCTGCCACCCAATCTCGGCTAAGCTTCTGAGGATCCGTTCCTTCCGAACAGGATTCCTTTATGTTTATCCCACGCATTTTTGAATTCCGTTACCGTTTTCATCTCCACCACCTCCCGCGGGAGGGCATTCCAAGCATCCACCACTCTCTCCATGAAAAAATACTTCCTGACATTTTTCTTGAGTCTGCCCCCCTTCAATCTCATTTCATGTCCTCTCGTTTTACCGCCTTCCCATCTCCGGAAAAGGTTTGTTTGCGGATTTATACCTTTCAAATATTTGAACGTCTGTATCATATCACCTCTGTTTCTCCTCTCCTCCAGAGGATTGAACTCCTCTCATATGAAGAAAGACTAAAGAGGTTAGGGCTCTTCAGCTTGGAAAACAGACGGCAGAGGGGAGATATTATTGAGGTCTACAAAATCCTGAGTGATGTAGAATGAGTAGAAGTAAATCGATTTTTTACTCATAAAGTACAAAGACTAAGGGACACTCAAGGAAGTTACATGGAAATACTTTAAAAACAAATAGGAGGAAATATTTTTTCACTCAACAATTAGTTAAGCTCTGGAACTCTTTCCCATGGGTAGTAGTAACAGCGGTTAGCGTATCTGGGCTTTAAAAAGGTCTGGATAAGTTCCTGAAAAAAAATTCTGCTATTGAGACAGACAAGGGAAAGCAACTGCTTGCCATGCAGTGGCGTACCAAGGGCGGGGCAGTGGGGGAGGTGCGCCCCAGGTGCACACTGCAAGGGGGTGCAGGGAGCAGCTGTGTGGCTGTCAGCTCCGCCGGTTCCCTGTTTCTTCTGACGTTACTTTCTGTTCTGGGGCAGGGAACCGGCAGAGCCGACAGTCACGCAACTGCTCCCTGCAACCCCAAGAGGTGGTGCACCGGGGAAGGGGTAGAGGTGATGCGCCGGGGTGTGGGGGTGTGCAATGGCGATCTGCCCTGGTAGGCAACTGACATAGGAACACCACTGTTGCCCTGGGATTGGTAGCATGTTGCCATGATTTGGGTTTCTGTTAGGTACTCGAGACCTGGCTTGGCCACTGTTGGAAACAGGATACTGGGCTAAATGGATCATAGGTCTGACCCAGTATGGATACTCTTATGTTCTTATTTAGACAAGATGTTTGGCTCCATCAGGCTATCTCAGGCAGCAGAAGCCCCTCTCCTTTTGCTATTTCCTAGGTACTGTAGGGCTGACCAACCTTTTTGAATGCTTATGAGGCCAGTACTAAATCATCATGGATTGGCACTAACACTGCAATTTTTGTCATTCTGAATGCAGTTTATAGTTAATTCATTTTCTAACGAGCCTGGCTTAAAAAATAATCACATTGGATTACAATCCAAGAATACTCTGGTCACCCCAACAAGCCACTGTCTTAGTATCATTTATTACCCTCTGCTCAGTGTGCAGCTGCAACTGCAGCTGCGAAAGTAAATAGAATGTAGGAAGTATTAGGAAAGGAATGGAAAACAAAAATGAGAATGTTATATTGCCTTTGTATTGCTCCATGGTGTGACTGCACCTCAAATACTATGTGCAATTCTGGGTCACCACATCTCAAAAAAGATATAGCAGAAACAGAAAAGATACAGAGAAGGGCGATGAAAATGATGAAGGGGATGTGACAACTTCCCTATGAGAAAAAGCTAAAGCGGTTAGGGATCTTCAGCTTGGAGAACAGAAAGAGATGGCTGAGGGTAGATAGTGAGTGGAGTGGAATGTGTAGACGTGAATTGCTTATTTGCTGTCATGTACTATGTTACTATCCTGCTTATTTTTGAAAGTGATCGCCGGCCATCTTCCGACATAAACCGGGAGATGGCCAGCGATCTCGGAAAAGCGGCGAAATTGGTATAATCGAAAGCGGCTTTTTTGACAACATCGCCACTTTTCCGTCGCCTCGCCAGCAAAAGTTCAAAGGGGCGTGACGTCGGTGAAGCAAAGGCGGGACATGGGTGGGCAGGGGCGTGGCTACCAAATGGCCGGCTTTCACGGATAATGGAAAAAACGGCGTTAAGCAGTATTTTGCCGGGTTTACTTGGTTCTTTTATTTTCACGACCAAGCCTCAAAAAGGTGCCCCAACTGACCAGATGACCACTGGAGGGAATGGGGGATGACCTCCCCATAGTCCCCCAGTGGTCACCAACCCTCTCCCACACGAAAAAAATAAAACTAAAGCACTTTTTTGCCAGCCTATATGCCAGCCTCAAATGTCATACCCAGGTCCCTGTCAGCAGTATGCAAGTCCTTGGAGCAGGTTTTCATGGGTGCAGTGCACTTCAGACAGGCAGACCCAGGTCCACCCCCCCCCCCTACCTGTTACACTTGTGGTGCTAAGTGTTCAGCCCTCTAACCCCCCCCCCCCCAACAACCACTGTACCCACATGTAAGTGCCCCCCTTCACCCATAAGGGCTATGGTAATGGAGTAGAGGTGTGGGGAGTGGGTTTGGGGGGGGATTTGGGGGGGCTCAGCACCCAAGGTAAGGGAGCTATGCACCTGGGAGCTTTTTTTGTATTTTTTAAACATTTTTAGAAGTGCCCCCTAGGGTACCCTGGCATGTGAGGGGGACCAGTGCATTACAAATGCTGGCTCCTCCCACGACCAAATGCCTTGGATTTCGCCTGGTTTGAGATGGCAGGCATTTTTTTCCATTATTGCTGAAAAACAAAACCGGCAACCTCAAACCCGGCGAACTCTGGCATTTGGCCGGGCTAAACCGTATTATCGAAAAAAAAGATGGCCGGCCATCTTTTTCGATAATACGGTTCCGGCCAGCTGTTGCACCGCCGCCAAAATAGATTGCCGGCAATCTATTTCGCTGGCGACATTCGATTATGCCCCTCCACGTTATGTTACTTTTTCCAAAAATACTAGGACTAGGGGGCACTCAATGAAGCTACTAAGTAGTAAATTTAACAAACCGGAGAGAATATTTCTTCACTCAACGTGTAATTAAACTCTGGAATTTGTTACCAGAGAACATGGTTAAAGCAGTTAGCTTAGCAAGGTTTAAAAAAAGGTTTGGATAATTTCCTAAAAGAAAAGTCCATAAACCATTATTAAGACAAACTTCGGGAAATCCACTGCTTATTTCTAGGAAAAGCAGCACAAAATCTGTTTTACTGTTCTGAGATCTTGCCAGGTACTTGTAACCTGGATTGGCCACTGTTGGAAAAAGGATACTGGGCTTGATGGATCTTTGGTCTATCCCAGTATGGTAATGCTTATATTCTAATGTTTAGTTAACCAATCAACAGTAAGGCAAATGGTTTTAAAGCTGTCAGATCATGAGTTCACATCGCAATTCTCGCCACCAGCAGTAAATCATCTGCATATACATAGCGGTATATCATTGTATTATCTCTAAAAGAGGACGCAGGCAGATATTAAATACCAGGGAGAGCACAGACCCCTGTAGCACTCCACTAATTGCCTGTATGCGAAGAATCAAGGACAGTATTTTAATTTTTGTTGTGTATTTGCTAAAACCAGTGGCTGAGGCTTCCATTCTATATCTGTCTAAGAAAACTTTGAAACGGTGATAATGTTATTAAAATATCGTCTAGCTGTGGGACTTCTGCATTCTGTCTCTCCCCACTGAAAATGTTGTACATCTGATTTCCGCATAATAGTGAGTGTCTGATTTGTTCTGCTAATATGGGTACGCTCCAGTTCAACCAAATACAAAGACTGCTTCCATAGTTCAGGCATGGCCTGCACACAGCAGTGATAATGGAAAAACTACTAATTGCTTTGGAAAGAACTAGTTTTTTCTGCCATTGTTTTCCTTCCTTGACATTTTGTCTCCCACAAGTTTGCCCCAGTCTCTGAGGACAGGGATACCTTGTGCTCCCATCCCAACAAGATTCACAGACTTTACGGGACTTTGGACTTTGTTTACTTATCAGTCAGTAAGCTCTGTTCAGCAAATGTTTAGATGGTGTTTTATGTGCCACAGAAGTTTTATGGATGTTATTTTATTCTTCTTTTCCTATGTTCTGTGACATGAAACAAACATTTTGATTCTTTGGTCTTTGTTTCATTAGGGAATCTGTTAGTTATGATAAGATGTTTGTTAAGAAGTTAGAAACAAAACTACTGATAAGACAACATTACTCAGCTTTGCTTTATTAGTTTTCTTCATTCTATACTTGTCATGCAATGTAACCATAGTATTCCAATTAATCTCAAAGAAAAACACTTAATTAGTATACTGATAGAGAAATAAGGGAAACAGCTCCGTATCTGATTATCAAATATTTGGTGAAAATTACCTTCACTAGTCCAGAAACTATTAAATGAATTCCATTTGGCATCTCACCCTCTGCACATATGATATCTCCATAATCCAAAACCATGGTCTTTACTTTGCTCTAAGAAAACAATTCAAGGCAAATTAAATTCACAAATGAAGACACATTTCTATAAGAGATTTTTCTTTGATTTGATTTTAATGATGTAGTTGAGTTTGTTCTAATAATTGAAAACATTTGAAAAACTTATTAAAAATTATTCTACAGTGAGAAAATGATTAAGAAATATACTTTTAGCAAATGACAGTAGCGTTTAAAAAAATGTCCTCCTGAAATTCAGCTCACAGTGGTAAGCAGTGACTGAACCGCATACAGCCACAGGTTGAACGGACCCCGAATATTCCTGGCATTGAATATCCGAGTATCAGTAGTCACCTAGATATTAAGACCAGCGCCTAGTCAATTTCACCGCATAAAGTTAGGAGAGCCTTTTTGCTGAAAAATCACTGCTAACTGGCTAAATTTGTGTTCCACCGGTTAGGGGATGACTGGTTAGCAGGGATATTCAGCAGCACTAACCAGTTAAGTGCTGCTGAATATCCCATGCAAGCCATTTAAACAGTCAGGCGCCTCTTGTGGCCACTTAAATGGCTTTGAATATTGGGCAGTGCATTTATACCAGCGTTTTCAACCAGTATGCCACAGCTGCTCCACAGGTGTGCCACGGGAGTTTGTCCCCTCCCTAGCCAGTGACCTGGCATTTGAAGTTTTCTTCTGTAGCAGTCAGCGGCAGCAATTCAGACAGCTTGCTCACGCCAACCCTCGAGTCTTCTCTTTGATGAAACTTCCTGCTTCCACATAGGTAGGAAGCGTCAGAGAGAAGATCTGGGTTGGCGCAACCGCTATAGAAGAAAATTAAATGCCAGGTCCCTGGCTGGAGAGGGTGTAGCTGTGTGAGGTAATCAGCTCTTGTGAGGGACTCTTTGTACTCCAACACTTTTAACAAAATACAGGGCTTGCTTTAAACTCCCTAGATTATGGCAACATAATAAGGAAGGTATGTTAGTATATGTACATATGTACGATCAGTGCACTATAGGTGAACACATTTTCCCCTTTCCATCTTCCTCTCCTCTTTTATGATGGATAGGATTTTGGGTAATAATATTTTCTCTGTGTTATTTCTGGGAGAGCCACACCAAATGAGAATTCATGCTTATCAACTCAGTCACAGCTTCCATCATTTCTAATAAAGTCATGCGGCCAACAGACTTCGATAGGTTGAAAGTAAAGGCCAATGAATAAGTGGGTAATACCACCCACAATAATTTATGAGTAGACCTTGATGCAACTGGTTGACAGAACAAAGCCGAATGCAGTATTTATGGGCCCCGACTGCTTTACAAGGGAAGAAGAGGCACAAATAGTGACATCATCTTTGGTTTATTTCCAGGAAACTGTGTGCTGGGGAGGAAGTGTCAGAAGCACAGGTTCCTGCTAGAGTGGAAAAATGTGTGTGAGGGAAGGTAGCAAGGGGGTAAGTGGAAAATGACACCCTGAATTGTTGGGAAAGTGTGGGAGCAGAGTAGGGGGTTTTCTGTTGTAGTAATGAACAGGTGGGTACATTTGGAGCAGAAATAGAGCAAGACTTCCTGCAGCATTGGCAAAAAATCAGAGAGAGAATGCTGTATTATTTAAATTGGCTTCAGTGCAGTAACAGTTGTATTAGAAATGCTACCTGAGAGCTAGAGTATTTCAATTCTCACTGCAGCTCCTTGTGACTCTGGGCAAGTCATTTAACCCTCCACTGCCCCAGATACAAAATAAATATCTGTATATAATATGTAAACTGCTTTGATTGTAACTACAGAAAGGCGGTATATCAAGTCCCATCCCCATCCCCTTTCAGTAAATACTCATTTGATAAAATATATCTGTAAAAAACTGATGGTGTGCCTTGACAATTTTTTGTGCCTTCTCAGTGGGCTGAGAGATGAAAAAGGTTGAAAATCACTGATTTATACCCTAAGGTAAAATTATGTTCTAGCCACAGAAATAGGCACATAAAATTGAGTGAGAGCAAACGTGCATAAAAGTACATTCTGGCAATGTGTAATATTTACTTGAAAATGAATCAAGCATAGGCATTCCAAGGGATGGAGTTTGGGTGGAGCTGTGATAGAGTTGCAATATACACACTGTAATAACCAAGAACCTAGATCTAGGCTTAGAAAACCTTGCCAGGAGAAGAGCTGGTGCTCTGACAAGGGTAGAGTCCACAGAAAGGAGGAAATTCTGGCCAAGTTCAGAACAGGAAGGGAAACTAGACTTAAGCTATTAATAGGAAGTTAGCTGAAAGGAGGGGGCTATGGAAGGGCAGGCTTTCTCTGCTTCCAAAGGCAGTACATCTCTTGTACATTGTGATATGACTGACCATGGCCCAAAGACATCTAGTCCCATGTAGGTGAATGATGGTTCAGTGCTTGCAAATCATTCATTCTTTGCTCGATGCTTGCCACATAATTTATAACATTTTATATATTTATATATCAGAGGAAATGCAGTGGATTTACACAATTTAATATATTTGTATATCAGAGGTAATGCACTGTTTCGTTCTCATAGCTCCCTCTGTAAAATGTCAACTCTGACGTTTAACTTGCTCATGGTAATAATGCACGTGCAGGATAGATATGTGGTGTCAATGTGGAACAATACGAGGATTTGTCAGATATATAATGGCTCCCACCAAGACCACAGAGGTGGAGTTGCAGCCTAGCTCTGAGAGGCTGGAGGAGCCCACCACTGTGAAAACAGGAGATGCTGAATACCAAGCAAAAGAGCCTAAGCATGAGCCTGAGTTTATGAATTATACATCGGATTCCTACAATTCAGGTTAAATAATACACTATTTGTTTATTTACTGCTCAAATGTTTACATACATCTGCTCAGTCTATGTTGGGGTACCAGTCACGAGCTCTATTTTCAGTTTTCTTTCCTCCACTTAGTTAATTTCATTGTTTTGATTGGATAAAGCGAATGCTACATACCTGTAGAAAGTATTCTCCGAGGACAGCAGGCTGATTGTTCTCACTGATGGGTGACGTCCACGGCACCCCCTCTAATCGGAATCTTCACTAGCAAAGACGTTTGCTAGCCCTGGCGCGCCGATGCGCACCGCGCATGCGCGGCCGTCTTCCCGCCTGAACCGGCTCGTATTCGTCAGTCCCGTATGTAGCAAGACAAAGACAAGGGAAGACACAACTCCAAAGGGGAGGCGGGCGGGTTTGTGAGAACAATCAGCCTGCTGTCCTCGGAGAATACGCTTTCTCCAAGGACAAGCAGGCTGCTTGTTCTCACTGATGGGGTATCCCTAGCCCCCAGGCTCACTCAAAACAACAAACATGGTCAATTGGGCCTCGCAACGGCGAGGACATAACTGAGATTGACCTAACATCTTATTCAACTAACTGAGAGTGTAGCCTGGAACAGAATAAAAAGTGGGCCTAGGGGGGTGGAGTTGGATTCAAACCCCAAACAGATTCTGAAGCATCGACTGCCCGAACCGACTGTCGCGTCGGGTATCCTGCTGCAGGCAGTAATGAGATGTGAATGTGTGGACAGATGACCACGTCGCAGCTTTGCAGATCTCTTCAATAGTGGCTGACTTCAAGTGGGCCACTGACGCTGCCATGGCTCTAACATTGTGAGCTGTGACATGACCCTCAAGAGCCAGCCCAGCCTGGGCGTAAGTGAAGGAAATGCAATCTGCTAGCCAATTGGAAATGGTACGTTTCCCCACAGCCACTCCCCTCCTGTTGGGATCAAAAGAAACAAACATTTGGGCGGACTGTCTGTTGGGCTCTTTTGCAGTCCAATGTGTGCAGCTGACGTTCAGCAGGGCAGGAATGAGGACGGGGAAAGAATGTTGGCAAGACAATTGACTAGTTCAGATGGAACTCCGACACCACCTTTGGCAAGAACTTAGGGTGAGTGCGGAGGACTACTCTATTATGATGAAATTTGGTATAAGGAGCATGAGCTACTAGGGCTTGAAGCTCACTGACTCTACGAGCTGAAGTTACTGCCACCAAGAAAATGACCTTCCAGGTCAAGTACTTCAGATGGCATGAATTCAGTGCCTCAAAAAGAGGTTTCATCAGCTGGGTGAGAATGACATTGAGATCCCATGACACTGTAGGAGGTTTGATGGGGGGTTTTGACAGAAGCAAACCTCTCATAAAGCGAACAACTAAAGGCTGTCCCGAGATCGGCTTACCTTCCACACGGTAATGGTATGCACTGATTGCGCTAAGGTGAACCCTTACAGAGTTGGTCTTGAGACCAGACTCAGACAAGTGCAGAAGGTAGTCAAGCAGGGTCTGTGTAGGACAAGAGCGAGGATCTAAGGCCTTGCTATCACACCAGACGACAAACCTCCTCCATAAAAAGAAGTAACTCCTCTTAGTGGAATCTTTCCTGGAAGCAAGCAAGACATGGGAGACACCCTCCGACAGACCCAAAGAGGCAAAGTCTACGCTCTCAACATCCAGGCCGTGAGAGCCAGAGACCGGAGGTTGGGAAGCAGAAGCACCCCTTCATTTTGGGTGATGAGGGTCGGAAAACACTCCACGGTTCTTCGGAGGACAACTCCAGAAGAAGAGGGAACCAGATCTGACGCCGCCAAAAAGGAGCAATCAGAATCATGGTGCCTCGGTCTTGCTTGAGTTTCAACAAAGTCTTCCCCACCAGAGTTTTGGGAGGATAAGCATACAGCAGGCCTTCCCCCCAATCCAGGAGGAAGCCATCCGATGCCAGTCGGCTGTGGGCCTGAAGTCTGGAACAGAACTGAGGGACCTTGTGGTTGGCTCGAGATGCGAAGAGATCTACCAAGGGGGTGCCCCACACTTGGAAGATCCGGCGCACTACTCTGGAGTTGAGCGACCACTCGTGAGGTTGCATAATCCTGCTCAACCTGTCGGCCAGACTGTTGTTTACGCCTGCCAGATATGTGGCTTGGAGAAACATGCCGTAACGGCGAGCCCACAGCCACATGCTGACGGCCTCCTGACACAGGGGGCGAGATCCGGTGCCCCCCTGCTTGTTGATGTAATACATGGCAACTTGGTTGTCTGTCTGAATTTGGATAATTTGGTGGGACAGCCGATCTCTGAAAGCCTTCAGAGCGTTCCAGACCGCTCGTAACTCCAGGAGATTGATCTGAAGACCTTGTTCCTGGAGGGACCAGCTTCCCTGGGTGTGAAGCCCATCGACATGAGCTCCCCATCCCAGGAGAGACGCATCCGTAGTCAGCACTTTTTGCGGCTGAGGAATTTGGAAAGGGCGTCCCAGAGTCAAATTGGACCAAATCGTCCACCAGTGCAGGGATTCGAGAAAACTCGTGGACAGGTGGATCACGTCCTCTAGATCCCCAGCAGCCTGAAACCACTGGGAAGCTAGGGTCCATTGAGCAGATCGCATGCGAAGACGAGCCATGGGAGTCACATGAACTGTGGAGGCCATGTGGCCGAGCAATCTCAACATCTGCCGAGCTGTGATCTGCTGGGACGTTCGCACCCGGGAGACGAGGGACAACAGATTGTTGGCCCTTGTCTCCGGGAGGTAGGCACGAGCCATCCGAGAATCCAGCAGAGCTCCTATGAATTTGAGTCTCTGTACTGGGAGAAGATGGGACTTTGGATAATTTATCACATACCCCAGTAGCTCCAGGAGTCGAATAGTCAACTGCATGGACTGTAGAGCTCCTGCCTCGGATGTGTTCTTCACCAGCCAATCGTCGAGATAAGGAAACACGTGCACTCCCAGTCTGCGAAGCGCCGCTGCTACCACAGCCAGGCACTTTGTGAACACCCTGGGCGCAGAGGTGAGCCCAAAGGGTAGCACACAGTACTGGAAGTGAAGCGTTCCCAGACGGAATCGGAGATACTGTCTGTGAGCTGGCAGTATCGGGATATGCATGTAAGCATCCTTTAAGTCCAGAGAGCATAGCCAATCTTTTTCCTGAATCATAGGAAGAAGGGTGCCCAGGGAAAGCATCCTGAACTTCTCTCTGACTAGATACTTGTTCAGGGCCCTTAGGTCTAGGATGGGACGCATCCCCCCTGTTTTCTTTTCCACAAGGAAGTACCTGGAATAGAATCCCAGCCCTTCTTGCTCTGGTGGTACGGGCTCGACCGCATTGGCGCTGAGAAGGGCGGAGAGTTCCTCTGCAAGTACCTGCTTGTGCTGGAAACTGAAAGACTGAGCTCCCAGTGGGCAATTTGGAGGCATGGAGGCCAAATTGAGGGCGTATCCTTACCGGACTATTTGGAGAACCCACCGGTTGGAGGTTATAAGAGGCCACCTTTGGTGAAAATCTATCAACCTCCCCCCGACCGGCAAGCCGACCGGCACGGACACTTTGATCTCGGCTATGCTCTACTGGAGCCAGTCAAAAGCTCGCCCCCTGCTTTTGCTGGGGAGCTGTGGGGCCTTGCTGAGGTGCACGCTGCTGACGAGAGCGAGCGCGCTGGGGCTTAGCCTGGGCCGCAGGCTGTCGAGAGGGAGGATTGTACCTACGCTTACCAGAAGAGTAGGGAACAGCCCTCCTTCCCCCATAAAAACGTCTACCTGAAGAGGTAGATGCTGAAGGCTGCCGGCGGGAGAATTTGTCGAAAGCGTTATCCCGCTGGTGGAGCTGTTCTACCACCTGTTCGACTTTCTCTCCAAAAATGTTATCCGCACGGCAAGGGGAGTCCGCAATCCGCTGATGGATCCTATTCTCCAGGTCGGAGGCACGCAGCCATGAGAGTCTGCGCATCACCACACCTTGAGCAGCGGCCCTGGACGCAACATCAAAGGTATCAAATACCCCTCTGGCCAGGAATTTCCTACAAGCCTTCAGCTGCCTGACCACCTCCTGAAACGGCTTGGCTTGCTCAGAAGGGAGCTGGTCCACCAAGTCCGCCAGCTTCCGCACATTATTCCGCATATGGATGCTCGTGTAGAGCTGGTAAGATTGAATCTTGGCCACAAGAATGGTAGGCCTTCCTCCCAAAGGAGTCTAAGGTTCTAGAGTCTTTGCCCGGGGGCACCGAAGCATGCTCCCTAGAACTCTTAGCCTTCTTCAGGGCCAGATCCACCACACCAGAGTCGTGAGGCAACTGAGTGCGCATCAGCTCTGGGTCCCCATGGATCCGATATCGGGATTCTATCTTTCTGGGAATGTGGGGATTAGTTAGAGGCTTGGTCCAGTTCGCCAGCAATGTCTTTTTCAGGACATGATGCATGGGTACTGTGGACACTTCCTTAGGTGGAGAAGGATAGTCCAAGAGCTCAAACATTTCAGCCCTTGGCTCATCCTCCACAACCACCGGGAAGGGGATGGCCATAGACATCTCCCGGACAAAGGCCGAGAAAGACAGACTCTCGGGAGGAGAAAGCTGCCTTTCAGGGGAGGGAGTGGGGTCAGAAGGAAGGCCATCAGACTCCTCGTCAGGGAAATATCTGATGTCCTCCTCTGCCTCCCACGAGGCCTCATCATCGGTATCACACACAAGTTCACGGACCTGTGTCTGAAGCCGTGTCCGTCTCAACTCCGTGGAACCACGGCCACGGTGGGAGCGTCGAGAGGTGGACTCCCTGGCCGGCAGCGGCGAAGCTCCCTCCCATCGACGTCGTCGGGGAGTCCACCTGGGAGGCAGCCGAAACCGGTACCGCAAGCAGCACCGGAACCGGGGACCTCACCCCGGGCAAAGGGCCAGCTGTCGCCTCACTCGACGGCACCGGTGGCGCAAGCACCCCCGGTACCGGAGGAGAAGGGCGCAACAGGTCTTCCAGAATGCCAGGAAGAACGGCCCGGAGACTCTCGTGCAGAGCGGCTGTAGAGAAAGACTGGGAAGCCGGTGCAGGCGTCGAGGTCAGAATCTGTTCCGGGCATGGAGGCGGTACTGGGCTGTCTGAAGTAGAGCGCATCGACACCTCCTGGATGGAGGGTGAGCGGTCCTCCCGGTGCCGATGCCTGCTGGGTGCCGACTCCCTCGGCGACCCAGAGCTCCCGGTACCCAGTCGGGGAGGTGACCGGTGACGATGCTTCTTCGACTTCTTCGAGCGAAGCATGTCAGCGGAACTCCCCGGTACCGATGAGGAGGACGTTGAATCCAGACGTCGCTTCCTCAGGGCCGGGGGCGAAGATGGTCGATCCCGGGGGGGGGGGGGGCTGTACCGCAGGAGCCCTCAGGGCAGGAGGAGACCTACCCGAAGGCTCACCGCCACCAGCAGGGGAATGGACAGCCCTCACCTGCACTCCAGACGAAGCACCACCGTCCGACGACATCAGCACCAGAGGGGGTCCCGGTACCACCGAAGCCTCGGTACCGACGATGCAGGAGGAGGACGCCTCGATGCAGTCAATGCCGATGCTGTCTCTGAAGACTTCGGTGCTGCCGACGCCGATGCACCCGACGAATCTCTTGATGCTGATGCCGTCGAAGCGCCGGAGAACAGAGCGTTCCACTGGGCCAATCTCGCTACCCGAGTCCTCTTTTGTAAAAGAGCACAAAGACTACAAGCCTGCGGGCGGTGCCCAGCCCCCAGACACTGAAGACACGAGGCGTGCCTATCAGTGAGCGAGATTACCCGGACGCACTGGGTGCACTTCTTGAAGCCGCTGGAAGGCTTCGATGTCATGGGCGGAAAAATCGCGCCGGCGAAATCAAAATTCGCGATGATGACACGAGGCACCGAGACAAAAAGGGGGGGGGGGGAAAAAAACCCGTACAGGCGGCCAACAAGGCCGCTGCCGAAAGCGAAAGGAAACTTACGCTGGGAAAAAGCTAGAAATATGGGAAAAGGTTCTCTTTCTTTTTTTCGAAAACACAAAAGACACGCGAGGTCCTCTGAGGGGCACAAAACGGCGGCAAAAACACAACCGTCCCGAGCGCGGACAAAAGAAGACTGACGAACACGAGCCCGTTCGGGCAGGAAGACGGCCACGCATGCGTGGTGCGCATCGGCGCGCAAGGGCTAGCAAACGTCTTTGCTAGTGAAGATTCCGATTGGAGGGGGTGTCATGGACGTCACCCATCAGTGAGAACAAGCAGCCTGCTTGTCCTCGGAGAAAAGCAACTATTTGTCTCCCCACACTTTTTGAGCAAGTAACCTTTCTCTTTGCTTGTGATCTGAGCTGGATCCACAACAAAAAAGTCTCCATTGATCTGAATCAATTGGATCATCAAAGGACATCAGGATCAGAGTCTGCAAAATGATGAAACCATAACTACAATCTGTGAGTTGAAATACATATCTTTAACTTATATTAACTATAAATTTCTGATACCCTGTTGAATCTCCCTCTGCATTAAAAATCCCAAATAATTTCATAGGAGTGCCTTGTTAGATATTAGATACTGGGCTTCAAAAACTATTTTATTATGTTTCAAGATTTAAAAGCACAAACCAAAGAGAGAATAAGCAGTTCCAGGAGCTAACAAGCTTTCACTAGTGAAAGACTAAAAAAATAAATATTGCTTGGAGGAGGGGAGGTGGACTTGAGGCTTTTAAAAAATGAAATTCAAGCAGGCATATATTCTCACATGACATGAGGGTGATGTCATCCATGGAGCTCAGTGTGGACACTAGTATAGGGTCCTTTGAGGCAGTGCCCCCACCACACATGCACGAGTGCCTTCTTGCCTGATGCTTGAGCAAGACCAGCAGTACACAGTAACATAGTAAATGACAGCAGATAAAGACCTGTACAGTCCATCCAGTCTGCCCAACAAGATAAATTCATTTTACATGGTATGTGATACCTTATAAGTATACCCGAGTTTGATTTGTCCTTGTCATTCTCAGGGAACAGACTGTGGAAGCGTGCCCAGCACTCTTCTTGTACTAAGTTCTGAAGCTAACATTGAAGTCCCTTAAAATTTATACGCCAGCCCATCCCTATCTATTCAGTCACGATCAGGGCGTAGACCGTAGAAGTCTGCCCAGCACCAGTTTTGTTTCCCAATTACTGGCATCTCCACCAAATCTCAGCTTTGTGTTTATCCCACGCATGTTTGAATTCCATTACCATTTTCATCTCCACCACCTCCCGTGGGAGGGCATTCCACATATCCACCAGCCTCTCCGTGAAAAAATACTTCCTGACATTAGTCCTGAGTCTGCCCCTCTTCAACCTCAATTCATGTCGTCTAGTTCTACTGCCTTCCCGTCTTCGGAAAAGGTTCGTTTGCGGATTAATACCTTTCAAATATTTGAACGTCTGTATCATGTCACCCCTGTTTCTCCTTTCTTCCAAGGTATACATGTTCAGGTCAGCAAGTCTCTTCTCGTATGGTTTGCAACGCAAATCTCATACCATTTTTGTAGCTTTTCTTTGCACCGCTTCCAGTCTTTTTACATCATTAGCAAGATATCACCTCCAAAACTGAACACAGTACTCCAAGTGGGGCCTCACCAATGACTTGTAGAGGGACATCAACACCTCCTTTCTTCTGCTGGTTATGCCCCTCTCTATGCAGCCTAGCATCCTTCTGGCCACAGCCGTCGCCTTGTCGCATTGTTTCTTCACCTTCAGATCCTCAGACACCAACACCCCAAAGTCTCTCTCCTGAGTCGAGCATACTAATCTCTCCCCTCCTATTTGGTATTTCTCTTTAGGGGTTCTGCACCCCAAATGCATCACCCTACACTTCTTGGCATTAAATTGTAACTGTTATTAGTCAATTTTTTCTTTTTTTGTATGCTGTGCTATGTGCATGAAAAAATATATATAATATTAAAAAATATACACTTTTATCTATAAATATTGCTATGTGAGTGCTCAGTAAAACGCATGTTGCTTAGGCTGGACTACTAGAAAGTTACATGCTGAACCCAATATCATTGCACTCCAGCCCTCCCTCACTCCTAATATTGCTTTTAACTTGCTCACTTATCCACGCTTATCTAAGTTTATACATGCTGGGTAATTGTGGGCTTCCGATATACTCTGGTGTCAAATTTAGAGTCTATAAGAGAGATATTGATATCTAAATAATTAATAGAGGATCCTCCTATGATTTATTTTTGTTACATTTGTACCCCGCGCTTTCCCACTCATGGCAGGCTCAATGCGGCAGGCAATGGAGGGTTAAATGACTTGCCCAGAGTCACAAGGAGCTGCCTGTGACGGGAATTGAACTCAGTTCCTCAGTTCCCCAGGACCAAAGTCCACCACCCTAACCACTAGGCCACTCCTCAAAGGTGATGTTAATATCACAAGTATTAATGAATGTCATAAATTCTTGTAACATGGTCTCGGTACCAGTCCATACTACAAATGCATCATCGATGAATCGTTTCCAGACCTTAATATAAGGACTGAATCTGTTACCATATAAATACAGATGCTCGAAATTGGCCATATATAAAGAGGCTATCGTGGGGGCTACAGTCGCCCCTATTGCTATCCCATGTTTCTGAATGTAGTTCATATCTTCAAACTGAAAGCAGTTTTGCTGCAATAGCTTTTTGGCCATTTCTGTTAGTAAATCAATCTTGTCTATAGAGAAATCCTGATGAGACAATAGAGAAACCACCAGTCCAATTGCTTCTTGATGTGGAATCTTGGTGTACAAAGACACCACATCCATGGAAATCAGAGTAATCAGATCTTCCTGTATGTTCAATTCTTTCAGCATATTAATGAGATGAGCCGAGTCTCGTACATACGAAGGAATATTTTTGATTAAAGGCTGTAGATAATAGTCTAAATATTGAGACAATGGTTCTTTCAAAGAGTCTTTGCTAGATACTATGGGGCGTCCCGGTGGGTTATGAAGTGTCTTGTGAATTTTTGGGACAAAATAGATCTGTGGATTGACAGGGTATTTATTAAATAAATACTTGAACTCCTTTATATTGATGACGCCTTTATTGGTAGCTGCTTTTAACATTTGATAATTTGCTTCCTGATTGTCCCTGGTAGGATCGTAATCCAGCCTAAGATAATATCTTTGGTCACTTAATTGTCATCGAGCTTCTTCTCTATATTGACTCATGTCTTGGACTACAACCCCCCCCCCCCTCCCTTGTCGGCTCTCATAATAATTATACTTTTATCTTGTCTTAATTCCTCCAGTGCTCTCTGTTGATTATTGCTCAAATTGAATGATGTATAATATTTCCTCTTCTCCATCTCCAATAAATCATAGTAACATATATATATACATAGTAGATGACGTCAGAAAAAGACCTGCATGGTCCATCCAGTCTGCCCAACAAGATAAATTCATATGTGTATACCTTACCTTGATTTGTACCTGTCTTTTTCAGGGCACAGACCGTATAAGTCTGCCCAGCAGGATTCCCTGCCTCCCAACCACCAGTCCCGCCTCCCATCACCGGCTCTGGCACAGACCATATAAGTCTATCCTCGCCTCCCAACCACCAACCCCTCTTCCCCCCACCTGCTCCGCCACCCAATTTCGGCTAAGCTTCTGAGGATCCATTCCTTCTGCATAGGATTCCTTTATGTATATCCCACGCATGTTTGAATTCCGTTACCGTTTTCATCTCCACCACCTCCCGCGGGAGGGCATTCCAAGCATACACCACCCTCTCTGTGAAAAAATACTTCCTAACATCTTTCCTGAGTCTGCCCCCCTTCAATCTCATTTCATGTCCTCTCGTTCTACCACCTACCCATCTCCGGAAAAGATTTGTTTGCGGATTAATACCTTTCAAATATTTGAACGTCTGTATCATATCACCCCTGTTCCTCCTTTCCTCCAGGGTATACATGTTCAGGTCAGCAAGTCTCTCTTCATACGTCTTGGAACGCAATTCCCATACCATTCTCTTAGCTTTTCTTTGCACCGCTTCCATTTTTTTAACATCCTTCGCAAGGTACGGCCTCCAAAACTGAACACAATACTCCAGGTGGGGCCTCACCGACTTGTACAGGGGCATCAACACCCCCTTTCTTCTGCTGATCACACCTCTCTCTATACAGCCTAACAACCTTCTAGCTACAGCCACCGCCTTGTCACACTGTTTCATCGCCTTCAAATCCTCAGATACTATCACCCCAAGATCCCTCTCCCCGTCCGTACCTATCAGACTCTCACCGCCTAACACATACGTCTCCCGTGGATTTCTACTCCCTAAGTGCATCACTTTGCATTTCTTTGCAATGAATTTTAATTGCCAAACCTTAGACCATTCTTCTAGCTTCCTCAGATCCTTTTTCATGCTTTCCACTCCCTCCCGGGTGTCCACTCTGTTGCAAATCTTAGTATCGTCCGCAAATAGGCAAACTTTACCTTCTAACCCTTCGGCAATGTCACTCACAAATATATTGAACAGAATCGGCCCCAGCACCGATCCCTGAGGCACTCCACTACTCACCTTTCCCTCCTTCCAGCGAACTCCATTTACCACCACCCTCTGTCATCTGTCCGTCAAACTAGTTGAGAAAATACCTCAACTATGGCGTCAGGGGGTCCTGGAGGCATCCAGGTGGAAGGTAGCTTGTGGTCTGACATGAATGTTTTATATGTATCAGTCTCATCTTGTGATAGAAATTCAGCAGAAGACTTTTGTTTATCAAAAAAGGCTCTTAATCTTAGCTTACAAAATATTTTTTGTAAGCTGTATCTCATAGAAAAGGCATCATACTGACTGGTTGGTACATAAGATAAGCCTAATTGGAGAACTTGATTTTGTACTGTTGTCAAATTTTTAGATGATAGATTATATACTACTCTTTGTAGTTCCGGGCTGGTCGGCCTCGGTTGAGTGGCATTCTGGACTATCTGTGATACCATGTTGTTGTTGTCTAAAAAGGATTCCCTACTTAACGGATCTTCATTCCTGAGGGGCAAGGATGAATGGTCAGATTGAATTTTATTGGGTTCTGATGTATCCCCCACATCTTCTCCGGACGACTCGCTGGACATGTTTGTGAATCCAACTCTCTTCATTTTTCAGTATCTTTTGGACCGTTTATGAGTGTCCATCCAGGGGTAAACATACCCCTTCGTGTAGTCAAACTTGTCCCTTTTGTATTTAGATATTTTTTGTCCTCGGATTTCAATTGTATATTTTTCTATTAATTGAACATGTTGTTGATATCGAGTATCAAAAGTGGACATATCCTTATTCTTCAACTGATCAATCTTAGCATCTATGTCCGCCTGTTGTACATCAAGATCTTTCTTGAATTTATCAATGGTTAATAACATTAAATCAAGTGAACATCTTGAAATTATGTTGTTCCATTGTGTGACAAAATCTTTGTCATCCAGGAACCGAGGTTCCTTGTTCCAACGTAATCCCAGCGGCACCAGTTGGACATGGCAATATTCTGTCAAGGTTTTCATATGATATTGTGTCCGCACCCATGTCTTACTGATCCGTAATAGATCATTCCAGTCAACAGTGTCGTCCATTTGACCCTCAGTGAATGGTAATCGTTCACCATCCATTATTTCTTTAATTCTTTCATTTGATAATCCAGATTTTGACGCCCACCCGGTAGCCATGTTTTTCCCCTGCTATAGTTTGTTAACTTTAACCGACCTGGGGTAACTAAATATCCTGGTTTCAAAATTTATGCTTACATATGTATATTATAGAAACCGTTATTAGTCAATTTTTTTCTTTTTTTGTATGCTGTGCTATGTGCATGAAAAAATATACACTTTTATCTATAAATATTGCTATGTGAATGCTCAGTAAAACGCATGTTACTTAGGCTGGACTACTAGAAAGTTACATGCTGAACCCAACATCATTGCACTCCAGCCCTCCCTCACTCCTAATATTGCTTTTAACTTGCTCACTTATCCACTCTTATCTAAGTTTATACATGCTGGGTAAGCCAGACCCTCAACCATTTTTCTAAGGTTTGGAGATCCCTTCTCATCGTTTCTACTCCCTCCAGGGTATCCACTATATTGGCTATTTTCGTGTCATCCGCAAAAAGGCACACCTTTCCTTCCAACCCTTCAGCAATATCTCCCACAAATATATTAAACAGAATAGGCCCCAGCACCAACCCCTGAGGAACTCCACTGCTCACCTTCCTTTCCTCCGAGTGGATTCCATTTACCACCACCCTCTGCCACCTGTCGGTCAACCAGTTTCCTATCCAGTTCACCACTTTCGGTCCTAATTTCAACCCTTTCAGCTTATTCATGAGTCTTCTGTGGGGGACCATATCAAAGGCTTTGCTGAAATCCAAGTAGATTACATCTAGCGCACGTCCTTCATCCAGTTCTTTGGTCACCCAGTCAAAGAACTCAATAAGGTTCATTTGGCAGGATTTTCCTTTGGTAAAGCCATGTTGCCTCAGGTCCTGTAACCCGTCAGCTTCTAGAAAGTTAACTATTCTTTCTTTCAGCAGCGACTCCATTATTTTTCCTACCACTGACGTGAGACTTACCGGTCTGTAGTTTCCCACTTCTTCCATTTCTCCGCTTTTGTGAAGAGGGACCACATCCGCTCATCTCCAATCCCATGGAACCTCTCCCGTCTCTAAAGATCTATTAAATAAATTTTTAAGAGGTCCTGGCCAGGACCTTTCTGAGCACCCTCAGTATCCTGGGATGTATGCCATCCAGCCCCATAGCTTTGTCCACCTTCAGATTCTCCAGTTGTTTATAAACTCTTTGTTCCATAAACGGCGCAGTATCCACTCCATTCCCAGATGTTCCCTTGGCAGCTGACCTCGGTCCTTCTCCAGGATTTTCCTCCATGAACACCGAAGAGAAATAATTGTTTAGCATGTTCACTTTATATGCTCCTCACTCTCCAGATAGCCATTCTCATTATCTTTCAGTCTCGCAATTCCATTCCTATCTCTTCTCCTTTCTCCAATATATCTGAAAACGGTCTTGTTGCCTCTCTTTACATTTTTAGCCATTTTTTCTTCCACTCGCGCTTTTGCAAGGCGTACTTCCCTCTTCGCTTCTTTGAGTTTAATCCGATAATCTTTTCCGTGATCCTCTCATTGCGTTTTTTTTTGTATTTCTTGAACAAAGTCTCTTTTGCTCTTATTTTTTCAGCTACTTGTTTGGAGAACCATATAGGCTTCCTACTTCTCTTGTTTTTGTTTACTTTCCTTGCATAAAGATCAGTCGCCATATTTATAGCAGCCTTTAGCTTGGACCACTGTTTTTCCACATCTCCTACACCTTCCCATGCCAACAGCTCCTTCTTCAGACATTCCCCCATTTTTTCAAAATCAGTACGTCTGAAATCCAGTACTTTGAGTTTTGTGTGTCCGCACTCTGCCTACACCTTTATATCAAACCATACGGTGTGATGATCACTATTACATAGGTGGGCACCCACCCGGATATTGGAAACACTTCCTCCATTCATTAGCACTAGATCCAGCTTCAACCCTTTCCTCGTGGGTTCCGTCATCATTTGTCTGAGCAAGGCACTTTGACAGGCATCCACAATCTCCCTACTTCGTTCTGATTCCGTAGACAGGATGTTCCAATCCACGTCAGACAAATGGAAATCTCCCAACAGTTGCACCTCCCCTTTTACACCAAACTTTTGAATATCTTCTATCAGATCCTTGTCTAACTTCTCCTTTTGTGCTGGAGGTCTGTAGTTAACCCTCGTGTGGATACAGGTTCCATCTTCTCTTTCCAGGATGATCCATAAAGCGAAGATACTTACCTGTAGCAGGTATTCTCTGAGGACAGCAGGCTGATTGTTATCACTAATAGGTCAACGTCCACGGTGGCCCCCACCTTCGGAATTTTCCAGAGGAAAAAAAGCAAACTTTAGCATCCTCCAGAATGCGGGACACGTGGACCGCGCAGCCATCTTCTTGCCCACCGCGCAAGAATCTCGCTTCAGTTATATCAAAAGCAATAAGGAGAAAACAACTCCAAAGGGGAGGAGGGAGGGTGTGTGAGAACAATCAGCCTGCTGTCCTCGGAGAATACCTGCTACAGAAATTCAGAGGCTCAAAAGGAGGTTTCATCAGCTGGGTGAGAACGATGTTGAGATCCCATGACTCTGGTGAAGGTTTGACAGGAGGCTTTGACTAAAGCAAACCTCTCATGAAGCAAACAACTAAAGGCTGTCCAGAGATAGGCTTACCTTCTACACGATAATGAAAAGCACTAATTGCACTAAGATGAACTCTTACAGAGTTGGACTTGAGACCAGACTCTGACAAGTATAGAAGGTATTCAAGCAGGGTCTGTGTAGGACAAGAGCGAGGATCTAGAGCCTTGCTGTCACACCAGACGGCAAACCTCCTCCATTTGAAAGAGTAACACCTCTTCGTGGAATCTTTCCTGGAAGCAAGCAAGACTTGTGGGCCTTAAGTGTGGAACAGAACTGAGGGACCTTGTGATTGATCTGAGTGGCGAAAAGATCCACCAAGGGGTTCCCCACTCTTGGAAGATCTTGCGCACTATGCGCGAGTTGAGCGACCACTCGTGAGGTTGCATGATCTGGCTCAACCTGTCGGCCAGACTGTTGTTTACGCCTGCCAGATATGTGGCTTGGAGATACATTCTGAAACAGCGAGCCCAAAGCCACATCTGGACGGCTTCCCAACACAGGGGGCAAGATCCGGTGCCCCCCTGCTTGTTGATGTAGTACATGGCAACCTGATTGTATGTCTGAATTTGAATAATTTGATAGGACAGCCGATCTCTGAAAGCTTTTAGAGCGTTCCAGACCGCTCGCAACTCCAGGAGATTGATCTGAAGACCTGATTCCTGGAGGGATCCAGCTCCTTCAGTGTGGAGCCCATCTACATGCGCTCCCCACCCCAGGAGAGATGCATCCATTGTCAGCACTTTTAGTGGCTGAGGAATTTGGAAGGGATGTCCCAAGGTCAAATTGGACCAAATTGTCCACCACTGAAGGGAATTGTGAAATTCGGTGGACAGCTGGATCGCATCCTCTAGATTTCCTGCAGCTTGATACCACTGGGAAGCTAGGGTCCATTGAGCAGATCTCATGTGAAGATGGGCCATGGGCGTCACATGAACTGTGGAGGCCATGTGGCCCAGAAGTCTCAACATGTGCCAAGCTGTGATCTGCTGAGACGCTCTGGCCAAGGATACTAAGGACAGAAGATTGTCTGCCCTCGCCTCGGGAGCAAGCCGTCTGTGAATCCAGCAGAGCCCCAATAAATTCCAGCCTTTGAACAGGGAAAAGATGGGACTTGGGGTAATTTATAACAAACCCTAGTAGCTGTAGCAGTTGAATAGTCATCTGCATGGACTGAAGAGCTCCTGCCTCTGAGGTGTTCTTCACCAGCCAATCGTCGAGATAAGGGAACACATGCACTCCCAGTCTGTGTAGCGACGCTGCAACTACTGCCAGGCATTTTGTAAAGACCCTGGGCGCAGATGAGAGACCAAAGGGTAGCAAACAATACTGGTACTGCTGTGTTCCCAGACAGAATTGAAGATACTTCCTGTGAGCTGGAAGTATTGGGATATGTGTATAAGCAACCTTTAAGTCCAGAGAGCATAGCCAAACATTTTTCTGAATCATAGGAAGAAGGGTGCCCAGGGAAAACATCCTGAACTTTTCTCGGACCATGTATTTGTTGAGGCCGCTTAGGTCTAGGACGGGACGCATCTTCCCTATCTTCTTTTGCACAAGGAAGTACCTGGAATAGAATTCCAGCCCTTCTTGCCCTGGTGGAATGGGCTGGACCGCATTGGCACTGCGAAGGGCAGAGAGTTCCTCTGTAAGTTCCTATGCTGGAAGCTGAAGGACTGAGCTCCGGGTGGGCAATTTAGAGGTGTGGAAATCAAATTGAGGGAGTATCCTAGCCGGACTGTTTGAAGAACCCACCGATCGGAGGTTATGAGAGGCCACCTTTGGTGAAAAAAGTTTAGCCTCCCTCCGACCGGCAGATCGTCCAGCACAGACACTTTTATAGCAGCTATGCTCAATTGGAGCCAGTCAAAAGCTTGTCCCTTGCTTTTGCTGGGGAGCTGCAGGGGCCTGTTGAGGCGCACGCTGTTGACGAGAATGAGCGCACTGGCGCTGAGCCTGATAAGGCTGCTGAGAAGGTGGATTGTACCTACGCTTATTGTAAGCAAAGGGAGCACTCCTCCTTCCCCTGAAAAAACGTCTACCTGATGAGGTAGATGCTGAAGGCGCCTGGTGGGAGAGTTTGTCGAGGGCGTTTTTCCCGCTGGTGGAGCTGTTCGACCACCTGCTCGACTTTCTCGCCAAAAATATTATCCCCCCCCCCGGCAAGGAACATCCGCCAACCGCTGCTGGACTCGATTGTCCAGGTCAGAGGCACGCAGCCATGAGAGTCTGCGCATCACTATACCTTGAGCAGCGGATCTGGATGCAACATCAAAAGAGTCGTAAGCACCCCTGGACAGGAATTTACAACACGCCTTCAGCTGCCTGACCACCTCCTGAAAAGGCCTGGCGTGCTCCGGAGGGAGCTTATCCACCAAGTCCGCCAGTTGCTTGACATTGTTCCGCATGTGGATGCTCATGTAGAGCTGGTATGATTGAATCTTGGACACGAGCATAGAGGACTGATAGGCCTTCCTCCCAAAAGAGTCCAGGGTTCTAGATTCTCGTCCCGGGGGCGCCGAGGCAAAATCTCTAGAACTCCTGGCTCTCTTGAGAGCGGAATCCACAACCATAGAGTTGTGAGGTAACTGCGACGTCATCAACTCAGGTTCTCCGTGAATCCGATATTGGGACTCAGCTTTTTTGGGAATGGTGGGATTAGTTAGTGGTTTCATCCAGTTCCTAAGCAATGTCTCCTTAAGGACATTATGTAAAGGGACAGTGGATGACTCCTTAGGTGGTGAAGGATAGTCAAGGACGTCGAGCATCTCAGTCCTGGGCTCATCCTCAGATACCACAGGGAAGGGAATAGCCACAGACATTTCCCGCACAAATGAAGAGAAAGAAAGGTTCTCCGGGGGAGAAAGCTTTCTTTCTGGTGAAGGAGTAGGATCAGAGGGAAGACCACAAGACTCCTCAGATGAGAAATACCTGGGATCCTCCTTTTCATCCCACGAGGCATCCTCCTCGGTGTTGGACAAGAATTCTCTGACTGCAGTCCGAAATCGGGCCCCCGAGGAACGACGTCCTCGATGACGACGTTGAGAGGTCGACTCCCTTGCTGGTGGCGATGAAGCTCCCTCCAACGATGTCGATGGGGAGTCGACCTGGGTGGCAGCCGATGCCGCAAGCGGCACCGGCGTCAAAGACCTCACCACAGACGAACAGCCAGCTGCCGCTTCCATCAACGGTACCGAGGGCGCAAGCACCCCCGGTACTGGAAAAGACTGACGCAGCAGCCCTTCCAGAAGACCTGGGAGAATGGCTCAAATGCGCTCGTCCAGAGCCTCTGCCGGGAAAGGCTGTGGGGCTAGTGCAGGAGTCGGAGGCAGAACCTGCGAAGAGTGAGAAGGCCGTACCGGGCTGTCCGATGACCGACGTACCGACACGTCTTGGATGGAGGGTGAGCGGTACTCCTGGCATCGACGCTTCACGGGTGCCGAATCCTTCGATGCCCCGGAGCTCCCGGTACTGTGTGTAGAAGGAGAGTGATGATGGTGCTTCTTAGCCTTCGCTCAATGCACGTCATCGGCACTCCTCGGTACCGATGAGGAGGACGTGGAATCCACACACCTCCTCGGGGTTGGGTCCGAAAGTGGTCGGTCCCGGTGGGCCTGCATAGCAGGAGTCGTCGAGACAGGTGGAGACCCATTCGATGGCTCACTGCTCCCAGCGTGTGGAGCTCTCCGGACAGCCATTACCTGCACTCCCGATGTCAATGCCATCTCCGGTGCCGATATCGACACCGCCGACCTCGGTACCGATATTGACGTCGACGCTGAAGAACTGGGCGAAGCTCCAAACAGACGATCCTGCTGAGCTTGTCTCGATGCCTGTGTCCGCTTTTTAAGGCTAAGACACAACTTACATACGTCTGAGCGATGGTCAGGCCCAAGGCACTGAAGACACCACACGTGGGGGTCGGTACCTGAGATTGCCCGGCTGCACCGAGAACACTTTTTGAAGCCGCTGGGAGTCCTCGATGACATGGATGGAAAAATCGCGGCGGCGAAATCGAAATTCTTGATCGTGCCAAGAAAAAGGGCACAAAAAGGAAGAACGCGTATGTGCAGCCTAAGAGAGCCGCGACGAAAGCGAACAAAAACTTAGAAAGGGCAAAACTAAAAAGTAAGGGACTTTTTGTTTTTGCTTTTTTTTTTAAAGGCAAACAGGATAAAAAGAAAAGAAAGAAGAAGCAAAGCTCAAACACGAAGGTTTCCTCAGGGGCCGAACGGAGAGAGACCGCAAGCAGCCATTCTCCAACCGCGGAAAAGAAGCAACTGAAGCGGGACTCTCGCACGACGGGCGGGAAGATGGCCGGCATGCATGGTCCGCATGTCCCGCGTTCTGGAGGATTCTAAAGTTTGCTGTTTTTCCTCTGGAAAATTCCGAAGGTGGGGGCTGCCATGGACATCGACCCATTAGTGAGAACAAGCAGCCTGCTTGTCCTCGGAGAAAGCTTCTTCCTTACCCCAGGTTCCCCGCATTTCAGTTGCTCTGATATTGTCTCTCATATACTACTACTACTTAACATTTCTAGAGCGCTACTAGGGTTACGCAGCGCTGTACATACAGAGCCACTCCTCCACCTCTTTGGCCCTCTCTATCCTTCCTAAAAGGTACTAAAGCTAAGAAGACAACTCCAAGGGGAGGCAGGAGGATGTGAGAATATATGCCTGCTGTCCTCGGAGAACACCTGCTACAGGTAAGTAACTTAGGACATGCAGGCATAATATTCTTACATGTGGAACTCAATGGCTACCAGGCTCACAACATAAATTAATTTTTGGCAACTAAGTAGTTAGTGAGCCTAGTGGGAAAAAAAGGGCCGGAGGGCGGAGTTGACTGTTAAGTAGTAAAAAGATTCTACAAGACTGCTTGTCCAAACCGGCTATCCTGCCTAGAATGCTACTCCAGACAGTAGTGAGCACTGAAGGTGTGGACAGAAGACCAGCCAAGTAGATATTAATTTGCTTAACATATTAGGTTTGAAGGATACAAAAGCTGGAAGGACTTCGTATGAGGTTTATTATGCGCAGTCTACGGTATGCGGTGCTGCTTCTCTAGAATGAGAGTGTGGCTTAGGGAAGAAGACAGGAAGTAAAATGGACTGACTGAGTTAGAACTCCGATACCACTTTAAGGAGGAATTTGGGGTGAGTTTGGAGAATAACCTTATTGTGGTAGAACCTAATGTAAGGAGGGTCCACCACCAGGGCTTGAAGTTCACTTACTCTTCTGGCAGAAATAAGAGCTATTAAGAACACTACCTTATATGTGAGGAACATCAGAGAATAGGAAAAAGTGGTTCAAAAGGAAGTTTCATGAGAGCTGTGAGGATGACACCGTGATCCCCAAACCACAGGCAGTGGTTTGATAGGAGGTTTGGTATGAAATAAACTTTTCATGAATCTTGCTATCAAGGGATGAAGAAAAACTGATTTATCATCAACTTTTAAGTGAAACACACTAACAGCACTCAAGTGTAATCTGAGTTAGTTTTGAGGTCAGAACTACCTTAAGGGTAGTCAGAGAGCTCCTAGCAGGGTTGATTGCTCAGGCTGCACACAAGACAGAAAATCTTTTCCATTTTAAATGGTAAACATTTCTATGTAGAAGGTTTCCTAGGCATACCCTAAAGACTGTGTCAGGAAAGCTTAAGGGCCCTTTTACTAAGCCGCGTATGCGCCTACAAGTGCCCAACGTGTGTCAATTTGGAGTTAGATTGTAAGCTCCTTTCTTTAGATTGTAAGCTCCTTTGAGCTTTAGATTGTAAGCTCCTTTGAGCAGGGACTATCCTTCTTTGTTAAACTGTACAGCGCTGTGTAACCCTAGTAGCGCTTTAGAAATGTTAAGTAGTAGTAGTAGTTACCACCCGGCTACCGCGTGGCCCGGGCAGCAATTTTGTTTTTTAAGTGCATACGCTACGCAACCGGAAAATAATTTTTATTTTCCTAAACGCAGCGGAAACCGGGCAGTAAAGCGAATATACTTACCTGTAGCAGGTATTCTCCGAGGACAGCAGGAAGTAACCTGTTCCGGGGCAGAGAGAGCAGGGAACCAGCAGAGCCGACACCCCCCCCCCCCCCCCAGCGGCGTGCACCCGGGGCGGACCGCCCCCCCCCTTCCTAAGCCACTGTCTATGGGCCAATAGTTTAGTAAAAAATCTTATGATCAGTGCCCAAGACCAATATAGATCAATACAAGCCACACAAAGTTGCAGGTTTATCCGGCTTCAACAAAATGGTCACCATGGCTAAGCACTGGGGTCAGGATACCCTTAAATGTTTTGTAAAACATATTACCAAATCCTTCTGATTCCGGAGCTTTTCCCACTGGGAGAGTCTTAATGGCCCATAGCACTTCCTCCTGGGCGATAGAAGCAGATGGGGCCAACCCAGAGAGGGCTACCCCTGCTAGAAATTTTTCTATAGCTTCCCAAGAGGGATCACTCTCCGGAGTATAAAGTTACTCATAGAATGTTAAAAACGCCTGCTGAATAGCTGTGTCGGTTGTACATACATTAGCCTGGGCATCTACAATTTTATGGATATAGTTTTGTGTTACCTGTCGCTTTAGTTTGTGAGCTAGTAATTTGCTTGCTCTATTATTAAATTCAAAATATTCTTATTTGGTTAGGTTTAATCTATCCTTAATGGTAGCCAGTTCCAGGTCATAAAGGTTCAACCTCAATCTATGCAAGGCAGCATGATGAGTAGATGTACCCCACCCCTGCTTACATAGGAGATCTAAATCAGAGATTTTGACCCGAAGCTGCTGCTCCCTTTACTGTGCTACCCTGGAAAGGTGGTAAGGTTATAAGATGGTCCATCATCACCACCCTTAAGCACTCCCATAGTGTCAGAGGAGTCAACTTTGGAGTATCATTAAATTTGCTAATAATCCCGAAGGCATTTTTCTGAGTGTTGCAGATGTTCAAATGACTCAAATGCTGTGCGATTCTGTATTTTACTTTTTTGACTGTTTGAGTGTAGGGGACATCATAAGTGTAAGGGATGCACATATTGTCCGTATGCCTTGGAGACATGCAGTGTGGAAATTCCCAATTTAAAGAGCTTTAAACAATACCAATTATTGTCGTCTACAGACTGTGATTCATCCTATGTAACATAGTAACATAGTAGATGACGGCAGAAAAAGACCTGCATGGTCCATCCAGTCTGCCCAACAAGATAAACTCACATGTGCTACTTTTTGTGTATACCTTACCTTGATTTGTACCTGCCCTTTTCAGGGCACAGACCGTATAAGTCTGCCCAGCACTATCCCCGCCTTCCAACCACCAGCCCCGCCTCCCACCACCGGTTGTGGCACAGACCGTATAAGTCTGCCCAGCACTATCCCCGCCTCCCAACCACCAGTCCCGCCTCCCACCACCGGCTCTGTCACCCAATCTCGGCTAAGCTCCTTAGGATCCATTCCTTCTGAACAGGATTCCTTTATGTTTATCCCACGCATGTTTGAATTCCGTTACCGTTTTCGTTTCCATCACCTCGCGCGGCATTCCAAGCATCCACTACTCTATCCGTGAAAAAATACTTCCTGACATTTTTCTTGAGTCTGCCCCCCTTCAATCTCATTTCATGTCCTCTCATTCTACCGCCTTCCCATCTCCGGAAAAGGTTCATTTGCTGATTAATACCTTTCAAATATTTGAACGTGTGTATCATATCACCCCTGTTTCTCCTACTACTACTACTATTTACTACTATTTAGCATTTCTATAGCGCTACAAGGCGTACGCAGCGCTGCACAAACATAGAAGAAAGACAGTCCCTGCTCAAAGAGCTTACAATCTAATAGACAAAAAATAAATAAAGTAAGCAAATCAAATCAATTAATGTGAACGGGAAGGAAGAGAGGAGGGTAGGTGGAGGCGAGTGGTTACAAATGGTTACGAGTCAAAAGCAATGTTAAAGAGGTGGGCAAGACGTAGGGGCTCAGGAAGTTTATTCCAGGCGTAGGGTGCAGCGAGTCAGAAGGCGCAAAGTCTGGAGTTGGCAGTAGTGGAGAAGGGAACAGATAAGAAGGATTTATCCATGGAGCGGAGTGCACGGGAAGGGGTGTAGGGAAGGACGAGTGTGGAGAGATACTGGGGAGCAGCAGAGTGAGTACATTTATAGGTTAGTAGAAGAGCTACAGGGCAATGTCCGGTAGATTATAGGGTGAAGAAAGTTATTACCATTTTAAAGTTTGTAGTTATTTGCAGGCTGTGATAGTTTTATATATATATATATATATATATACACACACACACACACACTATGTAACCATACATTGTGTTATCTCTGTAATACCTTGTATCCATGCTTTGTAAGCCGCACTGAACCTGCTATTGAGCGGGAAAGAGCGGGGTATAAATGCTACAAATAAATGAATTTATTATTGGGCTATCAAAAAAGAGGATGCATGAAGAGTCTTGTTACGGTGTCGCTGAAGGAAGAAAGTACAATCTATATAGTAAATGTTAAGGCAAGAATTCCCACAGTACAAACTTAGATTAGTTAAAATGTTTCTAAATACTTTGGCTTTTAGGCTATCTAAAATGAATACATACATAAACAGCTTATCTGCCCATTAGTATTGTCTTCTATTCTTTCTTCTCCCTTAGTGATCCTATACATTTGTCCCACGCATCCTTGAAATTCACTGCCTGTTCTGTGAAGTACTATTTCCTTAGGCTACTTATGAATCTATCCACTTTCTGTATTTATTCACCTTCTCCAGTAATGGGCATACAGAGACCCCTTTCAAAGCCCTGGGTACAATACCTTCCAAGAAAGACATTTATTCACCAACATGGATACTGAGGGGCCCTTTTACAAATCGGCAGTAAGCCCAACTTGGGCTTACTGCATGCTAAAAGGGAAGTATTGCTGAGCTACCACAGCAGCCTAGCGGTAGTGCCCACCCTCAGTGCGTGCCATTTCTGGCACTACAAAATATTTTAATTTTTGTAGCACCAGTGCGTACCCAGTGGTAATTGGGCAGTGCTGCGGGAGCTCTTACTGCCACCCCAGTGGGTGGGGGTAAGTGCTGTTGCCCAAAACGTGCGCGTGGCAAGTGCTTCACTTGCTGCATGCCCATTTCTTTAAAAAAAAAAAAAAGTCTCTCCTCATACGTCTTGTAACACAAATCCCATACCATTCTCGTAGCTTTTCTTTGCACCGCTTCAATTCTTTTTACATCCTTAACAAGATACGGCCTCCAAAACTGAACACAATACTCCAGGTGGAGCCTCACCAATGACGTATACAGGGGCATCAACACCCCCTTTCTTCTGCTGATCACACCTCTCTCTATACAACCTAACAACCTTCTAGCTACGGCCACCGCCTTGTCACACTGTTTCGTCGCCTTCAAATCCTCAGATACTATCACCCCAAGATCCCTCTCCCCGTCCTTACCTATCAGACTCTCACCGCCTAACACATACGTCTCCCGTGGATTTCTACTCCCTAAGTGCATCACTTTGCATTTCTTTGCATTGAATTTTAATTGCCAAACCTTAGACCATTTTTCTAGCTTCCGTAGGTCCTTTTTCATGTTTTCCACTCCCTCCGGGGTGTCCACTCTGTTACAGATCTTAGTATCATCCGCAAATATGCCAACTTTACCTTCTAACCCTTCGGCAATTTCACTCACAAATATATTGAACAGAATCGGCCCCAGCACCGATCCTTGAGGCACTCCACTACTCACCTTTCCCTCATCTGAGCGAATTCCATTCACCACCACCCTCTGGCGTCTGTCCGTCAACCAGTTCCTAATCCAGTTCACCACTTTGGGTCCTATCTTCAGCCCATCCAGTTTATTTAAGAGCCTCCTGTGGGGAACCGTGTCAAAAGCTTTGCTGAATTGTAAGTAGATTACGTCCATAGCTCGTCCCTGATTCAATTCTCCTGTTACCCAATCAAAGAACTCAATGAGATTTGTTTGGTACTATGTTACTATGTAAGGCAGAGCGGTAACGCTGATCTCATTTCCAGCATTCCATGGAGGGAGCCATCTTGGTAACAGCCTGAAGAGTTCGGGTACTCATAATAGCTGAGGTAAATTAGTTGATGTATTACAATAATGGATATATTTTGTTAGGATGGGGATGGAACTGATACACTTGCTTTGTTACTGTGTGTAGAATTGGAGCCCCTGAAGACGCCTAGTGCGAAACGCGTCGGGCTTGGAGTGATCACACCTGCGAGGGTGTGGATTAACAACGCTGACTTACAAGATGCTCTGAAAGGCTTGCATTGATTTCGTTAGTAAATCTATGGACACGGAAGAGTTTTTTTATGGCACCACGCAAGAGAATACGATGAGCATGAACAATTGCTGAATTTTGCTGATGAGACATTCTTGTCTGGAATTTATGACTGTTGATTTCTATTTAAAAGACAGTCTATGATTATAGGAGGATTTCCTACAAGGATGTTTTTTGCTATATGTACTGTGTAATGATAACCAAATTGTGATAGGAAATGTTATGGTCAGGAATGTATTGTATAGATCTGGGTTATCATTGAGCTAAGTGGTGCGCATATGCTCTATGTGTAGGTATGAATGATGTTATGTATGATTATTGTGTTTATGGTCTAAGGTATGCAGTATAAGCAGGAGGTATATCCATGTTGAAAATATTAATGATTTAAACTGGTGTGTTAATATTGATATTAATAAAATTTGCAATAAGAAGTAGCTTTAAAATAATAGACTAGTACGTGAGGTATTTTATTGTATTTTAAATAATTGTAAGGGGGAATTCCCAGGAAGTCTGGGGAAATTCAAAAGACACAGATTCAATCGTCGATTTAAGTTCTCTATCTGTTTGATTTTCCAACGTAAATCAGTATAGTGAAGTTACTTACCTGTAGCAGGTATTCTCTGAGGACAGCAGGCTGATTGTTCTCACAAATGGGTGACGTCCACGGCAGCTCCAAGTCCGGAAAATCTTCCTAGCAACAAAAGTTGCTAAAGCCTTTGAGCGCGCGGATGCGCGGCCATCTTCCCGCCCATCACGCGAGAGTCCCGCTTCAGTCAACTTATGAAGCAAAACCAAAGAAAAGAACAACTCCAAAGGAGAGGCGGGCGGGTTGGTGAGAACAATCAGCCTGCTGTCCTCAGAGAATACCTGCTACAGGTAAGTAACTTTGCTTTCTCCGAGGACAAGCAGGCTGCTTGTTCTCACATATGGGTATCCCTAGCCCCCAGGCTCACTCAAAACAACAAACAGGGTCAATTGGGCCTCGCAACGGCGAGGTCATAACAAAAATTGACCTATGAAGAAACATCTAATTGAGAGTGCAGCCTGGAACAGAATAAAAATGGGCCTAGGGGGGTGGAGTTGGATTCTAAACCCCGAACAGATTCTGCAGCACCGACTGCCCAAACCGACTGTCGCGTCGGTTATCCTGCTGAAGGCAGTAATGAGATGTGAACGTGTGGACTGATGACCACGTCGCAGCCTTGCAAATCTCTTCAATAGTGGCTGACTTCAAGTGGGCCATTGACACTGCCATGGCTCTAACACTATGAGCTGTGACATGACCCTCAAGAGTCAGCACAACTTGGGCGTAATTGAATGAAATGCAATCTGCTAGCCAATTGGAAATGGTGTGTTTCCCGACAGCCACTCCCCTTCTGTTGGGGTTGAAAGAAACAAACATTTGGGTGGACTGTCTGAAGGGGCTTGTCCGCTCCACATAGAAGGCCAATGCTCTCTTGCAGTCCAATGTATGCAACTGACATTCAGCAGGGCAGGTATGAGGATGGGGAAAGAATGTTGGCAACACAATTGACTGGTTCAGACTGAACTCCGACACCACCTTCGGCAAGAACTTAGGGTGAGTGCGGAGGACTACTCTGTTATGATGAAATTTAGTATAGGGAGCATGGGCTACCAAAGCTTGAAGCTCACTGACTCTACGAGCTGAAGTAACAGCCACCAAGAAAATGACCTTCCAGGTCAAATACTTCAGATGGCAGGAATTCAGTGGCTCAAAAGGAGGCTTCATCAGCTGGGTGAGAATGACATTGAGATCCCATGACACTGGTGGAGGTTTGGCAGGGGGCTTTCACAAAAGCAAACCTCTCATGAAGCGAACAACTAAAGGCTATCCAGAGATAGGCTTACCGTCCACACTATAATGATAAGTATTAATCGCACTAAGGTGAACTCTTATGGAGTTGGTTTTAAGACCAGACTCTGACACGTGCAGAAGGTATTCAAGCAGGGTCTGTGTAGGACAAGAGCGAGGATCTTGGGCCTCGCTATCAAACCATTTGGCAAACCTCCTCCATTTAAAAGAGTAACACCTCTTCGTGGAATCTTTCCTGGAAGCAAGCAAGACTCGGGAGACACCCTCAGAAAGACCCAAGGAGGCGAAATCTACGCCCTCAACATCCAGGCCGTGAAAGCCAGAGACTGGAGGTTGAGATGCAGAAGCGCTCCCTCGTTCTGAGTGATGAGGGTTGGAAACACTCCAATCTCCACAGATCTTCGAAGGACAGCTTCAGAAGAAGAGGGAACCAAACCTGACACGGCCAAAAGGGCGCAATCAAAATCATGGTTCCGCGGTCTTGCTGCAGTTTCGGCAAAGTCTTCCCCACCAGAGGTATGGGAGGATACGCATACAGAAGGCCTAACCCCCAATGCAGGAGAAAGGCATCTGAGACTAGCCTGTCATGGGCCTGAAGTCTGGAACAGAACTGAGGGACCTTATGATTGATCTGAGTGGCAAAACGATCCACTGAGGGGGTGCCCCACGCTCGGAAGATCTTGCGGACAATTGTCCTGTTGCGAGACCACTCATGAGGTTGCATTATCCTGCTCAACCTGTCGGCCAGACTGTTGTTTATGCCTGCCAGATACGTGGCCTGGAGAAACATGCCATGACAGAGGGCCCAAAGCCACATCTGGACGGCTTCCCGACACAAGGGGCGAGATCCAGTGCCCCCCTGCTTGTTGACATAGTACATGGCAATCTAGTTGTCTGTCTGAATTTGGATAATGTGATTGGCCAGCCGATCTCTGAAAGCTTTTAGAGCGTTCCAGATCGCTCTCAACTCCAGGAGATTGATCTGAAGACCTGATTCCTGAAGGGATCAAGCGCCCTGAGTGTGGAGCCCATCTACATGAGCTCCCCACCCTAGGAGAGATGCATCCATAGTCAGCACCTTTTGAGGCTGAGGAATTTGGAAGGGACGTCCCAAGGTCAAATTGGATCGAATCGTCCACCAGATCAGGGAGTTGTGAAAAGCGGTGGACAACAGGATTGCATCTTCTAGATCATCTGTAGTTTGATACCACTGGGAAGCTAGGGTCCACTGAGAAGGTCTCATGTGAAGGCGTGCCATGGGAGTCACATGAACTCTGCAGGCCATATGGCCCAGAAGTCTCAACATCTGCCGAGCTGTGATCTGCTGAGACGCTCTGGCCAAGGAAACCAGGGAGAGAAAGTTGTCTGCCCTCGCCATGGGAGGATAGGCCCGAGCTGTCTGAGAGTCCAGCAGAGCTCCTATGAATTCTAGTTGTTGTACTAGAATGAGATGGGGCTTTGGGTAATTTATAACAAACCCCAGCAGCTCCAGGAGTTTGAGAGTCAGCTGCATGGACTGTAGAGCTCCTGCCTCCGAGGTGTTCACCAGCCAATCGTCGAGATAAGGGAACACATGCACTCCCAGCCTGCGAAGCGACGCTGTTATGACCGCCAGGCATTTTGTGAACACCCAGGGCGCAGAGGCGAGCCCAAAGGGCAGCACATAATACTGAAAGTGCCGTGTTCCCAGACGGAATTGAAGATACTGCCTGTGAGCTGGCAGTATCGGGATGTGTGTATAAGCATCCTTCAAGTCCAGGGAGCATAGCCAGTTGTTTTTCTGAACCATGGGAAGAAGGGTGCCCAGGGAAACCATCCTGAACTTTTCTCGAAATAGATATTTGTTCAGGGCCCTTAGGTCTAGGATGGGACGCATCCCCTGTTTTCTTTTGCACAAGGAAGTACCTGGAATAGAATCCCAGCCCTTCTTGCCCCAGTGGTACGGGCTCAACTGCATTGGCACTGAGAAGAGCGGAGAGTTCCTGTGCAAGGACCTGCCTGTGCTGGAAGCTGAAGGACTGAGCTTCCGGTGGGCAATTTGGAGGTTTGGAGATCAAATTGAGGGAGTATCTCCGCCGGACTATTTGGAGAACCCACCAATCGGAGGTTACTAGAGGCCACCTTTGGTGAAAAAATTTTAACCTCCCCCCGACCGGTATATTTTGTCCGGCACGGACACTTTTATTGCAGCTATGCTCGCCTGAAGCCAGTCAAAACCCCATCCCTTGCTTTTGCTGTGGTGCTGCAAGGGCCTGACGAGGTGCACGCTGTTGACGTGAACGAGCGCGCTGGGGTTGAGCCTGAGCAGGCTGGCAGGAAGGTGGATTGTACCTACGCTTATTGTAAACATAGGGAGCATTCCTCCGTCCCCTGTAAAAACGTCTACCTGATGAGGTAGATGCTGAAGGTGCCCGGTGAGAGAGTTTGTCGAATGCGGTTTCCCGCTGGTGGAGCTGCTCTACCACCTGTTCGACTTTCTTGCCGAAAATATTATCCCCCCGGCAAGGAGCACCCGCAAGCCACTGCTGGACTCAATTGTCTAGGTCAGAGGCATGCAGCCATGAGAGTCTGTGCATCACTATACCCTGAGCAGCGGCTCTGGATGCCACATCAAAAGAATCGTAAGTACCCCTGGACAGGAATTTACGACACGCCTTCAGCTGCCTGACCACCTCCTGAAAAGGCCTAGCCTGCTCCGAAGGGAGCTGATTGACCAGGTCCGCCAGTTGCTTCACATTATTCCGCAAGTGAATGCTCGTGTAGAGCTGGGTAGGACTGGATTTTGGAGATGAGCAAAGCTGACTGGTAGGCCTTCCTCCCAAAAGAGTCCAAAGTCCGAGCCTCCCGTCCCAGGGGCGCTGAGGCGAAATCTCTCGTACTTTTGGCTCTCTTGAGAGCAGAATCCACAACCCCCGAGTCATGAGGCAACTGGGCCTTCATCAACTCTGGGTCCCCGTGAATCCTATACTGGGACTCAACCTTCTTAGGAATGGTGGGGTTAGATAGTGGTTTCATCCAATTTCTCAACAGTGTCTGCTTAAGGACATTATCTATAGGAACAGTGGATGACTCCTTAGGTGGCGAAGGATAGTCCAGGACCTCGAACATTTCAGCCCTGGGCTCATCCTCAGTTACCACCGGGAAGGGAATGGCCGTAGACATTTACCGGACAAACTCTCCGAGGGAGAAAGCTTTCTCTCTGGCGAAGGAGTAGGATCAGAAGGAAGGCCACAAGACTCCTCAGATGAGAAATATCTTGGGTTCTCCTCTGCCTCCCACGAGGCCTCCCCTTCGGTATCGGACAGGACTTCTCTGACTGCAGTCCGAAGACAAGCCCGTCTTGATGCCGAAGAGCTATGTCCTTGATGGTGATGCCGAGAAGTTGACTTCCGTGCCGGCAGCGATGAAGCTCCCTCCATCGATGGAGAGTCAACCTGGGAGGCAGCCGAGGCCGCAGGCGGCACTGACGTCGAGGGCCTCACCACAGGCGGGGATCCAGCCGCCACATCTATCGACGGTACCATCGGCGCATGCACCTCCGGTACCGGAACAGACGGTCACAGTAGCCTTTCCAGGATCCCTGGAAGAATGGCATTGAGGCGCTCGTCAAGAGTGTCTGTCGAGAAAAGCTGTGGCGTCGGTACAGGAATCGAGGTTAGAATCTTCCGAGGAGGAGGCGGTACCGGGCTGTCCGGAGACCGGGGCATCGACACCTCTTGTATAGAGGCTGAGCGGTCCTCCCGGCGTCGACGCTTCACGGGGGCCGATTCCCTCAACGCCCCGGAGCTCTCGGTACCGTGATGAGAAGGGGACCGATGACGGTGCTTCTTTGCCTTCGCTCGAGGCATGTCACTGGTACCCCATGGTACCGACGAGGACGACGTGGAATTCACACGCCTCCTCGGGGTCGGGTCCGAAAGGGGGTCGGTCCCGATGGGCCTGTACCGCAGGAGCCCTTGAGGCAGGTGGAGAGCCACTCGATGGTTCACTGCTGCCAGCATGTGATGGTCTCTGGGCAGCCATTACCTGCGCTCCTGAGGTCGATGCACTCTCCAGTGCCAACATTGACACTGCCGACCTCGTTACCGCTGTTGAAGTTGACGCTGAAGTACCGGGCAAAGCTCCAAACAGGTGTTCCCGTTGAGCTTGTCTCGACGCTTGTGTCCGCTTTTTAAGGCTAAGACACAACTTACATGCGTCTGGGAGATGGTCGGGCCCAAGGCACTGGATACACCACGCGTGAGGGTCAGTGCCTGAGATTGCCCGGTTGCACCGAGTGCACTTCTTCAAGCCACTGGTGAGCCTCGATATCATCGATGGAAAAATAGCGGCGGCAAAATCAAAATTCGCGATGGTGCCAAAGGGCACAAAAAAGGGAGAAAACCCATACAGGCGGCCAAAATGACCACACACGACGACGAAAGGAAACTTGAGGGCAAAAACTAAAGAAAAAAATTCTTAAAAAAAAAAAAAAAACAGCTTGTGCACGAGCACGACGAAGAAGAAAAACATGGCAAAAAGCTGACTAAAAACGAAGGCTCTTCTTTTCTGGGGCACAGAACTGCCGTAAACAGCCGCTCTTGACTGCGGAAAAAAGAAGACTGAAGTAGGACTCTTGCGCGACGGGCGGGAAGATGGCCGCGCATGCGCAGTGCGCACACCCGCACGCTCAAAGGCTTTACCAACTTTTGTTGCTAGGAAGTTTTTCCAGACCTGGGGCTGCCTTGGACGTCACCTTTTACCATTGTAATTTTAAACTCTTGTAATTGTTCAACCTCTTTTTGAATTTCTACAACTTTTATTGCAAGGTCTGATTTAACTGAGTCTACTATAGATTTCAACTCATCAAACTTTTGAGTCAAAGTAATAGCTTCACCTGATGATTTTTGAAGCGTCTGATCCATTTTATTCAGCTTTAGCCAAATCATCTCCAAAATTCCCTCTGGTATTTTCTCCGAGGTTTTAACCTCGAATCTCGGCGTCTTTTGCAGCAGCTGTGGGCCCCCATTTGGCAACTCTTCTTCCACTCTTCAGGTGGTTTCTTATCTCGAGAGCTACCATCGTCGCTGGACACGGAAGTAACAATAGAGTTGGTGGAGATAGAGAAATTTCCTCTCCTAGTGGGGATTCGTCTTCTCTGATCCTCCTCACTATAGGATCCGTTTCTCTCAGTGTGTGGGAGGTGGAGGTGAGGAAGTGTTCAATGCTCGGCTGAATAGGTAAGGAGGTTGTGAAGGGAGGGGGCACTGATCTCACCGTCCCCTTTCATTTTGTATGTGGCATAGTTTCAAGGAAATATCAGACCCAGCTTCACAGGAGCGTTTCGCAGACCAACCGTTTACGCCGCCATCTTGACACCGGTTTATCTCCTTCCATATATCCTGAAGGCCACATTTGGCTACAAAAGGACAAGATCCCATTTTGCATAAGTAACCTTAATGGCTGAGTTATCTCTTGCAGGGTTCAGGGTAATGTTAAAGTCATCCCCTATCAAAAGCATACCTTCAACATTATTTGCTAAAGTGTCCGATAGCTGCTGAAAAAAAAAGGCCGTGATTTTGATTAGGTGCATATAAATTAAGAAGGATGAACACCAACCTGCAGAGTTCTACATTTATTATCAGGAAGCACCCTTCTTTAGCTAAGATTCTCTTATGTATTTCCCAAGGGTGAGATCTGCCCAACAGGAAACCCACCTCTGCAGTTTTGGGGCAGGCGCAGCTGGAGACAAAATGCGCTACAGTGCATCTTGCTGTTTGTGTAAGAATTCATATTTAGGTAGTAAATGAGTCTCTTGTATAAAGAGCACATCCACCTGCAATCGCCCCGCCTCCTTAAATAACAGTTGATGTTTATATGGTACATTCAAACCCTTAACATTAAGGGACATGCATATCAATTCCAGTGGATGCGACTTGAAAATCTTCACCTCCAAATAACATAATCCAGTGATCCCCTCCAATTTTGCAATCCGCTTCAAGGTGTCTGCCCTTCCATCCATCTTAGTATATATCCCCAATTCCTTCATCTTAATTGCCCCCCCAACCCTCCCCCCTCAAACATCTTTCAATGAAGACAGGAAGGCATACCCCAATGGGCATGGTCAAAAAGGTCAAGTCTTTAGTCCACATCCCCATATGCAAATAAATCATATATCTCCCAAGATCCCATGTTATATTTATTTATTTATTGCATTTGTATCCCACATTTTCCCACCTATTTGCGGGTTCAGTGTGGCTTACAATACATTGTGAATGGTGGAAATACAGTTTGTTACAACTTGGTTATGGATTACATTGTGAGGAGTTATGCGAAAACAAGTCAGAGTATCGTTAAGGGAATAGAACAATGGAGAAGAACAATAGAACAATGGAAGGAAATAACGGGAAACTGACAGGGCAGCTGAACAATAGTAGGAGAACATTCGGTATAACCTTTTTCTGTGATTAGAGGTATAAATGTGGTGAAATTACGGGGGATGGGAAATTCAGAAGGAGTGCATTGTTGTATCACTAACAGTGTGTGTGGACTTCATGTGTTTTCATCCTTGCAGTAAATCTTATCAAAGAGATGAGTTTTCAATGATTTGCGGAAGTTGGTTAGTTCGTAGATCGCTTTCAGGTTGCGTGGCAGCGCATTCCAGAATTGCGCGCTCGTATAAGAAAAGGCTGACGCATGCAGTGTTTTGTATTTTATGCCTTTGCAATTAGGGAAGTGAAGGTTGAGGAAAGTTTGGGATGATCTTTTAGCGTTTCTGGGTGGTAGGTCTATTAAGTCAGACATGTAAGCTGGGGCTTCACCGTGAATGATTTTGTGGACTAATGTGCATACTTTAAAAGTAATGCGTTCCTTGAGTGGGAGCCAGTGTAGCTTCTCTCATAAGGGTTTGGCACTTTCGTATTTTGGTTTTCTGAAGATGAGTCTGGCTGCTGTGTTCTGGGCTGTTTGAAGTTTCCTCAGTATTTGCTCTTTACAACCTGCGTATAGTGAGTTACAGTAATCCAGATGGCTGAGTACGAGGGATTGCACTAGGCTGCGAAAGACTGATCTTGGGAAGAATGGTCTTATTCTTTTCAGTTTCCACATGCAGTAGAACATTTTTTTGGTTGTGTTGTTTGCATGAGTTTCAAGTGGCGGTCAATAGTGACTCCAAGGATTTTTATGACTATTCAACCAACACAACCATTTATTTATTTATTTTATTTATTTGTAACAATTGTATCCCGCATTTTCCCACATATTAGCAGGCTCAATGTGGCTTACAAAATACCGTAATGGTGAACGCCAAGTACGGTAGGTATTAAACAAATACAATTAGAAAAAGGGTCAACAAAGGTAGGGGTAAATGGGTACAAAAAGGGACAAGGAAATAAGAAATAAAATGTCCACTGCAATGTATGTATAGATGTATTGTAGAGTTCAGGCATTTAAGTAGAATCAATAGGGTAGGCCTTGCAAAACAGATAGGTCTTTAACCTTTGCTTGAAGTTTTGATGGTCGTGCATCGTTTTCACACTCTTTGGTAATGCATTCCATATTTGCGTACTTAAGTAAGAGAAATTGGATGCATAGGTTGATTTGTATTTGAGTCCAATACATCTTGGATAGTGAAGGTTCAGATAAGTACGTGATGAACTGTTTCTGTTTCTGGCTGGAAGATCTATTAAATCAATCATATAACCTGGGGCATCACCTTAGATTATCTTGTGGACCAGAGAGCAAATTTTGAAAGTAATGCAGTCCTTGATAGGGAGCCAGTGTAGTTTCAATCGAATAGGTTTAGCGCTATCAAATCTTTTTTTTGTTGAATATCAGTCTGGCAGCTGTGTTTTAAGCTGTCTGGAGTTTTTTCATAAGCTGTACTTTACAACCCACATATATTCCATTACAATAATCTGTGTGGCTCAATACCATTGATTGTGTCCAGTTACGGAATATATCTCTCGGAAAGTAAGGTCTTATACGTTTAAGTTTCCACATAGAATAAAACATCTTCTTTATACTGGCGTTAACTTGGCTCTCTAGTGTAAGATGGCTATCAATAATAACTCCTAAGATTTTAAGTTTACCAGAAATAGGGAGAGAATAAGCAGGAGTGTTTAGGGTTGTAGGCTTGATGGGAATGAGAGGATAAGACATTGTGTTTTTTCGGTGTTTAATTTCAGTTGAAATGAGTTAGCCCATGAATCCATGATGTTCAAGCAACGAGCGATATCATTGGAGATATCAAAGAAATCATGTCTGAAGGGGATATAAATTGTGACATCATCAGCATAAATGAACGATTGGAAGCTCTGTCTGGATAAAATGTTGGCTAATGGGGAAATCATTATATTGAAGAGAATTGGTGATAATGGGGAAACTTGGGGTACTCCACAATGTGCATTCCACGGTAATGAAATATTTGCATTTGATTTAACTTGGTATGTTCTTGTGGTTAAGAAACCCTTGATCCACTTAAGTATTTTACCTCCAATCCCAAGGTGATCAAGTAAATGTAACAGTATACTGTGGTTTATCATATCGAATGCACTCAACATGTCGAATTGGAGGAGGAAAACACTTTTACCTATTGCAATTTCATGTTTGAATTTTGCTAGAAGAGTGACTAGTACAGTTTCCGTACTGTGAAAGGGGCGGAATCCTGACTGTGATTCATGCAGTAATGAGAATTTGTCTATGTAATCCATTAGTTGTTTGCACACCATAGTCTCCATCAATTTAACTACTAGTGGAATGGATGCAACAGGACATAAATTAGTTAGATTGCTCGGTTTTTTCTTTATGTCTTTAGGTACTGGGGTGAGTAAGATACTGCCATGATCCTCGGGGAAGAGGCCTTGTTGGAGCATGTAATTTAGGTAAGATGTAAGGTCTTCAATGAAGCACTTGGGTACAGATTTAAGTAGGTAGCTGGGACATGCATCCAATTTACAATGTTTTTTGGATAATTTCCGAATGGCTTTGGTGACAACTTCAACAGTGATCTGTACAAATTTAGACCAGTAGCGGTCAGCTGCATATTCTTCATTGGTTGGATTCATACCATTGATGAAGCTATCAAAATCAGTGTTGCGTTTAGGAAGTGTACTACGTAAATTTACTATTTTTTCCCCGAAGTAGTTGGCCATTTCATCTGCAGGAGGATGCCTGAATTATTTGCTGTGATTTGAGAGGTATCTAGTAACGTACTTACTAGATGGAATAATTTCTTCAGATCTTTGTACTCTGGTCCTATTTTAGATTTGTAATAGGATCTTTTAGTTCGCCTTATTGTATATTTGTATTTTCTTTGTGTTTGTTTCCATGCATAAAGCATATTCTCGTACTTAGACTTTTTCCATGCTCGTTCCATTTTTCTCGTAAGTGTTTTTAGTTTTTTAAGTTCATCATTAAACCAGTGGTAAACATTAAGTCTTCGTGAAATTCTCGTACTAAGTGGAGCAATTTCGTCTAATACGCTACTACATCTATCATCCCAGTCAGACAGGTAATGTGTAGAATCCGGCCGAGCCTTCCACTCATTGTCATATATCTGTTGCCAAAATTCAAGTGGTTCGATTTGGCCCCTTGTGGTGTAGGTTCTTTGTACTGGTGTACAACATAGACCCTTCTTCTGCCAATTTAATGAGAGGTTTAATTTGTGATGATCAGACCACGGAATTTCTACCACTTAAAATTTGTCACTAATATGTTGTAATTAGTGGATAGTTTGTGAGAGAAGAGGTCTAGTGTGTGCCCTTTGATATGAGTAGGATACAGCTGCAGTAGTATAAGATCCCAATCTCATGTGTTGGTAGACTTGACGTCTTCTAGATGCAGATTTATGTCATCTAGAATTAGGATGTTAGAGTTGGATACACAGATGTTTGAAATAAAGTCCATAAAGGTAGACTGACAATCATTCCAGTTGCCAGGCGGTCTGCAGAATAAGATACAATTTAACTGATCGACAAGTAGTGTACTTTGAATTCTGATTGTGGCAATTTCTAATTGGGTTGTTATGGACTCAGCAATAGGTTCAATAGTGAAATAGGAGTGATAGATTAGAGCCAGACCTCCGCCTCTCTTTTGTTTTCTGGTCCAATGAATAATTTTGTAACCTGGAGGACAAAGGTCTAGGATTATGGGGTCATTCTGAATATGGATCCATGTTTCATTGATAAAGAGCAGGTCGAGGTTTTCAGAGGTGATCCAATCCATAATTGATGTTGTTTTGTTTACTATGGATCTGGCATTAATGTAATCTATTTGAATATTGTGGTATGGGGCTAATATAAAAGGAGCAGTATGAATTCTTAAAATTTGCCTTGCTCTACTTAGTTTACTTTTCATACCATTTAGGTGGTGACGTCCATATTTAGGTACTCTACCCTTAGTTTGATTATTATTAATGTGGCGACATGTAGAGTGTTTGACCAGTCTATTGTGATTCACTATGATAGGGATGATCTTGTTATCTGAGGGTAGCGTAGAAATTGATAGATGGATCAATGATTGGGAGTATAATATTAGAAGTGATTTAACAACATTCATACTGGAGTTCAACCAGTTAAACCTCTAACATGCCCGATTTCAGGCTCCAATAGTAATACCGGTATCCATGAAATAAGGACTCTCCACTGTAGCACAGCAAGAGTCCACTACCAATTCTTATAAGTTTTCCCCCTTAAAACAGTCATAATATTCCTCAAGTTCCAGATGCTGCCTTTATCATCATTGAATCGGATTCCTGTCATATCAGACACCCTCCGCCTTTGGTGACCTGTTGCCATTTGGGGCAAGAGCTGCAGGACTTCAGATCATTGGAGTGCAGTGACTTTGCCGAGACAGAGGATGAAAAAGAAGAAGCCAATTCGGGGAAGATGGTGCTTGCCTTAGTCAGCGATTTTAATTTATATCGCTTCCCCTCTAGATAGAAGGCTAAAGGAAAGGGATATTGGCAACGATATTTCAACCCCCTTTTACCTGAGGTATGTGGTAAGAAGCCTAAGTTCTCCTCTGTGGCATAGGGTTAATGACGCCAAGTCCTGATACAGTTCCACGTTGTATGTATCCCAGATTATTGGACTTTTCACTCTAGCTTTCTGTAGAACTGCTTCCTTGGATTTGTAATTGGTAAGCAAGCAATGATGTCTCTAGGTAAGTTTGCCCTTGGGCGATTTACCACATGATGGGCGCTGTCCAATTTCATATGTTCTGGTGTCAAGACTTGACCTTCCTCTGAAAGTAACATGCTGGCAATCTTTTGCACCACCAGCTTGCAGTTAGTATAGTCTGCCGTTTCCGGGATCCCCTGAATCCGAATGTTGGAGCGATTGCTCCAGTTTTCTAAGTCTTCAACTTTGTCCAGCAGTAAGATGTGGTCTGTGCACTGCTCGGAGAGGGAGGCCTCTAGGCCTGTGAGGGCTTCTTGATGCTTCACAATTCGCATCTCTGTGTCCTCTACTCAATGGCCTAATTCTCTTATCTCCCCCTGGAGGTCTGGTGCTAACATTGGTAATTCCTCTCATACAGCTTTTATATCTTGTTTTAATTCTTGTTGTAATACACGAAGCTCGATCAGTGGTTCTCGCTCTTCTATGGGTCTTTCAGCCGACTCCTGTTCGTTTTCTAGGTACTGCGTAAGCTGACAAAATGACACCATTTCACCAGCCTGCGCCATCTTTGTTATTGCAGCAGTCTGGGGCTGGTGTTGCAGATTGTAGGCAAAATCTTTAAGATTTATATGCGAAGCAGGTTAAACTCTATCTGATTGTGCAAAGTTGGAATGTAGATTATCCCTATTGCATGGAATAGTGGAGAGGTGAAAAATTAGGGCTGGAAGAGCTCTGAGTTCAAGCGGCCATTTTGGATGATGATGTCACTTCCTCCCACAGAGGTCTAATTTCTTACTGTATTTCTCAATTCAAGAGTAATCATGTTTGTAAATGTGCACATCTATAAATACAGAATTGAGAAACAAAACAAAAAACATTCATTACTGAATCAAAATGTACACCACATTCAGTGCCCAGAAAGTATGGGGGTCACCCCCTCCACTAACCATGCAAAGCTATAATGAGGGACCGCACAGACCCCCACCTACATAGTGATGGGAACATTGGCAGAAGCTCCCTAAAGTATATGCAGATGCCCAAAAGAACACCAGCTTTACCCCACTGCCTATCCCCACATCCCTGCAATTCTGCACATGCTGCACAGAAAGACCACCATGCCACTCTGTCCCCATGTCACCTGTGCCCATGTAACATTTATCCCCTGTCAGCACTCCCCCTCCCCCCCATCTCCCTGTTGCATCTGTCACAGCCTATGTGAGTGTCCTGTTTCTGCTATAGGTGAGCCCTTAGGTTCCCTGAGGCCCCGCAAGACCTCAGAGGACAGCCGCGCACCCCGAATCTTCACCCGCGGCGACCGCCGTTCACAAAGGGTTGAGCCCCCAGCTGCAGGCGGCCAGCAGGACTGCTGGAACCGCGGGGTGACGGCCGGCCTGGCTGGTAGTCAGCAACTCAGTCTCTGAAGGGCAGCTAGCAAGGACGGCTAGCACTGAAGAGGAACACAGTCTCTGAAGACAGCTAGCAAGGACGGCTAGCACTGAAGGGGAGCACAGTCTCTGAAGGTGGCTAGCAAGGACGGCTAGCACTGAAGATGGACCCAGTCTCTGAAGGTGGCTAACAAGGACGGCTAGCACTGAAGAGGAACACAGTCTCTGAAGGTGGCTAGCAAGGACGGCTAGCACTGAAGATGGACCCAGTCTCTGAAGGTGGCTAGCAAGGACGGCTAGCGCTGAAGAGGAACACAGTCTCTGAAGGTGGCTAGCAAGGACGGCTAGCACTGAAGATGGACCCAGTCTCTGAAGGTGGCTAGCACTCCGAGATCCACTGTCGGCTTCTGACATCTGAAACGGAAGCACTGGACCCTTCCAGTTCCGTTGTTTAAATCTCCCGTCAGTCCATCCCTTCCCCGGAAGAGGAGCCAATCCCCCTGGCCCTGGCAGGCAAAGAGCGCCTGGATTGGCCAGCCTGCCTTGCAGGCGGAGTCTCCGCCTCAACGCGCCAATCCGGCGCGAGTAGGCGGAGCTTCCTCGTTGGTCTGCTCCGGGCCAGGGAGACGACGACGCTGGCGCCGCCATCTTGGCCGGCGTGCTCCCTTCTCCGAGGCCGGCGTTCGCTCCAGCGGGTCGCCGGCCTCGGGCCGACCCGCGGCAGTGCCGGCTTCGTCGGCGGCTCGTCTCCGCCGCCCTGGACACCGCGAGCCCCGCCGACCATCGCTCCCCCCCGCGGGAGCACAGGTAAAGACCCGGGACGGGACAGTATCCTCCCCGGATGCCCCCTTTTCCCCGGGCCCGGGTTTGGAAGGAGACCGGGCGTGGAAGGCTTTGATCAACTCTGGCGCATGTATATTCGCCGCGGGCTCCCAGGAGTTGTCCTCGGGACCAAAATTCTTCCAGGACAATAAGTAATATAGCCTTCCCCGCCGCTTCTTTGAATCCAGAACATCCTCCACCTCATACTCCGGATCGGGATCTGCCTCTAGAGCTTCGGCCTCCTGCCGTTGGGGGTGCCATCGAGATCCTCGAAAACTTTTCAATAGGGAAATATGGAAGGCGTTATGCACCCGCAGGGTACTAGGTAACCGCAACCGATATGTCACAGCTCCAATTCGCGATTGGATTGCAAATGGTCCAATATACCGAGGTCCCAATCTCCGAGAGGGCACCCGGAGTCGGAGGTATTTCGTGCTTAGCCATACCTTCTGCCCTGGTTGTAATACTGGAGCGGTTCGCCGGCGACGGTCTGCAAAGAGCTTCTATTTGGCAGCTGCCCTCTGTAATTGTTCCCGGGCCATCTCCCAGACCCTTTGCAGATCTGCCAGAGTTACATTAACCATGGGGGTCGGAGATCCAGACGGAAAAGGTGCTGGAAGCCGAGGATGTCGTCCATATACCAAGAAGAACGGAGAGTCTCCCGAGGCCGAGTGGACGTTGTGGTTGTATGCAAACTCGGCCCAAGGAAGCAGGGAGACCCAGTTATTTTGACGCTTGTTGACAAATGCTCGCAAGAACCCCTTTAATGTTTGGTTCGTCCTTTCGACCATGCCATTGGTTTGAGGATGGTACGCTGATGAAAAATGGGTCTTTACCCCCAATGCTGTACACAAAGCCCTCCAGAAGCGTGAGGTGAATTGGGGTCCTCGGTCACTAATAATCCGAAGGGGCAGCCCATGAAGTCGAAAAATGTGTTGAATGAAAAGTTGGGCTAAGGAGACCGCCGAAGGAAGTCCCGGCAAGGGCACAAAATGGGCCATCCTGGAAAAACGGTCAATTACCACCCAAATCACCGTGTGTCCCCGGGAGCTGGGGAGGTCGGTGATAAAGTCCATGGATAGCTCTGTCCAGGGGACTGTCGGTACGGGCAGCGGTTGTAACTTCCCCACGGGGCCCCCGATCACTGGTTTAGTCCGGGCGCACACAGGACAGGTGGTGACGAACTGAAGAATGTCCCGCCTCATCTGAGGCCATCGATACTGTCTGGCAATGAGACGAAGAGTCTTTTGATACCCAAAATGCCCGGCCCATCTGGACGAATGCCACCATTGCATTACTTTCGCTCGATCGGCGGCCGGCACTAATTCCTTCGTAGGAGCGACTTCCCCCACGGCCGCGCTGAGGCATGCCGGATCCAACATGGAATGGATCTCCCTTGTCTCCTCTGGAACCTCAAATGCTCTGGAGAGAGAGTCCGCAGGGGTATTCTGAGCAGCAGCCCGAAAGACCAGTTGAAAATGAAATCTGGCAAAAAACAAGGACCAACGGGCCTGTCGGGGATTGAGCCGTTGAGCCTCTTGAAGATACAGCAGATTCTTGTGATCAGTGATCACCGTGAACCGGTGTTCAGCCCCTTCCAGCAGATGCCTCCATTCTTGCAGAGCTAATTTTAATGCGAGGAGTTCTCTATCCCCTACTGTATAATTACGTTCCGCCGGGGAGAATCTACGAGAGAAAAAGAGCAAGGTTGGCGTCGGCCCTTGGTATTGACCTGAGAGAGGACCGCCCCGGCTCCCAAAGCGGACGTGTCCACTTCCACAATAAAGGGTTTCTCTGGATCCGGGGCTGACAAGATGGACGCTGAGTTGAACGCCTCCTTTACCTGGCGGAAAGCCACTTGCGCCTCAGGCGGCCACTCCCGGACATTCGCGTTTTTCTTGGTGAGCGCCGTTAACGGCGCCGTCAGTTGTGAATACTGAGGAATAAACTGGCGATAATAGTTCGCGAATCCGAAAAAACGCTGTAGCGCTTTCAATCCCAGCGGTTGCGGCCACTCCCGAATAGCGCGGAGCTTGTCAGGCTCCATCCGCAACCCCTCGGGTAAGAGAATGTGTCCCAAAAATGGCAGAGACCGCTGATGAAAAGCGCACTTACTGAGCTTGGCGAACAGGCGAAACCGCCGTAACCGTTGCAGCACCGCACGAACATGCCCCACATGTTCGGCGGGGTCTTTGGAGTAGATCAAGATGTCGTCCAGGTATACTATCACCGTGGAGTTCAACAAATCCTCGAGCACAAAATTGATGAATCGCTGGAACACCGCGGGGGCGTTGCATAGTCCAATCGGCATCACCCGATACTCAAAATGTCCCTCGTGAGTATTAAATGCAGTCTTCCACTCGTCCCCCCGCCGGATCCGAACCAGATTGTAGGCCCCCCGCAGATCCAACTTAGTAAATATCTGGGCTCCTTGCAACCTGTCAAAGAGTTCAGGAATGAGCGGTAACGGAAACCGATCCTTTATAGTGATGGCATTTAACCCTCGATAATCAATACAGGGTCTCAAGGAGCCATCCTTTTTGGTAACAAAAAAGAATCCGGCCCCGGCAGGGGACGTAGAGGGACGGATGAACCCTTTCTGCAGATTCTCCCGGATGTATTCTTGCATCACCTTGGATTCTCCCCGGGACAAGGTATACAGTCGGCCCCGGGGTGGCATTGTGTCTGCCATCAATCTAATGGCACAGTCGAATGAGCGATGAGGCGGTAGACTCTCCGCCTCCACGGGCCTGAATACATCTATGAAGTCCCGATAGGCCACCGGCAGGGAGCCTAGATCAGCCCGGGCCCCCTCGGGCGCCATCGTTAATGCGGGGCAGCCGCCGGTCCGGCCCTTGCAGCAGGTCTCCTGACAGGTGTCACCCCAAGACCGGATCCTTCCCCCCATCCAGTCAATCACGGGATTGTGACACCTTAGCCAGGGCAACCCTAGGACCACCGGGTGAATGGTCCGGGACAGCACCAGGAATTGAATCTCCTCCTGGTGATCCTCCCCTACCTGAAGTCCCAAAAAGGGGGTGACGTCCGTGACTGGCTGCGGTAAGGTAGTTCCCTGAATAGAGGTGAATTGCAACGCCGGTCGACGAGGAAGCATGGGCCAGCCCATCTGTAGTAGTAGTTCGTGCCCAATGAAGTTGCCCCCCCGACCCAGAATCCACCAGGGCCCGGGTCTGGATCATGGTCTCGTGCCAACGTAGAGTTACTGGCAGTATAATCAGGGAAGCCGGTAGGGGAGCAGAATTCCCCAAGACCCCTCCCCTCAAGGTGCCTTGGGGGAAGCGTTTCCCGCCCGAGCGGGACAAGAACGGACAAAATGCCCCGCCTCACCGCAATAGAGGCACAGTCCGTCCCACAAGCGCTTCTTCCGATCTGAGGGACCCAGCCGTTGACGGCCAATCACCATCGGTTCCTCCCCATTCCCCTTGGAGTCCCAGTTCCCACGGCGGGGGGACGGGCCTTTACTGGTCCGGGAGGCGCCCTGCGCCCACTTTTGCCATTCCGCCCGGGCTCTAGCTCGCTCCTGGAACCGGGTATCTACTCGTATACAGAGCGAAATCAGGGCGTCCAATTGCCCCGGGACCTCCCGTCCTGCCAATTCGTCCTTGATTCGCTCTTGCAGGCCTTCCATAAAAATGGCCACCAGGGACTCCTGATTCCAACGCAGTTCCGTGGCTAGGGTCCAAAAACGAATAGTCCGCCACCGTCCCCTCCCCCTGTTGAATCCGCAGCAGTTCCGATGCCACAGAAGACGGTCTGCCCGGGAGGTCGAACACCATGCGGAAGCGACGCTGGAATTCGCCGTAATCATCCAAGATGGGGTCCTGTTGTTCGTTTAACGGTGACACCCATGCCAGGGCCTTCCCCTCGCACAGGCCCATGATAAATCCCACCTTGCTTTGGTCTGAAGCAAATGCCTCCGGTTGCATCTGGAAGGCCAGGTTGCACTGATTGAGGAACCCCCGACACCCTCCGGGGGCCCCATCATATCGTGCCGGCTCAGGGAACCGAGGTCCCGCGCGGAACCCTCCCGAACGGGGAGTCGCTGCGGCCAGGCCTGGTTCTGTACCTGAAGCGTGGAAAGTTGAGAGCACACGTTTTGGAGTGCCCCCGATAGGGCGTTCAACTGCTCCTGCTGTTGCTGAAGTACCTTGGCTAGGTCCCGTAGAACAGGCTGCGTAGGCGAGCTCATGGCTTCCGTTTCCTGTCCTGTTTCTGCCATAGGTGAGCCCTTAGGTTCCCTGAGGCCCCGCAAGACCTCAGAGGACAGCTGCGCACCCCGAATCTTCACCCGCAGCGACCGCCGTTCACCAAGGGTTGAGCCCCCAGCTGCAGGCGGCCAGCAGGACTGCTGGAACCGCGGGGTGACGGCCGGCCTGGCTGGTAGTCAGCAACTCAGTCTTTGAAGGGCAGCTAGCAAGGACGGCTAGCACTGAAGAGGAACACAGTCTCTGAAGACAGCTAGCAAGGACGGCTAGCACTGAAGGGGAGCACAGTCTCTGAAGACAGCTAGCAAGGACGGCTAGCACTGAAGGGGAGCACAGTCTCTGAAGACAGCTAGCAAGGATGGCTAGCACTGAAGAGGAACACAGTCTCTGAAGGTGGCTAGCAAGGACGGCTAGCACTGAAGATGGACCCAGTCTCTGAAGGTGGCTAGCAAGGACGGCTAGCACTGAAGAGGAACACAGTCTCTGAAGGTGGCTAGCAAGGACGGCTAGCACTGAAGATGGACCCAGTCTCTGAAGGTGGCTAACAATGACGGCTAGCACTGAAGAGGAACACAGTCTCTGAAGGTGGCTAGCAAGGACGGCTAGCACTGAAGAGGAACACCGTCTCTGAAGGTGGCTAGCAAGGACGGCTAGCACTGAAGATGGACCCAGTCTCTGAAGGTGGCTAGCAAGGACGGCTAGCACTGAAGAGGAACACAGTCTCTGAAGGTGGCTAGCAAGGACGGCTAGCACTGAAGATGGACCCAGTCTCTGAAGGTGGCTAGCACTCCGAGATCCACTGTCGGCTTCTGACATCTGAAACGGAAGCACTGGACCCTTCCAGTTCCGTTGTTTAAATCTCCCGCCAGTCCATCCCTTCCCCGGAAGAGGAGCCAATCCCCCTGGGCCTGGCAGGCAAAGAGTGCCTGGATTGGCCAGCCTGCCTTGCAGGCGGAGTCTCCGCCTCAACGCGCCAATCCGGCGCGAGTAGGCGGAGCTTCCTCATTGGTCTGCTCCGGGCCAGGGAGACGACGACGCCAGCGCCGCCATCTTGGCCGGCGTGCTCCCTTCTCCGAGGCCGGCGTTCGCTCCAGCGGGTCGCCGGCCTCGGGCCGACCCGCGGCAGTGCCGGCTTCGTCGGCGGCTCATCTCCGCCGCCCTGGACACCGCGAGCCCCGCCGACCATCGCTCCCCCCTGCGGAAGCACAGGTAAAGACCCAGTGAATTGCTATTCTGTGGCCTATCCCCAAACAGTATAGTCCTGTTGAAACACTTCCACACCAGGACGGGACAGTGAGGAGCATTGCACAACTTGTCTTAAAAAATAATGTGAAGGCTCATCACCTGAATCCCATCTCTACTAACTTGTGTTTTGCAGGCGATTTGGCATCCACAGCGACCTGGAGTTGTTCCAACGCCAGTAACAGCATGTCCAGAGGGAGAACCTTGCATTGATCCAGCGCATGCAGGAGCACCTCCAGGCCAAAAGTAAGTACCACAGAGCACCCTTATAACACCTCTGTCCCAGATCAAGGGCTGAGGATACAGCTACCCTTCTTAGAGTATGCCTGCAACCCTCATGTGAGTTGCACCCAACTCCCAACCTATGAGATGACATGGAAAGGAACGGGGGAGGGGGAACCCCTTGCTCACCCTCCACCAGCCACCAATACAAAAGAGCTCCGCATAGTACACACACCTACCTAGCACATTGCATCTGCTACAGCAGAGGAAATAAGTTACCACAAACCCCCACAGTTGGAATTGAACCCATGACTGCTGCATTCAGGGAACATAACCCTAACCCCTACACCAAACATCCATCTAAGAAAAGAGCATTCAAGGAGGACAGTACACTGACCACACAGGGCCCTCACCGCATCAGTTGCTTCCCCCCCCCCCCCCCCCCCCCCCCCACACACAGAAATGGAAGCTGTCTCATGCCCCCTAACCCACACTCATTGGGTATACCAGTGTCAACTCCAAAGGTTCATATGATGCCCTGTGAGACATCCCGCAAAGCCTAAGCTGGTGTACCTCAAAATATCCATATTATGACATTATGGTGGGCTCACAACCCATGGTATGGGACTTCCCACCTATGTGTATGCTTCCCACCTTGATGCAAAGAATCATCATTCTCTCCTTGGGGGTCCCAGCAGAAGTGGTCAGAAGGAGAGGTGGTTAAGACAGCCTCCCCTTCCATCTCCTGGCCATCTGTTGGACCCATAAGCATGGGGATGCACAGGCATCCACAACCCTGTTGACAATGGAAATGATGGCCCCATGTGTCCAAAAGCACAGTGCCAGCCCACCCAGGGCCCTCCAGTAGAGCCAAAACTATCCTGCATGGACATAGCTGGACACCCCTCTTGGGGGACTAGCCTGTCTGATCCCACTGCTTCCAGGGTTCCCTACTATGTCATGTCATTGATGCCACACCTCAGAAATATCCCCCAGGTAACCACAACTGCCCACAGTTGTCCCTGTCTCCTGACGGCCAACTACACCACTAAGCAAGCCTTGTAGGATGACTTGATCTCAACTGTGAATATTTTACACACACAGGGCACCCTCCAGCAGACCAGCCTGCTGCCACCCAGCCTCAGCTGCACCAGCCTGCTTCCACCCAGCCTCGGCCGGACCAGCCTGCTGCCATCCAGCCTCAGCGAAACCAGCCTGTTGCCCCTGAAGGGACACTGGAGGAGGTTAAGGAGGACCCTGGGCAGTAGGCGTTGCCAGCCCCCCTCCCCCGCAGCAGGAGCATGAAGGGGAGGATATTTGGAGGGACATGGCCCCAGTGGAGGAGGAGGGTTTCTGCCAGGTATTTGTGGCCTGGCTTGGCCACTACTGGAAAAAGGATACTGGGCTAGATAGACCATTGGTCTGACATAGTATGACTATTCTTATGTTCTTAGGAGGAACCTCTTCACCCCCACTGGAAACCACAGCTGGGGAGGCCAAGGAATCCAGCCTCTGCCCCCAGCCAGGAAGAACCCCATCTGCAGCTTCTGCACCAAGATGCTGAAACACAGACAGCCTTCTTGCAGGAGCTACAGGAACAGTGCCAGCTCCTTGAACAACTGGTGGGGCTGCTCCAGAGGAGCAACAAGGATTGCAGGCACCATCAGTGAGGGCCATAGACCGCAATTCCCTCCTCTCTGCCCCCTGTTTCTTGGTTGGTTTGTTAGACTGTGCAAGATAACAATTTTGTCATATGTGAATATTTTGGCACACAAAGGTCTATGTCTGTACAAAATGTGTTCATATCCTGATATTCAAGGCTGATATGTACTGTGATGCCACCACTACTAGGCAAGTGCTAGGAAAGGGAGACTGCAGAACATGGGGGAGGGAGGAAAATTCAGGCCTGTAGTCTCCCTTACCACTCCCTTGTCCCAGATGATGTCTATAGGCTTTGCCCAAACTTAAGCAAGAGGTATCAGCTTCCAGGTCCTGGGGGAGGCTGGCCCCTCTGTTGGTGAGAAGGGCAAAACGATTGTCTGAGAGACGTGCAGGGAATGTTGCTGCTCCATGCACATTTATCTCCCAGACAGATCCATGGCCCAGCTCTTCACCAACTGGGGGGCCAGCCGGCCAATACCTTGCTTCTTAAATGTGCTGGGGAGAGGGGATCCACCACCAGATACCCTACACCCATCAGCTCAGCCAGTATCACTCTGGGGATTATGAGAAGGTCTGGAATGGAGAAGCTGTATAGGTGATGATTCCTTAATTTTGGAACAGTGACCTGGAAATAACAATATAAAGCAGGTCACAGTATGGGGCAGACTGACCACCTACATGGACAAATGCAAAGTGATACACATTGGGAAGAATAATCTGAAGGTAAAATTATGTATAATCATACCTGATAATTTTCTTTCCATTAATCATAGCTGATCAATCCATAGACTGGTGGGTTGTGTCCATCTACCAGCAGGTGGAGATAGAGAGCAAACTTTTGCCTCCCTATATGTGGTCATGTGCTGCCGGAAACTCCTCAGTATGTCGATATCAAAGCTCCATCCGCAGGACTCAGCACTTAGAGAATTACACCCACGAAGGGACACTCTGCCCAGCTCACCACCGCCGAAACGGGGGAGGGGAATTAACCCAGCTCATCCCCACACAAGTGGGGGAGGGGAATCCGTCCAGCTCATCCCCGCGGAGCGGGGGAGGGACACCACACCCGCCGATGCGGGGGGATCTGGCTTATCCTGCAACCGCAACCGCGGGAGGAGCTGACTGACCCTAACACCGCCGAAGCGGGAGGGGTACAAAGCTGCCCTACAGCCGCACGAAGCGGGAGGGAGTGCCGGCAGAATTTATGTCTTGATCTTGCTGATATCATCATCCAAACAATCCCTGAATCTCCAGAGTCCCCACCTGAACAGCCACCAGTACTTGAACCTGCTTTTGAGTGGCCATCCTCACCTCCACCTTCCAGTGTTCCAGAATTTCCACTTCCCTACGTAGATCTTCGTATCCGCCTCATCAGAATCCGCAACTTCGCAGCAGATTTGGAAGAAATTGCTCCGGGCGAACCTGGTTCTATTCACTTTTCCACAGTACAGAATTTGAAGAGCAACATCGGTAAGCTGCTTGACATTCTACATTTGTATTTCCCGAATCAAGCCAGATAAATGCCACAAGTAGTTCCGCCGCTGTTCACTCCAGAGGAACTACTTCCCTTACGGACTATTTCTCTACATAAAGTTCCTATACCAATAGCACCTTTCCCTACCACTCCTGTGAAAGTTTTAATACCACCACCCTCTCCAGTTCTCCGTAGAGAACCAACAGCTGCCAACCTTGCTGCCCTTGACGACATCAAGGACCCAGATCCACCAGACCCACAGAACATTGCACTTTACCCTGTTGATAAGTGTGACTCTGAGCAGTTATCTGAAACCAATTCCCATTGGTCCAACGACTTTGACGGCACTTTTCTGGAAGACGACACCGTTCCAGACGACACCAGCACCCGTACAAGTGTTGTCTCAGCAGCAGTGACGGTGTTACATCAGTACACCCTCTTCTTCTGCTTCCCATCTGCTCGACTGTTTGCTGTTGGACTCGTGTGTATGATCCTACTTTGTATAGGTTTGGTGTTGTTTTTCACTACCCTGTTTACCTATACTGTGGACAGAAACCTTGCAGATCTTTGGATCACTCTTAGTGCCTTTCCCACTGGTAACGTCACCTTACCCGTTGGAAACGCCACGGTACTTGCAACTACTTCGGTACTTGCAACTACCTCAGCAGTGCTTGCAACTACCCCAGCAGTACTTGTTGCTGCCTCGGTGTTTGCAACAACTCCAGTTCCAATAACTACTACTGCAGACTACACAAAGCCCCACCAGTATACCACGTTCACACGCTTGTTCGGACACAAATCCTTTCAAACGATCAATAAGATCAGTCCCAGTGCCATCAGTAATCCCACCCCCTGGGCAGACACATCTGCCACCACAGACTTTTCAACTGGCAATCCTACAGTGCCTATTGAAAACTCTGCAACTACTCCTGTCCGCACTAATTCTCCTATTTTGCATGCTACAAGTGTTCCCAATCATATCAGTAGCTCGGTCCATATTGTCCCCAATCGTACAACTACTTTTGAGGATAATATTACCTTGCCTGAATTACAACCCACCCCTCCTCCTTATCCTTTGGTTCCTGATAGTGACGTTCCTCCTCCCACGAATATTACCTTAGCCACCTCTACTATCCCAGCTACTCGTCCTCCCAGATAGTTCCACACCCCAAGTAACTACCAATATATGTCCCGTGGAAGAGAATCTCCACCATTGTCGCCTTTCAATTTAGGTGAACAGCTAATCCCTATACCTCCAGAATACCTTCTGGATCCTCATGAATTATTATTTCCCCATTGGGACCCCGCTCCAGAAGACAATCCCAATTGGGATCCCCTTACTCGATATCAGACCCTGTGTGAACCTTTACTTGAGAATTGGACACTCGGCCCCAGTCGAACAGTTACTCACACTCTGGTATTGTTTGGAGGAAGTTTGGGTCTACAAGTTGAACAGACCGACGATCTCCTAATAAGACCTGAAACTGGTGACGTAGTAGATTTTTGGTTATTCACATACGCCGTAATTGACACTGATTGGATACCTTTTCTGTTTCTCAGAGAGGTTGGATTGGGACCTCTGGAAATATATAGTCTCTTTGAAGTACCCGATCCCATTGAAAGAGGGGCTATTAGAGTTTACCCCCCATACCCAAGTCACACTTAATGATATATCAAGCCTTGATTTATTTTGGAATACTGATTGTTGTGATAGCAGCTCTTGCTAAGACCCTAGGGATAATTTTGTTGCTTACCTTAACCATTAGTCGTCACTTACCCTTCGTACAATCTTGATACAGTGCTTGATCATGAAAACCACCAACATGAAGTGCTTAACCCTCCTGTTGTGTGTGCTCACCATACCCATGATACAAGGAGCACAGCATCTAGAAAATTTTCTGCAACAATTTACGACCACATACGAAATAACATTACCCACTACCAAGGACACAACCACAATAACCCTTGATGTATGTTCTTATACCATGTGTGGGGAACATCCTGTGCAGCAATATTTGTCAGCTTTTGAGGTATATCTGTGTCCCTTCTCCAATTGCGGAAGTTGGGCACAGGTATGGTGGTATACAGGTTCATGGGTTCCCTACTCAGGTAGTGAGATTCCAGATCTCAAAAAGAGCATTTCCATCATGAAATTGCGAGTGACTGGCCTTTGTCCAATGACCAAATGTAATCAAGTGGCTATCACTTTCAGAGGAGTAACGGCTGTTACATACAGAACTTATTCCTTAGGAATTGATGCCACAGGTAGAGATCCCATTGGAAAATTTAAGATTGTTCCACCCCCCGCCCAACCAGAAAAGAATCCTTTGATGCCGACAAAGATCCCAGAAATAAAGATTCCTTACCAGATTGTGCCGATTAATGATTCTAAAGACTTAGTGGCACTAGAAACAGGATTTGGAGAGACAAACCTGTGGCTCGAATGGGCACATTATACTACGAAGAGTTTGAATGTCTCTAATTGTTATTTTTGTGCCCATGCAAGAGCAGAACCAACCGTAGTTCCTTTCCCTTTAGATCTCCACAATGATCCAGATGGTTTTTGGTGTATGCTAGAGTTACTTCAGGTAACAACTGAAGTGAATAAGTCTTGTCAACATCTTGACGAGCACCACCCCTACTTACCCCCTCGGCTGAGGGTCCCACCCGCATTCAGGATTCCAGATCCAGCTACCAGATATCATACATGTCTGGAACGATATGGGGTGAAAAATACACGGTTTCTGGGAAATTTGACCAATTGTAACACAACCCTAGAAAAAGGAACTCTGCGAAATCTAAATCTCACAGACTTTTCACAGGCTAGAGCAGACATATGGTGGTATTGTGGAACTCGCACTATCCACCACACACTTCACAGAAGTTGGACAGGCAGATGTGCCTTAGTCAAATTGGTAATTCCAATTATAATAGCCTCTTTGCTCCCTCCTCATAGCAGCTCTTCCTCACGAGTGAAGAGAAATGCAATGCCTGGATCTTTTGATGATCGGGTCTATATAGATGCAATTGGAGTTCCAAGAGGGGTCCCTGATGAGTTCAAAGCCAGAAACCAAATAGCTGCGGGATTCGAATCTGCCTTCTTTTGGTGGGCTACTATCAATAAGAATGTAGACTGGATCAACTATATATATTACAACCAGCAGAGATTTGTCAATTATACCAGGGATGCAGTTCAAGGAATTGCAGCGCAATTAGACGCCACTAGCCGGATGACGTTGGAAAACAGATTAGTGCTTGACCAACTTCTGGCAGCAGAGGGCGGAGTGTGCCGGAAAATAGGTACACAGTGTTGCACTTTTATCCCCAACAATACTGCTCCAGATGGATCAATCACCAGAGCTTTACAAGGCTTAACCTCACTGTCACAAGAATTGGCAGAGAACTCTGGTGTTGACACATCCTGGACTGGCTGGTTGGATAAAGCTTTTGGTAAATGGAAGACATTTATCATTTCAGCAGCCACTACTATAATTATAGTGGTAGCAATTTTTGTATTAGTAGGATGTTGCATAATCCCTTGTGCTAGAAGCTTAGTAGAACGCTTAATTGAAACTGCAATAATGAAAAAGACAACCGCAGGACAATATGTCCTGTACGAAAATCTCCTTCCCAACACCACAGGAGATAACACTTTGGACTATCTCCCTCTGAGAAGGACCAATCGCTATGCAAGTGCTAGAGACACTAGAGAGATGTCTGCAACTGTATAATCAGGTAATAGCACACAGGGATACCATATAACCATACAAAGCTTTATAAGATGATGTGATACATGAGAAAATGTTTACATAACCTATACAAATCAATGCAAATGTATACTCAAGATGTAATCAGTATATAACCAAAGATTTTATGATTAATAACAATATATACTCACTTAGGTAAGAATAAGTTAGAACCTGCATACTAATGGGTTGAGAAAAAGTATTGGTATGAAAGAAATGACTGAAGTAGTGCCTATGTTATGATCTGAATCTCAGTAATTTGACCATATCAGGTTTTAGAATAGACTCTGTAGAACAACAGTTTTATAAGGATACCTTCTGGAATGGATGGTACCATGGTACATTAACCCTGGTGTCACCCTATGGGATAGGGTGAAGAGGGGAATGTTAATATGGATTAGAGCTAGAGTGTCCACTGGAATGGTGGTAAGCCAGGTTACAGGACTTTGGTCAGCAGAGAAGCCTTGACTAGGCCTGATAACCCACTAATGGCATAACAGTTGAGAACCTGCAAATGCAGGACTATATGATGAAGTCTTAATAAAACCTGAAACAAATTACAAATTGAATATAGCATACATGATGATAGAATAATAGATAAAAATGGTTTGTAAAATCTAGCTTGTATTCCTATAACATGGCACACAAGTCATAAGATTATATAAAAATAGATTGTGAAACTGGATGTTTCTATAAAAGATAAAGTCAAGATGTTCAGGGTGACGGAAATGATATGAAGTTTTGAAATAGCAAAAAAACAAGAGATGTTTACCGGAAAAGACAGTTGGGTGCAGATGGACACCTGGGGCGGAAAAGAAATGTTTCAAAATAACTAGAACAGGAAAGAGTTGGTACAAGATGATACAAAGAGTAGAAATCAACATCTGCCGGAAATTGGTACAGAGATATTGGGTAATAAGATGGAAAAAAATAGGTACTGCCATAGGCATCTATTGAGATCTTTGCCTATAAAAGAGCAAACATCCAGACAGAAAGGTTAGAAGCTTCTTGAACACTTGACCGACAGCAGAGCTCTGTGCATTTGAACCCAGATGTATGTATTGAACTGAAGACTCTCTCTTGGTAAGAATAAACAAGATCTCATTCTTGAAACCTATCCTTGTCTTTATTTCTATAGGCTGTATTATATGTGCTCTTTCCTTATTATCTACTATGCACAAATAAGCCACACTCATTGAACCACAAAGAGCAGATTAAAACATATATATATGTGGGAACATAAATGGCCCAGGATATACATAGATCCAGAAAGGCAGAAAGCAGTGGTCATGGGAATCAGTTTTGAATTACGGCTCCTGATGCCTCCCCAAAACCAACCTCCCTGGGATTGGAGGGAAACTATAAAGAACCTTTTGGATGAACTTGAGATGTTTCCCCCCCCCCCATTTGGAAGAGTCCAGAAGGGGTCTAAAAGAGGTCTGAAAAAATAGTCTCAATCCAGCCCCGTAAAACGGAGGGGAGAGGAATGCAGCAGCTCACTGTAACACAAACTCGTCTCAACTCTTGAAGAATCCAAGTGAAAGAACTTGAACACGAAGTCTTTCTGAAATAACTGAAGACTAAACTTGAACCTGAAATGCAACCAGAATAAAAACAGAACAGATATCTGGGAGGGGCTATGGATTGATCAGCTATGATTAATGGAAAGAAAATTATCAGGTATGATTATACATAATTTTACCTTCCATATCATCAAGCTGATCAATCCATAGACTGGTGGGATGTACCGAAGCAGTACTCACCCAGGGCGGGACATTGAAATCCCTGACCTCAACACTGAAGCTCCAAACCGGGCCTCCGCCCGTGCAGCCACAGTCAAACGGTAATGCTTGGAGAATGTATGAGCCGAAGCCCAAGTTGCCGCCTTGCATATCTCTTCCAAGGAGACGGATCCGGCCTCTGCCATCGAGGCCGCCTGAGCTCTCGTGGAGTGAGCCTTCAGCTGGATAGGCGGCACCTTCCCCGCGGCCACATAAGCCGCTGCAATGGCTTCCTTGACCCATCTTGCCACTGTAGGCTTAGCAGCCTGCAGACCCTTACGAGGACCTGCAAACAGGACAAACAGATGATCCGATTTCCGGAAATCATTGGTCACTTCCAAGTATCTGAAGATGACTCGTCTCACATCCAGATATTTAAGAGCAGAGTACTCCTCTGGGTAGTCCTCCCTACGAAAGGAAGGGAGACAGAGCTGCTGATTCACATGGAAGCGAGAAACAATCTTGGGCAGGAAGGAAGGCACTGTGCGAATAGTCACTCCTGCCTCAGTGAACTGCAGAAAAGGCTCTCGACATGAGAGCGCCTGGAGCTCGGAAACTCTTCTGGCTGAAGTGATAGCCACCAAAAAGACTGCTTTCAACGTCAGGTCTTTCAGAGATGCCCTCGACAAGGGTTCAAAAGGCGGCTTCTGCAATGCTCTTAGCACCAGGTTGAGATTCCACGCAGGCACCACTGAGTGCAGAGGAGGGCGCAGGTGATTAACTCCCTTGAGAAAGCGCACCACATCTGGCTGCGAAGCCAGGGAAGCACCCTTCAGGCGGCCCCTGAAGCAAGCCAGAGCCGCTACCTGGACTTTAAGGGAACTGAGCGACAGGCCTTTCTCCAGACCTTCTTGCAGGAACGCCAACACTGAAGAAATTGGAGCAGTGAAGGGAGAAAGTGAGCCTGCTTCACACCATGCTGCAAAGATACGCCAAACCCTGGCGTAAGCAGTAGAAGTAGAGCGCTTCCTCGCTCTCAGCATAGTGGCGATGACCTTGTCTGAGAAGCCCTTCTTCCTCAGACGCTGCCGCTCAATAGCCAGGCCGTAAGACCAAAGGGAGAGGGATCCTCCATCACCACGGGACCCTGATGTAACAGGCCCTGCTCCACTGACAGCCGCAGAGGATCGTCGACTGAGAGCCTGATCAAGTCCGCATACCAGGGACGTCTGGGCCAATCCGGACCCACCAGGATTACCCTGCCGGGATGCTTTGCCACCCGGTCTAGCACCCTGCCCAACATGGGCCAGGGCGGGAACACATAGAGGAGCCCTTGTGTCGGCCACTGTTGGAGAAGAGCATCTACTCCTAGGGATCGAGGGTCCCGTCCTCTGCTGAAAAAGCGCGGCACTTGTAAATTGGCCGATGACGCCATCAGATCTAGGCTCGGCTGGCCCCAGCGCTTCATGATGTCCAAGAACGCCTGAGCAGATAGTTGCCACTCTCCGGGCTCCAAGGTATGGCGACTGAGAAAGTCCGCCTTGACATTCATGACTCCGGCAATGTGGGCCGCTGAAAGCTGCTCCAGGTTCGCTTCCGCCCACTGGCAAAGACTCATAGCCTCCTTGGCTAGAGGGGCGCTCTTGGTACCTCCCTGGCGGTTGATATAGGCCACAGCCGTGGCATTGTCCGACAGGACCCGTACAGGCTACAACACCAGTACCGGGATGAACTCCAATAACACCAACCGAATGGCTCTGAGTTCCAGGAGGTTGATAGACCACTTTGCCTCTGCAGGAGACTAGAGCCCCTGCGCTGTCCTTCCCAAGCAGTGGGCTCCCCAGCCCATCAAAGAGGCGTCTGTCGTGACGACAATCCACTCCGGGGTCACCAGAGGCAATCCTGCAGACAACTTGTCTGTCTGCGTCCACCAGCTCAGCGCCTTGCGCACTGCTGGGTCCACGGGAAGGCGCACAGCATAATCCTCCGACATCGGAGTCCAGCGCAGCAGCAGAGATAGCTGTAGTGGTCTCATATGAGCCCTGGCCCAGGGCACTACTTCCATCGTGGCCGTCATAGAGCCCAACAGCTGCACGTAGTCCCAAGCCCGAATAGGAGAGGCTACTAGGAACTAGTCCACCTGAGCCTGAAGCTTGACAATCCGATTGTCTGGCAGGAACACTCTGCCCACTTGGGTGTCGAATCGAACTCCCAGATACTCCAGGGACTGAGTCGGGCGCAGCTGGCTCTTCTTCCAGTTGATGATCCATCCCAGGGAGCTCACAAGAGCAACTACCCGGTCCATAGCTTTGCCGCACTCTGCATAAGAGGGGGCTCGGATCAACCAGTCGTCCAGATAAGGATGGACTTGTACTCCTTCCTTTAGCAGGAAGGCCGCTATGACCCCCATTACTTTGGAAAAGGTCCGCGGAGCAGTAGCCAACCCGAAAGGGAGGGCTCTGAACTGGAAGTGTCGTCTCAGGACTGTAAAACGCAGAAAGCGTTGGAGAGGAGGCCAGATGGGAATATGCAGGTACGCTTCCTTGATGTCCAAGGAAGCCAAGAACTCTCCCGCCTTCACTGCCGCTATAACAGAGCGGAGAGTCTCCATGCGAAAGTGCCTCACTTTCCAGGCCCGATTGACCCCTTGAGGTCGAGGATAGGCCGGACAGAACCTCCTTTCTTTGGAACCACAAAGTAAATGGAGTAACGTCCCTTGCCAATCTGATTTTTTGGCACCGGAACGACCGCACCCAGGCGGATCAGGTTGTCCAAGGTCTGCTGCACTGCCACAGCTTGACCGGAGACTTGCAGGGAGAGAGTACAAACCCGTCTCTTAAGGGTTGGCAGAACTCTAGCTTGTAGCCGTCTCTGATGACTTCCAGCACCCACGCGTCTGAAGTTATAGTGGTCCACTCGCCCAGAAACGAGGACAGCCGTCCTCCAATCTGCACTGGGGCGTGGACCAAGGCCCCGTCATTGGGTACGAGACCCTGGGGGAGGACCGGAGGGAGCACCTCCGGGACGGCGGTCTCTGCGAAAGGAATGCTGCTTGGGGGAGAAATTCCTCTTGAAGGAAGAGGGGGCAGAGGAACCCGACTTGCCCGGGCGGTACCGACGGGCTTCCAGCAACCGTCCTCTGGAGGTACCGGGACGAGTACTAGCCCGAGCCCTGACCTCTGGTAATTTCTTGCCCTTAGACGTGCCGAGATCGGTCACGATTTTGTCCAGCTCGACCCCAAAGAGCAGCTTGCCTTTAAAAGGCAATCTAGCCAGGCGGGATTTAGAGGCGTGATCAGCAGACCAATGTTTCAGCCAAAGCCACCGCCGCGCAGAGACTGTCTGAGCCATGCCTTTAGCTGAGGCTCTCAAGACATCATACAGCAAGTCTGCCAAATAGGCTAAGCCCGATTCCAGGGCCGGCCAATCAGCCCTCAAGGAAAGATCCGAGGGGGAAGCCCGCTGCACCATAGTCAGGCACGCCCTGGCCACATAGGAGCCGCAAACTGAGGCCTGCAAACTTAAAGCAGCTGCCTCAAAGGACGACCTTAAGGCCGCCTCCAATCTTCTGTCTTGGGCGTCCTTTAGGGCCGTGCCACCTTCCACCGGCAACGCCGTTTTCTTAGTCACCGCAGTGAATAAAGAATCCACGGTAGGCCACAGATAGGCCTCACGTTCACTCACAGCCAAAGGATAGAGGCGGGACATAGCCCTAGCCACTTTAAGGCTCGTTTCTGGGACATCCTATTGAGCCGCAATTAAGGTGTGCATGGCATCATGCACGTGGAAGGATCTAGGCGGGCGCTTCGTCCCCAGCATAATGGCAGAGCCAACAGGGGCTGAGGGAGAGACGTCCTCCGGAGAGGAAATCTTCAAAGTGTCCATGGCCTGTAAAAACAGGTTGGGCAAATCCTCTGGGCTAAAAAGCCGCGCTGCAGAGGGGTCATCCGCTCCATCCGAGCGGGGATCTATCTCCTCCAAGGAATCCGCAAAGGACCGTTGGGAGACCTCAGACACGCTGCCCTCATCTACATCGGAGGAGACAAAGTCCTCCAAGGCCTGGAAATCAACCCGAGGGCGTTTACCTCTGGGAACCTCAACCTCTTTATCAGAAGAGGGAGCAGGGGCAGCGTTTTGCATGAGGAAAGCCTGATGCAGCAGCAAAACAAACTCGGGGGAGAAACCCCCCAGACTGTGCACTTCCGCAGCCTGGGCAACAGCCCTAGACGCACTCTCAACCGGCGCTCGCAATAGCGGGGGAGAGACATGCTGCGCATCCAAAATGGTGTCCGGCGCGAAACTCCGCGAAGGAGCCGCGCGGGAAGAACGGCGCTTAACTTTAGCCACTTGTGCCGTCGCCCAAATTAAGGGCGTTCATGGCATTAATGTCTCCAACCTCAAGGGCGGCCCACGAAGAAGCCGTCCGAGCCGCGTGGCCGGCCAAGATGGCGGAGGCGAGGAGCGGGGGATGGGCGTTTATGGCGGGAAAAAAAACCGCCACGCCGGAGGAACGACCGGGACATTCATCGGTCACTAAACTGTCACCCATCAAGGGCGAATCAGGTTGTAAAACCCCCGCATCCCCTCTAGAAGCGCTCCAGCGATCCGGGGAGCGACCCTTTGCGCCCTCGCCCTCCGACGCCATATGCCACGAGGAGAAGAATCGGGGAACCCCCTGCCCGCTATAAAAAGGTAAAATTACCTGCTTGCCGCTCCGAGCTGTAACGAACTGGTGTCCCAGTGAGTAGCTGCAATGAACGTTTAAAGAAACGTCGAATTAAACGCCTTTAAAGACGTTTAAAATTTTTTTTTTTTTTTTTTTTTTTTTTTTTTTTAAACGGAGCCAGCGGGAGGGGGGAGAAAAGGAGGGACCTGGCACCACCAGGTTTGCACTTGCTCAAAAGAGCCCTCAACCCCAGGCCTCAACAAAACCTAAGGATTAGGCTTGGAGGCCTAGCCAGAGCTGCTGCTGTGTGTGACCACCACCTGCTGAGATAGAGAACATACTGAGGAGTTTCCGGCAGCACATGACCACATATAGGGAGGCAAAAGTTTGCTCTCTATCTCCACCTGCTGGTAGATGGACACAACCCACCAGTCTATGGATTGATCAGCTTGATGATATGGAATCATAGTTATCTGATGTTAGTGTCCACCTTAGGAGCCAGCACTAAAGAAAAAAATCTAGGTGTCATTGTAGACAATACACTGAAATCTTCTGCCCAGTGTGTGGCGGTGACCAAAAAAGCAAACAGGATGCAAGGAAAGAGATGCAAAATAAGACCAAGATTATAATGCCTCAGTATCGATCTTTGGTGTAACCTCACCTTGAGTACTGCTTTCAGTTCTAGTTGCCATATCTCTAAAAATATATAGCGGAATTAGAAAAAGTTCAAAGAAGAGTGACCAAAATGATAATGGGGATGGAACGCCTCCCATATGAGGAAAGGCTAAAGAAGTTAGGGCTCTTGAGCTCGGAAAAGAGATGGCTGAGGGGGGATATGATTGAGGTGTACAAAATCCTGAGTGGGGTGGAACGGATGGAGGTGAATAGAGTTTTCACTCATTCAAAAAGTACAAAGACCAGGGGACACTCCATGAAATTGTATGGAAATACTTTTAAAACAAATAAGAGTAAATAGTTTTTCACTCAGACTAGTTAAGCTCTGGAACTTGCTACCGGAAGATGTGGTAACAGTAGTTAACGTATCTGGATTAAAAAAAAAAAGGTTTGGACAAGTTCCTGGAGGAGAAGTCCATAGTCTGTTATTGAGATGGACATGGGGAAAGTCACTGTTTGCCCCGGGTTTCTGCCAGGTACTTATGACCTGGATTGGCTACTGTTGGAAGCAGGATACGGGGTAGATGGATCATTGGTCTGACCCAGTATGGCTATTCTTATGTGCATTGCCATTTAACTCTGTAGCTGTCTGTCTCTGGGAGGGAGGGGAGAGAATCTCAACTCCTTCTACAGTACCTATGCTGTCATGGTGTGAAGGAACGCTGAGATTGATGTGGCTGCATGGTCCATGACAGAAGCATTGGTGGACACTTGGCATGCTGGTCCCAGGGGCGTAGCTACGGGTGGGCCTGGATGGGCCCAGGCCCACCCAATCTCAGCTCAGGCCCACCCAAACGACGACGACTGGAACAGCGACTTTTACCCGAAGTCGCAGCGACGAACGGGCGGGCAGCACTGCGGACCCGGTAGTAAAAGCAACAAGGAGGCAGGTTTGACTCCATCCTTCGCTTCCCTGCCCTCTGCGTCCCGCCTTCCTGTAACGTCATTTCCTTTCGGGCAGGCGGGACGCTGAGAGGGCAGGGAAGCGAAGGACGGAGTCAAACCTGCCTCCTTGTTGCTTTTACTACCGCCGCTTGCCCGCCCATTCGTCGCTGCAATTTCGGGAGTGGAATCGAAGTGAGCCAGCCTATCTCGTCCACTGTAAGTAAGGAAGTAATTTGAAATCATCGTTTCCACTCCCTCGCGCAGCCGTCGCCGTTCACTTGAATGGAGAAAGTGGAGATAAGCAGACTGTTAGATTTAGAAGTAAAACAAAACCATACAACTAGTGAAACAGAGGCAATGTTTTTTTTAGAACTAAAATAAGAGCTAGTTCTAAATCTAAATAATTTTGAATATAGATTATAATATGACACTATTGCTTTTAAAACACTGGACAAGTAAAAAAAACATTTTGGTTGTTTCAATTATTTGACTTACACAACTCAAGATGACTTATTTATACTATTATAAATGGTTTGGCTTTTTCTTGCATGATTAGCTTAAAACAATAAATCTGACGTTAGTTAAAAAAAAACAGCAAGCAAACCTGTGAGCTGCTGAATCCACACTGTCGTTCTTTACAGATGGCTGGGAGAAGCTGTGAAGGGGGAGAGGGGGGGGGACGCTGGATAGAAGGGGAAGGGGATGGACAGAAACAGGATGGGCAGGGGAGAGAGGAGAATTGCTGGACAACAGGGATGGATGGAAGGGAAAGGGGAGAGAGGAAATTTGCTGGAGATGGATGGAGGAGAGGGCAGGGGCGAATGGAGAGTTGCTGGACGGAGCGGAGGGCAGGGGAAGGAGGAGAATTGCTGGACATGGATGGATGAATGGAGGGGGCAGGGGACAGAGGACATTTGCTGGGTATGGGTGGATGGAGGAGAGGGCAGGGGAGAATGGAGAGTTGCTGGACGAATGGATGGAGGGAGGGAGGGGAGAGAAGTCAGGAAGGAGGTGCACATGGAGGGGAGGGAAGAGAGGAGAAATGCTGGACATGGATGGAGTGGAGGGCAGGGAAGAGAGGAGAAATGTTGGTCAAGGATGGAGGGAAGGAAAGACAAAGAAAGGAGATGCACATGGATGGAGGGGAAGGGAGAGATGAGAAATGCTGGACATGGATGGTGGGAAGACAGAGGAAGTAGATGCACATGGATGGAGGGGAGTGAGGAGAAATGCTGGATATGGATGGAGGGAAAACTGTTGAGTTTAAGGGCTGGTTTGGAACACGTTGAGGGCAGATACTGAAACTCGAGGAAGGATAGGGACAGGGCTACAGATGGTAGACAGGATGCATAAGGACACAGGAGGATGGTGAACATGGTGAGAGAAAAACTATCAAATGGAAAGAGGACACTGCATAAAACAGAAGACACTGGGACCAAAGCGAATAGATCAGACAACAAAGGTAGAAAAAAGTATTTTATTCAGAATTTATTAATTGGAATATGTCAGCTTTTGGAAATGTGCATCTGTGATATTTTGCATGTAAGTTTCAATTTTTCTGGTATTGCTGCATGCTGAGTCTGACTTCTTAACTTTCCAGTTCAGTATTTTGCCTTCATATTTTCTTATTTCTAGTTCCATGTGTCATGTCTGTTGTGTCATGTGTTTTTCATGTGTGATCAAGGTGCAGTATTCTGATAGCGTGTAGTATTTGCAGCCCTTTTTGTTTTGCTTTTTTTTTTTCACGAGGTAGTGTATTGGTGTTTTAGAGCCTAGTGTAATTACAGTTCTGCCTTTTCAAGCATAAGGTTGTAGCTCATCCTGTCCTTGGAATTAGTGCTGTTATGGTTTAGTAAGGATATGAGTGTGTTTTTGCACAAGTTTGTGTATAGCATTTTGCAGTGGAGAGATTGTGGGATAATGTAATTACATTTAAAAATATCAATTTTTCCATTAAGTATGTATGTGGTTATACTGATGCAGGGCAGCTGTTGGGCAGACTACTTAATCCATCATCAAGTGAATTCTAAGGCATTATTTTGTAGGATCCCAAGAGACACTACGCATACTTATATAGACAGTGCGTGCCCACCCATATTAGCTCTGGGCCCACCCAAAATCTCAGGTCTGGCTACGCCACTGGTTAAGAGTAACTACTTTCAAGTTAACCATGATCAATGCAGTTGTTATTAATAACAGTTTCATAGCTAATACACACCTCACCGGTCTCCCAGCCTAACCGGCAAAGTCCAACTCTCCTTCCAATTATCAACCATATAATTCTCTTCAGATCATCCCTCTTACCCCATCCTCCCCTTTTCAAGGCCATTGCCCCCAGACCTGTGGACATCCCATCTCCTCCCCTCATTCCATTCTCGCTCTCCCACAAACACCACACATTCGCTTCCACATTCTTCCCCCTTCCACCCTCATGCCCCCTTGTATCAAAGGCACAACCATATCCCCCCAACCCCCCCTCCCCTGGCCCAACCCTCCCCTCATCCCTGCCCACCACCCTTCCCCTCATCTCCGAACATCCCTTCCCTCTCTCCCCCTCCCCACATCCCTTCCCTCTCTCCCCCTCCCCTCCCTGTATCCCCTCACCCACAACCAACCACATCCTACATCTACCGAGAGACTCAGCCCCAGACCCCTCCCCCAATCCCGCTGCCTTCAAGTCCATACCATCACGAACTCCCCATTCTCCCAACCTGTACCCCAACTATTTAATATCAAACAAACAAATCAAATCTCCCCCAACAGCCAGTAATCTATATTCCCCAAACATATAACATGGGCTCTATACTGTTCCCTTTCCTGCCCTCAATAATGTCTGTACCCATGTTGCGCCGTCAGTCTCCCTAGGTCCAACCCTCCCTTAGTTAGAAACAAAGAATTTTGCCGGCCCTATACTCATGTCCTTTCTATGTCCATGTCCTGGGCTCCATCTCCACGCATTGACACTTCACCTCTCCAATCTCACCGGTTTATGGGGATCCACGCCCTTGATCATCTTGCCCGCTGGCATTAAGCTTCAGTAAAAATGCGTTGGCCTCTCCTGCATCTTGGAGAAACACCGGCTGACCTCCTTGCCAAACTCGCAGTCTTGCCGGGTACAGGAGAGTGAATTTCACTCCTTTCCTATGCAGCGCTGTGCACCTGGGCGCCATGGCTCTTCACTGTGCTGCAACTCTTGCTGAGTAATCATTAAAAAGGAGCACTCGATGATCCTCACATTCCAGGGTGCCTTTAGCTCGAAACGCCTTCATGACTCTCTCCTTCGACAGCCAGTTTGTAAAGTGTGCAAAAGCCATTCTTGGTTTAGAATTTGTCTCTCCTTTCGCTTCAATTCTGTGAACCCCGGCGGTCACAGCAGAAAACATCCTGTCTCCCCTCCAGGCTCAGAGCTTCCGGCAGCCATGATTCAAAGAATTTATACAGGTTAGCGTCTTTTACTGATTCCGGCAGCCCCACTACTCTGAGATTATTTCTACGGCTGTGATTTTAGTACATAAGTACATAAGTAATGCCACACTGGGAAAAGACCAAGGGTCCATCGAGCCCAGCATCCTGTCCACGACAGCGGCCAATCCAGGCCAAGGGCACCTGGCAAGCTTCCCAAACGTACAAACATTCTATACGTTAGTCCTGAATTGTGGATTTTTCCCAAGTCCATTTAGTAGTGGTTTATGGACTTGTCCTTTAGGAAACCGTCTAACCCCTTTTTAAACTCTGCCCAGCTAATCGCCTTCACCACGTTCTCCGGCAACGAATTCCAGAGTTTAATTACGCGTTGGGTGAAGAAAAATTTTCTCCGATTTGTTTTAAATTTACTACACAGTAGTTTCATCGCATAGCCCCTAATCCTAGTATTTTTGGAAAGCGTGAACAGACGCTTCACATCCACCTGTTCCACTCCACTCATTATTTTATATACCTCTATCATGACTCCCCTCAGCCGTCTCTTCTCCAAGCTGAAAAGCCCTAGCCTCCTTAGTCTTTCTTCATAGGGAAGTTGTCTCATCCCCGCTATCATTTTAGTCGCCCTTCGCTGCACCTTTTCCAATTCCACTATATCTTTCTTGAGATGTGGCGACCAGAATTGAACACAATCCTCAAGGTGCGGTCGCACCATGGAGCTATATAATGGCATTATAACATCCTCACACCTGTTTTCCATACCTTTCCTATTAATGCCCAACATTCTATTCGCTTTCCGAGCCGCAGCAGCACACTGAGCAGAAGGTTTCAGCGTATTATCGACGACGACACCCAGATCCCTTTCCTGATCCGTAACTCCTAACGTGGAACCTTGCATGACGTAGCTATAATTCGGGTTCTTTTTTCCCACATGCATCACCTTGCATTTGCTCACATTAAACGTCATCTGCCATTTAGCTGCCCAGTCTCCCAGTCTCGTAAGGTCCTTCTGTAATTGTTCACAATCCTGTCGCAAGTTAACGACTTTGAATAACTTTGTGTCATCAGCAAATTTAATTACCTCGCTAGTTACTCCCATCTCTAAATCATTTATAAATATATTAAAAAGCAGCGGTCCTAGCACAGACCACTGAGGAACCCCACTAACCACCCTTCTCCATTGTGAATACTGTCCATTTAACCCCACTCTCTGTTTCCTATCCTTCAACCAGTTTTTAATCCACAATAGGACTTTTCCTCCTATCCCATGACCCTCCAATTTCCTCTGCAGCCTTTCATGAGGTACCTTGTCAAACACCTTTTGAAAATCCAGATACACAATATCAACCGGCTCCCCTTTTTTCTTGCTATTCGATTCGTTCTCTTAGTTCCGCTGCCTCTTTTTGCAATGCAGTGATTGTGAACACCATGGCTCGTGCTTCATCCTCACCAACTGACACCCGCTGCTCCACCTCCGATATTCTCCGCGAGTGATTATCAAACTTTTCATTAATCTTGTCCACAGCCGATTGTAGTTTGTTTAATCGATCATCCAATGCTGCCATGACTGACCTCGATATTTCCTGTGCCCATTCAGTTGTCTGCAACAGAGTCGGACTCCGAGTCTGGGTGCGCTGAGGTTCTGCCATTTTCTCAGGGCCTGTCCTTCGCGGGGTATTCACTTTTCTTTGTGCCCTCGTGGGCATACCTCGAATCACCACCCCCTGAAAACTTCACAACAAAGTCCTTTCAGGTACAGAACAATGCAGTTGATAAATTGGGGTGTTCGAAGTGGGAGATTCCTGGGAGTTTTAGCAGATTTCAGCAGGTATTGAGGGAGCCACTCTTTTCAGCTTCCTCTCAAGTAGCAGGCATCATGTGACCCCCCCCCCCCACTACTTATCATTTCTATAGCGCTACTAGATGTACGCAGTGCTGTACACTTGAACATGAAGAGACAGTCCCTGCTCGACAGAGCTTACAATCTAATTAGGACAAACAAGAGATAAGGGAATATTAAAGTGAGGATGATAAAATAAGGGTTCTGAACAAGTGAATAAGGGTTAGGATTTAAAAGCAGCATCAAAAAGGTGGACTTGTAGCTTAGATTTCAAGACAGCCAGAGATGGAGCTTGACGTACCGGCTCCGGAAGCCTATTCCAGGCATATGGTGCAGCAAGATAAAAGGAACGGAGTCTGAAGTTAGCAGTGGAGGAGAAGGGTGCACATAAGAGAGATTTACCCAGTGAACGGAGTTCCCAGGGAGGAATGTAGGGAGAGATGAGAGTGGAGAGGTACTGAGGAGATGCAGAGTGAATGCACTTATAGGTCAATAAGAGGAGTTTGAACTGTATGCAGAAATGGATAGGAAGCCAGTGAAGTGACTTGAGGAGAGGGCTAATATGAGCATAACGACACTGGCGGAATATTAGTCGTGCAGCAGAATTTTGAACAGATTGAAGAGGAGAGAGATGGCTAAGTGGGAGACCTGTGAGAAGCAAGTTGCAATAGTCTAAGCGAGAGGTGATAAGAGTGTGGATGAGAGTTCTCGTAGTGTGCTCAGAAAGGAAAGGGCGAATTTTGGTGATATTATAGAGAAAGAAACGACAGGTTTTAGCAGTCTGCTGAATATGTGCAGAGAAGGAGAGGGAGGAGTCGAACATGACCCCAAAGTTATGAGCTGATGAGACAGGAAGGATGAGAGTGTTATCCACAGAAATAGAGAATGAGGGAGGAGGAGAGGTTGGTTTAGGGGGAAAGATAAGACGCTCAGTCTTGGTCATGTTTCGTTTCAGATGGTGCTGAGACATCCAGGCAGCAATGTCAGACAGTCAGGCTGATACTTTGGCTTGGATTTCAGCTGAGATTTCTGGTGTGGAGAGGTAGATCTGGGAGTCATCAGTGTAAAGATTATACTGAAAACCATGGGATGAGATCAGAGTACCAAGGGAAGAAGTATAGATGGAGAAAAGAAGAGGTCCCAGGACAGATCCCTGAGGTACACCAACTGACAGTGGGATAGAAGTAGAGGAGGATCCACTAGGGAGGTGATGGCGAACCTATGGCACACGTGCCAGAGAGGGCACGCAGAGCCCTCTCCATTGACACGGGCACCATCGCTGGTCCGCCCACTCTCCCTCCCTCCCAGCACCAGTTTGGCATCCCTCCCGCCCTCCCTCCAACCAAAGAAGCATCAGGGCCGCCCGCCCGCCCTCTCAGCACCAGGAACCCCCCTCCTCCTTTGAAATTTAAAAAGCGTACCGTCCTACTCCTCGGGGTTAAGGCGGCGTGCGTCGGCAGTGGCAGCACAATGCGTGTTCTTCGTGCGGCGCACCTTCGGCCTTCCTTTCTGTCTCTCAAGCTCTGGTCCCACCTATAGGGCGGAACCAGAGCTTGAGAGACAGAAGGGAAGACCGAAGGTGCGCCGAGCGAAGAACATGCGCTTCGCTGCCGACGCACGCTGCCTTAACCCGAGGAGTAGGACGGTACGCTTTTTAAATTTCAAAGGAGGAGGGGGGTTCCTGGTGCTGGGAGGGCGGGCGGGCTGATGCTTCTTTGGTTGGAGGGAGGGCGGGAGGGAGGCCTGGTGCTGGGAGGGAGGGAGGCAGGCCTGGTGTTGCGTGGGTGGGAGGCTTCGTGCTGTGTGGTGCTGGGTGGGAGGGAGGCCTGCTACTGGGTGCTGGGTGGGAGGGAGCCCTGATGCTGGGTGGGAGGGAGGGAGCCGTGATGTTGGGTGCTGGGAGGGAGGGAGCCCTGATGTTGGGTAGGAGGGAGGCCTGATGTTGGGTGCTGGGTGGGAGGGAGGCCTGATGTTGGGTGCTGGGAAGGCCTGATGCTGGGTGCTGGGAGGGTGGGAGCCCTGATGTTAGGTGCTGGGTGGGAGGGAGGGAGCCCTGATGTTGGCTGTACATGGGTGGCTGGAGGGGAGGGTGGCTGGACATGGGTGGCTGGAGGGGAGAGGAGGATAGCTGGACATTTGTGGCTGGAGGGGAGTGGAGGGTTGCTGGACATGGATGGAGGGCAAGAAAAGAAGAAGAAAGGAGGAAAGTAAAGAAATAAATGGAAAGGAAGCCCTGGAAACGGATTTAAGAGGACAGATAGCAGCAGATTCGGATACTGGGCCAGCATGATCAGAAAAACAAAGTCACCAGACAACAAAGGTAGAAAAAAATCATTTTATTTTCATTTTAGTGTTTGGAATATGTCCAATTTGAGAATTTACATCTGCTGTCTTATTTTGCACTGGGTATACTGGAGCTGTAACATAATGAGTACCGGCACTTTGCGATAAATAATTCGATTTTGGGTTGCTGTTTGGGCACTCAGTCTCTGAAAGGTTCGCCATCACTGCACTAGGATATACACTAAAGGTACGCTGGGAGAGATAAGAAGAAAACCAGGAATGAACAGAGCCCTGAAATCCAAGTGAGGACAGCGTATCAAGGAGTAGGCTTTGATCAACAGTGTCAAAAGCAGCAGATAGATCAAGAAGGTGATATTGAAAACTGTGGGCTGAGATCAGAGCACCAAGGGAAGAAGTATAGATGGAGAAAAGGAGAGGTCCTAGGACAGATCCTTGAGGTACACCCACTGAGAGCGGGATAGAGGAAGAGGAGGATCCACCAGAGTATACACTAAAAGTACGCTGAGAGAGATAAGAAGAAAACCAGGAAAGAGCAGAGTTCTGAAATTTGATATTGAAAACTGTGGGCTGAGATCAGACCACCAAGGGAAGAAGTATAGATGGAGAAAAGGAGAGGTCCTAGGACAGATCCTTGAGGTACACCCACTGAGAGCGGGATAGAGGAAGAGGAGGATCCACCAGAGTATACACTAAAAGTACGCTGAGAGAGATAAGAAGAAAACCAGGAAAGAGCAGAGTTCTGAAATCCAAGTGAGGACAGCGTATCAAGCAGTGGCGTAGCCAGAAGTCAATTTTTGGGTGGGCCAACAGGTTGGATAGGTGGGCACTAGACAGTGGTTTGCTGGTAAATGTTTAACAACAGGCTCTCTTCCCGGTCCACCTCTGCGCCCCCCTCCCCCCCCCCCCCCCCCCCGTCCACCTCCCCTCAAAATTGCAGAGCTGGCTATAGCCGGGGAGAGAGCCTGGGGGGGGGGGAGGCAATGCATTACTCTCGCCAGGAAAAATTTTTTTAAATGATCCCAGGTTCCAATCTAATTCATGTTTAATGTCTTGGTCGCGTCATGGATATAACTAACTGTGAGAAGGATCGGACCTTGTAAAAGCTAAGTAGCCGCTATGTATTAACTTTACAAATGCCCATTATAAGTTAAAAATTCAACAAAATAGAAAAAAAGAAAAAAAGAATTAAATATACGTTGGGTATAGGCTGCTTTATATGTGTGGTGGTGTTGCCGATGATGAAGCAATCCAGCCCCCATGAGCTCCACATATAATAGAGCCGGGGGCTTCTTGAGGCAACATCTTCCTTAATCAATTGAGTGTATTTTTGTCAGTAAATTGAGCTGATGATATTTTCTATACATCTCCTCCTTTTTTGTATTTATTATAATGTGGGATAATATACCATAAATAAGTAAATAAATAAATATAAACTTTTAATGTTGAGCACCTGATTCTCAAAGTGGACATATTCCAAACACTATAATGAAAATAAAATGATTTTTTCTACCTTTGTTGTCTGGTGACTTTGTTTTTCTGATCATGCTGGCCCAATATCTGATTCTGCTGCTATCTGTCCTCTTAACTCCGTTTCCAGGGCTTCCTTTCCACTTATTTCTTTACTTTCCTCCTTTCTTCTTTATTTCTTGCTCTACATCCGTAAGTAAAAGCTGGGTCCTCCGCAGACTTGACTGTCCAGTGGATCCAGCTTCTGCCTACTTTCTCTATCCATGTGCAGTTTTTCTCCTTTCTTCCTTTTCCCTCATATCACCTCCTTCCTCTCTCTTCCCTCCCCTCCATTCATGTCAGCATTTCTTCTCTCTCCCTTCCCCTCCATCCATGTGCATCTCCTTCCACTGTCTTCCCTCCCCTCCATCCATGTCCAGAATTTCTTCTTTCTCCCCTCCATCCATGTGCATCTCCTTCCTGTCTTTCCTTCCTTCCCCTCCACCCATGTCCAACAATTCTCTCCCTGCCCTCCCCTCCATCCACCCATGTCCAGCAACCATCCTCTCTCCACTGCCCTTCTCTCCATCCATGTCCAGCAACTCTCTTCTACCTCTCCTCCATCCACCTATGTCCAGCAACTCTCCTCTCCCCTGCCCTCCCCTCTATCCACCCATATCCAGCAACTCCCCTGCCCTCCATCCATCTATCCATCCATATCCAGCAATTCTCCTCTCTCCCCTGCCCCCCTCCATCCATCCATATCCAGAATTTCTCCTCTCTCCCTGGGCCTTGTCCTCCCATCCATGTCCATCGATGCTCCTCTCTCCCCTTTGACCATCTCTCTCTCATTCCCTCTCCAGCACTCCCATTCCCCCCTCTGTCTCTACCTTACCCAGTCTCCTAAATTCCTCCCCCATCTTTCACCCACTTCATTAGTCCCCCATTCACCATACTCTGTACTCACCACCCCTCCCAGTCCCATCCGTCTCCTGCTCTTTCCCTCTGCTCACCACCCCTACCAGTCCCATCCTTCCCTCTGCTCACCACCCTCTGCTGAATAAAGAATGACAACGTGGATGCAGGCAGCACAGCAGCTCACTGGTTTGCTTGCTGTGTTTTAAGTGAATGGCGACGGCTGCACAGGAGAGTAGAAACAGAGATTTTAAATGGCTTCCTTCTGTAGTCGCAGCGGCGAACTGGCGAGCGGCGGCACTAAAAGCATAAAGCAGCCAAGCTCTTCGATTCCGTCCTTCGCTTTCCTGCCCTCTCAGCGTCCCGCCCGCCCAAAAGGAAATGACATCAGAGGAAGGCGGGATGCTTAGAGGGCAGGAAAGCGAAGGATGGAATCGAAGGGCTTGGCTGCTTTATGCTTTTAGTGCCGCCGCTCGCCAGTTCGCTGCTGCAAGTCTGGAGAGATCAGCTGGGTGGACGGGCCTGGGCCCACCCAGGCCCACCCGTAGCTACGCCCCTGGTATCAAGAAGTAGGCTTTGATCAACAGTGTCAAAAGCAGCAGAAAGATCGAGAAGGATGAGGATAGAATAGAGACTGGCCAGGAACAGATCATTGGAGACTTTAGCAAGCGCTGTTTCAGTTGAATGAAGGGGGCAAAAGCCAGATTGAAGTGGATCAAGAATAGCTTGAGATGAAAGAAAAGGCAACAGCGGTGAACAGCACGTTCAAGTATCTTGGATAGGAAAGGGAGGCGGGAGATGGGGCGATAGTTGGTAGGACAGTTAGGGTCCAATGAAGGTTTTTTAAGGAGTGGTGTGACTACGGCATGTTTGAAGGCATCAGGAACAGTCGCAGTGCTCAGTGAAAGATTGAGGATATGACAGATAAAAGGGATGACAGTAGGAGAGATAGTGTTAAGTAGATGGGTGGGAAAAGGATCAGAAGAACAGGTAGTTAGTTTCGAGGAGGAAATAAGATGTGTTGTTTTCTCTTCAGTGATTTCAGAAAAGGAAGAAAAGGAGGCACGGGTTGGAGGGTTGAGAGAATGGACTAAGGGAAGGAGACCTGGTTGAGAATTCAAGTTTAATCTTGTGAACCTTATCATGAAAGTACTCAGCCAGAGTCTTGGCGGAAATTGAAGGGGGGGGGGGGGGGGTTGGAATTGAAGGCACTTTGAGGAGAGAGTTCAGTGTGGCAAAGAGACGTCGAGGGTTTGAGCCAAGAGAATTTGTCAACTGGATGTAATAGTCCTCTTTGGCAAGTACAAGAGCACACTGGAAGGAGGTCAGCAAGAATTTGAAATGTATGAAGTCAGCATGGGCACGGGGCAGAGCGGGCACAGGAACATAGGTAGTGGATTCTAGAGGTCAGCCAAGGCTGGGGTTTGGTACGTTTTACAGAACAGGGAATGGGAGGAGTGAGATTATCCAGAGCAGAGGAGAGAATAGTATTATAGGAAGAGACAGCCTCATTGACAGACTTGGATAACATAGTGGTAGAGAACAGATTTGAAACACTGGAGGACAGAGTAGAAGGGTCAATAGCCTGAAGATTCCTAAATGTATTGGTTAAGATTGGACAGCACTGGGGAGGAGGGTGTTTAAGTGTGAAAGTTATCAGATGATGGTCAGAGAGGGGAAGAGCTGAGGCACAGAAACTGGAGAGTGAGCAGTTTGAGAAGAGGATAAGATCAAGACAGTGGCCATTTTGGTGAGTAGGGGCAGTGGAGCACAGTTGAAGATTGAAAGAGGATGGTAAAGCAATAAACTGAGAAGCATAAGAGTCAGAGGGATCATTAGCATGAATGTTAAAATCCCCAAGAATGAGGGAAGGAGATGAAGGTTCAAGAAAGAAGGAAAGCCAGGCATCAGTCAGTGAGAAAGGAAGAAAGAGACTTATCAGGAGGTCAATAAAGCGAATGCTACATACCTGTAGAAGGTATTCTCCGAGGACAGCAGGCTGATTGTTCTCACAAATGGTGACGTCCACGGCAGCCCCTCCGATCGGAGATCTTTCTAGCAACAGAGTTTGCTTGTTCTCGCGTGCTCCCGCGATGCGCACATGTGCGGCCGTCTTCCCGCCCGAAATCGCTCTTGTTTGCTAGTCCCGTACCAAGCAAAAACAAGACAAGGGAAGACACAATTCCAAAGGGGAGGTGGGCGGGTAGGTGTGAACAATCAGCCTGCTGTCCTCGGAGAATACCTTCTACAGGTATGTAGCATTCGCTTTCTCTGAGGACAAGCAGGCTGCTTGTTCTCACAAATGGGATATCCCTAGCCCCCAGGCTCACTCAAAACAACAAACATGGTCAATAGGGCCTCGCAATGGCGAGGACATAACTGAGATTGACCTAAACTTTTCCAACTAACTGAGAGTGCAGCCTGGAACAGAATAAAAATGGGCCTAGGGGGGTGGAGTTGGATTCTAAACCCCAAACAGATTCTGCAGCACTGACTGCCCGAACTGACTGTCGTGTCAGGAATCCTGCTGAAGGCAGTAGTGAGATGTGAATGTGTGGACAGATGACCACGTCGTAGCCTTGCAAATCTCTTCAATAGTGGCTGCCTTCAAGTGGGCCACTGACGCCGCCATGGCTCGAACACTATGAGCTGTGACATGACCCTCAAGAGTCAGCCCAGCCTGGGCATAAGTGAAGGAAATGCAGTCTGCTAGCCAATTTGAAATGGTGCGTTTCCCCACAGCCACTCCCCTCCTGTTGGGATCAAAAGAAACAAAAAGTTGGGCGGACTGTCTGTGTGGGCTTGTCCGCTCCAGATAGAAGGCCAATGCTCGCTTGCAGTACAATGTGTGCAGTTGACGTTCAGCAGGGCGGGTATGAGGACGTGGGAAGAATGTTGGCAAGACAATTGACTGGTTCAGATGGAACAACGACACCACCTTCGGCAAGAACTTAGGGTGAGTGCGGAGGACTACTCTGTTATGATGAAATTTGGTATAAGGAGCATGAGCTACCAAGGCTTGCAGCTCACTGACTCTGCGAGCTGAAGTAACTGCCACCAAGAAAATGACCTTCCAGGTCAAGTACTTCAGATGACAGGAATCCAGTGGCTCAAAAGGAGGTTTCATCAGCTGGGTGAAAACGACATTGAGATCCCATGACATTGTAGGAGGTTTGATTGGGGGCTTCGACAAAAGCAAACCTCTCATGAAGCGAACAACTAAAGGCTGTCCCGAGATCGGCTTACCTTCCACATGGTAATGGTATGCACTAATCGCACTAAGATGAACCCTTACAGAGTTGGTTTTAAGACCAGACTCCGATAAATGTAGAAGGTATTCAAGCAGGGTCTATGTAGGACAAGAACGAGGATCCAAAGGCCTTGCCATCACACCACACAGCAAATCGTCGCCAGAGGAAAAAATAACTCCTCTTGATAGAATCTTTCCTGGAAGCAAGCAAGACTCGGGAGACACCCTCTGACAGACCCAAGGAGGCGAAGTCTACGCTCTCAACATCCAGGCTGTGAGGGCCAGAGACCGAAGGTTGGGATGGAGGAGCGCCCCCTCGTTCTGTGTGATGAGGGTTGGAAAGCAGTCCAATCTCCACGGTTCTTCGGAAGACAATTCCAGAAGAAGAGGGAACCAGATCTGACGAGGCCAAAAAGGAGCAATCAGAATCATGGTTCCCCTGTCTTGCTTGAGTTTCAGCAAAGTCCTCCCTAACAAAGGAATGGGAGGATACGCGTACAGGAGACCTTCCCCCCAAAACAGAAGGAATGCATCTGACGCGCTTTCCGATGCTAGTCCGCCGTGGGCCTGCAGCCTGGAACAGAACTGAGGGACCTTGTGATTGGTCTGAGTGGCAAAGAGGTCCACCAAGGGGGTGCCCCACACTTGGAAGATCTCGCGAACCACTCTGGAACTGAGCGACCACTCGTGCGGTTGCATGATCCTGCTCAATCTGCCGGCCAGACTGTTGTTTATGCCTGCCAGATACGTGGCCTGGAGCCACATGCCTAACTGGCATGCCCAATGCCATAAGCTGACAGCTTCCTGACACAGGGGGCGAGATCCGGTGCCCCCCTGCTTGTTGATGTAATACATAGCAACCTGGTTGTCTGTCTGAATTTGGATAATTTGATGGGACAGCCGATCCCTGAAAGCCTTCAGAGCGTTCCATACTGCTCGCAACTCCAGGAGGTTGATCTGTAGACCTTGTTCCTGGACGGACCAAATCCCCTGGGTGTGGAGCCCATCGACATGCGCTCCCCACCCCAGGAGTGACGCGTCCATGGTCAGCACTTTTTGCGGCTGAGGAATCTGGAAGGGACGTCCCAGGGTCAAATTGGATCGAATTGTCCACCAATGAAGGGACAGGAGAAACCTCGTGGACAGACGGACCACGTCCTCTAGGCTCCCAGCAGCTTGGCACCACTGGGAGGCTAGGGTCCATTGAGCAGATCTCATAAAAAGGCGGGCCATGGGAGTCACGTGAACCGTGGAGGCCATGTGGCCGAGCAATCTCAACATCTGCCGAGCTGTGATCTGCTGCGACGCCCGCACCGAGGAGACAAGGGTCAGCAGATTGTCGGCCCTGGTCTCTGGGAGGTAGGCACGGGCCGTCTGGGAATCCAGCAGAGCTCCTATGAATTTGAGTTTCTGAACTGGAAGAAGGTGGGGCTTTGGATAATTTATCACAAACCCTAGCAGCTCCAGGAGTCGAATAGTCACCTGCATGGACTGCTGAGCTCCTGCCTCGGAGGTGTTCTTTACCAGCCAATCGTCGAGGTAAGGGAACACATGCACTCCCAGCCTGCGCAGAGAAGCCGCTACTACGGCTAGGCACTTGGTGAATACCCTGGGTGCGGAGGCGAGCCCAAAGGGTAGCACACAGTACTGAAAATGCCGTGTTCCCAGACGAAATCGAAGATACTGCCTGTGAGCTGGCAGAATCGGGATGTGCATATAGGCATCCTTTAAGTCCAGAGAGCATAGCCAATCGTCCTGTTGAATCATGGGAAGAAGGGTGCCCAGGGAAAGCATCCTGAACTTTTCCTTGACCAGAATTTGTTCAGGGCCCTTAGGTCTAGGATGGGACGCATCCCCCCTGTTTTCTTTTCCACAAGGAAGTACCTGGAATAGAATCCCAGCCCTTCTTGCCCCGGTGGCACGGGCTCGACCGCATTGGCGCTGAGAAGGGCGGAGAGTTCCTCTGCAAGTACCTGCCTGTGCTGGAAGCTGAAGGATTGAGCTCCCGGTGGGCAATTTGGAGGCATTGAGGTCAAATTCAGAGTACCCTAGCCGGACTATTTCGAGAACCCACTGATCGAAGGTTACAAGAGGCCACCTTTGGTGAAAAAATGTTAACCTCCCCCCGACCGGTAGGCCGTCCGGCACAGGCACTGGAACGTCGGCTATGCTCTGCAGGAGCCAGTCAAAAGCCCGCCCCTGACTTTTGCTGGGGAGCCGCAGGGTCCTGAGGCGCGCGCTGCTGACGAGAGCGAGCGCGCTGGGGTTTAGCCTGAGCAGCAGGCTGGCGGGAAGGAGGATTGTACCTAAGCTTGCCGGAAGAATAGGGAACTGTCCTCCTTCCCCCATAAAAACGTCTACCCGAAGAGGTAGAGGCTGAAGGCGGCCGGCGGGAGAACTTGTCGAAAGCGGTATCCCACTGGTGGAGCTGTTCAACCACCTGTTCGACCTTGTCCCCAAAAACATTGTCACCCCGGCAAGGGGCATCCGCAATCCGCTGCTGGATTCGATTTTCCAGGTTGGAGGCACGCAGCCATGAGAGCCTGCGCATCACCACACCCTGCGCAGCGGCCCTGGATACAACATCAAAAGAGTCAAAAACCCCCCTGGCCAGGAATTTCCTACACGCCTTCAGCTGCCTGACCACCTGCTGAAAAGGCTTGGCCTGCTCAGAAGGGAGCTTGTCGACCAAGTCCGCCAACTGCCGCACATTGTTCCGCATGTGTATGCTCGTGTAGAGCTGGTAGGACTGAATCTTGACGATGAGCATTGCAGAATGGTAGGCCTTACGCCCAAAAGAGTCCGAGGTTCTAGAGTCTTTGCCCGGGGGTGCCGAAGCATACTCTCTAGAGCTCTTGGCCTTCTTGAGGGCCAGATCCACCACACCAGAGTCGTGTGGCAACTGAGTCCGCATCAACTGCGGGTCCCCATGGATCCGATATTGAGATTCGATCTTCTTGGGGATGTGGGGCGTAGTTAAAGGTTTCGCCCAGTTCGCCAGCAACGTCTTTTTGAAGACATGATGCATGGGTACTGTGGAAGATTCTTTAGGTGGCGAAGGATAGTCCAAGAGCTCCAGCATCTCAGCTCTCGGCTCATCCTCCGTGACCATGGGAAAGGGAATTGCCGTAGACATTTCCCGGACAAAGGCCGCGAAAGAGAGACTCCGGAGGGTGACCGATGCCGGTGCTTCTTTGCCTTCGCACGACGCATGGCATCGGTACCCCCCCGGTACCGAAGAGGAAGACGTCGAATCCAAACGCTTCCTCGGGTCCGGGTCCGAAGAGGGTCGATCCCGGGGGAGCTGTACCGCGGGAGCCCTCGAGACAGGCGGAGACCTGCTCATGGGCTCACCGCCACCAGCAGGGGAATGGACAGCCTTCATCTGCACTCCAGACATCGAAGCACCCTGCGACGACATCCTCAGGAGGAACGATCCCGGTCTCGCAGCTGCACCCGACGATGACCTCGATACCGAAGGCCTCGATGTCGATGCTGGTACTGATGAACGCGGTACCGAAGTTGATGATGGGCGCGGTACTGAAGACTCTGATGCCGAGGACCGCGGGACTGAGGATGTCGTCGCGCCGGATGAAGCCCCGAACAAACTGTTCCACTGGGCTAATTTCGCCGCCTGAGTTCTCCTCTTCAAAAGAAGACAGAGATTACAGGCCTGAGGACGGTGCCCAGCCCCCAGACACTGAAGGCAAGAAGCTTGCCTATCAGTGAGAGAGATTATCCGGCCGCACTGGGTGCACGGTTTGAAGCTGCTGGAAGGCTTCGATGACATGGGCGGAAAAATCTCACTGGCAAAATCGAAGTCCGCGATGGTGAAAAAAGGGGCACCAAAAGCTCACCAAAAAACGAACGGGCGGCGAAAAAAGCCGCAATCGACCACGAAAGAAAACTTACGGGCCAACACTAGAGATAAAGGAAAAAAGTTAGAAAATTTTAGCAAAAGACCGCGAATCGCGAGGGATCTCCAAGGGGCGCGGAGCGACCGAAAAAACAGCCATCCCGAGCCGCGGAAAAAAGGAGACTAGCGAACACGAGTGATTTCGGGCGGGAAGACGGCCGTGCATGCGCACATCGCGGGCGCGCGCGAGAACTAGCAAACTCTGTTGCTAGGAAGATCTCCGATCGGAGGGGCTGCCGTGGACGTCACCATTTGTGAGAACAAGCAGCCTGCTTGTTCTCGGAGAAATGACTGCTACTCAGAGAGGCATAGGAGCAAATAGACAGATGGAGTGGACTTCGAAGGAAGAAAAACAGTGAGACTGAGGTGGAAGAAGAGGTTGATATCTACAAGAGGATGAAAGCCCTGCCCCTCTTTCTCTCTCTACCCCCAATCACCCACCATGCAGTAGTCTCTCTCCCCCTATCCAGTGTTGTCCCATCTTTCTCTCCCCATCTAGGCTTGCCCCATGTTCTCTCTCTCCTTTTCTCTTTCCCCTGTTTTTCTCTCCCTCCCCACCCATCCTGTTACCCGGTTTCTTTCTCTCTCCTCTTCCATGTATTGACATCAAGCAGCACAATTTCTACTACTTACTACTACTTATCATTTCTTTAGCGCTACAAGGCATATGCAGCACTGTACAGCATACACAAAAAGACAGTCCCTGCTCAAAGAGCTTACAATCTAGATAAGACAGGTAAACAGACAGAACAATAAGGGTAAGGGAATAAAGAGGTGAGGATAAAAGGACAGGGCAAGTGAGTAGTGGTTAGGAGTCAAAAACAGTGGTAAAGAGGTGAGCTTTAAGTTTGGACTTGAAAACGGCCAAAGACGAGCTAGACGTACAGGCTCGGAAAGTCTATTCCAGGCGTGAGGTGCAGCAAGATAAAAGGAACGGAGTCTGGAATTAGCAGTAGAGGAGAAGGGGACAGATAAGAGAGATTTATCTACAGAACGGAGTACCTGAGGGGGGGGGGGCATAGGGAGAGACAAGAGTGGAGAGGTACTGATTGAAGAGGAGAGAGATGGCTAAGAGGTAGGCCGGTGAGAAGCAGGTTACAATAATCAAGATGAGAGGTGATAAGAGTATGGACAAGGGTTCTGGTAGAGTGCTCAGAGATGAAGGGACGGATTTTGCTGATGTTATAGAGGAAGAAACAACAGGTTTTGGCAATCTGCTGAATGTGAGCAGACAAGGAGAGAGAGGAGTCAAAGATGACCCCAAGGTTACGAGCTGATGAGACAGGGAGAATGAAAGTGCCATCCACAGAAATAGAGAAAGGAGGGAGAGGAGAGGTAAGTTTAGGGGGAAAGATGAGAAGCTCGGTTTTGGCCATGTTAAGTTTCAGATGACGTTGAGACATCCAAGCAGCGATATCAGATAGGCAGGCTGAAACATTGGTCTGGATGCTGGTTGAGATTTTGGGGGTAGTCATCAGCATAGAGATGGTATTGAAAGCCATGTGATGATATCAGAGAGCCAAGGGAAGAAGTGTAGATGGAGAACAGGAGAGGACTGAGAACAGAATCTTGAGGCACACCTATTGGTAGAGGGATAATTTCCTCCCTCCCTTCACTTGCAGCTCTGCTAGCCCGTGCTAGTAAATAATCCAAGAAGACACTCAGGACCACAGCTCTCTACTATTACTTATTTCTATAGCGCTACTAGACATAAGCAATGCTGTACACTTGAACATGAAGAGACAGTCCCTGCTCAACAGAGCTTACAGTCTAATCAGGACTAACAGGACAGCTCTCTGCCTACCACTTCCTGTTCTGGCTCTGGAAGTTTACATGAGGGGAGGTGGGACCGGCACAAGAAAAAGTAGCATTAGGGTCTGGGTTTAGGTTTGTGAAGGAACAGGCGGTGAAACCAGCGGTCCCATGTGTCTTCTTGGGTTATTTATTAGCATGGCCCATCAGAGCTGCAAATGGAGGGGGGGAGGGATGAAAATTGTGCTGCTTGATGGGAGAAAGAAAGAAACTGGGTAATATGGGATGACTGTATTAAGAACATAAGACTAGAATATAAGAATAGCCATACTGGGTCCATCTAGTCCAGTATCCTTCTTCCAGCAGTGGCCAATCCAGGTCACAAGTACCTGGCAGAAACCCAATTCATAGCACCGTTCCATACTACGAATCCCAGGGCAAGCAGTGGCTTCCCTCATGTCCATCTGTTCTGACCTTGCCTGGCTCACTGACACAAACTACTCAATATGTCACGTTTGTGACTGCTTTCCTTGTGGGTGCTCTCCTTGCCCTCTGGTGGCCAGAACTGGTGGCTGCTATGGACTGTTTTCTGCTGTCTTCCATGTTCCAGACTTCAGTGAGTCCGGTCCGGATTTTCCAGATTGCCAGTCTTGCTCTGCTGGGTTGTTCTGGAACAGCACCCTTACTTGGCTGGTGATTTACTGCAGCTGTGGGTCAGCTGCTGAGGGGCTTATTAGCTTCTGTGAGCCTTGCTTGCCTTGCCTTGGTATCAAAGGTCATCCATGAGTTCCTGGTGGTTTGTTGGAGTTCCTCTGAAAGTTTCTGTCACGTTTGTGGCCGTGACCACCCTCATACTTACCCTGTTTCTGGGAGTCAGTGGCTGTACTGGCTTCTGCTTGTCTCTGTGTCTGTCTCTGTCTTAGTTTCTCTCTGGCTCTGTGTGCTGATTGCCCTACTGAACCTCACCTGTGTGGGCTATGCCTCTTCCAAGATGGCTGCCGCCTCTTCCTCCTTGCCAGTTTCCAAGATGGCTCCCGCTGTTCCTTCCTATGGAATGACTGCTTTGTGTGTCAAGCCTCTGTTTGGTTGCAAGGTGATTGCTGCAGCTGTGGCTCTGGTCTTGATGGGCTTTATTAGTCACCTGAAGACTACAGTCCTGGCCTTTGCATTGCCATTCCCTCCGCAGTGCTTTAGGTCCCGAGGTTAGTGTGCTGTTAGCACCGTTTGCTTTCCTTGTCTTTTGCTCTGTGGGTTTTCAGCCCTTCTGTGTTTTGCTCTGTAGATTCCCTGCCCCTCTGTGTTTATTGCGCTATGGGCTTCCTGCCCTTCTGTGTTTAGCGCTTCGTGGGTTTCCAGCCCTTCTGTATTTTTTGCTCTATGGGCTTCCTGCCCTTCTGTGCTTATCGCTTGTGGGTTTCCAGCCCTTCTGTGTTTTGCTCTGTAGATTCCCTGCCCCTCTGTGTTTATTGCGCTATGGGCTTCCTGCCCTTCTGTGTTTAGCGCTTCGTGGGTTTCCAGCCCTTCTGTATTTTTTGCTCTATGGGCTTCCTGCCCTTCTGTGCTTATCGCTTGTGGGTTTCCAGCCCTTCTGTGTTTTGCTCTGTAGATTCCCTGCCCCTCTGTGTTTATTGCGCTATGGGCTTCCTGCCCTTCTGTGTTTAGCGCTTCGTGGGTTTCCAGCCCTTCTGTATTTTTTGCTCTATGGGCTTCCTGCCCTTCTGTGCTTATCGCTTGTGGGTTTTCAGCCCTTCTGTGTTTTGCTCTGTAGATTCCCTGCCCCTCTGTGTTTATTGCGCTATGGGCTTCCTGCCCTTCTGTGTTTAGCGCTTCGTGGGTTTCCAGCCCTTCTGTATTTTTTGCTCTATGGGCTTCCTGCCCTTCTGTGCTTATCGCTTGTGGGTTTTCAGCCCTTCTGTGTTTTGCTCTGTAGATTCCCTGCCCCTCTGTGTTTATTGCGCTATGGGCTTCCTGCCCTTCTGTGTTTAGCGCTTCGTGGGTTTCCAGCCCTTCTGTATTTTTTGCTCTTTGGGCTTCCTGCCCTTCTGTGTTTATCTCTGTGGGTTTCCAGCCCTTCTGTGTTTACTGTTCTGTGGGTTTTCTGCCCTTCTGTGTCCATTGCTTTGTACCTGCCTACTGCCAGAACCCGGACATTCCCTGCCTGTCTGCCTTGCCATCGCCGAGGGGCCAGGGGGCCCTCCTGGACCTTCATTCCTGCGGTTCCTGTAAGCCCTACCGGCTGCCAGAACCTGAGGGCTCAACCCGAGGGGGAAGGCAGTCAAGTGTAGGTGAAGCCTAGGTCCGGTCCGGGTTCCAGTCCAGCGGGTTTCTCTCCTGTATGTTCCAGTCCGGTGGGGCCACTCCAGTGTGTCCGGTCCAGCGGGCCCCACTCCAGTGCGCACCCGTCCGGTGCGTTCCAGTTCCGAGTATTCCTGTGTCCTCCAGTCCGGGGGATTCCAGTCCAGGTGTTCCGGTTCGCTGGGCAGTGCCTGCAGTCCCTGCCGTTGTGCTTACCCAGTGTTGGTTGGTGGGTTTTGCCTGCTGCTGTCGCTCCTCGTCAGCAGCCCAAGGGCTCACGTTTGCTCCAGAGCCCGGTCCCGCGGGCTCAGAACCTGACGGAACCTGACAGAATGCAAAGGCCATGAGTCCGGCAAGAACCCCCGCCCAGCTGACCCAGCTGGGGTCCAGCTCCATCGTTGTTCTTGATCCTTCTATGACTCTTCATCAGTATCGTGGGAAACTTTTGTCTCATCCTGTTTTAAAGAAGACCCCTGAAGCGGCAGCTGAGAGAAAACGTGTCCGGTGGCTTGGAATCGCTGAAAACCCAGTTTCAGATATAGACCCTTTTATCACGCTCTCAGAGTATCGCCGCAGCCTGGTCTTGAATCCAGCTTTGTGGGATACTCCTGAAGCTGTCGCAGAGAGGAGACGTCTTGGGAATTCCATGCTCTGGGCCCAGCAGGGGTCCAGTCCCATTCAAGCAGCGCGCCCAGACAAGCCTCTGAATCCAGTCCGAGCAGCACGTCCAGCCAAGCTTCAGAGTCCAGTCCGAGGGACACTTCTGACCGAGCCTCCGGTGCCAGTCCAGATGGCGCCTCCACGCAAGCCTCGGACCCCAGTTCAAGTAGCGCTGCCTCCTAAGTCACTGAGTCCAGTCCAGGGGATGCTTCATACTGAACCTCCAATTCAAGTCCAAGTAACGATGCCACTTAAGGCTCCGAGTCCAGTCCGAGGGAGGCTTTCGATGGAGCCTCGGATTCCTGTTCGAGTGGTCCTCCAGGTCGAGCCTCCAGTCCTCGTTCAACTGGCACGCCCTCTGAAACCTCTGAGTCCAGTCCGTGGGGTGCTTCTGACGGAGCCTCAGATTCCTATGCAAGTGGCGCTCCAGGTCGAGCCTCCAGTCCTCGTTCAAGTGGCACGCCCCTTGAAGTCTCCGAGTCCAGTCCGTGGGGTGCTTCTGACGGAGCCTCAGATTCCTGTGCAAGTGGCGCTTCGGGTCAAGTCTCCGGTTCTTGTCCAAGTGACCCGTCCAGTCAAGCCACTGAGTCCAGTTCGAGGGGGGCTTCTAACCAAGCCTCCGGTGCCAGTCCACAGGGTGGTTCAGGTGGCACCTCCGCTTCCAGTCCTGAGGGCACCTCCAAGCAAGCTCCGAAGTCCAGTTCGAGGGGCGCTTCGGATCGAGCGACCGATCCCTGTCCAAAGGGTGTGTTCTGCCAAGCCTCAGTTAAAGTCCAGTTCGCGGGGCGCTCCCAGCCAAGCTCCTGAGTCCAGTTTGAGGGGCCCTGCCAGTCAAGACTCTGATTCCAGTCCGGGTCCCAGTCCCGGTTCAACTCCTGCTCCGAGCTCCAGTTCCAGCCAAGATGCTGACCCTGCTCCTAGCTCCAGTTCCAGCCAAGATGCTGAGTCTGTTCCAAGTTCCAGTTCCAGCCAAGATGCTGACCCTGCTCCTAGCTCCAATTCCAGCCAAGAGGCTGAGTCTGTTCCAAGTTCCAGTTCCAGCCAAGATGCTGACCCTGCTCCGAGCTCCAGTTCCAGCCAAGATGCTGACCCTGCTCCGAGCTCCAGTTCCAGCCAAGATGCTGAGTCTGTTCCAAGTTCCAGTCCCAGCCAAGATGCTGACCCTGCTCCAAGCTCCAGTTCCAGCCAAGATGCTGAGTCCGTTCCTAGTTCCACTTCCAGCCAAGATGCTGACCCTGCTCCGAGCTCCAGTTCCAGCCAAGATGCTGAGTCCGTTCCTAGTTCCACTTCCAGCCAAGATGCTGAGCCTGCTCTGAGTTCCAGTTCCAGTCAAGCTCCTGACGCACGCCTGGGTTCCAGTCCCAGTTTGCTTTTTGACTCTAGTCCGGGTCCCAGTCCCGGTTTGCTTCCTGAGTTCAGTCTGGGTTCCCTCAGAGAAGGGTTCCTTTTGAACATGGCTCTTCTTGATGCATCCAAGTTCCTGAGTTGGCCCAGCGGTGATTGGAAGGAGCCTCCTGTTGACAAGTTCCGCTCCTGTCTGCCAGTTTGGAACTTCTTTGTGACTTCCAGTCCAGTGATCTATGTCGGGCTTTTGAGACCCATCAGGAGGTTTCACCATAGTTACCCCTGGACACCTGAACTCCTCAGGGGGACCGAGAGGGGGGTCTTGAGGAGGGGGTACTGTCACGTTTGTGGCCGTGACCACCCTCATACTTACCCTGTTTCTGGGAGTCAGTGGCTGTACTGGCTTCTGCTTGTCTCTGTGTCTGTCTCTGTCTTAGTTTCTCTCTGGCTCTGTGTGCTGATTGCCCTACTGAACCTCACCTGTGTGGGCTATGCCTCTTCCAAGATGGCTGCCGCCTCTTCCTCCTTGCCAGTTTCCAAGATGGCTCCCGCTGTTCCTTCCTATGGAATGACTGCTTTGTGTGTCAAGCCTCTGTTTGGTTGCAAGGTGATTGCTGCAGCTGTGGCTCTGGTCTTGATGGGCTTTATTAGTCACCTGAAGACTACAGTCCTGGCCTTTGCATTGCCATTCCCTCCGCAGTGCTTTAGGTCCCGAGGTTAGTGTGCTGTTAGCACCGTTTGCTTTCCTTGTCTTTTGCTCTGTGGGTTTTCAGCCCTTCTGTGTTTTGCTCTGTAGATTCCCTGCCCCTCTGTGTTTATTGCGCTATGGGCTTCCTGCCCTTCTGTGTTTAGCGCTTCGTGGGTTTCCAGCCCTTCTGTATTTTTTGCTCTATGGGCTTCCTGCCCTTCTGTGCTTATCGCTTGTGGGTTTCCAGCCCTTCTGTGTTTTGCTCTGTAGATTCCCTGCCCCTCTGTGTTTATTGCGCTATGGGCTTCCTGCCCTTCTGTGTTTAGCGCTTCGTGGGTTTCCAGCCCTTCTGTATTTTTTGCTCTATGGGCTTCCTGCCCTTCTGTGCTTATCGCTTGTGGGTTTCCAGCCCTTCTGTGTTTTGCTCTGTAGATTCCCTGCCCCTCTGTGTTTATTGCGCTATGGGCTTCCTGCCCTTCTGTGTTTAGCGCTTCGTGGGTTTCCAGCCCTTCTGTATTTTTTGCTCTATGGGCTTCCTGCCCTTCTGTGCTTATCGCTTGTGGGTTTTCAGCCCTTCTGTGTTTTGCTCTGTAGATTCCCTGCCCCTCTGTGTTTATTGCGCTATGGGCTTCCTGCCCTTCTGTGTTTAGCGCTTCGTGGGTTTCCAGCCCTTCTGTATTTTTTGCTCTTTGGGCTTCCTGCCCTTCTGTGTTTATCTCTGTGGGTTTCCAGCCCTTCTGTGTTTACTGTTCTGTGGGTTTTCTGCCCTTCTGTGTCCATTGCTTTGTACCTGCCTACTGCCAGAACCCGGACATTCCCTGCCTGTCTGCCTTGCCATCGCCGAGGGGCCAGGGGGCCCTCCTGGACCTTCATTCCTGCGGTTCCTGTAAGCCCTACCGGCTGCCAGAACCTGAGGGCTCAACCCGAGGGGGAAGGCAGTCAAGTGTAGGTGAAGCCTAGGTCCGGTCCGGGTTCCAGTCCAGCGGGTTTCTCTCCTGTATGTTCCAGTCCGGTGGGGCCACTCCAGTGTGTCCGGTCCAGCGGGCCCCACTCCAGTGCGCACCCGTCCGGTGCGTTCCAGTTCCGAGTATTCCTGTGTCCTCCAGTCCGGGGGATTCCAGTCCAGGTGTTCCGGTTCGCTGGGCAGTGCCTGCAGTCCCTGCCGTTGTGCTTACCCAGTGTTGGTTGGTGGGTTTTGCCTGCTGCTGTCGCTCCTCGTCAGCAGCCCAAGGGCTCACGTTTGCTCCAGAGCCCGGTCCCGCGGGCTCAGAACCTGACGGAACCTGACAGTTTCCTTTGTGTTGGACCCTGCCTGTTCCTGGACTTTGACTTTGCTTGCTTCCTGTGCCTGTGACCCTTGGCCTGGACCTGGACTTGGCTTTCCGCCTGCCTATAGACTCTGGTTAGTTTATGGATTACCCGTGGTTGCTGCCGGCCCCTTTGACCTTGCTGTGCTACTGAATAATGTTTACTGTCTACTATTAAAGCCTCTTCTAGTTATATTCTGGGGTTCCTGCCTGTTGTGTTCAGCACTGCTTTCTGCTTGGGTGATTTGCCTGCCGCTGCCGCTCCTCGACAGTGGCCCAAGGGTTTACAAACCTAGTTCCTGCTTTGAGAACGTGACACAATAATTACTGTGGATTCTTTTGGATTCGTATTAGGTAAATGAGACTTTTATTAGAGGTTCATTATTGTCTAAGATACACAATGATTAAGATATATACACAATGATTAAGCTATATACCTAAAAAGAAACAATACCTATAAACAATCATTACATCACTGATCACTACATCCAAGCAAAGCTAGGAGTTTCTAGACCAGGAAAAGAAGCAATAATACACTATACATACATCGCTGGTCCTTAATCTCTATATCCAGGCTCTTATCAACAGCTGGGGGGGCCCTGTTCACAGCAAAAGCCAGGAGTTTCTTTGACCAGGAAATATAGTTCTCTGCACAGTACGTACAGTATGTTACTCAAAGACGAGCTCCCGATTTCACTGGCAAAAATTCCCCTTTTTATTAGGCTTAGAACTCATGTTCAGAGCTAAGGAAAATTACAGCATGCTTGAGAATTATTCTGTTTAGGTAAACAGTTTTTCAGTCCAGGTGGCCAGTCTGAACTCGGAACAGGCTCCACCTCTCCCTTCACATACCAAATTAATTAAAGCTGTGTCTTATCTTCTTCCAAATTTCACACAAACAGAATTACTTCTAAATCAAAAATACAGACCCCAAGTGCACTTGTCGGTCAAAGCAGAGTTGAAAAACAATCTTTAAAATCTTCCATTACACCATCTCAATAAAAAAAGGTATAATCTTATTTTTTTTCTGTGTTTTGTTTTATTTCTATTTATTACCTTTAAAAGTGAACTATCACGGCTACCACACCACTTTACCCAAGAATGCCTGGAATCATTACTATTTCATTTAAGCTATCACCGTTCCAGGCATCTACATTGCTGTTTTAGCTCTAAAAAGAAACATCAAACCAAGATAAACTCTTCTGCCTATGAATAAACCATACAGTATGTCTAGAGAAGCGATTGAATCTAAAGTACCTTGTACATGGACGTATTATTCCACACTGTAAAATCTGGGATATTTATACAACTTGACGATTTTCTCTTCATGGCCCATAGGATTGTTCTTAGTCATGTCTTTGTGGTGTACTGCCTGCTCCATCGGTCCTGCTGAGATTGATAATTATAGTAGGGGATGGGTTGGGATAGGAGGAGTGGGGGTTCTTCTGTTTATAGAAAATTATGGTATACATGTACTACAGCTCTCTGATGTTCTTAACTTGCTTTTTACTGTTGTGGTATTGCATTGTATTTTCATTGAATAAACAAAACTTAAAAAAAAAAAAGAAATTAGACCTCTGAGCATGTGACCCTGCCTATGTCAGGTTCTTATACATGAATAGTGCTGTGAACTGGGTGGCGGGCAATGATGGACACTTACCTTGCCAGGATGGATGTGATCAGTCTTCACGCTCTAAGGGAGATATTTATAGGGGGCAGGTGGTGATGGCGACGTTTGAAGAGATGCCTCCTGTGCCTCTGGCCCATCTCCTCAGGAGAGTAATAAGGCTCTCTTCTGAAAGACATCCTTGTGAGTAATGAATGTTCCTCCACATGCAGAGCAATATATGGACGTGTTGCATGTGGAGGTAATGTCCTGCCATTGCCACAGGGACATGCAATGGTGATGGACTTTTGAGCAGGTTATTTTCTGTATATCAGCAAACATTTCTGATGGCTTTGTATGTCCTTTTGCAAAATGTTTACTTGTGGTATTTTCGAATACTGGATCACCTTTATCTATTTTTCCATTATGGGCTTTTGTTTTTATACATTTTGCAATAACTGTTTATCTTGCTATTTGGATGTCATATTGAAAATGCCCCTCCAAGTGGTTCTATGAAACTTTGAAACTGCTTATTAACGAAAAATTCTAATAATTTAGCCGTCCAAGGTATACTCACGTATTATCCATAAAGACTCCAGTATCTATTTATTGGGTGGTGACATCTAACTTAGAATCCAGCAGTTTAAGGGGTCCTTTTACTAAAGTGCACTAATGGATTTAGCGTAAGCCTATTATATTCCTAAGGGCGTCTTCTCATTTAGCACGCACTAATTGCTAGCGTACGCTAAATCTGTTAGTGAACCTTAGTAAAAGGACACTTTTGTTTATAGTCAGGATTATTTTTCCCTATGTATGTCACACTGCACTTGTACACATTACATTTCATCTGTCATTTCAATGCCCTGTTTCCTAGTTTCACAAGATCTCTCTGCAAATCTTCACAATCCTCAGTTATTTTAATGATGTTGAACATTTTGTAACATCTGCAAATTTCACCTTATTCATGTTAAGCAGTTCAGATCCGAATAAAGACCCTTGGGACAGCCAATTAGTGACTCTTTCCAAGAGGATAATTTAATCTCTGTTTTCTTTTACACAGTTTGCAAACCATAACATATGGCCTCCTAATAAGTCAAATGCACTATATCAACTGACTCACCTTTAACTACCTCCTCCCTATTCATCAGGCAACTTAACAAAGGTTTATTCATAAGATATTCTTCTAATTATAATGGATCAAACAAAAAAAAGTTCCCCTTGCAATGACAACAAGCATCCTGCCCTTCCTTAGTTCTTATTCCTTTTTTTTTTCATTTTTTCTTATTTGTTCTTTTGCTTTCTCCTTCTAGAATTATTGTAAACTGCTTGGCAGCACTACGGTGCAATCAGTATATAAATAAATTTCTACTGCCCTTCTCTGAATCTTTCTAGTTGCACTATATATAACCTTTCTGAACTAGGGAGTCTAGAACTGTAACTTAGGAAACCTTAAAAAAAAAAAGGACCTCCAGCTGCCAAAACTTTAGCCTTTAATCCTAGAAACATTTTCCTCCTAAGCTGCAGAACCTCAGCCACGAGGGAAAATTTGAATTCTCTGACCAGAAAACAGAAATTCTTTCTTATTTAAGTAATACTTCAAAGTCATCAATTTGTCATTCACAAGGGAGAAAGTGACCAGGAGAATAACACAAGAGGAAATTACATCAGAAGAACTCTCAAGGCTGCCTCTCTTGAAGGAGTCAAACCCCCCGCATAATAACAAATATTAATATCTTCACATTTAAGAATAACAAGCACTTGCTTGAAATATCTAAGCAAAAGTATCTCGGCTGATAGTAATCTTGTGATTAAAAAAATTAAAAAATCTAAAGTTTCTGGCTCACTGAATTTCCAAGCCTCTTCAGCCAAAATGAGTGAAGAGGGTATCCATGGTATCTCACATGGAGTCTCTTATCCAATAAAGCAAATTTTTTGTCCAAATCTTCCAACATTGTTACAGCATCTTCGGAGAACTGACACAATTGTCCTAGTCACCACAGACCATACATCCTTTAAAGCAGGGGTTCTCAACCCAGTCCTCGGGACATACTTAGCAAGTCAGGTTTTCAGGATACCCACAATAAATGCATGAGAGAGATTTGCAAGAATTATCTCCCATGGTATTCAAATTTATCTCATGCATATTCATTGTGGGTATCCTGTAAACCTCACTGGTTAGGGTGTGTCCTGAGGACAAGGTTGAGAAACCCTGCTTTAAAGAAATCTCTTGCAAGGACCCATCTGTCTTTTGCATCTCAAAAACTGGATCACACAATAGGCTTCAACAGTGGAGCATGAGGACCTCTGGACTCAGGAAATTTGACATACTAGTTGCTACATTCTCCGTTCTCGCTGCCAGATAGGAACTCTTTGGTTCTATCAGTTGTAAGTCCGACACCCAAAGTTAGGCACCGATAAGGTATAATATGCCCCCTAACGTTTGGGAATGGCCATGATCCACCCAGGCCCTCCCATTGCCAAATTCCCTTTTGGGTTGCGTGTGGGAAAAGTTATGCACGCAGAGGACATCTACATACAACTCCAATTAAGTACTTGTTAACACCAATTAAGCGTCTAAGTGGTGCTTGTTATCGCCCATTAATCAATTGAATTGCACGCCGATCTCAGATCCATGCGCAAATTCCAGTGCTCAACTTTGAGCAACCTATATACAATCCAGGGGTGTGTGGCTCCTTTTGTACTCTTTATACAATACAGGTGCACATTAAGGTGGCCCTTTTTTACGTTGCAAACATCTGCATACCCAAGCTATTTAAAATGACACCCTGTGGAGGTAAAATTTTAACTGCCCATATGGGTGAAAATGAAAAGTACATATTATTATTCACTCCATAGACTGGGCAAGACCCTGAAGAAATGCTTGAAGGGACTTGTCTGACCAAACCAGTTGCAAATCTCCTCCAAGGAGGCTGATCTCAGGTGGGACCCTTCAGATTCAGCTCATCCTGGGCATAAGTAAAGGAGATGCAATCTGCTAGCCAACTGGATAGTGAGTGTTTACTGATTGCAGCCTCCATCCTATTGAGGTCAAAAGAAACAAAAAGATGGGTGGACTGTCTACGGGCTTTAGTGCTCTCCAGATAAAGACCAAGGCTCTCTTGCAGTTCTTCATTTTTATCTTGGATTACTAGTAAAGAAGATTTTCTATAAAATAAAAATACTAAGAAGGTTAAAAAATCTTCTACCTGAAGGTAGTTTTAGGAAGATTATTCAAGCTCGTCTAATGCTACTATTTGATTATTTTAAGTCACTATTTTTAGATAATCCAAATAATATGCTGAAATCATTACAACTAGCACAGAAAGCAGCTTTGATCATATTTCACCAGTATTACAGTCATTACACTGGCTACCTGTTATACAACACATACAGTTTAAAATCCTTACTAAAGTTGGCAACAAGTTTGAGAGTCAGCAGAAAAGTCTTTACTGGATGTTCCCTCATTCAGGGGCCCTTTTACTAAGGCGCATATGCACGTCCTACACGCGTCAATTTTGAACTACTGCTTGGCTACCACGTGGCCTGGGCAGTAATTTCATTTTTTACACATGTCCACTAAGCGTGCCAGAAATTTCTCAGTACATGGAGCTAACTGGGCAATAATCAGCATTGTACACGCATAGAACATTACCGCCCAGTTAACGTGTGAGACTTTACTGCTAGGTCAATGGGTGGCGGTAAGGTCTCAGACCCAAAATGGACACGCGCCAATTTTTATTTTGCCGGATGTCCATTTTTGTCTAAAAAAGAAAAAGGCCTTTTTTGCAGGCACGCTGAAAAATGGACCTGCGCACATCCAATACACGCGTCTACACCAGTGCAGGCCATTTTTTGGCACACCTTAGTAAAAGGACCCCTGAAACATATTCAACTGGAGGAATATAGATCTAGGATGTTTTATGTAGAAGGGGCACAATTGTGGAATACACTACTGGAAAGTTTGCATAATATGAAGAACTATCTACAATTCCGGAAGCAATTGAAGACATTTTTGTTCCAACAAGCTTTCTCTGGAAAGGTGTAGGTTCAACTAAGAGCCATAAAGTACTGAATAGTCTATTCTGTTTATTTCAGATACATTTTAGTTGTGATATTGTGTTTTGTTATAATTTTATGAATGATTGAGTTTGTAAATTGCCTAGCACTGTGGATAGTGTGGTACTGAAACTGTGAAAGTAAGTACTTTCACCAGGAACAGCATGAGGGTTTATGAAGAATTTTGGTAGGACAATTGACTGGTTATGATGGAACTAGACACTATCTTAGGAAGGAACTTGCATGCGGAGAACTATTCTGCTATGATGAAATCTTGTGTACGGTGAATCTGTACTAGGGCCTGGAGCTCACTCACCCTTAAAGCTTAAGTGACCGCCAAAAAAAAAAAAAACTCAATACCTTCCAGGTCAAATACTTAAGTTGACACATGTCAAATGGTTAAAAAGGAGATTTCAACAGCTGGGTACCTAGATGGTATGTCAAGGGTGTGATGTGTACAGTCAAAGCTATGTGGTCTACCTATCTCAACATCTGCTGAACTGATACCTGCTGGCTCCGATGAACTTGCAGCACTATGAATACCAATGCATCCATTTGTTGATCTGGAAGAAAAGGTCCAGCTTGAGCCATTTGTTGCCTAGAAAGAAGATGTGATGGGGTAATTTATTATCAACCCTAATAGCTCCAACACCTGAATAATTCTTTGCATTGATTCTTGATTTCTTTTCCTTGATGTGCTCTTGACCAGTCAATCATACAGGTAGGGAAACGTGTGCTGCAAGAAACATTGTGAACACTTTTGAGATGGATGTAAAACCAAACAGCAATATGCAATGCTGGCAGTGGTGTTTCCCTATTCAAAATCTGAGATAGCTCCGGCGAGCAAGATGCATACCTCCAGAAAGCATAGTCAATTGTTTTCCTGAATCATGGAAGTAGAGTGCCCAGGGAACCATCCTGAACTTCTGGCTCAGAGCCCTTAGGTCTAGGATGGGACCAGGAAGTATTTATAGTAAACTCACTTCTCCTTTTTCCCCTGGTGGCACAAGTTTGACTGCTCTGGCCTGTAAAAGGGACAAGAGCTCCTTCATAAGTAATTTCCAGTGCTGAGAGCTTAATCTGGATGATCTTGATGAGCAATTTGGGGGGGGGGGGGGGGAACTTTTCACCGGTGAAGGGTGTAGCTATCTGGACTATTTTGAGAACCTACTGGTTAGATGATACAAGGGGCCACCTTGCTGGGAAAAATCTCAGCTTCCCTCCTGCCAGAACAGATACTTTTTACTGCAGCTATGCTCCTTTGAAGTCAGTCAAAAGCCCTGCCTGGGACTTCTAAGCTCTCTGCTGCCATTGATGAGGTGGGAGCTCCGAGCAGGTTAGGATGAATTAGAGGAAAGAGTGTAACTACATTTGTGCAAGTAGTAGGATTTCCATTGCCCAGTCAAGAACCTCCTAGAAGAAGAGGTTGCAGAAAGAGTGGGTGTGACAGTGACTTGTTGGTATCAGTATGTTTCTTAATGAGGTCCGTTATCTCCTCCACCTTGTTATTATGGGATGTCCACATGCTTCTTCTGAACTTCTAATTCTAGGTCTGAGGCACGCAGCCAGATGAGTCTGTACATCCAGATACCCATGGCAGAGGCCCTGGATGCCACATCAAAAAGCATCATAGGTTTCCCAAGCCAAGTGCTTTCTACACTCCTTCTGCTTAGCTACTAGCTGCTGGAGCTCTGCAATTTTCTCAAGTGGAAGAGGTCTGCAAATTCTATCATATTTTGTACTAAGTTCCACAAGTGCATGCTCACGAAGAATTGTTCAGAATGTTTGCAGGGAGACAGCACAACAATCTGAAAAACCTTCCTCCCTAATGTCCAAGCCTCTCTTCCCAGGGGCACTTATTTTATTTATTTTTATTTTATTTATTGCACTTGTATCCCTCATTTTCCCACCTATTTGCAGGCTCAATGTGGCTTACAAAGATCTGTTAAGGCATCGCCATATCAGGTTCAATAATACAACTGGTGTTATAAAGAGGTTAAAGAAGACAAGAAGATTTGTTCAAGTAGCTGTAGAAAGATACAATCTGAATTATGTTGGATAGGCGTTGTGTTATAGTTAGTTAAGGGTTCTCGTGGTAGGCTTTGTTAAAGAGGTAGGTCTTCAGGGATTTGCGGAAGTTGATTAATTCATTCATCGTTCTCAGGTGAGTTGGAAGTGAGTTCCATAGCTGCGTACTCATATAGGAAAAGCTGGTCGCGTGTGTTAGTTTGTACTTTAGCCCTTTACAGCTGGGGAAGTGTAGGTTAAGGAAGGTGCGGGAAGATCTCTTAGCATTTCTGAGCGGTAGGTCCACGAGGTCCAGCATGTAGGTCAGGGAGCAGATACCATGACCATGAGGTTCTCAAATTCAGCATTCTTGTGAATGGGTTGTACGGGGGTGGGGAGATAGACAGACAGAGTGGTTTCCAACTGCTTTACCTGTACTGTCCTTAGGATGCTGTGCATGGGCACTGTCACAGCCTCTTTCAGTGGGGCTTCAAAGTCAAAGATCTACAACATCTCGGCCCTGGGCCTCAACATCCAACTTAGCTATCTCCAAAACAAAATCAGTTCCTCAGGTGATCATCTACTTTCCTGAGGCGGAATGGGGTCTGATGAGTCGCCAAGGAACCCCTCCTCTAAGTGGAACTCAAGAGCCAACTCTTGATTGGACACCCAGAAGTGGTCCAAATAAGACTCATAAAAATACTCCTGAGGAGAAACTTGAATCTGCATTTGTCTAATACACTGAACAATGACACCTTCTCCATTGATGCTGATTACAATGTCCTTTGAGGTGTTGGTGTCGATAAGCAATTGACAGATGTTGCATAGGCTTCCAGGATAGAATGGGACTCTATCAGGGCAGACACGGATGTCCTCAATACTTTGGCATTATATCAGAGGAGAAGGTGCTCCAGCACCCTTCAAGGTCCAGCATCAGTAAAGGCTGGAGCCCAGCTGGTTGGGTCACATCCTCAGCAGGCATTGGGGTATGTGAGGGACATAGTAGTGGCATACCTGGAACACTTTTTAAAACCACTGGATATTTTCTGAGACATGCTAGAAAAATAGCTGTAGCAAAATCAAACAGCTCAATTGGGGAACTTTACCCTACCAGATGCTCAAGGGCTAAGAGGACCGGAGAGCAATAGAAAAATAAGGAAACTTATCAAAGTTCCAAAAAACATAAGAAAAACTGAGGAGACGAAAGGGAGCCCTGGTCCCACATGAGGACGTAGCAAAATGACACCAAAACCCACAAAACTAGGCAAACTCATCAAGAGGAGAAAAACAAATGGCAGAAAAGGAAAAGCAGACAAATGCATCCTCTCAGACCCATGGAAAAATAGAGACTGCCATGGTCCCACATGGTGTCGGCAGGTGGGAAGGCATGCACGTGTGCGATGTATGTTTCTAAAACAATATATTCCTACAAGAATACTGGGGAGCATCTCCGCTGTGGGCTCCATCAGATGACATCACAATCCTGCTTGTCCTCAGACTATTTATACCTGCACCATGTGTAAGCATTCTCAGTGGTATAGTTTGAGTGGAGTTGTGATGTACATGCATATTTTATAAAATACATGGGTACACATCTACCGGTTGATATTCAGCCTGTGGCAGTGATCATATTTTTAAATGCTTACTGCCACTGACCAAATTAGACCAGGGTATTCAATGCCAGGTCATGTCTGCAATACCCAGAATTTATAGAGGTACAGCTGATATTCAGTGCTTTACCCACATAGGATTTTAAGCTACGTGGGCATTTGTTAGTGCCGCAGAAAATATCTGGTCAGCGCTGAGCTGAAAATTGGCTATTTTGGGAGCTTTCCAGGGACGGGGTTACCAGTTGGCCAGTTAAGTGCTTATATTCAGCACTTAACTGGCCAGTCAGTCCTATCTTTATGTGATAACACATAGTTGGTTAAGTGCTGAATATCACACTTAATCGGCTTTGTGCTAGACGGCTACGCAAACCCAGATATTCTTGCTGGTGTTCAGACATGGCCTAATATTGAATTTCTGGTTTTAGCACTAGCAGTGGCATCAAAACACTAATCACTGCCGGCTGAATATCGGACCCTATGTCATGTTTTCTATAGGATAGCTGTATCAAGAAAAGGTGCATGAATGAAGAATTACCTTGATATAATAAATCTGATCTCTTGCTTTCTCAAGCCAGGGGATATTACACAGAACATCATCAGCAGTAGGTGGCAGAATAGTTGTTTGAAAATTTGTCAGCTGCTTGATTTTTAATTGTATTATCTAAACATTAAAAAAAAAAAATATATATATATATCAAACTTCAGAAACATGCATTACTTTCAGTTCTATTTTCTGGTCAGACCCATGACTTTTCTTAAAATTTCTGTCTCTTCAGATTATTGTGCTGTTTTTTGTTCTATTTATTGAAAGACATGAGGAAAATACATTCAGACCAATATTCAACTGTTAGTGGTCAATGTGTTTTTTTAAACGCTGTTGCTGGCTAAATGAGACCCAGTGCCAAAGCCATGTGCTTGCTCAGGCATGGAATATGTAGAACTTTTTTTTTTTTTTTTAATAATCTCACATACTCTGTACAGGCCGAAATAGATTTCAATAAGTTTAAGGTTATGTTAAAACCTTTATTTTTGAGGCAGGCTTTTGATATTGAATTAGAAGTTATTAACAAGACACTTATGTCTTACAGAAAGCTAAAGAATTAAGAGGACTGATATGTCTTTCTCTGTTGTAAGTGGCTTTTTTAATGAATGTTTTTCTTTCTTGGTTTTTCTATTATACCAATGGAGTTCCTGCTTTCTGTTTTTATTTCATTTGTGTATTTTATTTATAAACTAGTAAAAAAGGCCCATTTCTGTAGGCAAGGAAACGGGCCTTAGGCAGGCAATTCCCCCCCCCCCCCCCGTGCTACGGCCCCCTCGAACCCCCCCCTTCCGTGAACCTGTCGTTCCCCCCCCCCCCCCGTGCCAGCGAAAACTGCCGCCACCGCCGCCACTGTTGTTGTGCTACCTTCCCTTCCCATAGGTTCTTCAATCATCTTCTTAGAAAGTTTAACTCCGTGCGTCTGACGTCAGACGCACAGAGTTAAACTTTCTAAGAAGATGATTGAAGAACCTACGGGAAGGGAAGGTAGCACAACAACAGTGGCGGCGGTGGCGGCAGTTTTCGCTGGCACGGGGGGGGGGGGGAACGACAGGTTCACGGAAGGGGGGGGTTTGAGGGGGCCGTAGCACGGGGGGGGGGTGACAGCTGATTCCGAGGCAGTAGGAGGAGCAGCGTGTTTCCCTACTCCTCCCCTTGCCTTGGAATCAGCTGTGTTGACGTCAGTGACGTCCGTGCGTGTCTGCCTTGCAGACCACTTGCAGCCAGGGAGCCACAGTCCCAAGCATAGAACGTTGGAGATGAGAATTATTATATAGGATTGTGAACCACTTTGGCAAACGTTAAGTGGTAAAGGTAAAATTATGTATCATACCTGATAATTTTCTTTCCATTAATCATAGCTGATCAATCCATAGACTGGTGGGTTGTGTCCATCTACCAGCAGGTGGAGATAGAGAGCAAACTTTTGCCTCCCTATATGTGGTCATGTGCTGCCGGAAACTCCTCAGTATGTCGATATCAAAGCTCCATCCGCAGGACTCAGCACTTAGAGAATTACACCCACGAAGGGACACTCTGCCCAGCTCACCACCGCCGAAACGGGGGAGGGGAATTAACCCAGCTCATCCCCACACAAGTGGGGGAGGGGAATCCGTCCAGCTCATCCCTGCGGAGCGGGGGAGGGACACCACACCCGCCAATGCGGGGGGATCTGGCTTATCCTGCAACCGCAACCGCGGGAGGAGCTGACTGACCCTAAAACCGCCGAAGCGGGAGGGGTACAAAGCTGCCCTACAGCCGCACGAAGCGGGAGGGAGTGCCGGCAGAATTTAAATCTCAATCCAGCCCCGTAAAACGGAGGGGAGAGGAATGCAGCAGCTCACTGTAACACAAACTCGTCTCAACTCTTGAAGAATCCAAGTGAAAAAACTTGAACACGAAGTCTTTCTGAAGTAACTGAAGACTAAACTTGAACCTGAAATGCAACCAGAATAAAAACAGTACAGATATCTGGGAGGGGCTATGGATTGATCAACTATGATTAATGGAAAGAAAATTATCAGGTATGATACATAATTTTACCTTCCATATCATCAAGCTGATCAATCCATAGACTGGTGGGATGTACCGAAGCAGTACTCACCCAGGGCGGGACATTGAAATCCCTGACCTCAACACTGAAGCTCCAAACCGGGCCTCCGCCCGTGCAGCCACACTCAAGCGGTAATGCTTGGAGAATGTATGAGCCGAAGCCCAAGTTGCCGCCTTGCATATCTCTTCCAAGGAGACGGACCCGGCCTCTGCCATCGAGGCCGCCTGAGCTCTAGTGGAGTGAGCCTTCAGCTGGATAGGCGGCACCTTCCCCGCGGCCACATAAGCCGCTGCAATGGCTTCCTTGACCCATCTTGCCACTGTAGGCTTAGCAGCCTGCAGACCCTTACGAGGACCTGCAAACAGGACAAACAGATGATCCGATTTCCGGAAATCATTGGTCACTTCCAAGTATCTGATGATGACTCGTCTCACATCCAGATATTTAAGAGCAGAGTACTCCTCTGGGTAGTCCTCCCTACGAAAGGAAGGGAGACAGAGCTGCTGATTCACATGGAAGCGAGAAACAATCTTGGGCAGGAAGGAAGGCACTGTGCGAATAGTCACTCCTGCCTCAGTGAACTGCAGAAAGGGCTCTCGACATGAGAGCGCCTGGAGCTCGGAAACTCTTCTGGCTGAAGTGATAGCCACCAAAAAAACTGCTTTCAACGTCAGGTCTTTCAGAGATGCCCTCGACAAGGGTTCAAAAGGCGGCTTCTGCAATGCTCTTAGCACCAGGTTGAGATTCCACGCAGGCACCACTGAGTGCAGAGGAGGGCGCAGGTGATTAACTCCCTTGAGAAAGCGCACCACATCTGGCTGCGAAGCCAGGGAAGCACCCTTCAGGCGGCCCCTGAAGCAAGCCAGAGCCGCTACCTGGACTTTAAGGGAACTGAGCGACAGGCCTTTCTCCAGACCTTCTTGCAGGAACGCCAACACTGAAGAAATTGGAGCAGTGAAGGGAGAAAGTGAGCCTGCTTCACACCACGCTGCAAATATACGCCAAACCCTGGCGTAAGCAGTAGAAGTAGAGCGCTTCCTCGCTCTCAGCATAGTGGCGATGACCTTGTCTGAGAAGCCCTTCTTTCTTAGACGCTGCCGCTCAATAGCCAGGCCGTAAGACCAAAGGGGGAGGGATCCTCCATCACCACGGGACCCTGATGTAACAGGCCATGCTCCACTGGCAGCCGCAGAGGATCGTCGACTGAGAGCCTGATCAAGTCCGCATACCAGGGACGTCTGGGCCAATCCGGACCCACCAGGATTACCCTGCCAGGATGCTTTGCCACCCGGTCTAGCACCCTGCCCAACATGGGCCAGGGCGGGAACACATAGAGAAGCTCTTGAGTCGGCCACTGTTGGAGAAGAGCATCTACTCCCATGGATCGAGGGTCCCGTCCTCTGCTGAAAAAGCGCGGCACTTGGCAATTGGCCGATGACGCCATCAGATCTAGGCTCGGCTGGCCCCAGCGCTTCGTGATGTCCAAGAACGCCTGAGGAGATAGCTGCCACTCTCCGGGCTCCAAGGTATGGCGACTGAGAAAGTCCGCCTTGACATTCATGACTCCGGCAATGTGGGCCGCTGACAGCTGCTCCAGGTTCGCTTCTGCCCACTGGCATAGATTCATAGCCTCCTTGGCTAGAGGGGCGCTCTTGGTACCTCCCTGGCGGTTGACATAGGCCACAGCCGTGGCATTGTCCGACAGGACCCGTACCGGCTTCAACACCAGTACCGGGATGAACTCCAAAAGCGCCAACCGAATGGCTCTGAGTTCCAGGAGGTTGATAGACCACTTTGCCTCTGCAGGAGACCAGAGCCCCTGCGCTGTCCTTCCCAAGCAGTGGGCTCCCCAGCCCGACAAAGAGGCGTCCGTCGTGACGACAATCCACTCTGGGGTCACCAGAGGCATTCCCGCAGACAACTTGTCTGTCTGCATCCACCAGCTCAGCGCCTTGCGCACTGCTGGGTCCAAGGGAAGGCGCACAGCATAATCCTCCGACATCGGAGTCCAGCGCTGCAGCAGAGATTGTTGTAGTGGTCTCATATGAGCCCTGGCCCAGGGCACTACTTCCATCGTGGCCGTCATAGAGCCCAACAGCTGCACATAGTCCCAAGCCCGAAGAGGAGAGGCTACTAGGAACTGGTCCACCTGAGCCTGAAGCTTGACAATCCGATTGTCTGGCAGGAACACTCTGCCCACTTGGGTGTCGAATCGAACTCCCAGATACTCCAGGGACTGAGTCGGGCGCAGCTGGCTTTTCTCCCAGTTGATGATCCATCCCAGGGAGCTCAAAAGAGCAACTACCCGGTCCACAGCTTTGCCGCACTCTGCATAAGAGGGGGCTCGGATCAACCAGTCGTCCAGATAAGGATGGACTTGTACTCCTTCCTTTCGCAGGAAGGCCGCGATGACCACCATTACTTTGGAAAAGGTCCGCGGAGCAGTAGCCAACCCGAACGGGAGGGCTCTGAACTGGAAGTGTCGGCCCAGGACTGCAAAACGCAGAAAGCGTTGATGAGGAGGCCAGATGGGAATATGCAAGTACGCTTCCTTGATGTCCAAGGATGCCAGGTACTCCCCTGCCTTCACTGCCGCTATAACAGAGCGGAGAGTCTCCATGCGAAAGTGCCGCACTTTCAAGGCCCGATGGACCCCTTTGAGGTCGAGGATAGGCCGGACAGAACCTCCTTTCTTTGGTACCACAAAGTAAATGGAGTAACGCCCCTTGCCAAGCTGACTTTCTGGCACCGGAACGACCGCCCCCAGGTGGATCAGATTGTCCAAAGTCTGCTGCACTGCCACAGCTTTGACCGGAGACTTGCAGGGAGAGAGTACAAACCCGTCTCTTAAGGGTCGGCAGAACTCTAGCTTGTAGCCGTCTCTGATGACTTCCAGCACCCAAGCGTCTGAAGTTATTGTGGTCCACTCGCCCAGAAACGAGGACAGCCGTCCTCCAATCTGCACTGGGGCGTGGATCAAGGCCCCGTCATTGGGTTAGAGACCCTGGGGGAGGACCGGAGGGAGCACCTCCGGGACGGCGGTCTCTGCGAAAGGAATGCTGCTTGGGGGAGAAATTCCTCTTAAAGGAAGAGGGGGCAGAGGAACCCGACCTGCCCGGGCGGTACCGACGGGCTTCCTGAAACCGTCCTCTGGAGGTACCGGGACGAGTACTAGCCCGAGCCCTGACCTCTGGTAACTTCTTGCCCTTAGACGTGCCGAGATCGGTCACGATTTTGTCCAGCTCGACCCCAAAGAGCAGCTTGCCTTTAAAAGGCAATCTAGCCAGGCGGGATTTAGAGGCGTGGTCAGCAGACCAATGTTTCAGCCAAAGCCACCGCCGCGCAGAGATTGTCTGAGCCATGCCCTTAGCTGAGGCCCTCAAGACATCATACAGCAAGTCTGCCAAATAGGCTAAGCCCGATTCCAGGGCCGGCCAATCAGCCCTCAAGGAATGATCCGAGGGGGAAGCCCGCTGCACCATAGTCAGGCACGCCCTGGCCACATAGGAGCCGCAAACTGAGGCCTGCAAACTTAAAGCAGCCGCCTCAAAGGACGACCTTAAGGCCGCCTCCAATCTCCTGTCTTGGGCGTCCTTTAGGGCCGTGCCACCTTCCACCGGCAACGCCGTTTTCTTAGTCACCGCAGTGATTAAAGAATCCACGGTAGGCCACAGATAGGCCTCACGTTCACTTTCAGTCAAAGGATAGAGGCGGGACATAGCCCTAGCCACTTTAAGGCTCGCTTCAGGGACATCCCATTGAGCCGAAATTAAGGTGTGCATGGCATCATGCACGTGGAAGGTTCTAGGCGGGCGCTTCGTCCCCAGCATAATGGCAGAGCCAACAGGGGCTGAGGGAGAGACGTCCTCCGGAGAGGAAATCTTCAAAGTGTCCATGGCCTGTATCAACAGGTTGGGTAAATCCTCTGAGCTAAAAAGCCACGCTGCAGAGAGGTCATCCGCTCCATCCGAGCGGGGATCCGTCTCCTCCAAGGAATCCGCAAAGGACCATTGGGAGAACTCAGATACGCTGCCCTCATCTACATCGGAGGAGACAAAGTCCTCCAAGGCCTGGGAATCAACCCGAGGGCGTTTACCTCTGGAAACCTCAACCTCTTTACCAGACGAGGGAGCAGGGGCAGCGTTTTGCATAAGGAAGGCCTGATGCAGCAGCAAAACAAACTCGGGGGAGAAACCCCCCAGACTGTGCACTTCTGCAGCCTGGGCTACAGCCCTAGACGCACCCTCAACCGGCGCTCGCAAGAGCGGGGGAGAGACATACTGCGCATCCAAAATGGCGTCTGGCGCGACACTCCGCGAAGGAGCCGCGCGGGAAGAACGGCGCTTAACTTTAGCCGCTTTTGTGCCGTCGCCCAAATTAAGGGCGTTCATGGCATTAATGTCTCCAACCTCAAGGGCGGCCCAAGAAGAAGCCGTCCGAGCCGCGTGGCCGGCCAAGATGGCGGAGGCGAGGAGCGGGGGATGGGCGTTTATGGCGGGAAAAACCGCCACGCCGGATGAAGGACCGGGACATTCATCGGTCACGAAACTGTCACCCAACAAGGGTGAATCAGGCTTTAAGACCCCCGCATCCCCTCTAGAAGCGCTCAAGCGATCCGGGGAGCGACTCTTTGCGCCCTCGCCCTCCGACGCCATATGCCACGAGGCGAAGAATCGGGGAACCCCCTGCCTGCTATAAAAAGGTAAAAATTACCTGCTTGCCGCTCCGAGCTGTAACGACCTGGTGTCCCAGTGAGTAGCTGCAATAAACGTTTAAATAAACGTTGAAATAAACGCCTTTAAGGACGTTCAAAAATTTTTTTTTTTTTTTTTTAACGGAGCCAGCGGGAGGGGGGAGAAAAGGAGGGACCTGGCACCACCAGGTTTGCACTTGCTCAAAAGAGCCCTCAACCCCAGGCACTCAACAAAACCTAAGAATTAGGCTTGGAGGCCTAGCCAGAGCTGCTGCTGTGTGTGACCACCACCTGCTGAGATAGAGAACATACTGAGGAGTTTCCGGCAGCACATGACCACATATAGGGAGGCAAAAGTTTGCTCTCTATCTCCACCTGCTGGTAGATGGACACAACCCACCAGTCTATGGATTGATCAGCTTGATGATATGGAACTAAGTTTTAATCATAATCATAAACAAACATTGGTGCTGCCGCTGGAGCTTATGTGGGTCCCAGCCAATATACAGCAACGACCCACATAAGACAGTTATACAGGTCCTGGATGCCCAATGCTCCTGCCAATTCCCTCCATGCACCCCCCTCGCAAACCTAGGCCCCCCCAGTCAGTCCAGACCCTGACTCCCCCCCCAAGATACTCTCCCAACACTCCTGCTACTCAGGACAGCCTCCCGGGTCTACAATAAGTCCCTGGTGATCTAGTGGGGCAATGGGGGCAGGAGCAAAGCCCACTCGCTCCTGCCCCTAGCAGCTGCAACTCCAAAATGGCTGCTGTGACCTCTAGCAGTGCCTGAGTTGCAGGAGGGTTGGGGAGTCAGGCGTTGCAGAGGGCTATCCTTGAGAAAGGTTCAGCAGGAGCACAGGACACTTTTTATGCAGGATCTTGGCCAATATTCAGTTGGGGACCACATAGCTAACCAGCCAAATTTAGGACAGCTTTTGAGTTGGCCTTAATTCACCCACTTAGCTATTCATGTGCCAACACTGAATAGTGATGGCACCTGCATAATTGCTGGCTCCTACCCAATACCACCCCCTGTACTGACCTGTCCACTTTTTGTTGGCCGATATTCAGAGGCTCTGCCCAGTTAAGTGCAATTGGGTGGTCCTCAGCGATTTAAGCAGCCTCTCCTGCCTGCTTAAATTACTTTGAATATTGGCCCAATTGTAAATAAGTTTCAAGTTTATTTATTTTTCACATACTTCTGATCGGGTAGTCTCCTCACTGGTTTATATTTGAAGTAAATAGGTTTTTATTTAAATTCTCATGCTTTTTATATAAAGTTTTATTCGGGTTGGTCCCTTCTTATTTTTATGACCGTTTTAAGATAGCAGAAGCTAAGAATAATTATAGGAAAGGAAATGATATATATATATTTAATTTTTCCATCCCCTAAGGGCATTAAAAGACTAAAAAATTGTGAATAACGTTTAGCTTATCAGGCTGCTAAGCTTGGGACCAATATTTTATTTATTTTTTTAGGATTTATTTACCACCTTTTTGAAGGCATTCACTCAAGGCGGTGTACAGTAAGAATAGATCAAACATGAGCAGTAGGCAATTAGAGCAGTAAAAATATTCGAACAACAATACAAAGTATGGCATGGTATACTACTTGCAATGACAACACAATCCGCCTTATTTTCGAAAGAGAAAGATGCCCATATTTCGACCCAAATCGGGAGATGGGCATCTTTCTCCCGTGGGCGGCCAAATTGGTATAATCGAAAGCCCATTTTGGGCGTCTTCAACTACACTCCGTCGCGGAAACGGCCAAAGTTGATGGTACGGGCACCAGCACTGAATATCGGGGCCAATTTGTGGTGGGCAGGTTGCTGCAGCTTATGCGGGCCCAGGCGATATTCAGCCAAGCCTGCATATGACTTTGCAGCCCCGGCTGAATATCGGACCAGGGCCACATAAGTTTTCTTTCACATTTTTAAAAAATTTAAATCCCCCTGAGCCCCCGACTTGTTGCATCTCTTCGTCTTCCTCTTCCCCTCCCAACCCGAATCCACAAGCCACTTCCCCCTACAAATGGTGCCACTCCCCCCCAACCCCCTCCCAGGCCTACCTTAATCCCTGGTGGTCCAGTGGTGGTCGTTGGGGGCAGAAGCAGAGCCCCCTCACTCTTTCCTCTTGTGGCACCTTTGCAAAATGGCTGCTGTGAGAGATCGAGGAAGCCATTTTGCAAAGGTGCCACAAGGGGTAGGAACGAGGGGAGTTCTGCTCCTGCCCCCAATGACTACCACTAGACCACCATGGATTAAGGTAGGCTTGGCTCCCAGCATGGACTCCGGGGGTGGGGTGGGGAGGGGGGGAATGGCTTGTGGACACGGGTTGGGAGGGGGAGAGGAAGGGGAAGGGATGTGATGCTTCAGGGGGCTCAGAGGGATTTAAATTCAAAAATAAAATAAAACTTTTGCGGCCCCAGACCAATATTCAGCCAGGGCCCATATAAGCTGGAGCGGGTGAATTTAGGACAGCTTTTGAGCTATCCTAAATTCACTCACTTAAGCTTATGTGGACCCTGGCTGAACATTACCAACACCTGCATAAGCCCTGGCTGCTCCCTAACATGCCCACTGGCCTGCCCCTGACCGGGCCACTTTTTTGAGGGCTGGTCAGAGGCGATATTCAGCAGCATTGCATGGTTTAGTGCTACTGAATATTGGCAGTTAGGAGGAGACAGGCAATTTAAGCAGGCCAGAGCCTCTCTAGCCCGCTTAAATTGCTCTAAATATCGGCCTCACTTTGTACAATTGAGGGAACAATACTGGATTTGAGTTAACACTGTCAAGTTGAGTGGATTGAAAGAATTCAACTCAATATAATCAATCTTGTGAATACAGTTGTGGATTCAAGTACTAACCCAGTTTTTTTTAACATCCCTGTTTAGAAAATATATCTCCAGAGCACTGGAGCCCCATGCCCTTTGACCTGCAGTACCACATTTGCTACCACACAGGAATTTTCCATGTGAGGGAGCAGTGATAAATGTTTGGAGGGTTTCTAAAGAAAAGGAGTGTTCTCCGAAACGGAGCTGTGTAGAACCCAACTGCTCCAAGAGTACACACATCTGTTTACATTTCACATAACTGAATGACCCATTTTCAGCAATTATTTATAGTGGAAGTGTACTTGATTTCAACATTGCGGTGCTGTATTACGGAGTATAAGTTATCACTTTTTACTTTAAAACAATTTTTGTTGAACAAACATAACAATCCAAATATAAAACAGGTTGTTGTTCAGTATATAACAATATACCAAAAACCGCTCTTACGTTTAGGTGAGTCTTTTGATTCTTTAGCCTCCCAAGTCACCAACAAGTGTATTTGGTTCCTCCAGTGCCAATAGGCTGGAGGATCAGGAGAAGTCTAATATTGCAAAATACATTTATGTGCTACCAAGCACATTTTGCAGAGCAACATAGCTTTATCCCTGTGCCTTCCTCTGAAAGCGCCTGGCATGTCTAATAAGAACTGCTCTACCGTTCCCAGTGTCTGCTCCCCTAGTTCAGATTCCATAAATCTCCAAATTCGGTTCCAATAAAGTTGGACCTTGGGACATGTCCAAAATGCATGGTAAAAGTCCTACCACACTTGAGGCAAATAGGATCTTGTAGCCCTCCCATATAAAACAATTGGGATTGAGGCATGCAAGCTCTATATATGATACGATAATAGCACTCCCTCAGGCGAGTATCTGTAGTGAGAGTCGAAGTATTCTTTAGTGTAGACAATGTATCCCAATGAAGTAATGGGGTGCCCAGGTTCTGTTCCCACCTGTGTCTTAATTCAGTAAAGTCCTTTTGGGATTCCCATTTAGTAAGAGCCATGTGGAGAAGTGAAACTGAAGCCCCCCCCCCCCCCCCTTCCAATAATTCCTGGAAAAAATCCACTAACTGGCCCCCATGCGGCTATTTAAAAGCTCTTTGTCTAAGGATGCTATATAGTGTTTGATCCGACAGTGAGCAAATCTGTTCTCCCAGGAAGATCACACCCAGTTTTGTAGCTCTTCAAATGAGATAAGTTCTCCCCTCTCCGTTCAATAAATGCACTAAGCAAGATATGCCTTTGCCTTCCCATAGAGCAAAGACAGAGTTGTCCAGTTCTGGTTCAAAGTTGATGTTACCTCGTAACGAAAGCTGATCAGTAGTCTGCAGGACCCCCCCAGACTCCTAATAACACACTCCACACAGTTCGCTATAGGCGAAGCAAGATTATCTAATAGTTGGAGGGAGCTGGGGTTGTATATGGTGTAATAAAGAATAAAAATTATAAGGAGCATATAATGCTGATTCCAGATCTAGTGGGATATGATAATGGGTGTGGAGAAACCAATCTCCTAAATGTCTCAATAGGCAGGCCCGATTATATAATTTCATATTTGGTAATCCTATGCCTCCTTAGCACCAATTTCCTACTAGATAAGAAAAATAGAATTTTTAGCTTTCTGTGGGCCCAGCAAAACTGAGAGAACAATCGATGCAGGGCTTTTAGGTCTTTCTGGAACAATTGTAAAGGCAATGTTTGCAAAAGATAGAGCCATTTTGGAAATATCACCATGTTCACTAAACTCGCTCTACCCATCAGCAATAAAGGGAGGTCTCTCCAATCCTCCAGAATTTTCATAGTGGCCTCCATTAATGCCAAAACATTCAGTTGGTAAAGCAGAGAGACATCCATGGGCAGGAGAATATCCAGGTATCAGAAGGAGTGCTCTGCCCATCGCAATGGGAAACCAGGACCTCAGTTTCTCTTCAACTGAGCAGAGGAGGGCAGGGCCTCCAACTTGCTCAGGTTTAGTTGTAATCCTGCATAATCCCCATACTCCTTAAAAATTTCTAAAAGTGCTGGTAGAGATTCTGGTGGGTGTGTGAGGTGTACCAATATATCATCTGCAAAGGCTGCCACCTTAAAGCACATAGGGCCCACCTGTATTCCTCGTACAACCAGAGTTATTCACAATATCTCTAAGCAGGGAATCTAAAGTTAGCAAAAATAAGGAGGGGTGATAAGGGGCATCCCTGCCTCGTGTCTCGAAGAATAAGAAAATCCTGAGATTCCACGCCATTGACCATCATTCAACCTCATGGTGATGAATACAGTGCTCTAATAGCCGACTAGAAACGGCCCAAAAACCATATCTAGACAAGGTTGCAAAAAGGAAATCCCAGTGCACCCTGTCAAAGGCTTTCTTGGCATCAAGCTAACAAGGAGCATGTGTAAGTCTTTCCGTTTCGATATTCTAGCATAGCCAAACTTTTCCAAAGGTTTTTAGTTACCGATCGGCTCTTAACGAAACCCACCTGAGAGTTGTGAATGAGTTTAGGAAGAAATCGAGCCAAACAGTTTGCCAAAATGTTGGCAAGCAACTTGACTTCATAATTCAGTAATGAAATAGAGTGATAGGATTCCGGGATAGTAGGGTCGTGTCCCGATTTCAGAAGTACTATCATTTGAGTTGTATTTGACAGTGGGGGCAGCGCTTCAGCATCCACCATTATGTTGAACAAACGTGAGAGGGAATACGATCTCCTCACCCAAAATGTTGTAGAACTTGGCACGAAAGCCATCAATGCTGTAGAATCTCCAAATGCACCTCCTCAGCTTGTAAAGGTTGATTTAACGCGTCACGATATGCCGAGTTTAAGGAAGGCAAATTTAGATTATCGAAGTATAAATCACTCAAAATCCCCGCGTCTGGTGGGGCAGCGTAGAGTTTTCGATAATAGGAATAAAATATTTGACAAATATCCTTATCTGGTTTAACCTGGGCTCCCTGCTTCGTTTGCATAGTCAAGATTTTTGAGTGCCCCCCCCCCTCCGCAATTAATTTAGACATCAGCCAGCCCGCCTTACTCCCATGGAAGTACAGCATATATCTATAATAGGTCTGTGATTTAAGGGCCCACTGATGCAGAAGTTCGTTTAGCGGTGCCTGAAGCTCTAAGACTTTCTTTTATGTTCTGTAGTATAGTATGTGTCTGAACAAACCGCTGATGCGCTGCGCAGAGTTGGTGGCTCAACCGTAGTATCTCTCAGTCTCTAGCCTTCCTAATGTAATGAGTGTAAACTGATTATGTCCTCTCTGAACACAGCTTTCGCCGCTTTCCAAATAAAGGATCAAATTAGCTTCGTGTTCTACATTGTGAGTTTTATAGTACTTCCAGCAGGTATGGAGCTTAGTGTGAAAAGCTAGATCCTTATATAGCTCCAAGGGGAAGACCCACAGTCCCCCCTTGCTGCAGTCCTACTTGGATACCAATCCATCCACACCAAGCATGGTTGGAGATAGTATAAGATCCTATGTCTGCTTTGGCTACTGACCAAAATAAATGCCTAAATATTGTGATGATGAGGCTATTGTGAAGATGAAGCTCCCACCTCAGGATCCCAGGTCCCTCTTTCACTCAGGGTGAGCTGGTTTTCAGTATGCAGATTTTATGCAAATTAGTCTACTACCCCTTTCTACTCGGGGTGACCTGGTTCTCAAAAAGGCAAACATAGTCAGGTCTCATCAACAGGAGTTTTCTCATACAAATCTTTATTCCAGCCTCTGGGACACACTTCTTTTAGCTTAAAACACTTTCACAAGCTTAAACAGTTCTTCCAGCTTAACCATTTCTTCTTGCACAGTTCAATACCCAACAGATTTCTTCCCCCTGAGCCCTCCCACACAGGCATCTGGGCTCAGTACTAACTCAGTCCTGGACACACAGTCCTTCCTTGTAGCACACAGTTCTTATACTTGATACTCTAGGGCCTTCTTACCCCAGCCGTATTAACTCAGTCCTTCTTTGTAACACACCGTTCACCACCAGGCCATAGGGCTCAGCCAGTACTTTCCATGGGGATCCTCCTGCTTCAGCTACCAGCCCTCTTCTTTAGCTGCTAGCTCTCCACCCCAATACCCCACCTGAGTGGGGAGGCAAGTGGTTAATGGCCAAACAGGACCCAGCCCATAACCTGCTGCACCTGTTTCTATCCCCAGGACTCTCCTCGGTCCTAGCGACCTCCTGCTATACACCCCTTACTGGCTCCCTTTAGTGACTCACCCAGCCCTTCTCCCTGGACATTTTAGGGGAACAGCGCCCTCTAAGGGCCTAACCAGGGTAGGACAGCCTCTTCCTTCTCACAATATCAATAGATAGTCGATATGAGCCTGCGTGGAGGGTGCCTGGGATATATTCGTATAGTCTTTCTCTTGCGGGTGGAGCACCCACCAGACATCAATTAAGTCTAAATGATGGCACATATTAGGCAAACCTCTGCTGTTATGGAGGTCTGTGGCAGCTGTGGGGATTGATTTGTCCACTGTTGGATCCCAAACAGAATTAAAGACACCCCCACCACTAAAAGGTGCCATGGAATAGTTTAAAAGTTTGGTATTCACTTTCTTGTAAACTTTACGGTCAAATTGATTAGGAGCGTAAATATTGCATACTAACACTTTCTGATGGTCTACTGTTGCTTCACATAAAAGATTAATACTACTACTACTATTTAGCATTTCTATAGCGCTACAAGGCGTACGCAGCGCTGCACAAACATAGAAGAATATCTTCCCATACAGTCCACATACGTAAGTCGAATCTGATCTGTTATCCCTTTCCTAAATAGGATGGCAACTCCTCCCTTCTTCCTTTGTGCTGCAGCTGCTGCACATTCCCCCACCCACCATGTTTTAAGTTTGGCATGTTCAGAAGCGTTCAGATGTGTTTCCAGTAGAAGAGCAATATCTATTTTATGACAGTGTAGCTGCTGTAAAATTGTTGTTTGATTAATAGGTGAATTTATCCCTCCCATGTTCCAAGTTACTATTATCACTGTGATGCAGCAAGATGTGAATCATAATCCAAAACCAAATCCAGTGAGTGTTTCCTGGAAAGGGTGTCCCAGCCAGCACCCCCTCAGGAGGACTTATTCCAATGGTCGGATGCTCCCAATGTCAGTGCCTCATCAATATTTACCTCCCAAAATTTCCAGTATAAATCACCAGTACCTGCCCACAAAAAACCTAAACCTCCCTCCTCCCAATCACCCCATCCACCCCCTCTTCCTGCCCTCCCCCTTTTACATACCCCTGGGTTCCCAATATGGGACCATCACGTTTAACACCACCCCCCCCCCCCTCCCATAACAGCTACAACATTGATAATGTCATCAATCCCTTTCTATTGAAAGTAAGTCAGGAACACATTTTATAAAGATTTTAAAAAATAATATTCTGTCTCTCACTTGTCCGAAACAAAAGAGACTGAGCCCCCACACTCTGTACCGATTCTTGATACAAAGAGGCCTGGATACTTGTCCCAGAACTGGTCTGGTCTGGAGGCAACATCTCGGGACCACGGCTTTCCCCGCCAGCCGCTCCTGAAGCAGTTGTCCTCGGTCACATGGGTAGGCGGTCAAAGCGTGCATTATCAATGAGGGCTATGGTGCAGTTATGAATAAGCTCCCTCAATTGGTTTCCAAGCATGGCAGGACTTGGTAATATATCTCGCTCTCATAAATCCAAAGGAAGAGTGAAAGGAATAAAAAAATTCCAAGTGCCTTTTACAAAACCGGAGGTAGCGAGACCGAGCCACTGCGTTCCTTTGCAGATTCCCAATGCTTAGGCATCTGGCTACTAGACTCAAAATTAGTCGTGAGGCAACACCCAGTGATCACTGCTTCCACTGCTGGTTGCCCCTTAAACAATTATCACAGACCTCTTGGGTAGGCGCTCAGGGCATGCAGTGACAATGGGAATAATGGCACAGTCATAACAAGCCCCCGCACCTGGTTCCCAATTAAGGCGGGACTCATTAATGCATCTCGCTCTCCGAAATCTGAGGGGAGAGATTAAAAAAAAAATTCCTCAAGGTATAATATATTCCTGCTGGATAAGTTGAGTAGGGCAGTGAAAGACCAGCTTAGATTAGGAGACCTCTCGGTAGTCTTCAGCCATCGGTGGGTGCTGTCGTAACCTCCTCTCCTTCGATCCTTTTCAAATATGCCTGGGCTTCTTCCATCATGTGACAAACCTGAGTAGTACCATCATGGGTCACTCGCAGTGTGGCCGGATAAAGCAACGCAAAGTGTATTTTTTGAGAGAAAATAGGAGCAAAAGCCTTGTGCTGCCACACCTGAGGAATAGTCTTGAAAGCATAAAACACGCTTGTTGTCATAACTCAGTTTGTTCCCTGCACGCACCGCTTGCATAATGGCAGTTTTGTGTGTGAAATTCAGGATCTTTAGTATAACCACAAGTGGTCTGATGGCTGTGGCCTGCTTGGGACCTAGTCTGTGAGCCCATTCCACACGTAGGGCCCATAGCATGTGGGTAGTTAAGAGTTCCCGCATTAACCACAGTTCTAAAAAGCCAACTAGTTCCTTGTCTGCTATTGTTTCTGAGAAGCCCACTAGACGAAGGTTATTCCTCTGACATCTATTCTCTAAATCATCCACCTTGCTTTCCAGTGCCGCTACTCTTTTTGCTAATTGTGCGTAAGAGTCTTCCACTATGGTGACCTGATCCTCCACCGTGCTGGTCCTTACCGGCCAACCAGCCAACCATCTTGGTCCCCAGTTAGCTTCTCCATGTGTGTCTTTCCAGTTTAGAGTCAATCAGGGACAGCCACCTCTCTAGCATAGCTTCCAGGGCCGAGGTAATTTCCAATGTAATTTCTGTTATCCAAGCTGAAGATACTGACTGTTCGGGCAGCTTCAGGAATGGCGCCATTTTGTTTTCCAATGCATGGTTGCGCCTTCTCTCTTTTGCCTGCGAACGAGCTGTCATGTGGATCAGGGGAGCGGCTCATGCATTTCGGAAAGGGTTCACCTCTCGCTGCCAAAGTGAAAATATTCAAGTTAGGGCCAATGACCGATAGAAAATTGGGGTTTTGAGTGGGGAAGCTGGAGAGGCTCTTTCTAGCAACCGCTCACAGTCATGAAGTCATGTGACCCCCAAGGTATCATTTTTAAATGTTGGCACATTTGGCACATTGCACATGATATATTATAGGTATTACATGAGGAGCCCTATGATGGCGTGGAGCCGGTTAAACCTTCAAGATTAAGGGTCTAGGCTCTAGTGAATGCTGTCGATGATTTGATTCAGATAGGGCTTCCTTACAAAAAAAAAAAATTGACATATAAAATCTTACATCCCTAAAGTTGTTCTTTAGGTCCTCAATATTTTGTGACCTTGGGAAATCCATGCAAATGTAGGCAGAACAGTGACACCTGCAGGCATAAAGTCTGTTGTAGTGGTGTACAATTGGGTACAGTACTTTTTTTTTTTTTTGCTATTTCTGGAGGGCTCACCATACAATTTAAGGGAGTTATGATGGGACTTTTAATGGAAGTTCACTGCAACGCCCCCTAGGCTGCCTCACTGCTCTGCAGGGATGTCTGTATGGCCAATCTAGTAGAATTGCTAGCCCCAAGATATCCCAATGGCGTGTTTTGTGTGTTTTTCCCTTAGACATTTTTTGTTTGAAAATGACCCTAAAAGAAATACACACTGAGCACAAAACAGTCTAAACTAGAGCAATTTTTTAACCAAAAAGATAGACTTTTTTCTGGTTCAAAAATGAGTGTATTTGGCATCGGATTTGGATGTCATATCGAAAATGCCCCTCAAGGTGTGCTTTGTTTTTAAATAGGCACTAGAATTTCCCAAGCTTATCTACAAACTATTTTGTAAAATATGTGCATTGCCTTTTTTAACTTTTTAATCTGGCTTTAATATTTTAACCAAAACAGGAATAGAATATTGTTTACCTTTTCCAGCTTGGCTCCTTCTTTATGATCGATAACTCCTCCTGATGTTAAAACATTCAGTGTTTCTATAGCATTATTTAGCACAGTTCGGATTGCCTGATTCGTTTTCACAGATGTTGCCAACTCTGGATAATCACGCTCCAGTAAACCTAGAAGTACAAAAATCATCCAGAGAGAAGATGTTCAGCTAGACAGAAGATTGATCTGATCAACCAAATCTCTCTCTCTCTCTCTCTTTTTTTTAATATTCTTTGCTGCTGAACAGATAACTAAAAGGAGGGGAAAGGGCAGTTCACGAGCATAAAACAGTTATATTTAGCCACTATCTACAACATTGGCATTTGAATTTCACATTCTCAAAACAAATGACAAACTCAGCTAATTAAGTGGCAAAAACTGATGGCAGCTTTATTGAACATTAAATAATATTTCAAGAATTTGCATACTGATAATTGTTGTACTGAATTAATAACAATTCAAAGTACTTATTACTTTTAACTGGCATGGTCTGTGCTAATGGAGCAGTAACAGTGAAGTAGGCTGCAGATGGAATAACAATGCTATATCTGAACTGATGCCATATTCGGCAGTTTGTTGGTAAATGAAATGAACTATAAAAATATACTGATAGCAAACCAACATCTTAGCAATTTGGTGCAAAACTTAATAAGCTGACAATTTATGGCAAACTCAAGTAACCAGTGATAAAAATCAATTATAATAAGTTCTGATACAGATAAAAAGCAACACTTGTGGAAGGACCCAAGATGGTATCTTAGCAGGTTCTACTGCTTAGAATGCTGAGTTTGTTTTTTAGTATTCTCAGCTTACATCTGTTTTGGGATGCTCTTTTTCTCCTGAAAATGGTAAAAAGGAAAGGCAAGAATTCAGCACTTGGAATCCTCGCTGGCTGTAACGTCTTTGAATGAAAAGTTCATCGTTCGGGCAACTGCTACTCCTTCCAAAACAGGTGCTGGCATTGAGGCAGCCTTGCTGGTGTTTGATATGACCCTTAGCCTGAAGGAGTGACTTCCACCCCCTGACCCAGGCAGGAGATTGAGCAATTTGATTCCAGCGTCAGCAGTGGAAGCTCTGCAGACTCGGTCGGAGATGGGTGAGGGAATACCTTGTGGCTCTACCAGAGTGTAGGACAGTGATAACGTTGTTGCAGCAGAAGGGAGTTGAGCAACAGTGAGCACTAGCTCTCTACTAAAGGATATTGCCGTGTGACAACATTTGGAGATTGGGGCGAAGGTGAGCTAATAGAAGATCAAATTGGTTCCTCCTGAGGGCAGTCTGTGGGGTTTTTACTGGCAGCTATGGTTAAACCTGCTAATGTGACTATAGATTCTATGTGGGAAGCTGTGGTTCACCTGGAGACATTGTTTTTGAGTAATAAATTGGATAAGAAACTGACCTAGCCACATAGGGAAGTCAGACACACAAATGGGTAGCAGCTGGAGAAAGGGTTTTGGGGTAATGGGGAGGGGGGAAGGGAGGCACGTAGGAAAGAAGGGACTGGAGGTTTGGAGGTTAGAACAGGAATAAGAAAATGGGAGGGTAGAGAAGGGGATGGATAGCTACAGTTAGGAATGAGGGGAAGTCTAAGAGGAGGTGTTAAGGTGGTTGAAGACTAGGAACATGAAGAGGGGCATTTGCAAGGGTAGAATCATCATTTTGTCTGCTGCTCCAACTGTTCAACTCCAGCTGTGTGGCTGTATTTATTTCATAAGCAGCAATTCCTTTTATTCAATAAATAAGCCTTTTTTTTTTTGGCTTCTGGGCAGTGTTCCCTTTCACTGTGCTTCAAGTCTTCGCCAGGTGTGGAATTGTTGCTATTTTAAAAGTCCTGCTTTGCCCTCCTCCCCTCTAAGCCTGCTTATAAACCACAGCAAACAGCGGCTAATACTACTAATCATTTCTATAGTCTACTAGATGTACACAGCAATGAACATGTTATATGCAGGTACTTTCTCTGTTCCTAGTTTTTGTACCTGGGGCAATAGAGGGTTAAGTGACTTGCCTGAGGTCACAAGGAGCTGCAGTGGGAATCAAACTCAGGCTGTCAGGATCAAAGACCATTGCACTAACCATTAGGCTACTCCTCCAGGAGAGAGTTGATGAGACAGTATGCAGCAGCTTAATGTTCTATTGTTCTGTCCTCTGACAGCCTTGCACTAGTTTATAATGTGATTCTAAAATGTGTGTAATGCTTTTACTGTTATTCTCATTTCTAAGGACCTTCACTGTTGTAGTTTCTTCTGCAATGATATGTGAGCAAGGCATTGTGTGTAATGTAGCTCACAGGCAATGCAACCACACTTGTCTGTATGAATAAGAACGGTTACCACTGGTTGTGAGGCTGCCCAGACCTCTTTTCTCTCTCAGCCAAGCCTGGCTCCTGTGTCTACCTGCTATCATTTCCTGTTCAGTCTTACTATCTCTGTCCTGAGAGGTCAGCCAGCTATGACCTTTCCCTCCAATCAAGAGCCGTCCTCTAGGACCACCCCTTGCTACCCGATGGCAGGCTCTGTCCCCATTGGTTTCTATCTGCTCCTCCCTGAGCCTGTGTGAGGTTCAACACCTCTTTGTCCCTTCAGCCATGAGGCATTCCACCATCTTGGTGGAGACATGGAGCATGCACCATCTTATTCCAGACAGCTCTGTCCTGCTGAAACTCCCTGCAACGAACCTGGTTTTTTACCTTGAAAATATCTCCTCCCTAATCAGATTTTTTTTGTTACATTTGTACCCCGCACTTTCCCACTTATAGCAGGTTCAATGCGGCTTACATATTATATACAGGTACTTATTTGTACCTGGGGCAATGGAGGGTTAAGTGACTTGCCCAGAGTCACAAGGAGCTGCCCGTGCCTGCAGTGGGAATCGAACCCAGTTCCCCAGGACCAAAGTCCACCACGCTAACCACTAGGCCACTCCTCCACATTCCAGTCACCCAGCTTTGAACCACTTCTACCTGTTCAACTATCTTTCTTCCCTGCAATAAAGCTACCTCTCCTCAGATCTCCACCTCCAACAACTCTCAGATTAAGGAGTCTCTGTGCCCTGGAGCAGCACTTCTGAATATCTGTCTGTGAGTAAATTATCTGTGATTTATTCAAATAAAAGAGACTTCAGGTGTAATTGATGTGCCAAGGGTATACTCTAAGATATCATGGCTTTACAGTAATAAGTCTATGAGAGTCTTAACATCTATAGCAGCCTGGGGAGAATAAGGTTATGGATCTTCAATACAATCATTAGTAAAAATAGATTACTACATAATATATATTGCAAGTGAAATAATGTATTATTTATTACAAACTATACTTAAAACCACCCATTACATAAATCCACTCCAGATATTGTACATGCTATTTCTCTGTGCCATCTCCCTTCTTATATATAAATAAATATTAGAACCATCAATCAACAACAATTTTGAAATGTTCACCAATATGTTGCTTTAGGAAGACTATAACACCTTATTGATGATTGTACTATATAGGTGAAGAATAGTGATATTGAAAATTCCCTGTCTTTGTATATTGTCATTTGAAGTATTATGGATTTTCAATACCTATAGCATCAATTTAATAGCAGGCATTTAAAAACAAAACAAAAATTACCTTTTTCATGAGTGATCTGTGCTCAGCTTTTTTTGTGGCACAGAAATTTCCTGTTTTACTCCAGAGAGTATGGCACAGCTTTGGCAATTCCCCATTTCACTCCACAGAATATGGCACAGGTTGGAGAATTCCCCATTTTACTCCGGAGAGGAGAGTATGCCTGGGGAATTCCTTATTTCACTCTGGAGAGGAGAGTACCCCACAGCAATAGTGAGGGTGGTGGTATACCCCTTCATCCACCCAATGGGTAGTTTGACGATGCAAAGCCCATGTCTCTGGCATTTCTTTTGTTGGTTCATACCCCAGTTCTCCTTGCCTACTATTTGTCTGAGGGTGCAGGCTCTGATCAGCAGCAGCCGTCTTGGTTTTGGGCACAACTGCAGAATGCTTGGATCTGGAGAATGCTTGGCTCAACAGCAGCCATCTTGCTTTTGGGCATATCAGCATCATGCTCAGTTCAATAGTAGCCATTTTAGTTTTGGGCATGTATGGAGCATGCTCAGAGCAGTGAAGGCCATATTGATTTCGGGCAATATTGTAGAAAGGAGGTTAGACTGTGGACAGGAGATGGTATGAGGCTATCTAGCCCATTATATGGGTTGAAGCCAGTAGGCAGAGTCATAAGTACACCTAAAACAATAGCAAATGCTATTGAAAGCAATAGTAAAAGAGAAGGCTAGGGCTTTTCAGCTTGGAGAAGAGACGGCTGAGGGGAGATATGATAGAAGTGTATAAAATAATGAGTGGAATGGATCGGGTGGATGTGAAGCGACTGTTCACGCTATCCAAAAATACTAGGACTAGAGGGCATGAGTTGAAGCTACAGTGTGGTAAATTTAAAACGAATCGGAGAAAATTTTTCTTCACCCAACGTGTAATTAGACTCTGGAATTCATTGCCGGAGAACGTGGTACGGGCGGTTAGCTTGACGGAGTTTAAAAAGGGGTTAGATAGATTCCTAAAGGACAAGTCCATAGACCGCTATTAAATGGACTGGAAAAATTCCTCATTTTTAGGTATAACTTGTCTGGAATGTTTTTACGTTTGGGGAGCGTGCCAGGTGCCCTTGACCTGGATTGGCCACTGTCGGTGACAGGATGCTGGGCTAGATGGACCTTTGGTCTTTCCCAGTATGGCACTACTTATGTACTTATGTACTTATTAAAAATAATGGACTGCGTATGCGTGGTCCATCTGTAAAAAGTCAAAAGCTGTTCCAGTTGGATAAGGACAAGTGGTTTTCATAAGTCAAAATAATAAAAATAAATATTTTCTTTCATGCGGATTTCTCATTTGTTTAAATAAATGGGCTATAAGCCTCCAATGCAGTCCATTGTTTTTTTATATTTTGTCATTGTGATGACTTTTACTGTGCCAAAACTAGAAATACAGTAAGACAGAATAATAGAATTCAGTAACATCCCAAACTTATTAATTAACATTATAATTGTGTTTGCACAATGCTACTGAAAACTGACTTGAAGAAATAAATATATATCACAGAACTGGAAAATGACACATTTAGACTGACTTTGGGCTTCTGCATGAAGGTAGCTCTGCCCTCATTATTTAATATCTTTCTTTTAAATAGTAGTAATAAACAATTTTAAGTGCATTTTTATAATATACCACTACATTCCACAAATCAAAAGGAGCAAGTTCCCACAAATCATCTTTCTCTTTTGATCTAGGCACAGGAAAAAAAAGATTTTAAGTGCTCCCAGGTTTCAATTTAATTCATGTTTAATGTGCCATAAATAAGTAAATAAATCAATAGATAGATAGAAGCTCTAAATGTTGAGCATCTGATTCTCATAACATGATGTCTGATAGTGGCCCTTTACCAGGAGAAAAAAAATCTCTGCATGAATATAACACATGCTAGGGTGTCCCCTCCAAATGACACACTGATTACAATTTATAACAAATTACTACTATATCTATGAAACGTTATTCCGTTATTATACTTCCTCTGTGTACATCTACATGCTGCACAAGCTGGTACATTTGAAAATATAAGTGAGATTAAATTAAAATGCTACCAACAATAAAGAATGACAATGTGGATTCAGCAGCTCATAAGTTTGTTTGCTTTGCTTTGAGTGTATGCAGAACAATGGCTACGTGGGCAAGAGGAAACAGACTAACATAAGTGGCTTCAACTTTTTGATGTCATGCCTTCTCCTGTTCTCAATCAACCCCCCCCCCCCTTATCATGGAGCATGCAGTGCCCAGAAGCAGCCATCTTAACTTTGGGCAAGGGCTGCAGCCATTGTATTCAAGCTATACAGTTTCATATTGTGACTGACAGTACGTAGCCAGCAAGATTTGTTCTAGCAGCCATATGGAAACTGGCTTTAGTTTTACTTTGTTCATTTCCAGCAGCACCATCATTAATTACCAAAATGGAGGTTGTGTAATTTGGTTGTTGAGCATATAACATATTGATACACAGATATATAAATATTAATAAACATTCTAATTATTGCAAGAGAGGAGTTTATAACTTTGAAACTTGGGATCCATTATTGATACAAACCACTGTGATGTTCTGCTAACACTTTTCCCTAATTCAGTAGCTCTTTATAGAACCATGCCATCACAGAGCAAGACAAAGAAAGCATGTCCTCCAGCTAAGAGAAAAACAAGAACCAAAACTTCAGTTCCCCTGTCTCACCGTATTCATCAACCCAAAACCACAAGGCATGGATAACCTGATCTGTGAGCTACGCAGCCAGTTTGACCAGCACAGTATGGACACTGTTCGACAACCTCACCAGTGAAAATTCTACTGTGGCTCAAGCACACAGAAAACATGTTGGAGTTAGGTCCCAAGTCTGGCCATAACACACACTGATAACAGTACCCCATTAGCTACACAGAGCTCTGACTCCGATACCAGTGATGAGGAGCTTGCTTTAGCTAATGTTATACAAATTGCATTACAGACCTTTACAAAGAAACAGACTAAGGCAGACAAGTCACCTAGCAATGTCTGGGGTCTAAACAATCTGGTGTCCAATATCGTCAGTTCTGTGCAGCCTCATTTGCGAGGGACCCAGTTGATGATATTACTTGTGGTGAATCGAGTCCTATTTCATTACATAATAAAGAACTTTTTTCTTCACCTCGTCTCCCTGTTCTCTGGATAGAGCTACTATCTGTACCATCTGCTGAGCAGCCTGAGTGCTCTGCTGCTACCTTGCCTGATTGTGAAGTGAAACCAACTTGTCAGCCTCTGGCTTCAGTCACTGACTTCCTATGGATCCAGTGTTTGTGAATGTTATCATCTGTCAGGTTGAACTGCTTTCTTCTTAGGGCTTAGGGTGTCAGGTCTCATATAAACTTTAGGACTAGGGTAGTGTGTGTTATCTTTGCTTTGACAGGTACATGAAATCATTGTTCTACCATCATTGTAGGTAATTGTGCATAAGTATTGTTTATATTTGATGCCATTATCTAATAATACAACAGCTTTTCTATTTTTCTAATACCTAACCCTTATGTCCTCTCCTCTTAATGTTGATAATCTGGATAGTTCTGAACTTGGATTGCATGAGTGGGAAGTTTGTGATCTAATCCCAGAGTACCACATTACCATTATTTGTCATATTTGTACTTCCCTCTCTTTACGTAGTAACAAAGTAAGTAATGGCAGATAAAGACCGAAACGGTCTATCCAGTCTGTCCAACAGTCACACTCATTATTAATTCATGATTAAATCAACAATGAATGTAATAGTCTTTCTTTGGCATTTCTGGGACATACACCGTAGAATTCCATCCGGTTCTATCCTTATGTTCCACCTACTAGAGTTGCCATCAAAGCCCACTCCAGCCTATCCAAATCCGTCTTGTCATTTGCGGGATCCAGACAATAAGAGTCTACCCAGCAATGTCCTCGGTTCCAGGTACTGGTTGCCATTGTAGCCCTTTCAGCTTATCCTAAACTGGATTGCCATATACAGGCAGACCTACAAAATCTGCCTGGCACCAGCCTTGGTTCTTTACAGCTGGAGTAGCCGTCTAAGCGTCACTCACAGATCCACCCCTTGCAGCCATTTAAGTTTTTTATTTATTTTTATTTTCTACCATCTATTTTCTAAATAGAGTTCCTCTGTGTTCATCCCATACTTTTTTGAATTCTGTCACTGGCTTTGTCTCTACCACCTCCCTTGGGAGGGCATTCCAGGCACCAACCACCCTCTCCGTGAAAAAGAATTTCCTGACATTACTCCTAAGTCTACCACCCTGCAACATCAGCTCATGTCCTCTAGTTTTTTCATTTCCCCTTCTCCGGAAGAGATTTGTTTCTATATTAATACCTTTCAAGTATTAAATGTCTGTATCGTATCTCACCTGTCCCTTTACTCTAGGCTATACATATTTAGGTCTTCCAGTCTCTTCTGAAACGTCATATGTCGCAAGCCCCATATCATTTTTGTCACCCTCTTCTGGACTGCTTTTAGTCTTTTTACATTCTTAGCAAGAAAAGGCCTCCAAAACTGAACATAATACTCCAGGTGAGGCCTCACCAGAGACTTGTACAGGGGCATCAACACCTCCTTCTGCTGGTTACTCCTCTCTCGATGCAGCCTAGGATTCTTCTGGCTATGGCCACCACTTTGTCACACTGTTTTTTTGCTTTAAGGTCCTCGGACACCATCATGCCACGGTCCCTCTCCTCATTTGTGCATATCAGCCTCTCACCTCATAGAACATACTACTCCTTTGGGTTTCTAGTCCCCAAATGCATTTCTTTGCACTTCTTTGCATTACATTTTAATTGCCAAACATTAGACATTCTTCTAACTTTTGCAGATCCCTTTTCATGTTTTCCACTCATTCCGGGATGTCCACTCTGTTATAAATCTTGGTATCATCCTCAAAAAGACATACCTTACCTTTTAATCCTTCAGCAATGTCACTCACAAATATAATGAACAAAATCGGACCCAGCACCAATCCCTGAGGCACTCTGCTACTCACCTTTCCTTCCCCTGAATTTCATTGACCTCCACTATCTGGCATCAACCAGTTTCTAATCCAATTCACCACTTTTGGTCCTAACTCCAGTCTCTCAAGTTCATTCAAGAGACTTCTATGAGGGTCTGTGTCAAAGGTTTTGCTAAAATCCAAGTAGATTACATCTAGCGAACGTCCTCGATCCAATTCCCTGGTCACACAAAGAATTCAATCAAATTCATTTGGCACAATTTACCTTTGGTAAAACCATGTTGCCTCGGATCTTGTAACTCATTGGATTCCAGGAGATTCCTTTCCTTCATCAATGTTTCAATTACTTTTCCAATAACTGAAGTGAGGCTTACCAACCTGTAGTTTCCCACTTCTTCTCTGTTGCCACTTTTGTGAAGAGGGACCACATCTGCTCTTCTCCAATCCCGCAGAACCTCTCCTGTCTCCAAGGACTTCTTAAACAAATCTTTAAGAGAACCCCCAGAACCTCTTTAAGCTCCCTCAATATCCTGGGATGGGTCCCATCCAGTCCAATAGCTTTGCCCACCTTCAATTTTTCAAATAACAGTTCACACCATCTTTCAGTTTCATAATTCCATTTCTATCCTTCCTTCATTCACTAATATACCTGGAAAAAAGTTTTGTTTCCTTCCTTGTTGTAATGAGATGTATGTCCTGTTACAAAGGAAGGCCAGCTTTCAGAAGCTATACTAGTGCAAGGCCATAGATAGGTTCTACATGGATCTGAGTTAGTCTTAACCCAACTCTTTACATTTAAGGTGAGAACTTTAGACCCCTGTGCAGGCGGAAGTATCAGTCATGGAAACTACGTGGGAGGTGAAGGGGAGAGCTTAATCTGTCTGAGATGCTAACATAATTCCCTTATAGCTGGGTACGAGAGACATGTGCCCAAGAACTGATTAAAATAATCCTAATTTGCATATGATATACATATGTGGACACTGGGGGAGTTGTGGGAACTCACCCTAACCTCAAGGGAGGGACCAAGAGGGGACCTTGTAGTCAGTCAGATTACAGAGTTAGAGTTTGTGCTCTCTCTTGTGTGGGGAGAATTGAGGATTATGTATTAGTAGGTTACTGGCTGATTCTAGGGTACTGTGTGTTGGTGGATTACTTAGTGGTAGGCTCTAGAGAATTACTCAAGGATAAACCTTTGCTTGGAATTCTTGCCTTAATTGAAATGCACTTTCTGGTTCCTATCTTTGTTGTAGATACTCAATTCATGCCTTCAGGTAAATACAGAGTAGGATACTCAAACCATGCCTTTGGGTGGACGGTAATAGAGTTGAATATTTGGTACTCACTTTCAGGTGGACGGAGTGTGACACTCACATTTCTAGCCATTTGCTCTTCCACCTCTGCTTTTGCTAAACGTATTTCCCTCTTGGGTTCTTTCAGTTTCTCCTGGTATACTTTTCTGTGTTCCTTTTCTACAGTTTTTCTGTATTTCATGGATGCCACTTGTTTTGCCTTTTATTTTCTCAGCCACTTGTTTGGAGCAGTGGAGTAGCTAGGTGGGGCCATGGGGGCCTGGGCCCCCCAAATTTCATCCGTGCCCCTGGTTTTGCTGGTGGGGGTCCCCAACCCCCACCAACTGAAGCCTTCTTCAGCGCCGGTCTCCAGTGTTCCCTGCCCTTTCTTCCTCTTCATGTCCTACATGATTGGAGCATGCAGGACGTGAAGAGGAAGAAAGAGCAGGATAGGGAATGTGCCAGTGCCTGGCGCTGAAGAAGGCTTCAGCTGGTGGGGGTTGGAACCCCCGCCAGCAAAGGTATTTGCTGCAGTGGGGTGCAGAAGGGCGGTGAGGGGAGAAGCAAGGCGGCAGGTGGCAGACTAAAGTGTGCCCCCCCCCCCACCTCAGGCTCTGGCCTCCTCCCACCATGAGGTCTGGCTACGCCCCTGGTTTGTAGAGCCATATCAGCTTTCTTTTCTTCTTGCTTTTATTTACTCTTCTTACATAAATGTCAGTAACCATTTTAACAGCTCCTTTCAGCCTGGACCACTATCTGTCCACTTCTTTGTCTTCCCATCCCATCTGCTCTTTATTCAAGTATGCCTCCATTTTGTTAAAGTCCGTATGTTTGAAATCCAGTACTTTGAGTTTTGAGTGGTTGCCCTCTGCTTTAGTTGTTATATGAAACCAAACCGTTTTATGATCACTACTGCTCAAGTGGGACCCTACTCTGACATTAGACACACTTTCTCCATCTGTGAGCACCAGATCCAGAGTCGCTCCATCCCTCATGGGATCCATCACCATTTGTCTGAGCAGAGCACTTTGAACAGCATCCACTATCTCCCTACTTCTTTCCAATTTTGCAGATGGAACTTTCCAGTCCACATCCAGCAAGTTGAAATCACCCAGTAACAGTACTTTCCCTTTCTTTCCTCTAATGAGGCATGGCAATTGTGTTTAGTCCCCACAATCTAGAGGTTCTACCTGGATAGAAAAGATATTTACCTGTAGCAGGTATTCTCTGAGGACAGCAGGCAATTTATTCTAACAAGTGGGTAATGTGACCCGTGTTGCCCAGTTCAGCATTTATAACACGCTTTAAAGAGCTTTGTGAAGCAGGAGCCGTGCTCCACCGAGTATGTGCGAGTGTCTTCCCACCCACAGTGAGAGTGCAGTTCCCACAGTACAATACTATAGCATAATAAAAGTAAAAAATATAGGAGACAAATCCAAGGGTAGGTGGGAGGGTTTGTGAGAATATAAGCCTGCTGTCTTTGGAGAATACCTGCTACAGGTAAGTATCTTTGCTTTCTCTAAGGAAAAGCAGGCCATAATTCTCACAAGCAGAGAATTCCTAACTACTAGGCTCACCTGAAACAACTGTAGGTCAATAGGGCCTTGCAACGGTGAGAACAGAACAGAGATCAACCTTAAACTATATACAAACTAAATGAGAGTGCAGCCTGAAATGGAACAAAACAGGCCTAGGAGGATGGAGTTGGATTCTAGATCCCAAACAGATTCTGCAGTACTATCTGTCCAAACCGACTATCACGTTTGGGTATCTTGCTCAAGGCAGCACTAAGATGTGAATGTGTGGACTGAAGACCATGTTTCAGCCTTGCAAATTTCTTCAATGGAGGCTGACCACAAGTGGGCTACCACCGCAGCCATGGCTATGACATTGTGAGCCTTGACATGACCTCCAGGGTCAGCCCAGCCTGGGCATAAGTGAAAGAAATGTAATCTGCCAGCCAATTAGAAATTATGCATTTCCCAATGGTGACCCCAATCCCACTATTTGCACTTCGGGGGGGGGGGGGGGGGGGGAGCATAACATCCAAAATGGATGAAATTGCAGACACATTTGTGGCTCATTTTCAAGCATGTATACACAAAAGGAATCGCCTCTTGATTTTAATATGGAGGTGCAGCACTATTTAAGCAGGTCGGGTATGCCACGCTTTTAAGCTGAATTTCAGTCTACTTTGAGCAGACCCATAACCACCAAAGAGCTGCAGGAGGCAATTCAAAATCTTAAACTACATTCAGTCCCTGGTCTAGATGGGTTCACAGGAGAGTACTACTGGATACTTTCCTTGAAGTTGTTACGAAGCAGTCACATCTTCAAGAAAGCTGCCTCCATATGGTAATACAGCACTGATCAGCTTAATTCCAAAATCAGGTAGACCACTAGAGTAACCCGGGAATTATCACCCAATATCCCCCATTAATGTAGATTTGAAAATCCTGACTTGGATCTTGGCTTTCCGTCTGGCGTTGGGTCTTCCTGATATAATAGACCAAGATCAGACGGGATTTGTAAAGGGTCATCAATCTGTATTAAATGTGTGCAAAGCATTATTAGCTCTGGCCTACTGTACACAGCATGATATCCCTTTGCTGGTGGGGAGCCTGAACGAGGAGCACTCATTTGACCAGGTGCGATGGCCATTTGTATTTGCTATCTTATCATATGTAGGTATCTCAGGATGGTGTTATAGAGCAGTGGAAACACTTTATACAGATCCATAAGCAGCACTTCTAGTCAATGGCATACAAACAACTGCATTCCCTATTTTTTGCAGTACTCATCAGACCTGTTCCCTCTCACCTTTACTTTTCCTTATTGCTTTAGAAACCTTCCTTTGTATTAGAAGTACTCCAGAAATAAAGGAAGTGGTGATTAACAAATGAGTTATCAAAGTAATGGCCTTCGCAGATGACTTGTTATTAACCATGAGAGATCCTCAGGAGTCGGTGGATCGGCCTCTCCTGCTCTTATTAGCTTACGGTAGATTGTCAGGATTTAGCCTTAATATAGTAAAATCTCAGGCCCTCCCTTCTATCTTACAAATATGGGACTCATAAAGGGGAAAATTTCCTTTTAGCTGGGCTGAGGGTTACATTAAATATTTCGGGGTTATTGTTCTAGCCAACCTGTCTCAGATGTATATGAGGAATCTACAACTGCTACTAACTCATTCTAAGAGAGTTCTGGGAATTTGGTGTGCTTATCCTGAATCCCTACTTGGGAGGATAGCATTTTTTAATATGATATTAGCACCCAAATGGATGTACATTTTTCAGATGCTTCATATGCCCTCCATGCATATTTATAAGAGTATTTGTGGCAAGGTAAGCAACCGCTCTTGCCAATCTATATAACACAAAAATCCAAGTCACATGGTGAGTTCGGTTTACTTAATATGAAATATGTTACTATAGCAAATGCCATGAGACACACAATGATTGGTACCATGGGAGAGAAGACTTTTCAGTGACAAGTTTGGAAACTTCTTTGTTTACTAAAACATTTTAGTTGGCACCTGCACACAAGGCTGGCTGAAGGCAAGATGATACCTGAGGCGGAGCCAGGATGCTGCCCCCCCCCCCCCCCCGGGCTGAGATGCTGCCCCCTTCCTACCTCCAGCCCATTCGCGGAATTGCCCTGCTGCCGGCACCCGCCTCTTCCCTTTACTGCAGCTGCCTGAGCCTCTGACGAAACTAGAAGTTACATCAGAGAAAAGGCCACAGTAAAGGGAAGAGGTGGGTGCCGGCAGCAGGGCAGCTTATGGGAATCACTGCCGCTGCTGGGTAACACCGCAAAGGGGAGATGCCGGGTGCTGGCAGCAGGGCAGCGTATGGGAATCGCTGATGCTGCCAGGTAACACCACAAAGGGGAGATGCCGCTCATGAAGAGTGCTGCCTGAGGCCCCCGCTTCAGGTGGCCTAATGGTTGGGCCATCCCTGTTGCACACTATACCAGGAAAAAGTCCAATTTTGCTCTCTATGAATCCATCTCTGCAAATGACACAGGCTGCCTGGCATTGGCTTTCTCGACGACATAAATTTTCAGCTGCAGTGACCCCTTTCCGGATTTTCCACTAGGAACAGACTCTGCCATATTTGCTAGATGGAGATCTCTTGGGATTCATTACTCATCACACCTTCTTACAGATGATGGCCATTTGCAATCATTTGAGGATCTTAGTAATAAATACAGTTTACTGGATGGAGATATTTGTATACTATCAGCTTGATCACTATGTACACATGCTACCTTGGGAAAATTTATGCAAAGATGTACAACACACCATTAATGAGGCACTTACGTTAAGCTCTCAACACGTAGTGCCTTTGGCATATCATCATAAATATTTACAATATTTATCAGAGAAATTGGATTTTGCTCGCCTGGTACAACAATGGACAGCAGACTTGGCAGTGCCTCCGATGGCTACCAACATCCAAAAAAGTCTCCACACAGTGAGAAATTTCACAGTTAATGCTGCGTTACGGGAATTACAATATAAAACCATGTTACAACTCTTTATTTCTCCCTATCGTGCTTTCAGGGCCAAGATTTCAGATATGGGACACTGCCCAAAATGCCACCACAATCTGGCAACCCTGGGACATATGTTCTGTCTTGCCCTGTGCTCCAAGGGTTTTGAAATCAACTGAAACAGACGCTAAGGGCGCATTGGTCTTTTACCATCAGACTGGATCCTAAAATCTAGTTTGAGGAATATGGACTACCCACTTCTAGCACACCAAGTCTATTGGGTTTTCTCAGACTGTTATGAATTCAGGGACGGTGAGCCCTTGGACTGCAGCCAGGGCTGCAGCAGACAAGTCCTCTAGGTCGTCACAGACACAAAGCAGAGGCGAGCTAGACACTGAATCTAGACAAGACAAGGCAAACCAAGATCTGGATCCAGGCACCAAAGGAACAACCCAAGACAAGACATGGCAAATAAGCAGTGCACATTCAAGGCAAGGTAGAAACAGAGCCTGGTTATAGCAGGAACCAGGGACGGAACTTGACTAAATCAGGAACCAGGAACAAAAGGAAGAAAACTCATATGGGCCGCAAGGCCGAACTAGAACCCACATGTACCAGTGTCCAAGCATACGGGCCGCGAGGCCGAACAGGAACCCAAACAAACAGAAAGAAAGGGGAAAGAAACAGAACAAAATCCCCTAAGCAAATACTAACCAAGAAGTGCACAAACACTATGCACAACAGAGCCACAAACAAGAGGTCAAAAGACCCTACACTCAGGCACAAAGTAGCTGAAGGAGAAAAAACAACCCCACACAGGCTCACATAGTAGAATCAACAAGTAAGGTTAAAGGGAATCCACACAGGGAGGCAGCTCAGGGCTGTGCATAGAACCACAGCTATATGTAAGAGCAGTCCTAACTAGCTTAAACAGAAATCACACAGACAGGTAGCTCAGGGCTGTGATAGTCGCCACAGCTAACCAGAAGAACCACCCATTCAAACTTAAATAGAAACCAAACAGAGAGGACGCTCAGGATTGTGCTAGTAGCCACAGCTAAATGGAAGAACCACCCACTGAAACTCAAATAGAAACCAAACAGAGAGGATGCTCAGGACTGTGCTAGTAGCCACAGCTAAATGGAAGAACAGCCCACTTGTGCCACACACAGAGGGTCCACTCAGGGCTGTGCTAGTAGCCACAGCTAAACAGAAGAGCAACCCACTCAAACAGAAAGCACACAGAGAAGGAACTCAAGGCAGGGCCACTAGGCCACTCTAAGGTAAAGGGAAACACACAAAGAAGCAACTCAAGGCAAGGTCGCTCGGCCATACTAAGGTAAAGGGAAATCACACAAAGAAGTAACTCAAGACTAGGCCATATGGCCACTCAAAGGGTAAAGGGAAGCCACTCATATGAACATGTCATGTCCCCTACCTCAACGCAAGTGGCGTCCTCAGGCTGCGCGGGGTCCCATCGACATGCACACTTGACTGGCACTGTCCTGAGCCATGTGTGTGTGTAGTTCTTCTCTGGGTTTATTCAGAGAGCGGTGGTTGCAGGCTCCTTAATTGCTTTGCTTCCATACACCTGTGTCTGTTCTCCCTCTGCCTGGCTTCCCTTGCTTCTCTCCTATTGGTCTTCTGGTTCCACCCTTCCCCTGCTCTTGTCCTATGGCTGTGCTCCTTCTCCCTGCTGGTTCCTGCTGATGTCAGATACCAGCACTTTATCAGCTGAGCTCTTCCTGGACTCCATCCTTCGGCTTCTATTTTGGTAGGTGTTACTTGCTCAGTAGTTTGCTTCTTATCTTCTTGTCCCTCGTTGCTGACTTTGCCTGTACCTGGATCACTCTCTTGCCTGCTGCCTGCCTATTGACTTTACCTGTGCCTGGATTACTCTCTTGCCTGCTGCCAGCCTACTGACTTGGCCTGTACCTGGATTACTCTCTTGACCTGCTGCCTGCCTGCTGACTTTGCCTGTACCTGGATTACTCTCTTGACCTGCTGCCTGCCTACTGACTTTGCAGGTCCTTGGATTACTTTCTTGACCTGCTGCCTGCCTACTGACTTTGTCTGTACCTGGATTACTCTCTTGACCTGCTGCCTGCCTACTGACTTTGCCTGTACCTGGATTACTCTCTTGACCTGCTGCCTGCCTACTGACTTTGCCTGTACCTGGATTACTCTCTTGACCTGCTGCCTGCCTACTGACTTTGCCTGTACCTGGATTACTCTCTTGACCTGCTGCCTGCCTACTGACTTGGCCTGTACTTGGATTACTCTCTTGACCTGCTGCCTGCCTATTGACTTTGCCTGTACCTGGATCACTCTCTTGCATGCTGCCTGCCTGGCCGATACGTTCACCACCCCGCTTCTAGCTCCATCTTGTAAGTCCTGCAGGCCGCCCGCACCTAGGGTTTCAACCTTTGGGGAACGGCGGTCAGCGCAGGTGAAACCCGGGGTTGTCCAGCCGCCAAGCAGAACCTGGTCCGAGTACCAGGCTCAGCAGCACTCTACTTGGTACAAGAACTCACAAGTCTGACAGAACACTCAAGGCTGTACCACTTAGCAGTCAAGAGTATAGAGAAGCCACTCATAGGAACACTCAGTGCTGTGCCACACAGCCACTCAGATTCAAACACAGAAAAGTAATTCATACATGTACAAACAAGAACCACACTCAGAAACAACACAGAGCTGTGCCAGGACTCACAGCTAACAGACAGGTAATTAATTCAGGTTCAGAAGCAAGGCTGTGCAACACAGCCATTCAGATTCAAACATAGAAAAGTAATTCACACAGGTTCAAACAAGAACCACACACACACAGAAACAGTACAGAGCTGTGCTTGGAAATATGGCTAACAGAAAAGAAATCACTTGGGTTGAAATAAGAACCATACCCAGAAACTACACAGGGCTGTGCCAAGGAACACAGCTAACAGAAAAGTAATCCATTCAGGATCAATCAAGAATCACACACACAGTTCAGAAATATGCCCTGAGGCTGTGATGCCCGAGGAGTAATCTCATGTGCTGAAGGCCCCCTAGTGGTCTCCTAGCCAGCATTACAAGCCCACAGCCAGGGCTTACTAGAACTTTGCCTCTAAGAAAAACTCAGAGACAATTCTTTTCTATATGCAGCCTGCAATCCCAGTCTCAATGTTTGGACTCCCCTTCCAAACTCAGGGTGACTGTTCCTCATTTATCACCAATTCTAGGAATCCTTCCCTGATGTATCCTCAGGTAACAGGTCACATTTCTGGTATGCCTGAGGGGCCCCCAGTCACCTTTCTTGGGAATATAACCCATTTCTTGACTTTAACAAATATGCAAATTAAAATACACCAGATGCAAATCCACTCTATGAGCATCCCGGATCCAGTCTTATGGGGAACTTCTTTCCACCAACAGTTCCTCTGGCTTTCCTCAACTGAGCCCACTTATTTGGGAGAACTGGGTCTCAGTTTAAAATAGCCTCCTCCCCTGGACAGGACTTTCCACTCTCACTGTAACTTTACGGTCCTGTCCTCCACCCCAGTTCAATTAGTATTCATTTCCTTCTTCCAATGTGCCTTCCATATGGGCTTCTATAACAGTTCTTGGCTCCATTACTACAATAGCCATAGCAAGGTAAGTACCTTCTTGGTTTTTAGAGGGATCTTTCGCTCTTAGCTTCCAAGGGTCTCTTCCAGCAAGTCTCTCCCTTCTTTTTCAATCTCCATCTGTTCAGATCCCCATTTCCTCTTCTCCTTTCTCTTCTTGGAGGGTGCTCTTTATAGGGTGGCTAATAATCCTCCCCACTTCTTTAGGCCCCTCCCCCTGGTTCCAGAAAGGTCCAGGCCCAGAACTCTCTCCACCTTTCCCTCACCTACTCTGAGAGCTCCCCCTGGTGGCCTCTTCAGGGAAGAGCAGGTCATATACCATGTGCACCTCCCTAGCTGTCCCTTCATGTCATTACATGGATGTGCCCCTTTTGGCTCTCTCTAGTGATCAGATCAGGGCATTTTCCAGACTTTTCCCTAGGACAGCGCCCTCTGGAGGCCTCCACAGGATAGGGCAGTCCTGTGTTTTGTAGAAATATACTGTCACTTGCTCTCAGTAATTTCATCCAGCATATAATTATGTATCCGCATGTTAACTCTTGCTATGGCCTTGTCCTTCACTATGTCAGAGCACCCATGTCACCTCAACCCTATACACCCCCCCCCCCCCCACAGGATTCTAAGAGTCCTCTGGAAAGGATGGCCACACACACTAGTAGTCATGTGTGCCGCCCCCCCCCCCCCCCCCCCCCGCTGATGGGGCCCGACAAGAGGGGAATGTAGAAATATACTATCACTTGCTCTCAGTAAAATACAGGCCAATGCTCAGGCTAAAAGCTAGGCTTCTTAAAATCAAAAATCATCTTTGACACAAAATATATTTCACTGCAGCTCAAGCTGAAGTGAGTTCCCAGAGAGCTGGCAAGGGAGGGGGCATTTGCTCTTGTCAACAATCCTGGGACTGGCATCTGCAAGAAGTCATGAGCTAAGATGTTTTGGCTAAAGTAAGTTAGTAGTGGGTCAGATGCAAGTAGAGGGGAGGGGGGAGCTGAGGAGGGCAAAATGACCTGTGAAGTCATTTCTTCGCAGATGTTGTCCTAAACATATTTGTTTATACTTAGAGTTTGGGAACATGTGAAATCATTCTTATCAACTGATAAGAGCCAAGAGCTCTGGTGAGAAAGCTAGGGTCCATTTAAATGAATAGGGTCAAAATGGTATAAAAAGGGCAGCCTTTAAGGTATTACATCAGAAGGCTGAGGGCAGAAGAAGAGAGAAGACTCCAGACGGCTGTAGACGTGTCGTGAAGTGCTGTTCCACTATGTGAATGCCTTATTGCCTGTACTGCTGTTGGTAAGATTGTAATAAACTATCTTCTTATATCCCAGTGAGTCCTTCTGATTATGGAGCCTGTTAGTACCCAGCCTGCATGAGCAGTCTGGGGAAATATGAGGTCAGAATAATTGGTAGGAACACGCAAATTTATTTACATTTTATCACAAGGCACAGCTAACAAGAACAACAAACAACAAACAGCAGCACTACAACAAGAAAAGGGTAAACTAGACCTGTTGCAAAGGCAAGGCATGAAAGTTATAAGGTGCATTATAAAGGACTTCCTGATGATGTCACAACTTGGAATGAGGCTTGGATAACAGGAACACCAACAGCAGAAGCCACCATGCAGGTAAAAGGCAGTCCGGAGATGTCAAAGAGTCAGATTACTGAGAAAGAATAGGTCTGGATATAAGGGCATGGCCACAGCCGTGACAGACATTCAGTAATAATGGCAAAGAAGGTGATTTTACTAGAGTGGTGGGAACGTCGGCACCAACCTTGTCTGCTTGGAGATCACATATGATTACACTACTTTCCCTGAAGCAGCGAGATGTGGAGGATTATTTCCTCGGCTAAAGGGAAATGTTTTCAACACTGCTGGGATAGGGTTACCATGTGTCCTCTTTTAAGAGGACATGTCCTCTTTTTGGACTTCTTCAGGTATGTCCTCCAGGATTTTTAATTTTTAGGGAAATGTCCTCTTTTTCTTTTATGTGCCTATGACCAACACACCTACCCACATAATGAGACAAACCATCTCTGGCCTATTAGTCAATGGGGGTGCTAAAGAGAGAGAAAGGCTTTGTTCCCCTGCTGGTTGAATCTGTCAAATAAACTTTGTTTCTGCAGCACAACTTTAAGTATATGTCATGCAAAGACTTTCACATATATCTCAGAAGCCAACCAAAGTTGTTGAGGGATATGCGCTCTTCTGATTATGCTTGGGGTCAGACTCAATCAAACTCAAATCCAGAAGTTCTTGAAAAGTACTGCTGTATGTAAGTCACTTGTTGATGTGTGTTCATTAACTAAAGGTTACAATTAAATATTTCTTTAGCAAAGGAATCAACCATTTTTATTTTTTCTGTCCTCTTTTTTGTCTTCACAAATATGGTAACCCTATGCTGGGCCCCGCAGTCCATAGTCGCCTCATGAACTTACTGCACTGAACTAATTGGACTTGAATTCACCTATACTCTGTGATGCTTTGTGTTGTGGTGGAAAGGAGATCGGTTGAGATATACAGTGAGGTTACTTGTTGAGTTGCTGATATACTGCGTCATTATCATTGTAACTGTTTTTGAAACTCAATAAAAAAAAGATTTATATAACAAAAAAAATCAGTGTCTGTACCATGAGTCTAAATAGATCTTCTGACAAGTATTTATGAATGCTTCTTAACTTTCTCATGAGGTACAAAGAGCTCCTAACAAGTGAATTAATCTGATGTTCCATAGTTGTTGTCCAACATAACACCCAAGATTTTAATTGATTTATCTAATAAAAAAAACATTCCCCATCAATAATAAAACTTGAATTCACTTCTTGGTTCTGCTTTGTTCCTTCCTTCTTTCATTTTTTACCTATCTAATTTCAAATAATGGGATGACATTCAATTGGTAATGGTTGAAAAACAGTGAGAAACTGAATCATACAAATCCTGTAAACCAGTAGTAACAGGGAAAGTATTCAAGCAGGATCTGTATAGGGCAGGAAATGGGAGGGCCTTGCCTTCATACCAGGCAGCAAACCTCCATTTAAAAGAGTAATATCTCTTGGTGGAATCTTTCCTGGAAGCCAGCAAGACACCCTCAGGAAGAGACAGGGAAGCAAAGTCTAAGCTATCAACATCCAGGCCATAAGGGCCAGAGACTGGAAGTTGGGATGTAGAAAAGTTCTCCACAGTTCTTCAGAGGATATCTCCAGAAGAAGAGGAAACCAGATCTGTCGTGGCCAGTAAAAAGTGATCAGAATCATGGTCTCGTTGTTGAGATTCAACAAAGTCTTTTTCACTAGGGGTAATGGAGGATATGCATATAGAAGTCCTGTCCCCCAATGAAGGAAGAAGTCATCTGACACTAGTCTGTCATGGACCTGGAACAGAACTGAGGGACTTTGTGATTGATCTGAGTGATAAAGAGATCCACCAAGGGGGTGCCCCACACTTTGAAGATCTACCAGATGATGCCCATATTGAGACACCACTTGTGTGGTTGCTTAACCCTGCTGAGCCTGTCAGCAGGCTGGGCTATTTCTACCCACCAGATAAGTGGCACAGAGAAACATAACATGCTGGTGCAAGCAACACTACAGCCGCATAGCCTCCTGACACAAAGGGTGTGATCCGGTGCCCCCATGCTTGTTGGTGTAATTACATCACAAAATGACTGTCTGTCTGAATGTCTGAAAGCCTTTAGAGCATTCCAAATAGCCAAAACTCCAGAAAATTGATCTAGAAATCTATTTCTTGGGCAGATCAAGCACTTTGAACCCACCCTCATGAACTTCCCACTCCAGACAAGAAGCATCCGTTGTGAGCACTTTTTGTGGCTAAGGAATTTGGAATGGTAGTCCCAGAGTCAAATTAGATCGAACTGTCCACCACAATAGGGAGCAAGCTAGCTCCAGGGAAATTTGGATGACATCCACCATTCTCTCCGTGGCTTGATAGCACTGAGAAGCCAGGGTCCATTGAGTAGTTCTCATGTGAAGACGTGTCATGGGCGTAAGACAGTGGAAGCCATGTGGCCCAACAACACCAGACGTAGTCTGTACACTCAGATACTCTTTTTTATCCAAACATATTACACGCTCTGTTCGCAGACATTGGCACATCCTAGAGGAACTAGACTGCTTTAGAAATAAAGAATTAGTGGTTGTGTATTCTCGCAACAAAAACCTAAAGGAGCATTTGGTTCCATCAACATTACCAGAATTAACAACAGTATTCACATTTCTGTGCAGTATTCACGGTCTGTGCCCTGAAAAGGACAGGTACAAATCAAGGTAAGGTATACACAAAAAGTAGCACATGTGAGTTTATCTTGTTGGGCAGACTGGATGGACCGTGCAGGTCTTTTTCTGCCGTCATCTACTATGTTACTATTTCTTGGTAATCGTAAATGTGGGCACTGCAGTGTGTGCACACACAACATAGAGACCTCAGTTTTCATACATCCAATCACCAATAGAGCCTACAAACTAACACATACTTCAGATTGCAACACGTCATCTATGATATATATCATTCAGTGCCCTTGTCGATTGCTTTATATTGGCAAAACGATCAGAGCTATCGAAACAAGGATTATTGAACACCACAGCTGCATAAAAAGGTAAGTGGTGTCAGCACCCCTAGTAGAGCATTGGATTTCAGCAAATCACTTGATCTCCGACTTAAAGTTTTTAGTATTCAGGACTTTTACACAGAAATGGAGAGGTGGTGATCTAGATGCACAATTATTGCGCGAGGAACAGAAGCTCATTTATGAGTTTCAAACCTTGATCCCAAAAGGTTTAAACAATGAAACTGATTTTCGTCCCTTCATTTGTTAATAAAATAGAAACAAAAAAATATTTTTAACAGGCTTTTCAGTTTTATCCTTCACTTTTGCGTACCATATTGGTCTTTTTTTAATAAAATTTTTTATACATATAACCATATACTCTTTTTCTGCCTTGCATATACATATGCACATCCTTAAGATCATATGTATTGGATTTGTTCATATTTCATATCATTTTTTCACTTTTCATTTTTTTCTTTTTTTCTTTTTCACGCTTTATTTTTCATAATTTTTATATTCTCATTTTTATTTTTTCATTTTTTTATATATATATTTTCCCTTCTCTCCCCTCCTTTCTTCCCCTTCTTTTTTGTCTTTTCTTGCTTGTTTCCTGTTCTTTCCTTTTTTCTGCGTCTCCTTTTCCCTCTCCCTTTGTCTTTAGTTCTTTTTTTCCCACTTTTTTCTCTCCCCTTTCTTCTCCCTTCTTTCCTTCCCTTTTTCCCCCTTTTTTCTGCTCTCATTTTTTCCATTTTTTCTTTTTTGTTTTTTCACCTTCCCCTTTTTTTTCTTTTTCCCTCTTTTTCCTTTTTCTTGTTTTAGCCTTTTATCTTTTCATTCTTCTTTTTTTATTTTTTTCATTTTCATTTTTTCTTTATACGATCAGTATACCTTTAAGAATCATCACATTTTTCTTTAAGGTCGTCATCCACTAGTAGTCTTTCTTTTCTTCATCTATGCACTGTCATTCTCTGATACGTCATGTTTCAAGATTGACCTTTCACCCAGCAAGCATTTTTTTTGTTACATTTGTACCCCGCGCTTTCCCACTCATGGCAGGCGCAATGCAGCTTACATGGGGCAATGGAGGGTTAAGTGACTTGCCCAGAGTCACAAGGAGCTGCCTGTGCCGGGAATCAAACTCAGTTCCTCAGTTCCCCAGGACCAAAGTCCACCACCCTAACCACTAGGCCACTCCTCCACTGTCTATTTAGTGTTTATTTATATATCATTTCTTGTTTCAGAGTCTAAGGTCGTCATCTACCAGTAGTCTTTCTTTTCTTCAGTTATTTACCGTCATTCTCTGATACGTCAAGTTTTAAGATTGACCTTTTACCCAGGAAGTTTTCCCTTGCCTATTTAGTGTTTATTTATATATCATTTCTTGTTTCAGAGTTTTAATTTCTTTCTTTTTTTTTTTTTCATATTTTTATTAAGGTTTTACAAGTATAACACAAAACAACCAAAAAGAAACAGTAACAATAATCCATGGCAAAGTTAATAACAAAAATAAAAAGGCAGAACAACATACCATGACAATACCCATAGCAAATCAGCAATTATACAATTATCAGGTAGTGCTATTAGGAGTCTGACAAAATGAATCCAAACAAGCCCAGGTCTTCAAGACAGATTGAACACAACGGTGCTTATGGGCTAGTATAGTTTCATATTTCCTAATCACACACACGTTACTCCACCATTCATTATAATTGAGATGTACATTATTTTTCCAGTTTAAAACAATTAAATGTAAAGCAACCGCTAACAAAATGTTAAACAATTTCTTATCGGATTCTAAAAGAGAGAGGTTAGGAGAAGAGGCCCTTAAAAGCACAATATCATAAGAGATCACGGTTAATGCAGGCAACTGAAAAATAAGGCGCAACTTAGCCCAAATGAGTCGCCAGTATGCTCTTACGTTCTTACAGTAAAAAACCATATGGGAAAGGGATCCATCTGATTTTTGACAGGACCAGCATTTGTAATCAAGACTTTTAGTGATCCTGGCCACTCTAGCAGGTGTCCAATAAGCCCTGTGAAAAAGAGTTTTCATTTCTATTATACTTTCTTTGCTATGTAACATTTTAGGTTTTGGCCACAGACTTTTCTCTTTCATTTTTTCCAGTACCCTTTGACCTCTGTTGTCATTTCCATTCTTTTTGGCGCTATTTTCTCTTTTTAAACACAACCTCAGTTAGCAGACCTTTTTTACATTTGCAACTACGCTTCCTGTGACCCGCTACGAGCTCACCAAAAAGGTCTTTTGAAGATATTTTGATTGTCGCACTACTAGAGCGCCATTATTTCGGGTTCTCATAATTTGCTGTTTTAATATATTTTTTTGCTTCCTTTGTCTGTTTTCTATTTCTTTTTCCCTCCGTTCTTCGTTAATGCTGTTTTCACTTTTCGTTGTTCCAGACCATCTTTGTATACAGCCAATCGTATTATGCTTGGTTCGTGACATGGACCCATCGTGTTTTAGGTATTTGAGGTGAGTTCTTTTATTTGTTTTGTTTTCAATTGTTCTCATACTGCGTTCTGTTCTATACCTTCTTACATATTTTGGGGGGTTTTGTTTTTTTTCGTTCTAACAGAGTCTTACACGTTATGCCACAGCGGCAGGTTGGTACTCAATTTAAAAATATTTTATGCAATCTTTGCCCCATCACAGTCGTAATGTACAATATGAGTAAGCTTTGCTACTTAATGCTTTATATATATATAAATCTTCATGTCCTTACCACACTATGTTATGCCATGAGGCAGGTTGGCACTTCCTTTTTCTATTTTAAATATCTTACGCTACCCTTGCTTCATCACTGGTTTAAGGTATTACATGAGTATATTGTACATATTTTGTGTAAGCTCTGTTGTTTTATTCTTAGCCCATTCCATCTTTTCCTTTTCACTCTGTTCTCTTTTCATTCCCTCTCTTCCCCCTCCCTTTTCTCCCTCCCCCTGTTTCTTTACCTTGCTGTCCTCTTCTTTTTTTCCTTTTCTTCCTTTTTTCTCCTTTCTTTCCTTCTTTTTCTCTCTTCCTGCTCCTATTCCTTCTCCTCTCTCTTTTTTATTTTATTTTTTACTTCTTAATTTTTTTACTTTTTAATTTTTTCTTTTTTCCTTTTTTCATTGTTTCTTCATCTTTTTTCATATTTTTATTTTCCAATTTTTTTTGTTTATATATATACATTGAATTTCTTTTCTCTTCATTCATTTATTTTCATATATATAATCTTCCGCATATTTTTTCTAAGTATCTATTCATATCCTATGCTCTTAAATAGCCATTGTAAGAGGATATTTTTTTTTAAATAGCTATGTATGGCACGCACAGACATAGGCACCACTAGCTTTATATATTCATATCAGATAACACCATGTTCCTCCTGTTTGTGCATATCATATTATTTGTTCCTTTCTTATAATTTTTATTGTTTATTTTTGATTATAATTTTTATCTTTTTGATTATATATCTTTTCATTAACTTTTTCATAATAATTTTTTCATATATAAGTTGAGTATAGTACTGTAGCTGTTCCTTTTTTACATATGGTCTGTATGATGTTGGTTTTATATATATATATATATTAGTTTATAAACGGTTTCATGTAATGTCTCATGAACCCTCAATGATTGTCCTTTATATGTGCATGTTATTTCAAGATCGCATTATTTACTTTAATATGCTCTTTTTTTCAAAAAAACATATGTTGGTTTTATTATTTATTCTTTGGACTTTCATATATTTCAGCACAACAACGTTTTTATATAATGCCCAATGGTTTTTATTTATTTATCATCCTTTATATATGCATGTAATTTTAAGATAGAATGATTTACTTCTAAATGTTTTGAATGTTTAGCCTTCTTTTAAATTATTTCCATGTAAAGTTATTGTGATATTACAACACTGCATATATGCACACTACGCGTTTCAAAAGATTTTATGTTTATCATTTTTTATTAGTATTTTTCTCATTGTATTGTAATATATGTTGACATTTTATTCTACATTTTTTCTTTTATTTGTCTGAATGATTTATTTGATTATGTATGTTTTTATAGACTCCTGATGCAGGCCTGTGGGCCGAAACACAACAGTTGTGTCGAGTCATTTCGTCAATAAAGAGGTTTTCAAGACATTGTTTCCAGGATTTGTATTTCCTTGGTCAAAACATCCCACTTTTGCCTGTTTCTCTGATAGCAGGATCGAACATGAAAAACCAGCATGACTAGAGTGTCCGCTCATAGCTCTAGGAGAAAGGCTCAAAACCTTTGAATATTGAGCGGGGCTCCAATGAACTCCAGTTGCCAGACAGGATGTAAATGGGGCTTGAGGTATTTTAAAATGAACCCTAGTAGCTCGAGCACCTGACATGCGCTTCACCAGCTAATCATCCAGATAAAGGAACACATAGACTCCCGGTCTGCATAGCAACACTGCAACTACTGCTAGACATTTGATAAATACCTTAGGAGCTGATGCGAGACCAAAGAGCAACATGCAGTACTGGAAGTGTTGTGTTCCCAGATGAAATTGAAGATACTTCCTGTGAGCTGGAAGTATTGGAATGTGAATGTAAGCATCCTTTAAGTCCAGAGAGAATTGGCACTTGTTTTCCTGATTCATGGGGAGAAGGGTACCTAGGGAAACCATCCTGAACTTTTCTTTGACCAGGAATTTCTTCAGGGCCCTTAGGTCTAGGATGGAATGCATCCCCCTGTCTTAAAATTCCCATGCTTCCTCTCCTGGTGGAATGGGCTCGACTGCATGGGCCTTCAGAAGGGCTGAGAGTTTCTATGCAAGTACCAGATTGTGCTGAGAGCTGAAGTAATGTGCTCTCAGCACGCAATATAGGGATCGTTGTTGCCAATTCTGGGTGTAACTGATATGGACTATTTGAAGAACTCACTGGTCGGAGGTTACAAGGGGCCACCTTTCATGAAAAAACATTGGCCTCCCCTTCAACCAGAAAGTCATCCAGGATGGACACTGGAACCAGTCAAAAGTTTGCCTCTGGGTCTGGGTTAAGATGGCGACAAGAGCGGAAGTCGGGACTTGAAGCTCTCGAACTTGTCTCAAACGCCTTGCCGAAGGGCAACTTTCTCCGACCTAGCGATGGGAAAGAGAAAGGGGAAAGCAGCGGTCCCTACCTCCATGGTCCCGCAGTTAACTCCTGCCTCACGCCAGACGACTTTGGATAGTTTCAGAGTTTTGGTTCCTGGTGAGCGTACATCCACCTCGAATGACCCGGCCCTTCAGAGGACCGAGTGCAGCATAGAGGGAGTTACGTTGAGTCCTCCCTCTCATACCGCACCTCCGCGACCCGGAGATGATTTGTTACTCATGGGGTCATATCGCTTGGAGGCCACGGAAATTCCTGGACCCCCAGCGTCTGAAGGAGGACCCATGAGGACTTCTACCCCAGGCAGAGAAACAGCGTCGCAGGATTCCATTTGTGAATCAGCCTCAACTGCCCAGGAGATCGGGACCGTGAGTACCGGAGGAATAAAAAAACCAGCGGTAGTTACTATGAGTATGTTATGGGACGCTATCCAGGGAGTGAATAGCACTCTGATTCAAATGAATACTTCAGTCAATAATGAAATAACTGATTTTAAAAAATCTAACCAGATATTTTCTGAGCAAATTCAAGCACAGAATGCTAAGATTTTAACAAATCAAGGAGAAATTCAGAAGTTGCAAAATCTCACAGAAGCCTTAATTAAGGAAAGAGATATCCAGGACAGAAAGCTTGAATACCTTGAAAACTGTGGACGAAGGAACAATTTGAGATTTTTAAATTTCCCGAAATCTCCTCTGATAAATGCAGTGGATATGCTTAAAAGATATTTTAAGGATGTACTGGGGATTCCGGAGGAGGCATATCCGCCTATAACGAGAACCCAGTACATCACGGGAAGACCTGGATTACCTAAAGATAAATCTCAAGCTGCTCCTCCTGCTGAATTGAATTTAACTGAGTTCCTGGAAACCTCACTTGAATTCATCTCTGAAAGAACAACATTATTGGTAACATTCGTGCTTGAACCTGATCGCAATAATATTCTGCGATTATATTTTAGACATATAAATGATTTATTTCTGGGACATAAGATACAAGTTTTCCCTGATATGGCTCGTGCCACTCAGAAGAAAAGAAAAGAATTTTTGATTTATAAACCTAGAGTTTTAAAGTTAGGGGGAACCTTTATTTTGAAATTTCCTTGTAGGTGCTGTATTACCCTTAATTCGGTTAATTACCTCTTCTTTAACTCTATGAAGTTGTTAGATTTTATTGAATCAAAAGAAAGGAGTGTTTCGCCTCTGGAGGCGAACCCGTAACCAAGAGAATGCTGTTAATATTTGGCTGTGGTAATACGTTTCACCCTCCCGCTGTTTAATATTAAATTATGTTACCTATGTTAAATTTCTTAGATCTTGACTCAAAGATTTGTGGACAAAGTTATAAAATATTTTCCTTTAATGATTTTTCGGTAATATGTATTACCTAATAATATTTAATTTCCAAATTTCTGTAACATTTATGTTTTTATAGATGTAGATGTAAAAAAAATGTATAAATAAAGAAATTAAAAAAAAAAAAAAAAAGTTTGCCTCTGCTTCAACTGGGGAGCTGCTGGGGCCTTAGGCACGTGCTATTGACTTGAATAAGAACACTAGGTTTGAGCCTACTGAGGCAGGCGAGATGAGGAAGTGTACCTACGCCTCTGAGGGTAGTAGGCACCCTCCCTCGACTCGCAAAAATACCTCCTAGAAGAGGAGGCAGATGCAGAAGGCATCTGGCGGGAGAGAGAATGGATAGTATCAGTATGTTTTTGATCTGGTCAGCGACCTGTTCAACTTCTCTCCAAAAAGGTTATCCCACAGGCATGGGGCATCCGCCAACCTCTGCTGTAACAGCTAGTTCCAAGTCAGAGACATACAGCCATGAGGATCTGCACATCGCTATACTTTGCGCAGAAATCCTGAAAGCGGCATCAAAGATATCGTAGGCGCCCCTAACCATGAATTTCCTACATGCCTTCTGCTACTTTGCCAACTGGCGAAGCGATCTGACCTTCTCCGGGGGGGAGTGTCTGCCAAATCTAACATCTTGCTTACCGTACACGCTCAAATTTTTACTTGTTCCAAAAGTACAAAGACTAGGGGACACTCAAGGAAATTACATGGAAATACTTTTAAAACAAATAGGAGGAAATATTTTTTCACTCAACGAATAGTTAAGCTCTGGAACTCTTTGCTGGAGGATGTGTTACAGAGGTTAGCGTACCAGTGTTTAAGAAAGGTTTAGAAAAGTTCCTGGAGGAAAAGTCCATAGTCTGCTATTGAGACAGACATTGAGAAGCAACTGTTTGCCCTAGGATTTGTAGCATGAAATGTTGCCACAATCTGGGTTTCTGTCAGGTACTTGTGACCTAGCTTGGCCACTGTTGGAAACAGGATACTGGGCTAGATGGACTATTGGTTTGGCCCAGTATGGCTACTCTTAGGTTCTTATATGATTGAATACAGGACACAAGCAAAGAGGCCTAGAACAACTTACACCCAAAAAGAGTCCAAGGTTCTAGCTTCCCTGCCTGGTGGCGCTGAAGCTTAGTCAAGTCACAACAATTAGTTCTTAGGGGGAGGGGGGTCCCTAAGACCAGAGAGGGGGTCCCTAAGACCAGAGAGGGGGAAAGGGGGTCCCTAAGAACACAGAGAGGGGGGAAGGGGGGTCCTCAGAGAGGGGGGATAGGGGAGGACACTCACTGTCTCACGCACACTCATTCTCACATACACACACTCTCTAACAGACACACTCGCACCCACTTCCATTCTGTCCCACACACACTCACTTGCACATTCAATCTCTCTCTCTCACACAGTCACTCTCACAGACACTCTCTCAAACATACACACTCCGCGGAAAACCTTGCTAGCGCCCGTTTCATTTGTGCTAGAAACAGGCCTTTTTTTTACTAGTAAATAAATAAAATGTCCCCAAGAGATGCATTGAGTAGCTGGCTCCTGCCTCAACTCCGGCGAAGCTTCCTCCAACAATGTCAAGGGAGTACTAGCTTGGGTGGCATCAATGCCGGAGCTGCAGGTGACACCGGCGTCAGAGGCCTCACCATAGGCTGAAGGCCATGCGGGGCTGCAGCAGGAGGCATGGCTTGTGCAAGCACCCTCAACGCCAATGTACTCTGTTGTATAAAGCCAGCCAGCAGCTCAGGGATGCGCTCAACGAGGGAACACGCCGGGAAAGACTGGGGTGTTGGCACAGAGACAGTCTGCAGAACTGCTGAGATCGAGATGGGAGGATGGTCCTGGCTGCAGGGAGACTGACGCACCCGTAAGACAGGGAAATCTAGGATTAAACATTTAGACAGGATAAATAAGTTCATATTGGTTTCTAAAAATGAGCATTGTAAAGCTTTGGCTAAGTCTGATGCTGACCAACCCCCTTGCCAGAAGGCAGGGACACCTAGTGCCCCGCCCTCTTATGACTCACTTGCTGCTAGTCCTGCCAAGCTGCTAACCTGTGCGGTGGGATACACCCCAATATCCCCGGGCTATTGTGATAAACCTGTGGAGGGACCTTCAGCTAAGGTTCCTCCCACACCCGGGACCCCTGCCCCACTTATCTTTGATAGCCCCACTTCGGTGCATATCTCTGGCACCGTGGATCTGTGCCCACTATCGGCCGACTCTACCCCTTCTACCGGCCCTTCGGCTGGCACAGTCCCACCTACGGCCCCACCATCGTCAGGGCCTGTTCAGCCTCCACCATCGACGCAATTGACAACGGCCAACCCCGTAGTAGTATCCTACCCCATCGTTACCCCCCCTACAGTGATCCACTACCCTGCTGTCGCTGAGATTGATCAAGCTGCCCTCGCAGGTTCACAAGCACCATGTGCCATGCCAGAACCTCATCTCCCTATCCCTACTCCTGGGCCCCATGAGAGCTGCCTTCCACCACAACAGATCCCCAGCTGTCCCATATCATTGTCCACTTCATCCACACAAACATGTCCACGCCGAGTTGTGCGTGTCTCCACTCAGACATCCGCTCCTTCCCTTCAGAATGTGTATTCCCAAACCACGGAAATTGAGAACCGACCTTACTGGCAGTCGGATGGCCCTACTATGCGGGGTTTTCAGCCTCTCCAGCCTGATCTCCCACCTATTAGGAAACCTGTTCCTCAACATTTCTGGCCCTCTGGAATGCTGACCTCCTCCATTCTTGACCATGAACCGGGCTCCGTGGCCCCAGCGGGATTCCTTTTCTTCATCCAAAGACACAGGACACAGTTGGAAGGGCTATAGTCAGGCCCTAGACACTGAAGACACCAAGAATGGATGTCTGTACCAGAGATGGTCTGATTGCACCGGGTACAGCGCTTAAAGCCACTGGGAACCTTCGTGGACATGGAAGGAAAAACTTCCATGGCCAAATCAAATGACTCAACGGTGCCAAAAAAGGGGCCAAGCACCAGAGAAAAAAAGGAAGGGAACCCGACCAGAGTCAAGGCATAAAAATGGCCTGATGATGTGGAAAAAATAAGGAAACTTAAAACTGGGAAAACTCACTAAACCTTTTTCCCTCACCTAAATAAAGGTATGGGAAAAACACAATTGGCCCAAAAAGTAGCACACACACTCAAAAAAAGCCAGCTGAGTTGTGAGGAGCAAAACAAAATGATGACTTGTCTTCATTGTGGTAAAAGAAGAACTGCAGGAATCTCCCTCTCATGGTGGGTGGGAAGGCACTCGCTCATGCACAGTGGTGTGTAGCTCACACTCCACAAAGCTCTTTAAAGTTTGTTATAAGCACAGGACTAGATAATGTGTGTCACATTACCCACTTGTGAGAATTATAGTTTGCTTGTTCTCGTGCTTCACACTATTTTCTAATTATTACAATTGGAGGTCACACCTACAATTTAAAATGGTTTTATACTATTATATTGCTTAATATCTGTGTTCTGAAGGTTTGTTACTGCTGTCATGTGCCATCTCTGCTTTGGCAGAGGTATTTGTTTAATTGCATTCAGTTATTTACAACTTACTGAAAGGACTAAGGGGAAGATGCACTAAAAAATTGTTAGAGCCCTTCCCTTACTGATTCCCTTAACGAATCACGGAGGGAGGGAGGGAGGGGGCCTGTGAAAGGGGAACAGCTGAGCCCTCTCTTGCTGTGGCTTTGCAGCAAAACGTGATTTTTCCTTCTGCTCTGCCTCCTCTCACTGCTCCATTTTACGTTTGTCTTTCTAAATTTTTATTTGTCTGGCTTGTGCGCATACTTAACGAGAGGTTCAGACCTCTCGTTAGATTTTCCAGCGTTAAGGCAATCGGAAATGGTTAGTGCATCTCATTACAATAGGGTTTCTACACAATTTGCTCATCTGCATTCCATTTTCGTTAGCTGCTACCGTTGTCGTTTAAGGAAAGAAGTCTTTAGTGCATGCCAGGGTTTACTACTTGCTCTTTAATGGCTCGTTAAGTTTAGTGCATCTGGCCCTAACTATTAGCTGTTTAAGGTTCAGGATCACATTTTTGTGTGTGTTTTCTTTTAAAGCTGTTCTTTGAATAACATTTGGCAGCTAAATGGAACTGTGTTGTAACAGCATGCTGGTCAACTGTTAGCTAAAGGCTGTATTATTTGTTTACAGAGACATTGTAGACTTTTGAATGCAGATCACTATACACGGTTTCTAGCTAGCCTAGCAGTTACAGCTTAAGAAGGAGCAGTGTAAGTTACAGTGAGAAAGAGAGCAGCGGGAGTTAGAGAATAGCCAGGGTTTATTGGCACAAGCCCAGAGTGAGTACTAACAGAAGCAGGACCTGCACCGGTCTTTGAAGTCAGAGAACAACTGGGCAGCTTACGTATGTGAGACATTGGAGCATTTTATGTGGCCTTACATTAGAAACTGGATCAGATTTAGATGTGGTAGCTAAGGTAAATCTATGGTTGGAGGTTCACCTACACCAAGATACTTTGGGTGAGACTTTTACACAGTACCAGAAGCTACAAACTGCTTAGTGTCACAGATTGCAACCAGAAGCTGCAAACTGCTTACACACATAAGACTGCAACAATCAAACAGCTCAACTCAGTGTGTTAAATATTAAACTTGAATCTCTGGTACAACTGTATGGCTAGCTGTCTGTTTAAAAATCTTGTGAACAGCTTGTGTCTACCTAATTAATTCCCCCTTTAAGTTGGTTTTGTCTGTCACATATGTGTGTGAGCTCTAAATTTAATCATGAATTCCCATCCCCAAAGCAGGAGTGAGAATATCTACTATTTGGGAGAGCTGTGTTATTCAATTTTGCCTCCCAATATACAAGAGTTAGAAGAATGGATCACTGTGCTCTCCTCCCTTGAAACCCAGGACCCCTGGAGGTTTCAGAGTCATATAAGACACCTGCTGTAGGTATATATGACTCTTAATTATGGAAAACCCAGTGGCACATTTCCAGTGTTATTTCAGACTACTTTTTAGTCGCTGTCTGGAAAGTCAGAGGCTCTTGGGGACACTCCAAGAATTCCCAGTGAACAGGTATGAGCAAGAAGCATGCAGGTATTGAGAACCCACGAGTACCTTCCTCTAGGAGGAAGAAACCAGACACCACCCTTGAGGCTGATGACTCAATGCCTTTTTCATTGTTAGGAGAATTTTTGATAATAAGATCAGATATGATTTCAGCTCTGGAGTAAGTACACACAGGAAATCCAATATGTTAACATTTAACTTTCAAAAAGGAGACAATGATAAAATGAGAAGAACAGTATACAAAAAACAAGCAAACAAACTTAGAGGAGCAGCTGCGAAGGTCAAAAATTTACATCAGGCACGGATTTTGTTCAAAATTACCATCCTGGAAGCCCAGGTCAACTACATTTCATGTATCAAGAAAGGAGGAAGGAAGGCCAAACGACAGCCAGCATGGATAAAAAGTGAGGTGCAGGAAGCTATTAGAGCTAAAAGAAAATCCTTCAGAAAATAGAAGATGGATCTGACAGAAAATAATAAGAAACAGCACAAGGAATGGCAAGTCAAATGCAAAGCTGTCAGACTTGTGAGTTCTTGTACCAAGTAGAGCGCTGTTGAGCTCGGTACTCGGACCAGGTTCTGCTTGGCGGCCAGACAACCCCAGGTTTCACCTGCGCTGACCACCGTTCCCCAGAGGTTGCGCCCCTAGGTGCGGGCAGCCTGCAGGACTTACGAAACGGAACTGGAAGCAGGCTGGTGAACGTATTAGCCAGGCAGGCACAGGCAAAAGAGTGATCCAGTTACAGGCAAAGTCAATAACATAGTAACCCCATAGATGATGGCAGAGAAAGACCTGTACAGTCCATCCAGTCTGCCCAACAAGATAAACTCATATGTGCTACTTTATGTGTATACCTGGCCTTGATTTGCATCTGCCATTTTCAGGGCACAGATCGTAGAAGTTTGCCCAGCACTAGCCCCGCCTCCCAACCAGTAGCCCTGCCTCCCACCACCGGCTCTGCCACCCAATCTCCGCTAAGCTTCTGAGGATCCATTCCTTCTGAACAGGATTCCTTTATGTTTATCCCACGCATTTTTGAACTCCGTTACCTTTTTCATATCCACCACCTCCCACAGGAGGGCATTCCAAGCATCCACCACTCTCTCTGTGAAAAAATACTTCCTGACATTTTTCCTGAGTCTGCCCCCCTTCATTCTCATTTCATGTCCTCTAGTTCTACTGCCTTCCCATCTCCGGAAAAGGTTTGTTTGCGGATTAATACCTTTCAAATATTTGAACGTCTGTATCATATCACCCCTGTTTCTCCTTTCCTCCAGGGTATACATGTTCAGGTCAGCAAGTCTCTCCTCATACGTCTTGTAACGCAAATACCATACCATTTTTGTAGCTTTTCTTTGCATCTCATCAATTCTTTTTACATCCTTAGCAAGATACGGCCTCCAAAACTGAACACAATACTCCAGGTGGGGCTTCACCAACGACTTATACAGAGGCATCAACACCTCCTTTTTTCTGCTGGTCACACCTCTCTCTATACAGCCTAGCAACCTTCTAGCTATGGCCACTGCCTTGTCACACTGTTTCATTGCCTTCAGATCCTCAGATACTATCACCCCAAGATACCTCTCCCTGTCCGTACATATCAGAGTCTCACCGCCTAACACATACGTCTCCCGTGGATTTCTACTCCCTAAGTGCATCACTTTGCATTTCTTCAAATTGAATTTTAATTGTCACACCTTAGTCCATTCTTCTAGCTTCCGCAGATCCTTTTTCATGTTTTCCACTCCCTCCCGGGTGTCCACTTTGTTACAAATCTTAGTATCATCCGCAAAAAGGCAAACTTTACTTTCTAACCCTTCGGCAATGTCAGTCACAAATATATTGAACAGAATCAGCCCTAGCACCGATCCCTGAGGCACTCCACTACTAACCTTTCCCTCATCCGAATGAATTCCATTAACTACCTCCCTCTGGCGTCTGTCCGTCAACCAGTTCCTAATCCAGTTCATCATGTCGGGTCCTATCTTCAGCCTGTCAAGTTTATTTAAGAGCCTCCTGTGGGGAACCATGTCAAAAGCTTTGCTGAAATCTAAGTAGATTACATCTATAGCACTTTCATGATTAAATTCTCCTGTCACCCAAAGAATTCAATGAGATTCGTTTGGCACGATTTAACTTTGGTAAAACCATGTTGTCTCGGATCTTGCAACTTATTGGCTTCCAGGAAATTCACTATCCTTTCCTTCAGCATCGCTTCCATTACTTTTCCAATAACCAAAGTGAGGCTTACCAGCCTGTAGTTTCCAGCTTCTTCCCTATCACCACTTTTGTGAAGATGGACCACATCCACCGTTCTCCAATCCCATGGAACCTCTCCCATCTCCAAGGATTTATTAAACAAATCTTTAAGAGGACCCGCTAGAACCTCTCTGAGCTCCCTCAATATCCTGGGGTGGATCCCGTCCTGTCCCATGGCTTTGTCTACCTTTAGATTTTCAAGTTGTTCATACACACTCTCTTCCGTGAACAGTGCTATATCCACTCCATTCTCGTATGTACTTTTGCCAGTCAATTGTGGTCCTTCTCCAGGATTTTCTTCTGTGAAAACAGAACAAAAGTATTTATTTAGCAAATTTGCTTTTTCTTCATCATTATCTACATAGCGGTTCGCAGAATCTTTCAGTCTCACAATTCCCTTTTTAGTCTTCCTCCTTTCACTAATATACCTGAAGAAATTTTTGTCACCCCTTCTTACCTTTTTAGCCATTTGTTCTTCTGCTTGCGCTTTCGCCAGATGTATCTCTCTCTTGGCTTCTTTCAGTTTCATCCGGTATTCCTTTCTGTGTTCCTCTTCTTGAGTTTTTCTGTATTTCAGGAATGCCAACTCTTTAGCCTTTATTTTCTCAGCCACTTGCTTGGAGAATCATATCTGTTTCCTTTTTCTCTTGCTTTTATTTACTCTTCTTACATAAAGGTTTGTGGCCCTATTTATAGCTTCTTTCAGCCTGGACCACTGTCCTTCCACTTCTCGTTCCTCCTCCCAGCCCATCAGCTCCTTCCTCAGGTATTCCCCCATTTTACTAAAGTCAGCACGCTTGAAATCCAGGACTTTGAGTTTTGAGTGGCCGCCCTCCACTTCAGCTGTCATATCAAACCAAACTGTTTGATGGTCACTGCTGCCCAGGTGGGCACCTACTCAGACATTTGACACACTATCCCCATTTGTGAGCACCAGATCCAGCGTCGCTCCCTCCCTCATGGGTTCCGTCACCATTTGTCTGAGCAGAGCATATTGAAAAGCATCCACAATCTCTCTACTTCTTTCCGATTCCGCAGATGGAACCTTCCAATCTACATCCGGCAGATTGAAATCTCCCATTAACAGAACCTCTTTTTTCTTTCCTAATTTTTGAATATCTGCTATCACATCTTTATCTAGTTCCTCTAATTGTGTCGGGGGTCTGTAGACAACACCCACATGGACAGAGGTTCTATCATCTCTTTTTAAGGTGATCCATATAGCTTCTTCCTTTCCCCAGGTCCCTGTCATTTCAGTCGCCATGATATCATTCCTCACATACAGAGCTACTCCTCCACCTTTACGACCCTCTCTATCCTTCCTAAATAGATTATAGCCTGGAATGTTTAGGTATATTAGAAGCAAGAAGCTGGCAAAAGAATCCGTTGGACTGCTAGATGACCGAGGAGTAAAAGAGGCACTCAGAGAAGACAAACCATAGTGGAGAGATTAAATTAATTCTTTGCTTTGGTCTTCACCAAGGAAGATTTGGGAGAGATACCGATGCCAGAAATTATATTCAAACCTGATGTCAGAGAAACTGAATGAAATCTCTCTGTAAGCCTGGAAGATGTAATGGCACAATTTGACAAATTGAAGAGTAGCAATCACCTGAACCGGATGGTATTCATCCAGAGTACTGACGGAATTGAAAAATAAACTTGCAGAACTATTGTTAGTAATATATCATTTATCTTTAAAATCAAGCATGGTACTGGAAGACTGGAAGGTGGCTGATTTTTAAAAAAGGTTCCAGAGGTGATCTGGGAAATTCTAGACCAGTGAGCTTGAAGTCAGTGTTTGGGAAAATGGTAGAAACTATTATAAAGAACAAAATTACAGAGCATATTCAAAAGCATGGATTAATGAGACAGCAACATGGATTTAGTGAAGGGAAATCTTGCCTCACCAATCTATTATATTTATTTCAAGGGGTGAACAAACATGTGGATAAAGGTGAGCCAGTTGATATTGTGTATCTGGATTTTCAAAAGGCATTTAACAAAGTACCTCATGAAGGAAAAATAAATTCTTACCTGATAATTTTCTTTCCATTAGTCCCAACAGATCAATCCAGAGACTTGTGGGTTGTGTCCCTCTACCAGCAGGTGGAGATAGAGAGAACCTCTGAGGTTTGCTATATGTGGACCTGTGCATCCAGCTGAACCTCAGTATGAACGATACCAAAGCAGTGGAATGGAAACAATAGAAAACTCTCCTGACATTGTCAGACCAATTGCCCAACATATTTCCACCACTTCTATATTTATTTATTTTATTTTTTCATCAAACGAAGGAACATTCAGAACAATGGAACCCCCAAAAAACTAAACAACCACAACAAAACCGCAGACAGTAAACCCAGAGGGGGGGGGGGGGGGGGGGGGGCTCTGGATTGATCTGTTGGGACTAATGGAAAGAAAATTATCAGGCAAGAATTAATTTTTCCTTCCAAGGCGTCTCACAGATCAATCCAGAGACTTGTGGGATGTACCCAAGCAGTTCTCAAGTAGGGCTGGACACCCCCAACCTGGCAGAAATCACTGACGAGCCAAACACCGCATCTTGACAAGCTGCCACATCCACCCGATAATGACGAGTGACTGTATGGACCGAAGCCCATGCAGCTGTCCTGCAGATATCTTCCAGAGAAACCAAATGGGACTCTGCATAGGAGGAAGTTTGAGCTCGCGTAGAATGAGCAGAAACTTGCAAAGGGGCTTGCTTGCCAAATGCCACGTATGCCGAAGGGATGGCCTCCCGCAACCAACGGGCTATGGTGGCCTTGGACGCCATATGACCCTTCTTACTGCCTCCAAAAAGGACGAAGAGATGGTCAGAAAGACGAAATTCATTTGTCACCTCCAAATACCTGAGAAGAGCCCATCTCACGTCGAGGCAGCAAAGAGCCTGGAATTGCTCAGGGTAATCTTCCCGGCGGAAAGACGGCAAATGCAGGGACTGCCCCAAGTAGAAACGAGAAACCACCTTGGGCAAAAATGAAGGAACTATCCTAATTGATACCCCCGCCTCCGTAAAACGAAGGAAGGGGTCTCTGCAAGACAGGGCCTGCAAATCTGAAATTCTCCAAGTGGAAGTAATGGCTACTAAGAAAATCACCTTCAAGGTGAGATCCTTAATCGTAATCCCCGATAAGGGTTCGAAAGGAGGATGCTGAAGCACTTTGAGAACTAGATTAAGGTTCCAGGATGGCAGAACTGGCACGTGAGGAGGGCGCAAACGATTTACGCCCCTGAAGAATCGAACCACATCTGGGTGGGAGTCGATGGACGCCCCCTGAAGCCGGCTTGTAAAACATGCCAGAGCTGCCACCTGCACCTTAAGAGAACTCAACGAGAGTGATTTTTGTACAGCCTCCTGAAGAAACGCGAGGATAACCGATACTGAAGTCGAAGCCGCTCACAATCCCGAACTCGCACACCACGAATCGAAGGTACGCCATACCCTAGCATAAGCTATCGAGGTGGATCTTTTCCGAGCCTACAGCATCGTAGCGATAACTGCGTCCGGATACCCTTTTCTTCTCAACCTCACCCTTTCAAGGGCCAGGCCGTAAGACCAAAGTGGGAGGGATCCTCCATCGTTACTGCCCCCTGCAGCAGGAGACCGTCCTGCGCCGGTAGCAGAAGAGGACGATTGAACAGAAGCCTGATCACATCTGCGTACCAGGGTCGTCTGGGCCAATCCGGGGCCACTAGGATTACTCGACCGGGATGACTGGCAAAGTGAGTCAGTAACCTGCCCACCACTGGCCATGGGGGAAAGGCATAGAGCAGGCCCCTGGGCCAAGGTTGAAGAAGGACATCGATGCCTTCTGAGCACAGCTCTCGTCCCCTGCTGAAGAAACAGGGAACCTTCGCATTGAATGCGGTGACCATTAAGTCCATCTCTGGCATCCCCCAATGGGCAATTATCTGATCGAAGGCCAGAGGGGAGAGCGTCCACTCCCCCGGCTCCAACTGGTGCCGACTGAGAAAGTCCGTTTGCACATTCTGTGACCCCGCTATAAGAGCTGCTGTCAAGAAAAACAGATGAGTCTCTGCCCAATGGCAGATCAGAGCCGCCTCACGCACTAGGGGTGCACTCCTGGTGCCCCCTGACAGTTTACGTAGGCGACCGCCATTGCATTGTCCGAAAGAACTCGAACTGGGCAACCGCGGAGAAGAGATAGAAACTCCCAAAGGGCCAGACGAATCGCCCGTAACTCCAAGCGGTTGATGGACCATGACTCCTCCGTCGAAGTCCAAATGCCCTAGGCCGTCTGTTGCAGGCAATGAGTCCCCCAGCCAGACAGTGACGCATCCGTGGTCACTATCTTCTAGTCCGGGGTTGCCAGAGGAATGCCTGACACCAGATTCTTTTGAATGAACCACCGGTGCATGATTGTGTGAAGATGGGTCGAACATAGCATCCGAACCTCGTAATCCTCCGAGATTGGAGACCAACGGCTCAGAAGGTGCCACTGGAGGGGGCGCATGTGAACTCTGGCCCACTTTACCATGTCCAAGGCAAAGGCCATGGAACCTAGAGCATGTACATAGTCCCAAGCCCGAAGGTTCAGAGTTTGAAACAGCGCTCAAAACTGAGCCTGTAACCACTGTGCTCAAGCAGAAGGAAGAGAAACTATCCCTGTTCGGGTATTGAAGCACACTCCCAAGTATTCCAGCGTTTGGGAAGGCGTTAGGTTGCACTTCGGGAAGTTGATCACCCAAGCGACTGAAGCAACCCAACCACTTTGCCGGTTGCTCGCCAACTCTCTTCAAAAGAAGACACCCGCACAAGCCAGTCGTCTAGATAGGGATGGATCTGAATCCCTTCCTTCCTGAGATAGGCCGCCACTACTACCAGGACCTTGGAAAAGGTCTGAAGCGCTGTGGCTAGGCCGAAGGGCATCGCTTGAATTGAAAATGACGACCGAGTACTGCAAAGCGAAGAAAGTGCCTGTGGGGAGGCCAGATTGGAATGTGTAAATAGGCCTCTTTGAGATCGAGAGAGGTCAAAAACTCCCCGGGCTGTACCACTGCGATCACCAATCGGAGGGTTTCCATGCGGAAAAGCCAAACCCGAAAGGACCTGTTGACGCACTTGAGATCTAAGACGGGTCACCAAGAACCGCCCTTTTTTTGCACCACAAAATAAATGGAGTATTGATCGCACCCTCTTTCTGCTGGTGGTACGGGCTTGACAGCACTCAGCCGTTGTAAGTTGAGGAGGGTGTGTCGAACAGCCCGCACCTTGGCGGGGCATTTGCAAGGAGATTCCAGAAAAGAGTCTACTATCGGACGAGCCAATTCTAACTTGTATCCATCTCTGATAACCTCCCATTCATCGGATGTTACTCTGGTCCACTCCACCAGGACTAGGGACAGTCTGCCCTCAATAACTGGCTGGATATGGATCAGGGCCACATCATTGGGCGGACATGGCTGCGGGCTGGTTTCTTTTACCAGAAAGGAAGGCCCGCCTGTCACATCGAAAGGGCTGAGGCCTCTGAGAAGACCTTGCTCTCTGAAAAGAGGCCCCGCGACCTGGACAGTAACGCAGTGTATCCCTAAACGTAGGTCTAGGTCCCGCCGCTTGTACAAACTTGGACCTGTCCTCCGGGAGGCGCTGGCCCTTAGAGTCACTGAGGTCCTTCACAATCTGTTCTAAGTCTGTCCCAAACAAAAGCTTTCTGCTAAAAGGAAGACTTGCTAAACGTGACTTAGAGGCCACGTCTGCAGCCCAATGCCACAACCATAGCCAGCGACGCACGGAGACCTCAAGGGAAACCTCCTTTGCCGAAGCCCTCAAAAGATCATAAAGAAGATCCGCAAGGAAGGCTAAACCAGACTCCAACAGCCACAAGATCTTCTGGAGAGGAGGCTTTCTGTACCCCGATAAGCATGCCTGCGCCGCATAGGAGCCACAAACTGAAGCCTGCAGGGAAAGGGCCGCTACTTCAAAGGACAGCTTCAAGCAAGTCTCCAACTTACGATCCTGAGGGTCCTTGAGCTCCGTGCCACCCTCTACAGGGAGAGTGGTTTTCTTAGTGGCCGCTGTGATTAAGGAATCCACCGTAGGGACCTTCAGCAAGTCTAAGTCAGGAGCAGGTAGCACATAAAGACGCAACATAGCTCTAAGCAACCTTAAGCCCATTGTCCGGCGTATCCCACTGTGCCGAAATAAGGATCTTCATGGCCTCATGCACATGAAAGGAACTAGGTGGGCATTTGGTGCCAGACATAAAAGAGGGCACCGGACCTATTCCCCCTGACGATTCAGGGGGGAAATGTCCAAAACCTCAAAAGCCCTAACAATCAGGAAGGAAAGCTCTTCCCTGCGAAAAAGGCAGGCAGCTGTTGGATCATCCCCCTCCTCAGAGGCAGGGTGACCTCATCTGCCAAATCCAAAGATTCTGAGGGAGAGCCTGGAGACAAAACCGGGCCATCTATGTCAGATAGCTCCTCGGGATTCAAAATCTCCACCCGGGGGACGTTTTGGCAGGAAAGACTGAGAGGCTGCAGCAACCGAAGTTTGCTGAGGAAGAGACGGGGCTGCCTGAAGAGAAGTTCCTGACGTCTTCAAAAGAAAGTTACTGTGCATTAATAAAACAAAATCCGGGGAAAAAGGAACTGCAAGGGACTTCCCTGCTCCCTGTACATCACTTCCTCCATCGGAGCCTGTACCACAGAAGCGCGCTGCGCCTCTTGTCTATCAACCGCCACTTGCGGAGTGGGTCACACCTGAGAGGAAAAAATGGTGCCCACCAACGCATGCTGCACTAACTGCCCCAAGGAAACCGCCGAAAGTATCCCCCGCGCTTCTGACTCACCGGTAGCCTGAGGGGAACCCCCTGTTGCGCTGAACACCGCTGCGGGCTGACGGCAGAAGGACTCACACTCCCCCGATACTGCTCTCCGGCTCCCACACCAGGAGCAGTGCTTAGCTGCCTCAGAAGGCACTGACATGCTCCACAAACGCCTCCCCCAAAACTGACTCGGCAGAATGTCTAGTTCCTTCATATGATTAAACAAAAATAAAGTCTCTTACCTTTTTTTTTTTTAGTCAGGAGAGAAAGGAAACATCCAATCAGACCAACAGCCCCGGGCGACAGAGGAAAGGTAGGGGGACACCGGGAGGGATCTGGCACCACCAGGTGTACACCACAAGCAACAAACAGCCACTCAACCCCTGTCTGTGCTAAACTAGGTCCAAAGGACACCAGTAGCCAGATCAAGCCAGAGCTGCACAGAGATGTCCCTCCACCTGCTAGATAGAGAGAATACTGAGATTCAGCTGGCTGCACAGGTCCACCTATAGCAAACAACGGAGGTTCTCTCTATATCCACCTGCTGGTAGAGGGACACAACCCACAAGTCTCTGGATTGATCTGTGGGACGCCATGGAAAGAATCCAAATTGGAGAGTCATATTTTTCCACTACTACAGTGCTTGTCATTGGCTTCCTATTGAGTACCGGATCAAATACAAAATCCTTACAATGACTAAAATTCTGCACACTTCCATTCTTTCCTAATTAGCAATCCATATTGTTCCTTACACACCTTCTCATACACTTCGCTCTCAAACTGATAATAGGGGCTCTACCACCCCCCTGAAAAGCATGCTGGGAATCAATGCATTCGGCTATTTTTTCTTCCTTGCCCCGGCCCTCTGGAACTCGCTTCCTCAGTATCTGAGGCTTGAAGATTCCTTTCAGAGTACTATTAAAAATGTATTTTTTTCAATTTGGCTTTTGGACAATAAATTATTTTCTATTTGGCTTATGAGCTATTCGGTTTATCTGACTGATCTTCTGCAACAGGAACAGAAAAATATACTTCCTAATTTATATTGACAAATACATAAGTACATACATAAGTACATAACTATTGCCATACTGGGAAAGACCAAAGGTCCATCAAGCCCAGCATCCTGTTTCCAACAGTGGCCAATAGAATCTGGATTTTAGAAATGTTTCTGATTGGTCTCGAGTGCTTGAGCATTGCTATCGAATAATGACATTCATTTGTTTTTATGTTCTGATTGTTTTAATTGTTTTATTTTCTACTATAAACTGTATTGGTTTGATTACAAGAGAAATGGTATATCAAGTGACAACGGTATCTCAAGTGAAATAAATGATAAATGAGATAGATGGTAGTGTTCTATTGTGGATTAGAAACTGGTTAAAAGATGAACAGAGAGTAGGGTTAAATACTCAGTATTCTCAATGCAGAAGGGTAGAAAGTGGGGTTCTACAGGGGTCTACGCTGGGACCGCTGCTTTTTAACATATTTATAAATGATGGGAGTAACTAGTGAAGTAATTAAATTTGCTGAAAACACAAAAGTTATTCAAAGTTGTTAAATCACAAGAGGATTGTGAAAAAGCATTGATTCCCAGCATGCTTTTCAGGGGGGAGGTAGAACCCCTATTATCAGTTTGAGAGCGAAATGTATGAGAAGGTGTGTAAGGAACAATATGGATTGCTAATTAGGAATAGGGAATAGAAATTCACGGGAGACGTATGTGTTAGGCGGTGAGAGTCTGATAGGTACGGACGGGGAGAGGGATCTTGGGGTGATAGTATCTGAGGATTTGAAGGCTACGAAACAGTGTGAAAAGGCGGTGGCCGTAGCTAGAAGGTTGTTAGGCTGTACAGAGAGAGGTGTGACCAGCAGAAGAAAGGGGGTGTTCATGCCCCTGTATAAGTCATTGGTGAGGCCACACCTAGAGTTGTGTTCAGTTTTGGAGGCCGTATCTTGCTAAGGATGTAAAAAGAATTGATGCGATGCAAAGAAAAGCTACGAGAATGGTATGGGATTTGCATTACAAGACGTATGAGGAGAGACTTGCTGACCTGAATATGTATACTCTGGAGGAAAGGAGAAACAGGGATGATATGATACAGACGTTCAAATATATGAAAGGTATTAATACGTAAACAAACCTTTTCCGGAGATGGGAAGGCAGTAGAACTAGAGGACATGAAATGAGATTGAAGGGGGGCAGACTCAAGAAAAATGTCAGGAAGTATTTTTTCACGGAGAGAGTGGTGGATGCTTGGAATGCCCTCCCTCGGGAGGTGGTGGAGATGAAAATGGTAACAGAATTCAAACATGCGTGGGATAAACATAAAGGAATCCTGTTCAGAAGGAATGGATCCTCAGGAGTTTAGCTGAGATTGGGTGGCAGAGCCGGTAGTGGGAGGCGGGGATAGTGTTAGGCAGACTTATATGGTCTGTGCCAGAGCCAGTGGTAGGAGGCGGGGATAGTGCTGGGCAGACTTATACAGTCTGTGCCAGAGCCAGTGGTGGGAGCCGGTAGTGGGAGGCAGGGATAGTGCTGGGCAGACTTATACGGTCTGTGCCAGAGCCGGTGGTGGGAGGCGGGGCTGGTGGTTGGGGGGCGGGGATAGTGCTGGGCAGACTTATACGGTCTGTGCCCTGAAAAAGACAGGTACAAATCAAGGTAAGGTAAACACAAAAACTGGCACATATCAGTTTATCTTGTTGGGCAGACTGGATGGACCGTGCAGGTCTTTTTCTGCTGTCATCTACTATGTTACTATCTTATGAGACTGGGAGACTGGGCATCCAAATGGCAGAAGACATTTAATGTGAGCAAGTGCAAAGTAATGCATGTTGGAAATAGGAACCCATACTATAGCTACTCAATGCAAGGTTCCACATTAGGCGTCACTGACAAGGAAAAGGGATCTAGGTGTCAACGTTGATGATATGTTGAAACCCTTTGCTCAGTGTGCGGCAGCGGCTAAGAATGCAAATAGAATGTTGGGTATTATTAGGAAAGGAATGGAAAACAAAAGTGAGGGCATTATAATGCCTTTGTATCGGTCCATGGTGCAACTGCACCTCGAATATTGTGTTCAATTCTGGTCAATGCATCTCAAAAAAGATATAGTGGAATTAGAAAAAGGTACAGAGAAAGGCAATGAAAATGATAAAAGAGGTGGGACAATTTCCCTATAAGGAAAGGCTGAAGCGTCTAGGGTTCTTCAGCTTGGAGAAGAGACGGCTGAGGGGAGATATGATATAAAATAATGAGTGAAGTGGAACGGGTAGATGTGAATTGTTTGTTAACTCCTCCCAAAAATACTAGGTCTAGGGGGCATGTGATGAAGCTACAATGTAGTAAATTTAATATGAATTAGAGAAAATTTTTCTTCACTCAATGTGGAACTAAACTCTGGAATTCATTGCCAGAGAATGTGGTAAAGGTGGTTAGCTTAGTGGGGTTTAAAAAAAGTTTGGACGGCTTACTAAGGAAAAGTCCATAGACCATTATTAAATTGACTTGGGGAAAATCCACTGCTATTTCTGGGATATGCAGCATAAAATGTATTGTACTTTTTCGGGATCTTGCCAGGTATTTGTAACCTGGCCACTGTTGGAAACAGGATGCTTTACTTGATGGACCTTTGGTCTGTCCCAGTATGGCAATACTTATGTACTTATGCACTCACCCTCCCAACCTTTGCCCCTATCAAATTCTTTTGCTGCATTACATCGTAATGATGCTGAAAAAATAAGTATTGTAGTGGAACCAGAGGTAATGAAAGTAGCAAAACCCAAGAAACATTTCCAAACAATGACAGATTGGTGAAAAGCAGAAAACTCTTACTGATCGCACACTCCATTATCAGAGGCATTAACTCAGCAACAGTTCAAGGGTTCCAACCTAGTGAAATGCCTTCCAGGATCTTCAGCTACCAGACGTACCGACCAAATACTGAAAGGGATCCGAGAAGAGAGCAAGGCTTCAAATACTGATGTTGTAATTCATCTGGGGACAAATGACCTAGCCAACAAGGTAAAATTATGTATAATCATACCTGATAATTTTCTTTCCATTAATCATAGCTGATCAATCCATAGACTGGTGGGTTGTGTCCATCTACCAGCAGGTGGAGATAGAGAGCAAACTTTTGCCTCCCTATATGTGGTCATGTGCTGCCGGAAACTCCTCAGTATGTCGATATCAAAGCTCCATCCGCAGGACTCAGCACTTAGAGAATTACACCCACGAAGGGACACTCTGCCCAGCTCACCACCGCCGAAACGGGGGAGGGGAATTAACCCAGCTCATCCCCACACAAGTGGGGGAGGGGAATCCGTCCAGCTCATCCCCGCGGAGCGGGGGAGGGACACCACCCCGCCGATGCGGGGGGATCTGGCTTATCCTGCAACCGCAACCGCGGGAGGAGCTGACTGACCCGAACACCGCCGAAGCGGGAGGGGTACAAAACTGCCCTACAGCCGCACGAAGCGGGAGGGAGTGCCGGCAGAATTATAAGTCTCAATCCAGCCCCGTAAAACGGAGGGGAGAGGAATGCAGCAGCTCACTGTAACACAAACTCGTCTTAACTCTTGAAGAATCCAAGTGAAAAAACTTGAACACGAAGTCTTTCTGAAGTAACTGAAGACTAAACTTGAACCTGAAATGCAACCAGAATAAAACAATACAGATATCTGGGAGGGGCTATGGATTGATCAGCTATGATTAATGGAAAGAAAATTATCAGGTATGATTATACATAATTTTACCTTCCATATCATCAAGCTGATCAATCCATAGACTGGTGGGATGTACCGAAGCAGTACTCACCCAGGGCGGGACATAGAAATCCCTGACCGCAACACTGAAGCTCCAAACCGGGCCTCCGCCCGAGCAGCCACAGTCAAGCGGTAATGCTTGGAGAATGTATGGGCCGAAGCCCAAGTTGCCGCCTTGCATATCTCTTCCAAGGAGACGGAACCGGCCTCTGCCATCGAGGCCGCCTGAGCTCTTGTGGAGTGAGCCTTCAGCTGGATAGGCGGCACCTTCCCTGCGGCCACATAAGCCGCTGCAATGGCTTCCTTGACCCATCTTGCCACTGTAGGCTTAGCAGCCTGCAGACCCCTACGAGGACCTGCAAACAGGACAAACAGATGATCCGATTTCCGGAAATCATTGGTCACTTCCAAGTATCTGATGATGACTCGTCTCACATCCAGATATTTAAGAGCAGAGTACTCCTCTGGGTAGTCCTCCCTACGAAAGGAAGGGAGACAGAGCTGCTGATTCACATGGAAGCGAGAAACAATCTTGGGCAGAAAGGAAGGCACTGTGCGAATAGTCACTCCTGCCTCAGTGAACTGCAGAAAAGGCTCTCGACATGAGAGCGCCTGGAGCTCGGAAACTCTTCTGGCTGAAGTGATAGCCACCAAAAAGACTGCTTTCAACGTCAGGTCTTTCAGAGATGCCCTCGACAAGGGTTCAAACGGCGGCTTCTGCAATGCTCTTAGCACCAGGTTGAGATTCCACGCAGGCACCACTGAGTGCAGAGGAGGGCGCAGGTGATTAACTCCCTTGAGAAAGCGCACCACATCTGGCTGGGAAGCCAGGGAAGCACCCTTCAGGCGGCCCCTGAAGCAAGCCAGAGCCGCTACCTGGACCTTAAGGGAACTGAGCGACAGGCCTTTGTCCAGACCTTCTTGCAGGAACGCCAACACTGAAGAAATTGGAGCAGTGAAGGGAGAAAGTGAGCCTGCTTCACACCACGCTGCAAAGATACGCCAAACCCTGGCGTAAGCAGTAGAAGTAGAGCGTTTCCTCGCTCTCAGCATAGTGGCGATGACCTTGTCTGAGAAGCCCTTCTTCCTCAGACGCTGCCGCTCAATAGCCAGGCCGTAAGACCAAAGGGGGAGGGATCCTCCATCACCACGGGACCCTGATGTAACAGGCCCTGCTCCACTGGCAGCCGCAGAGGATCGTCGATTGAGAGCCTGATCAAGTCCGCATACCAGGGACGTCTGGGCCAATCCGGACCCACCAGGATTATCCTGCCGGGATGTCTTGCCACCCGGTCTAGGACCCTGCCCAACATGGGCCAGGGTGGGAACACATAGAGAAGCTCTTGTGTCGGCCATTGTTGGAGAAGAGCATCTACTCCCAGGGATCGAGGGTCCCGTCCTCTGCTGAAGAAGCGCGGCACTTGGCAATTGGCCGATGACGCCATCAGATCTAGGCTCGGCTGGCCCCAGCGCTTCGTGATGTCCAAGAACGCCTGAGCAGATAGCTGCCACTCTCCGGGCTCCAAGGTATGGCGACTGAGAAAGTCCGCCTTGACATTCATGACTCCGGCAATGTGGGCCGCTGACAGCTGTTCCAGGTTCGCTTCCGCCCACTGGCATAGACTCATAGCCTCCTTGGCTAGAGGGGCGCTCTTGGTACCTCCCTGGCGGTTGACATAGGCCACAGCCGTGGCATTGTCCGACAGTACCCGTACAGGCTTCAGCACCAGTACCGGGATGAACTCCAAAAGCGCCAACCGAATGGCTCTGAGTTCCAGGAGGTTGATAGACCACTTCGCCTCTGCAGGAGACCAGAGCCCCTGCGCTGTCCTTCCCAAGCAGTGGGCCCCCCAGCCCGACAATGAGGCGTCCGTCGTGACGACAATCCACTCTGGGGTCACCAGAGGCATTCCTGCAGACAACTTGTCTGCCTGCATCCACCAGCTCAGCGCCCTGCGCACTGCTGGATCCAAGGGAAGACGCACCGCATAATCCTCCGACATCGGAGTCCAGCGCTGCAGCAGAGAGTGTTGTAGTGGTCTCATATGAGCCCTGGCCCAGGGCACTACTTCCATCGTGGCCGTCATAGAGCCCAACAGCTGCACATAGTCCCAAGCCCGAAGAGGAGAGGCTACCAGGAACTGGTCCACCTGAGCCTGAAGTTTGACAATCCGATTGTCTGGCAGGAACACTCTGCCCACTTGGGTGTCGAATCGAACTCCCAGATACTCCAGGGACTGAGTCGGGCGCAGCTGGCTCTTCTCCCAGTTGATGATCCATCCCAGGGAGCTCAAAAGAGCAACTACCCGGTCCACAGCTTTGCCGCACTCTGCATAAGAGGGGGCTCGGATCAACCAGTCGTCCAGATAAGGATGGACTTGTACTCCTTCCTTTCGCCGGAAGGCCGCTATGACCACCATTACTTTGGAAAAGGTCCGCGGAGCAGTAGCCAACCCGAACGGGAGGGCTCTGAACTGGAAGTGTCGGCCCAGGACTGCAAAACGCAGAAAGCGTTGATGAGGAGGCCAGATGGGAATATGCAGGTACGCTTCCTTGATGTCCAAGGAAGCCAGGTACTCCCCTGCCTTCACTGCCGCTATAACAGAGCGGAGAGTCTCCATGCGAAAGTGCCGCACTTTCAAGGCCCGATTGACCCCTTTGAGGTCGAGGATAGGCCGGACAGAACCTCCTTTCTTTGGTACCACAAAGTAAATGGAGTAACGCCCCTTGCCAAGCTGACTTTCTGGCACCGGAACGACCGCCCCCAGGCGGATCAGATTGTCCAAAGTCTGCTGCACTGCCACAGCTTTGACCGGAGACTTGCAGGGAGAGAGTACAAACCCGTCTCTTAAGGGTCGGCAGAACTCTAGCTTGTAGCCGTCTCTGATGACTTCCAGCACCCAAGCGTCTGAAGTTATTGTGGTCCACTCGCCCAGAAACGAGGACAGCCGTCCTCCAATCTGCACTGGGGCGTGGACCAAGACCCCGTCATTGGGTACGAGACCCTGGGGGAGGACCGGAGGGAGCACCTCCGGGACGGCGGTCTCTGCGAAAGGAACGCTGCTTGGGGGAGAAATGCCTCTTAAAGGAAGAGGGGGCAGAAGAACCCGACCTGCCCGGGCGGTACCGACGGGCTTCCTGAAACCGTCCTCTGGAGGTACCGGGACGAGCACTAGCCCGAGCCCTGACCTCTGGTAACTTCTTGCCCTTAGATGTGCCGAGATCGGTCACGATTTTGTCCAGCTCGACCCCAAAGAGCAGCTTGCCTTTAAAAGGCAACCTAGCCAGGCGGGATTTAGAGGCGTGGTCAGCAGACCAATGTTTCAGCCAAAGCCACCGCCGCGCAGAGACTGTCTGAGCCATGCCTTTAGCTGAGGCTCTCAAGACATCATACAGCAAGTCTGCCACATAGGCTAAGCCCGATTCCAGGGCTGGCCAATCATCCCTCAAGGAATGATCCGAGGGGGAAGCCCGCTGCACCATAGTCAGGCACGCCCTGGCCACATAGGAGCCGCAAACTGAGGCCTGCAAACTTAAAGCAGCCGCCTCAAAGGACGACCTTAAGGCCGCCTCCAATCTCCTGTCTTGGGCGTCCTTTAGGGCCGTGCCACCTTCCACCGGCAATGCCGTTTTCTTAGTCACCGCAGTGATTAAAGAATCCACGGTAGGCCACAGATAGGCCTCACGTTCACTCACAGCCAAAGGATAGAGGCGGGACATAGCCCTAGCCACTTTGAGGCTCGCTTCTGGGACATCCCATTGAGCCGAAATTAAGGTGTGCATGGCATCATGCACGTGGAAGGTTCTCGGCGGGCGCTTCGTCCCCAGCATAATGGCGGAGCCAACAGGGGCTGAGGGAGAGACGTCCTCCGGAGAGGAAATCTTCAAAGTGTCCATGGCCTGTAACAACAGGTTGGGCAAATCCTCTGGGCGAAAAAGCCGCGCTGCAGAGGGGTCATCCGCTCCAACCGAGCGGGGATCCGTCTCCTCCAAGGAATCCGCAAAGGACCGTTGGGAGACCTCAGACACGCTGCCCTCATCTACATCGGAGGAGACAAATTCCTCCAAGGCCTGGGAATCAACCCGAGGGCGTTTACCTCTGGGAACCTCAACCTCTTTACCAGACGAGGGAGCGGGGGCAGCGTTGTGCATGAGGAAGGCCTGATGCAGCAGCAAAACAAACTCGGGGGAGAAACCCCCCAGACTGTGCACTTCCGCAGCCTGGGCAACAGCCCTAGGCGCACTCTCAACCGGCGCTCGCAACAGCGGGGGAGAGGCCTGCTGCGCATCCAAAATGGCGTCCGGCGCGAAACTCCGCGAAGGAGCCGCGCGGGAAGAACGGCTCTTAACTTTAGCCGCTTCTGTGCCGTCGCCCAAATTAAGGGCGTTCATGGCATTAATGTCTCCAACCTCAAGGGCGGCCCAAGAAGAAGCCGTCCGAGCCGCGTGGCCGGCCAAAATGGCGGAGGCGAGGAGCGGGGGATGGGCGTTTATGGCGGGAAAAACCGCCACGCCGGAGGAAGGACCGGTACATTCATCGGTCACAAAACTGCCACCCAACAAGGGCGAATCAGGCTTTAAGACCCCCGCATCCCCTCTAGAAGCGCTCAAGCGACCCGGGGAGCGACCCTTTGCGCCCTCGCCCTCCGACGCCATGTGCCACGAGGAGAAGAATCGGGGAACCCCCGCCCGCTATAAAAAGGTAAAATTACCTGCTGTCCGCTCCGAGTTGTAACGACCTGGTGTCCCAGTGAGTAGCTGCAATAGACGCTTAAATAAACGTCGAAATAAACGCCTTTAAAGACGTTTAAAATTTTTTTTTTTTTTTTTTAACGGAGCCAGCGGGAGGGGGGAGAAAAGGAGGGACCTGGCACCACCAGGTTTGCACTTGCTCAAAAGAGCCCTCAACCCCAGGCACTCAACAAAACCTAAAAATTAGGCTTGGAGGCCTAGCCAGAGCTGCTGCTGCTGTGTGTGACCACCACCTGCTGAGATAGAGAACATACTGAGGAGTTTCCGGCAGCACATGACCACATATAGGGAGGCAAAAGTTTGCTCTCTATCTCCACCTGCTGGTAGATGGACACAACCCACCAGTCTATGGATTGATCAGCTTGATGATATGGAATAGCAAGTTTATAGCACAGAGAGTGTTCCATAAGCTTGATGAGGGGCCGAAATCTTTGGTTCGGACTGTGGCTTCTTCTGGAGTAATTCCCACATGGGGGAAGGGAAAGGAAAGACTACGCAAAACAGTGGATTTCAATAAGTGGCTTGAGTCTTGGTGTAAAGTAGAAGGTTTTAGATACATAGGAGCATGGGGCAATACGTGGAAAAATAACAGGCTGTAATGTAATGATGGACTACATTTTTCTGTGATGGGAAAAAGGATCCTTGGGGAGAAATTCAGATAGTATGTTTCTAGACATTTAAACGACAAGGCAGGGGTGACAAAAGGAATCAAGGGAATTCGGAAAGTCACCCCCAGAATAAACATAATGGCAGAGGAAAAGGTCATGTAAATATAGAAAACCACCTAAACTCATTAAGCACATGGAAAGCAATGAGCACAAATGCTCATAGGTAAAAAGGTTCAAGACTTGTAAGCCCTGATGTTTGAAGAAAAATTGGATATTGTTGCTTTTACAGAGATGTGATTCAACGATTCCCATGAATGGGATGTGACTAAACCGGGCTATAATCTATTTAGGATGGACAGAGAGGGCCGAATAAGTGGAGGAGTGGCACTGTATGTGAGAGACAATATCAGAGTGTCTGAAATGTGGGGAACCTGGGAAAAGGAAGAAGCTTTATGGATCGTCCTGGAAACCTGTATCCACACGGGGGTTATCTACAGACCTCCGGCACAAACGGAGAAGCTAGACAAGGATCTGACAGAAGATATTCAAAAGATTGGTATGAAACGGGAGGTGCTACTGTTGGGAGATTTAAATTTGTCTGATGTGGATTGGAACGTCCCGTCTGCAGAATCGGAAAGAAGTATGGATATTGTGGATGCCTGTCAAATTGCCTTGCTCAGACAAATGATGACGGAACCCACGAGGGAAGGATCGATGCTGGATCTAGTGCTCATGAATGGAGGAAGTGTTTCCAATATCCAGGTGGGTGCCCACCTATGTAATAGTGATCATCACACAATATGGTTTGATATAAAGACAACGGCGAAGTGCGGATGCACTCAACTCAAAGTACTGGATTTCAGATATACTGAGTTTGATAAAATGGGGGAGTACCTGAAGGAGGAGCTGTTGGCATGGGAAGGCGTAGGAGAAGTGGAAAATCAGTGGTCAAAGCTAAAGGCTGCTATAAATATGGAGACTAATCTTTACGCGAGGAAAGTAAACAAAAACAAGAGAAACAGGAAGCCTATATGGTTCTCCAAACAAGTAGCTAAAAAAATAAGAGCAAAAGAGGCTTTGTTCAAGAAATACAAAAGAACACAATGAGAAGATCACGGAAAAGATTATCAGATTAAACTCGAAGAAGCGAAGAGGGAAATACGGCTAGCGAAAGCGCGAGCGGAAGAAAAAATGGCTAAAGATGTAAAGAGAGGTGACAAGACTTTTTTCAGATTTATTGGAGAAAGGAGAAAAGATAGGAATGGAATTGCAAGACAAAGATAATGAGAATGGCTATATGGAGAATAAGGAGGATAAAGCGAACATGCTAAACAATTACTTCTCTTTGGTGCTCACAGAGGAAAAGCCTGGAGGACTGGGGTTGGCTGCTGAGGGAATATCTGGGAATGGAGTGGATACTGCGCCGTTTATGGAAGAAAGAGTTTATAAACAGCTGGAGAATCTGAAGGTAGACAAAGCTATGGGGTTGAATGGGATACATCCCAGGATACTGAGGGAGCTCAGAAAGGTCCTGGCCGGGACCTCTTAAAGATTTATTTAATAGATCTTTACAGATGGGAGAGGTTCCGCGAGATTGGAGATGAGCGGATGTGGTACCTCTTCACAAAAGTGGAGACAGAGAAGACGAGGGAAACTACAGACCCGTAAGTCTCACGTTGGTAGTAGGGAAAATAATGGAGTCACTGCTGAAAGGATAGTTAACTTTCTAGAAGACAATGGGTTACAGGACCCGAGGTAACATGGCTTTACCAAAGGAAAATCCTGCCAAACGAATCTTATTGACTTCTCTGACTGGGTGACCAAAGAACTGGATGACGGATGTACGCTAGATGTAATCTAGCGTACATCTTGAAGTAACTGTACACAGAAAGTCAAATACGTTAGCGTTTAACTTTAAAAAAGGAGACTATGATAAAATGAGAAGAACGGTAAAAAAAAAAAAACGTAGGGGGGCAACTGAGAGAGTAAAAACTGTACAACAGGCATGGACCCTGTTCAAAAATACCATCCTGGAGGCCCAGGCCATACATATTCCGCAAATTAGAAAAGAAAGACGGAAGTCCAAAAGACAGCCGGCATGGTTGAAAAGTGAGGTGAAGGAAGCTATTAGGGATAAAAGAAACGCCTTCAGAAAATGGAAGAAGGAACCATCTGAAAATAACAAGAAGCAGCATAAGGAGTGTCAAAGCAAATGCAAGGCACACATAAAGAAGGCCAAGAGGGATTACGAAAAAAAGATAGCATTAGAGGCAAAAAAACATAGTAAAAAATGTTTTCGGTATATTAAAAGCAGGAAGCCGGCAAAAGAATCGGTTGGGCCGCTGGATGACCGAGGGGTAAAAGGGGCGATCAAGGAAGACAAAGACATAGCGGAGAGACTGAATGAATTCTTTGCTTCGGTCTTCACCGAGGAAGATTTGGGTGGGATACCGGTGTCGGAAATGGTATTTTAAAGTGGACGAGTCGGAGAAACTTACTGACTTCACGGTAAACCTGGAGGACGTAATGGGGCAGTTCAGCAAACTGAAGAGTAGCAAATCTCCTGGACCGGATGGTATTCATCCTAGAGTACTGATAGAACTGAAAAATGAGCTTCCGGAGCTACTGCTAGTGATATGCAACTTATCCTTAAAATCGAGCGTGGTACCAGAAGATTGGAGGGTGGCCAATGTAACGCCGATTTTTTAAAAAGGCTCCAGGGGAGATCCTGGAAATTATAGACCGGTGAGTCTGATGTCCGTGCCGGGGAAAATGGTAGAGGCTATTATTAAAAACAAAATTACAGAGCACATCCGAGGACATGGCTTATTGAGACCAAGTCAGTACGGCTTTTGTGGGGGGAAATCTTGCCCGACCAATTTACTTCAATTCTTTGAAGGAGTAAACAAACATGTGGACAAAGGGGAACCGGTTGATATTGTGTATCTGGATTTTCAAAAGGCGTTTGACAAGGTACCTCATGAAAGGCTACAGAGGAAATTGGAGGGTCATGGGATAGGAGGAAATGTCCTATTGTGGATTAAAAACTGGTTGAAGGATAGGAAACAGAGAGTGGGGTTAAATGGTCAGTATTCACAATGGAGAAGGGTAGTTAGTGGGGTTCCTCAGGGGTCTGTGCTAGGACCGCTGCTTTTTAATATATTTATAAATGATTTAGAGATGGGAGTAACTAGCAAGGTAATTAAATTTGCTGATGACACAAAGTTATTCAAAGTTGTTAACTTGCGACAGGATTGTGAAAAATTACAGAAGGACCTTACGAGACCGGGAGACTGGGCGGCTAAATGGCAGATGACGTTTAATGTGAGCAAGTGCAAGGTGATGCATGTGGGAAAAAAGAACCCGAATTATAGCTATGTCATGCAAGGTTCCATGTTAGGAGTTACGGACCAAGAAAGGGATCTGGGTGTCGTCGTCGATAATACGCTGAAACCTTCTGCTCAGTGTGCTGCTGCGACTAGGAAAGCGAATAGAATGTTGGGTATTATTAGGAAAGGTATGGAAAACAGGTGTGAGGATGTTATAATGCCGTTGTATCGCTCCATGGTGCGACCGCACCTTGAGTATTGTGTTCAATTCTGGTCGCCGCATCTCAAGAAAGATATAGTAGAATTGGAAAAGGTGCAGCGAAGGGCGACTAAAATGATAGTGGGGATGGGACGACTTCCCTATGAAGAAAGATTAAGGAGGCTAGGGCTATTGAGTTTGGAGAAGAGACGGCTGAGGGGAGACATGATAGAAGTATACAAAATAATGAGTGAAGTGGAACAGGTGGATGTGAAGCGTCTGTTCACGCTTTCCAAAAATACTAGGACTAGGGGGCATGCGATGAAACTACAGTGTAGTAAATTTAAAAGAAATCGGAGAAAATTTTTCTTCACCCAACGTATAATTAAACTCTGGAATTCGTTGCCGGAGAAAGTGGTGAAGGCGGTTAGCCTAGCAGAGTTTAAAAAGGGGTTGGACGGTTTCCTAAAGGACAAGTCCATAAACCGCTACTAAATGGACTTGGGAAACATCCACAATTCCAGGAATAACATGTATAGAATGTTTGTACGTTTGGGAAGCTTGCCAGGTGCTCTTGGCCTGGATTGGCCGCTGTCGTGGACAGGATGCTGGGCTCGATGGACCCTTGGTCTTTTCCCAGTATGGCATTGTAACAGGATTATCAGCTAGTAAATCAGGAGACAAGAGGTAACAGGTTCCAAAGGTAAGACAGCTTTTATTGCTAGCAATGTACAACACTGAGTTCAGTCTCAGGATAGTGTGCGTCAGAAATCAGCTGACACTCACATTTATACCTCCCCTATGGGCCTGTGCATTAGGCCCCTTATACATCACAGTTGGCATGCGCAGTAAACATTTGTAGTTTCGTAGTTCTTACAGTATATACACACGTCATAATACTGAAATGATACTAGCAAAGAAAACAAAACTTATCGCCCTGTTTTAGCACACACACACATAATCACACAATGCTTCTTTCACAGAGTTGATAAGGCTCAATGGAGCTTAAGGCTCAGAGATGCAGGGTGGGGGTGGCGACACTCTCAGACTTTTATTCATGTAGCGTCTACGTGCAGGCTGATTTTGTGTGCAAGCCTTGGCTACTAAATGTTACAAGCGGTTATCTACTGCACCTGCATCCTGTCTCAAACAGTTATTCCAGCAACTTTGGTATCTTGCAAGCAGGAGCTGACAGTTTGTAGTTAAGGCACAGTACAAGAGAATGTAAAAGTTCTGTAAAAGTTCAGGTCTGGAATGTGGTATAAAGAAGCCAAAGTCCTTGATTAAATATGCACAGGTCTTGAGGTAGTCCCGTCAGTCCTGATCCGGCACCGATGCAGGCCGGATCCGGCCGCCACTCCTACAGCATTACTTATGTACTTATGGATTTCAGCAAAGCCTTTGATACGGTCCCCCACAGAAGACTCGTGAATTAGCTGAAAGGGCTGAATTTAGGACCGAAAGTGGTGAACTGGATAGGAAACTGCTTGACCAACAGGTGGCAGAGGGTGGTGGTAAATGGAATCCACTCAGAGGAAAGGAACGTGAGCAGTGGAATTCCTCAGGGGTTGGTGCTGGGGCCTATTCTGTTTAATATATTTGTGAGAGACACTGCTGAAGGGTTAGAAGGAAAGGTTTGCCTTTTTTGTGGATGGCACGAAGATAGCCAATAGAGTGGATACCCTGGAGGAAGTAGAAACGATGAGAAGGGATCTCCAAAAGATAAGAATGGTTGAGGGTCTGGTAGTTAAAATTTAATTGCATTCTGTTAATAATATGGAACATATGGGTCATGCTGGACATGACCATAGCACAGGCTAAATAATAGCCTATATGATTGTGTGTTAAGCTAGGCCTCAAAAGGTTAAAAGTGCAAACCAGTAAAGTGCTTGCTATTGTACATTCACTGAAATGCTTATGTGACAGATGGTCTCTAGGCCTTTTGCAATATGAGCTAACAGGGAAGTGAATGTTGGTTGCTAGCAGTTTGCTAAGGAACCAAAATATGATTGCATTAGACAATGGTTTATAGACTCTGATGATTTTAGGGGAATTTTGAGGTAGTCTAACAGGTGGTAAGGAATAAACAGAACCTGTGGTTACAAGGACATTTATGTTGCAAATGAGAATGACCCTGATGACCCAGATGATAGGTGAAATTACTGTAAATGTAAGATTAAGCAAGTTTCGGTAACTAATTGCTGATTCTATGGAAATTCACTAATGCTGAAACAAAGTAAATTTTATACTGAAGAAAGAGAACAGAAATATGTATGATGCAAATGCATGTGATTTTAAGGGTATATAACTGACAGCTTAAATCATTGAAGATTAGAGAAGTAATACTGTGGATTCATGTTTTGAGTCCAGTTTACCACTCTCTATGAGAAAAAGCTTGTGGACTGTCTTGATTGATTAATTCTGATTTGATGTATTGCCTAATCTGAAATATTCATATGCCAGTGTACCCTTAATTGGTGAGTTCTAATATTAATAACAGCCTTCTGACTCTGACTCTCCTTTTAGTTATTTAAAAAGCAGTTTATTTGTAACAGTGGTGGACACTGTTAGCATTTGTATAAACCTGTGTTTATCTTACCTAAAGGAGGTCAAACAGGTTGGAGTCATATACAATTCACTAATTCATACCAGTTGGTGAATACTTAAACCATTACTATGAACAATCTCTCTATATAAAACGCACCTCCAATGTTCGAATGAAGCCTCTGTTAGCCAAAAGTGAAGGGGGTGAGATCGCATTGTGTCTGCCCCGCCCACGCGTCAAACGTGATGACGTCGAGGGCGGAGCAATGACACTCAACCAATCGCAACGCTCGGCAGCGAAGCGTCAGGGAAGGAGGCGGCGCTCTCAATGTCTAGCCTTCCCTTCGCTGTGTTCCGCCTTCTTCTGACGTCAAGGATGACGTCAAAAGAAGGCGGAACACAGCGAAGGGAAACCTAGACGTCGGGAGCACCGCCTCCTTCCCTGACGCTTCGCTGCCGGAACCGCCACGGAGGTAAATTTAAAAACAAGAAAAAAAAAAAAACATGGGGGGGAGCGAAGAGGGTGGCCACAAAAGAAAAACAATGGGACCGGGAGGGCAAGGGGAGAAACGACAGCATGGATGCGAGGGGGGGGGGGGGAAGAAGAGGGCGGCCCAGGCTGGGACATGGGAGAGAGAGGAGCATGGATGCAAGGGGGGGTCATGGAAGGGAGACAGGGGACTTGCTGGAAAAGGATGAATGGAGGCGGCAGGGGACAGAGGAGCATGGATGGGCATGGATTGGGAGGGCAGGGCTCAGGGAGAGAGGGCAATTGCTGGAAAGGGATGAATAGAGGGGGCAGGGGACAGAGGAGCATGGATGGGCATGGATTGGGAGGGCAGGACTCAGGGACAGAGGGAAATTGCTGGATAGGGATGAATAGAGGGGACAGATGGGCATGGATGGATATGGATTGCAGGGCAGGCCTCAGGGAGACAGGGCAATTGCTGGATAGGGAAAAATGGAGGGGCCAGGTGACAGATGAGCATGGATGGGCATGGATTGGAAGGGCAGGACTCAGGGAGACGGGAATTGCTGAATAGGGATGAATGGAGGGGACAGATGGGCATGGATGGATATGGATTGCAGGGCAGGCCTCAGCCAGAGAGGGGAAATGCTGGATAGGGAAAAATGGAGGGGCCAGGTGACAGATGAGCATGGATGGGCATGGATTGGAAGGGCAGGACTCAGGGAGAGGGGAATTGCTGGATAGGGATGAATGGAGGGCACAGATAGCCATGGATGCATATGGATTGCACGGCAGGCCTCAGGGAGACAGCGGAATTGCTGGATAGGGATGAATGGAGGGGCCAGGTGACAGAGGAGCATGGATTGGACTCACACTTTCACTTTGACTCTCAAACACTCACTCTCACATACACTCTCCCAAACATACACACTCCGAGGGAAACCTTGCTAGCGCCCGTTTCATTTGTGTCAGAAACGGGCCTTTTTTACTAGTATTTAATAATCTTCAAATGCTTAATTTAAATTTTTTTTAGTGCTGTGTGTACTGAAGTGCAAAACCAACCATTTATAACGGTTCCAGCATAGCACAATTGTTTATCATCATTACACTGAACTCTACCTGTCCTTCCTACCAAAGCAACTAAATGCAACTTAAAATTATTGCCAGTCTCTGTCGTTATCACTTCCTTGACTACAAATATTTGTTTCACTTATCTTATGACTTGTAGTAGGTCCATATGTAGGGTCCAGTGTCCTGTCTTGCGGTGCTTGCTGGCATACGATATATCCAACTGTGATGTGCATGATCAAAACAACTTCTCTGAATCCTCGTTGTTCTCTCTCATGAAAGCATTGATGATGCACTTGAGGTGCAGGAACCCCAAAGAGAGATACCGGATAGGAGGGGAGAGATTAGTAAGCTTGACTCAGGAGAGAGACCTTGGGTGTTGGTGTCAGAGGATATGAAGGTGAAAAAACAATGTGACAAGGCGAAGGCTGTGGCCAGAAGGATGCTAGGCTGCATAGAGAGGGGTATAACCAGCAGAAGAAAGGAGGAGTTGATGCCCATCTACAAGTTGTTGGTGAGGCCCCACTTGGAGTATTGTGTTCAGTTTTGGAGGCCGTATCTTGCTAAAGATGTAAAAAGACTGGAAGCGGTACAAAGAAAAGCTACAAAAATGGTACAAGGAGAGACTTGCCCACTTGAACATGTATACCTTGGAGGAAAGGAGAAACGGGTGACATGATACAGACGTTCAAATAGTTGAAAGGTATTAATCCGCAAACAAACCTTTTCCAGAGATGGGAAGATGGTAGGACATGAATTGAGATTGAAGGGGGGCAGACTGAGTAATGTCAGGAAGTATTTTTTCACAGAGAGGGTGGTAGATACGTGGAAGAGATGAAAACAGTAATGGAATTCAAATATGTGTTGGATAAACACAAAGGAATCCTGTTTATAAGGAATGGATCTACGGAATCTTAGCGGACATTGGGTGGCAACGCTGGTAACTGGGAAGCAAAACCAGTGCTGGGCAGACTTCTATGGTCTATGCCCTGATCATAACTGAATAGAAATGGATGGGCTGGAGTGTAAATTTAAGGGGCTTCGACATTATATTCAGAACTTTTATTACAAGAATAGTGGTGGGCAGACTTCTAAGGTCTGTGCCCTGAGAATGGCAAGGACAAATCAAACTTGGGTATACATATAAAGTATCACATACCATGTAAAATGAGTTTATCTTGTTGGGAAGACTGGATGGATTGTTCAAGTCTTTATCTGCAGTCATTTACTATGATACTATGTTATTCTATGTACCTCTCTGTCTCCCTGAGCTCCTCCAAGTCTGCTACTCTAGCCTTAAGAGAACAAATTCATTCTCCAAGTGCTAGGATCTCTTTCCATCGGTCACACACATATAACCTCTCACCAACTGGGAGATAATCACACATGTGACACTTAATGCAAAAGACTAGATAGCACCCCTCTCGCTAATGGCCTGCTGTCTCCAACTTAGTATTATTGAGTTTTTCAATAATTTAAAACTTGCTGAGGTACTAAGGATATTAGCCTAACATTAAAAAAATAGCCTTTAGATTATATGATACTAGTAAAAAAGGCCCGTTTCTGACACAAATGAAACGGGCGCTAGCAAGGTTTTCCTCGGAGTGTGTATGTTTGGGAGAGTGTATGTGAGAGTGTCTGTTTGTGAGTCAGAGTGAAAGTGTGATTGTGTGAGAGAGAGCGTGAGTCTGGGTGTGAGTGTGTTTGTGAGAGAGTGTGTGTGTGAGAATGAGAGTGTGTGCAAGTGTGTATGTGAGACACAGTGTGAGTGAGAGTGTGTGTGTGTGGGCGAGAGAGAGAGTGTGTGTGAGACACAGATTCTCTGTTTGAGTGAGTGTATGAGACCAAGCGAGTGTGTGAGTGACTGTGTGGCACATAGAGAGTGAATGTGATACAGTGTGAGACAGAGTGTGTGAGAGTGAGAGTCAGAAAGACATTGTATATGAGAGAGAGAGTGTGAGCCGTGCCCTCCCAATCCATGGCCATCTGTCCCCTGCCCCCTCCATTCATCCTTTTCCAGCAATTCCCCTCTGTCCCTGAGCCCTGCCCTCCCAATCCATGGCCATCCATGTTTGTCTGTCACCTGCCCCCTCCATTCATCCCTATCCTGCATTTCCCCTCTCTGCCTGAGGCCTGCTCTGCAATCCATATCCATCCATGCCCATCTGTCCCCTCCATTCATCCCTATCCAGCAATTCCCCTCTCCCTGAGTCCTGCCCTTCCAATCCATGCCCATCCGTGCTCATCTGTCACCTGGCCCCTCCATTTTTCCCTATCCAGCATTTCCCCTCTCTGCCTGAGGCCTGCTCTGCAATCCATATCCATCCATGCCCATCTGTCCCCTCCATTCATCCCTATCCAGCAATTCCCCTCTCCCTGAGTCCTGCCCTTCCAATCCATGCCCATCCATGCTCCTCTGTCACCTGGTCCCTCCATTTTTCCCTATCCAGCATTTCCCCTCTCTGCCTGAGGCCTGCTCTGCAATCCATATCCATCCATGCCCATCTGTCCCCTCCATTCATCCCTATCCAGCAATTCCCCTCTCCCTGAGTCCTGCCCTTCCAATCCATGCCCATCCATGCTCCTCTGTCACCTGGTCCCTCCATTTTTCCCTATCCAGCAATTTCCCTCTCTCCCTGAGCCCTGCCCTCCCAATCCATGCCCATCCATGCTCCTCTGTCCCCTGCCGCCTCCATTCATCCTTTTCCAGCAAGTCCCCTCTCGCCCTTCCATGTTCCCCCCCCCTTCGCATCCATGCTACGCTCTCTCCCATGTCCCAGCCTGGCCCGCCCTCTTCTCCCCCCCCCCCTTCGCATCCATACCCCCCCTTCGCATCCATGCCCCCCCCCCTTCGCATCCATGCATCCTGTTTTTTTTTTTTATTCTTTTTAACTTTACCTCCGTGGCGGTTCGTGCAGCGAAGCGTCAGGGAAGGAGGCGGCGCTCCCGACGTCTAGCTTTCCCTTCGCTGTGTTCCGCCTTGTTTTGAAGGCGGAACACAGCGAAGGGAAGGCTAGACGTCGGGAGCGCCGCCTCCATCCCTGACGTTTCGCTTCCGGATTTGTTTGTTTTCTCGCGAGGGCGGGGCAGAGACGGCAGGCTGAACCCTTCAGCCTCAGCCTGGGAGTGACGTCAGATGGCTTCAAGGCTTCAGGCTTCAAGGCTTCAGGCTTCCGGCTTCAAGTTTCCGGCTTCACAGAACTGAGGCTTCCGGCTTCAAGTTTCTGGCTTCACAGAACGTGGCTTCAGAACGTTGAGGGTGCGTTTTATTATATTAGATATTTTTTGATTTATTAAAATGTTATCTTCTTAGAAAGTATTGAAATGTAATTAAAACTCTATATGAGATTTCTCTCTTGTTATCCTAATTATAATAACAGACTATAAATGAAAGCTAAACTAGGCCCTGCTGTGCCTTCTAAAGTTTTAGGCTGTGGCAGAATGATCAAGTTTTATGTTTAAATCATTTTTATTGATGGGTGATTACAGGAAGCATAAAAGAGGTAAAAACATTCAAATGAACATTTATTTTATTTTTGTTACATTTGTACCCTGCGCTTTCCCACTCATGGCAGGCTCAATGCGGCTTACATGGGGCAATGGAGGGTTAAGTGACTTGCCCAGAGTCACAAGGAGCTGCCTGTGCCTGAAGTGGGAATTGAACTCAGTTCCCCAGGACCAAAGTCCACCACCCTAACCACTAGGCCAAACATCTTCACATTACTATACAACAAGCAACTAGCTGTTATCATACCCATCATTAAATTTCCTTATATCCCCCCCTGAACATCCCCCTCCCACATCCCTCCACCCTGCCCATCCCACCCATCCCCTTGGCCCTTCCCACCTCCCTCCCTTCCCGCTGCCCACCCTTCCTCCTGGCAGAGAGGCATGGCCTAGCAGAATATAACAAGGTGTCTTAGGCAGTGGAACAGTTAATTAGTTTGCTTCTGGCTGCTGGTTGCAAAGTGTCCCAAAAGTGGCTCCATATTTTAGTTAGATTCCTGCCTGCTGCTGTTTTAAAATCATGGATTCCACTTCTCTCCAACTTGAGCCTTTCTATCATCTGCACCCTCCACTGGGCCAGTGATGGACTAGAAGATTCTCTCCAATTCAGTAGCAGCACTCTTTTGCCCTGCAGCACCGATCTTTGCAAGAAGCCTTTCAGCCCTGGTGGCCGAGGGCCCCTGTTCCCAAACTCCTCAAACAAAAGCAAGGGCTGAAATTACACTTTTTGAGTCCAGTAAGTCTCAATGGCTCCGATAACCGCTCTCCAGAATCTCTGCACCTGCGGGCAGTGCCAAAACATGTGGCCCAAAGTAGCAGGATCTGTTCCACACTTAGGGCACGCCCCAGTATCTCCAAACTTTGCCTTGAAAGCCCTATTAGGTGCCACATATAGTCTCAAAGCAAACTTATACTGTAGTTCCCAGTCATGGGTGATCAAAGTGCTGTTCAGAATGCCTTTCAAGAACTCTGTGAACAGACTCTCTGTGACCTCCGCCGTCAGATCTTCAGTCCACTTCTTTGCATAGCTTCTGTAATCCACATCCTCTGTCGTATCTAACAGATTGCGATGAAAGAATCTCAGTGGCACTACGTTCTGGGATCCCAAAGTCAGAGCCGAATGAAGTACCTCCTGTACATCTTCACATAGGTTAACCCAGCCTAAGGAGGATGTATAATGTCTAATTTGATAATATGCAAAGGAGTCCAAAGCTGGCAGCCCGAACTCCTGTCGCAATTCTGAGAACTGCTTAAGTTTTCCTTCCTCATCCAGTAACTGATATATATATTGGATTCTGCGATCATGCCATTTCAAGAATATCTTTGATGAGGTGCCTGCTGGAAAGTCTGGGTTGTACTTCAATGGCAAGAAGGGCGTTGCTGCTGGCAATCCTTGTGACCGCTTACATGGTCTCACTCTGCGGATCATAAGTGATTGGGGCTCTCAATTCACTTCAAGTTTCTGGAGAGCAGTGTGCTCTACCTTCAAAATTACCACTCACTTCTCAACCGCCTACCACCCATAGACCATTGGCCTCGTGGAACGAGTCAATCAAACTCTCAAGGCCTTTCTACAGATGCACACTAACAGTCGACAGGATGACTGGTCCGCATTGCTCCCCTGGGCAGAATTTGCCTATAACAATAGTTTTCATACTGCCTCGCATACCTCGCCATTTTTTACAGTGTATGGATGCCATCCTCATCTGCCACTTCCAATCCCTCAGACACAAGCCTCGCCTCTGCTCCACCGGTCTCTCACTGATATTCAGGACATCTGGGCCAAGGTCCAACAACATCTTCAGCGAGCCTCGGCCAAGTACAAGCTCTTCGTGGATTGGAAAAGACGAACTGCGACAGTTTTCCAACCTGGACAAAAGGTCTGGCTCACCACCAAATACTTGAGGCTTCGCCTACCCTCCTTCAAATTTGCTCACTTACCGCCTCCAGCTACCCACTAACCTCAAGGTTCACAATGCCTTCCATGTAGCCCTGCTTAAACCATTTTTAACTTTTTTTTTTTTTGTTACATTTGTACCCCACGCTATCCCACTCATGGCAGGCTCAATGCGGCTTACATATCGTATACAGGTACTTATTTGTACCTGGGGCAATGGAGGGTTAAGTGGCTTGCCCAGAGTCACAAGGAGCTGCCCATGCCTGAAGTGGGAATCAAACTCAGTTCCTCAGTTCCCCAGGACCAAAGTCCACCACCCTAACCACTAGGCCACTCCTCCAACTTCCAGGTGGCATCCAGAACCCAAGAGGATCATTGTTCCTGATTCCGAGCCTGATCCTGAATTTGAGGTAGAGGAGATTCTAGACACCTAACGTCAGAGAGGATGGCTGGATTACTCTTCTGCCTGCCACCTGCCTTCTGACTTTGCCTGTGCCTGGATTACTCTCTTGCCTGCCGCCTGCCTACTGACTTTCGCCTGTACCTGGATTACTCCTGCCTGCCGCCTGCCTACTGACTTTGCCTGTGCCTGGATTACTCTCTTGCCTGCCGCCTGCCTACTGACTTCCGCCTATACCTGGATTATTCTCTGACCTGCTGCCTAACTGGCCAATACGTCCACAACCCCACTTCCAGCTCCGTCCCGTAAGTCCTGCAGGCCGCCCGCACCTAGGGGCTCAACCTCTGGGGAACAGCGGTCAGTGCAGGTGAAACCAAGGGTTGTCTAGCTGCCAAGCAGAATCTGGTTTGAGCACTCATAAGTCTGACACAGTAGGAACTGATAAACACAAGTCCACTCACTGGGACATCCAGGAACTAAAGGAACTCTACATAGAGATCAGCAGCCTGATAGGTGGCCTGGAATGAGAGAACATGTGAGGGAATATGTACAGCATTGTCTGCCATGCTTACAAAATAATGCACCACATGGAGAGGCATATTCGAAAGGTTGTCCAAGTATGAATTAGGAAGCTCTCGTGAAGTTGGCCAAAATCAGGTAGGTATAATCGAAAAATAGTATGGACGTCCTTAGACATTCCATTATCGCAGTGCGAAACGCCCAAATCATGGACGCCCAAAGTATAGTAAAAAAGGACGCCTATCTTCCAGAACCGCCAAAGGACGCCCCCAACATTCACTCTTGCCAACATTTGTCATATGGTCCAGCGGTTTTACGAGAAAGACGTCCTTATTACTCATAGTAACATAGTAAATGACGGCAGAAAAAGACCTGCATGGTCCATCCAGTCTGCCCACAAGATAAATTCATATATGTATACCTTACCTTGATTTGTACCTGTCTTTTTCAGGGCACAGACCGTATAAGTCTGCCTAGCAGGATTCCCCGCCTCCCAACCACCAGTCCCGCCTCCCATCACCGGCTCTGGCACAGACCGTATAAGTCTGCCCTCCACTATCCTCGCCTCCCAACCACCAACCCCTCTTCCCCCCACCTGCTCCGCCACCCAATTTCGGCTAAGCTTCTGAGGATCCATTTCTTCTGCACAGGATTCCTTTATGTATATAAGTACATAAGTACATAAGTAGTGCCATACTGGGAAAGACCAAAGGTCCATCTAGCCCAGCATCCTGTCACCGACAGTGGCCAATCCAGGTCAAGGGCACCTGGCACGCTCCCCAAACGTAAAAACATTCCAGACAAGTTATACCTAAAAATGCGGAATTTTTCCAAGTCCATTTAATAGCGGTCTATGGACTTGTCCTTTAGGAATCTATCTAACCCCTTTTTAAACTCCGTCAAGCTAACCGCCCGTACCACGTTCTCCGGCAACGAATTCCAGAGTCTAATTACACGTTGGGTGAAGAAAAATTTTCTCCGATTCGTTTTAAATTTACCACACTGTAGCTTCAACTCATGCCCTCTAGTCCTAGTATTTTTGGATAGCGTGAACAGTCGCTTCACATCCACCCGATCCATTCCACTCCATGTTTGAATTCCGTTACCGTTTTCATCTCCACCACCTCCCGCGGGAGGGCATTCCAAGCATCCACCACCCTCTCTGTGAAAAAATACTTCCTGACATCTTTCCTGAGTCTGTCCCCCTTCAATCTCATTTCATGTCCTCTCGTTCTACCGCCTTCCCATCTCTGGAAAAGATTTGTTTGCGGATTAATACCTTTCAAATATTTGAATGTCTGTATCATATCACCCTCCTTTCCTCCAGGGTATAAATGTTCAGGTCAGCAAGTCTCTCTTCATACGTCTTGGAACGCAAATGCCATACCAATCTCGTAGCTTTTCTTTGCACCGCTTCCATTTTTTTAACATCCTTCGCAAGGTATGGCCTCCAAAACTGAACACAATACTCCAGGTGGGGCCTCACCAACGACTTGTACAGGAGCATCAACACTTCCTTTCTTCTGCTGATCACACCTCTCTCTATACAGCCTAGCAACCTTCTCGCTACGGCCACCGCCTTGTCACACTGTTTTGTTGCCTTCAGATCCTCAGATACTATCACCCCAAGATCCCTCTCCCCCTCAGTACCTATCACCGCCTAACACATAAGTCTCTCATGGGTTTCTACTCCCTAAGTGCATCACTTTGCATTTCTTCGCATTGAATTTTAATTGCCAAACCTTAGACCATTCTTCTAGCTTCCTCAGATCCTTTTTCATGCTTTCCACTCCCTCCCCGGTGTCCACTCTGTTGCAAATCTTAGTATCATCCGCAAATAGGCAAACTTTACCTTCTAACCCTTCGGCAAGGTCACTCACAAATATATTGAACAGAATCGGCCCCAGCACTGATCCTTGAGGCACTCCACTACTCACCTTTCCCTCCTCCGAGCGAACTCTATTTACCACCACCCTCTGTCGTCTGTCCGTCAACCAGTTCCTAATCCAGTTCACCACTTTGGGACCTATCTTCAGCCCATCGAGTTTATTTAAGAGCCTCCTGTGGGGAACCGTGTCAAAAGTAGATTGCGTCTATAGCATGTCGATGATTCAATTCTCCAGTTACCCAATCAAAGAATTCAATGAGATTTGTTTGGCACGATTTCCCTCTGGTAAAACCATGTTGTCTCGGATCTTGCAACTTATTGGCTTCCAGGAAATTCACTATCCTTTCCTTCAGCATCGCTTCCATTACTTTTCCAATAACTGAAGTTAGGCTTACCCGGCCTGTAGTTTCCAGCTTCTTCCCTATCACCACTTTTGTGAAGAGGGACCACATCCGCCGTTCTTCAATCCCTCGGAACCTCTCCCGTCTCCAAGGATTTATTAAACAAATCTTTAAGAGGACCCGCCAGAACCTCTCTGAGCTCCGTCAATATTCTGGGGTGGATCCCGTCCGGTCCCATGGCTTTGTCCACCTTTAGCTTTCCAAGTTGTTGATACACACTCTCTTCCGTGAACAGTGCTCTATCCACTCCATTCTCAGGTGTACTTTTGCCAGTTCCTCGTGGTCCTTCTCCAGGATTTTCTTCAGTGATACAAAAGTATCTATTTAGCAAATTGGCTTTCTCTTCATCATTATCTACATAGCGTTTCACTGTATCTTTTAGTCTCACAATTCCCTATTTAGTCATTCTCCTTTCACTAATATACCTGAAGAAATTTTTGTCGCCCCTCCTTACATTTCTAGCCATTTGTTCTTCCGCTTGCGCCTTTGCCAGATGTATCTCTCTCTTGGCTTCTTTCAGTTTCATAAGGTATTCCTCTCCGTGTTCCTCTTCTTGAGATTTTCTATATTTCTGGAACGCCAACTCTTTAGCCTTTATTTTCTCAGCCACTTGCTTGGAGAACCATATCGGTTTCCTTTTTCTCTTGCTTTTATTTACTCTCCTTACATAAAGGCCTGTGGCCCTATTTATTACTTCTTTCAGCCTGGACCACTGTCCTTCCACTTCTTGTACGTCCTCCCAGCCCATCAGCTCCTTCCTCAGGTATTCTCCCATTTTACTAAAGTCAGCATGCTTGAAATCCAGGACTTTGAGTTTAGAGAGGCTGCCCTCCACTTCAGCTGTCATATCAAACCAAACCGTTTGATGGTCGCTGCTTCCCAGGTGGGCACCCACTCGGACATTTGACACACTATCCCCATTTGTGAGCACCAGATCCAGCGTTGCTCCCTCCCTCGTGGGTTCCGTTACAATTTGTATGAGCAGAGCACTTTGAAAAGCATCCACGATCTCTCTACTTCTTTCTGATTTCGCAGACTGAACCTTCCAATCTACATCCAGCAGATTGAAATCTCCCATTAACAGAACCTCTTTTTTCTTTCCTAATTTTTGAATATCTGCTATCACATCTTTATCTAGTTCCTCTAATTGTGTCGGGGGTCTGTAGACAACACCCACATGGACAGAGGTTCTATCATCTCTTTTTAAGGTGATCCATATAGCTTCTTCCTTTCCCCAGGTCCCTGTCATTTCAGTCGCCATGATATCATTCCTCACATACAGAGCTACTCCTCCACCTTTACGACCCTCTCTATCCTTCCTAAATAGATTATAGCCTGGAATGTTTGCATCCCATTCATGGGAACCATTGAGCCACGTCTCCGTGATTGCAACAACATCTAAATCTGCCTCCAACATCAGGGCTTGAAGGTCATGAACTTTATTGCTTAGACTACGAGCATTTGTGGCCATCGCTTTCCATCTATATTTCCTGGTATGTGTTTCAACATTAGTGATTTGGGGGTGTCTATTCACTTTGGGTACCTTCATATCTTTTTGTTCCAACTTTATTGCTTTTTCCTCTGCCTCAGTTCTATTTTCAGGAGCATCACAGTGCTGTAATGGAGCAAATGAATTCTTTAGTGGCAACACTTGTGCGGGTGGATGCTTCTATGTCACATGACGAAGTCTGCCTGAGCCTACTGTGAACCACCTGTTCATATGTGGTTTTATTCTTTGAGGCAGTGGTGAGAAGTTATTATTCTGTGCAGTCTTAGAAGCTGCTTTAATTGCATCCAATTCTTGCATTACTTTACTGAGCTCTTGTTTTAAACTAGATAGCTGAAGACAGAAAGGACAAGCTTTAAGTCTCCAGATGATTGGCCTTGAAACTAAAGCCTTCAATTTCTGTGTGTATAAGCCAAGGAGGAGCGACTAATCAGCTGCTGAAAATTGACTAACAAAGGATCACACAGTGGATGTCGTTATACAGCACATTACAGCAGAGAACATTATTGAGTGCTATGAACTGTCTGCCTCACTAACGTGATGAAGCAGAATTTTTTTCATGTATAATGGTTTGATATTTAAATTTCTAAAGACATTTTAGATAACTAGTACATAGGGTGAGTGGTGGTTGAAAGGTGGTGAATGAGTGTTTTAATGTTTAAAGTTAATAGCTGGTATAAGGCAAAAGTATTTATAATAAAGAGATATTTGCATATATAAGTTGGAGTTTAGTGTGGTGCAATCTTGAAACTAAAGCACCACAATTATTGCAGAGAATAAAAGTCATCCTGATTGGTTGAAATGGGTATGAACAGGTGTACTATGTTGGGGTTTACAGTCTGCAAGACTGCCTGTGTATGATTGAGGAGTAAAGTTAATGAGGTTTGGTTTGTCTATAAATGAGTGGAAAACCCTGGGGTGGGATTATAAGTCCCAGTGTGTCAGCTAAATGCTGTTATCAAGGAAATTCTCTAGATGGGACCAGAAATGGTACAGTCTGATCAAAGAATTTTCAATTGATGTAACTTTCAAAATTGCCATAGAATATAACTTTCCTTTTGTAAATAAATCTAAAAATTCCAAATAATTATAGCAGTTTCAGCAATGTAAAATGCAACTTTAGAGCCACAATGCAATGCAATGCAGTTTGAACAGCCTGTCCTCTCTATCAGAGCTTGGCAGGAAAAGAAAGAAAGAAAGGTTTCACAGGGCAAATTAATTAATTAAGCAATAAGCATTAAATTAAAGAGAATATCAGGTATCTCACCTATAGCCAGAAAGTTGAGAAGTTTGGAATTTAAAAGGTCAGAATTTACTTTACTTTGCAGGAGTTTGGTTCAGGTCCAGCACCTGGAAAGTTACAATGGACTTCTCTGATGTATCTGATTGTTCCACAAGTACAGTGCATGTAGTTGCGGACATCCAGGTATGGGAAATATAAAGAATATTTATGTGCAAAATACAGTAACAAAGACATGTTTCTTGCAGCACTGCCGAAGGACGTCCATCTTACTAGGCCCGCTGAAGGATGGCGGGCCTGTAAGAGGGACGTCCTTCGGCAGTGCTTGGGCGTCCATACGGTTATTCCCTGACAAACATGTCTATACGGCGAGAGCCAAATTTCAGCGACGCTGAAAGCTTGTGCCTGGTCTACCATTGTCTGAAGCACCAGCGCATTCTTTTTATGCACCACCTCCACCTGCCCCCCAGGACTGTCTCTATCCAAGCCTGGTGTCAAATAAGAGACAGGTTGGAAAGGTAAGTGTTTGCTTCCCACCTCCTCCTAGGCTATTAGGTCCCACTCCTGTAGTACACATATAAGAACTCCCTCAGCAATGTAAGCACTAACTGTAGTCTGCATTCAAGTGTAATCAGTGATATGTGCACATGCACATTCATTAATAGAATCTATGTACTACAAAGGAAAACCATTCCCACATCCCTACAATACTGCACACAAAGCGAATGCTACATACCTGTAGAAGGTATTCTCCGAGGACAGCAGGCTGATTGTTCTCACTGATGGGTGACGTCCACGGCAGCCCCCTCCAATCGGAAACTTCACTAGCAAAGGCCTTTACTAGTCCTTGCGCGCCGATGTGCACCGCGCATGCACAGCCGTCTTCCCGCCTGAACCGGCTCGTGTTCGTCAGTCCTGTATGTAGCAAGACAAAAACAAGGGAAGACACAACTCCAAAGGGGAGGCGGGCGGGTTTGTGAGAACAATCAGCCTGCTGTCCTCGGAGAATACCTTCTACAGGTATGTAGCATTCGCTTTCTCCGAGGACAAGCAGGCTGCTTGTTCTCACTGATGGGGTATCCCTAGCCCTCAGGCTCACTCAAAACAAGAAACATGGTCAATTGGGCCTCGCAACGGCGAGGACGTAACTGAGATTGACCTAACAACTTATCCAACTAACTGAGAGTGTAGCCTGGAACAGAATAAACATGGGCCTAGGGGGGTGGAGTTGGATTCTAAACCCCGAACAGATTCTGAAGCACTGACTGCCCGAACCGACTGTCGCGTCGGGTATCCTGCTGCAGGCAGTAATGAGATGTGAATATGTGGACAGATGACCACATCGCAGCTTTGCAGATCTCTTCAATAGTGGCTGACTTCAAGTGGGCCACTGACGCTGCCATGGCTCTAACATTGTGAGCCGTGACATGACCTTCAAGAGCCAGCCCAGCCTGGGCATAAGTGAAGGAAATGCAATCCGCTAGCCAATTTGAAATGGTGCGTTTCCCCACAGCCACTCCCCTCCTGTTGGGATCAAAAGAAACAAACAATTGGGCGGACTGTCTGTTGGGCTGTGTCCGCTCCAGATAGAAGGCCAATGCTCTTTTGCAGTCCAATGTGTGCAACTGACGTTCAGCAGGGCAGGAATGAGGACGGGGAAAGAATGTTGGCAAGACAATTGACTGGTTCAGATGGAACTCCGACACTACCTTCGGCAAAAACTTAGGGTGAGTGCGGAGGACTACTCTATTATGATGAAATCTGGTGTAAGGGGCCTGGGCTACCAGGCCTGAAGCTCACTGACTCTACGAGCTGAAGTAACTGCCACCAAGAAAATGACCTTCCAGGTCAAGTACTTCAGATGGCAGGAGTTCAGTGGCTCAAAAGGAGGTTTCATCAGCTGGGTGAGAATGACATTGAGATCCCATGACACTTGATTATAGTCGTGGCTGCTGAAATGAAATGTTTTTCTGCATGGGTATTGGATTGAATTGCTGTCTCGTTTGTTGTTTTGTTTTGTTTTTTTCCTTTACCCCCTTTTTTTTTCCCTCTTCTGTTTTTGAACTGTCTTGTTTACACCAGTCTTCGAGGTATGCCATTCTTGCTTGTGCAGAAAAATAGTTTTCACACTGTAGGAGGTTTGACGGGGGGCTTTGACAAAAGCAAACCTCTCATGAAGCGAACAACTAAAGGCTGTCCTGAGAACGGCTTACCTTCCACACGGTAATGGTATGCACTGGAAGATCCGGCGCACTACTCTGGAGTTGAGCGACCACTCGTGAGGTTGCATAATCCTGCTCAACCTGTCGGCCAGACTGTTGTTTACGCCTGCCAGATATGTGGCTTGGAGCAACATGCCGTAACGGCGAGCCCACAGCCACATGCTGACGGCTTCCTGACACAGGGGGCGAGATCCGGTGCCCCCCTGCTTGTTGATGTAATACATGGCAACCTGATTGTCTGTCTGAATTTGGATAATTTGGTGGGACAGCCCATCTCTGAAAGCCTTCAGAGCGTTCCAGACCGCTCGTAACTCCAGGAGATTGATCTGCAGATCGCGTTCCTGGAGGGACCAGCTACCCTGGGTGTGAAGCCCATCGACATGAGCTCCCCACCCCAGGAGAGACGCATCCGTAGTCAGCACTTTTTTGTGGCTGAGGAATTTGGAAAGGGCGTCCCAGAGTCAAATTGGACCAAATCGTCCACCAATACAGGGATTTGAGAAAACTCGTGGACAGGTGGATAACGTCCTCTAGATCCCCAGCAGCCTGAAACCACTGGGAAGCTAGGGTCCATTGAGCAGATCAAATGTGAAGACGAGCCATGGGGGTCACATGAACTGCGGAGGCCATGTGGCCAAGCAATCTCAACATCTGCCGAGCTGTGATCTGCTGGGACGCTCGTACCCGGGAGATGAGGGACAACAGATTGTTGGCCCTTGTCTCCGGAAGATAGGCACGAGCCGTCCGAGAATCCAGCAGAGCTCCTATGAATTCGAGTCTTTGTACTGGGAGAAGATGGGACTTTGGATAATTTATCACAAACTCCAGTAGCTCCAGGAGTCGAATAGTCATCTGCATGGACTGTAGAGCTCCTGCCTCGGAAGTGTTCTTCACCAGCCAATCGTCGAGATAAGGGAACACATGCACTCCCAGCCTGCGAAGCGCTGCCTCTACTACAGCCAGGCACTTCTTGAACACTCTGGGTGCAGAGGCGAGCCCAAAGGGTAGCACACAGTACTGGAAGTGACGTGTGCCCAGCTGAAATCGCAGATACTGCCTGTGAGCTGGCAATATCGGGACGTGTGTGCAGGCGTCCTTCAAGTCCAGCGAGCATAGCCAATCGTTTTCCTGAATCATGGGAAGAAGGGTGCCCAGGGAAAGCATCCTGAACTTTTCCTTGACCAAATATTTGTTCAGGGCCCTTAGGTCTAGGATGGGACGCATCCCCTGTTTTCTTTTCCACAAGGAAGTACCTGGAATAGAATCCCAGCCCTTCTTGCCCGGATGGCACGGGCTCGACCGCATTGGCGCTGAGAAGGGCGGAGAGTTCCTCTGCAAGTACCTGCTTGTGCTGGAAGCTGTAGGATTGAGCTCCCGGTGGGCAATTTGGAGGCTTCGAGGCCAAATTGAGGGTTTATCCTTGCCGGACTATTTGAAGAACCCAACGGTCGGAGGTTATGAGAGGCCACCTTTGGTGAAAAACTTTCAACCTCCCCCCGACCGGTAGATCGCCCGGCACGGATACGTTGATGTCGGCTATGCTCTGCTGGAGCCAGTCAAAAGCTCATCCCCTGCTTTTGCTGGGGAGCCGTAGGGCCTTGCTGAGGCGCACACTGCTGACGAGAGCGAGCACGCTGGGGCTTAGCCTGGGCCGCAGGCTGTCGAGAGGGAGGATTGTACCTATGCTTACCAGAAGAGTAGGGAACAGCCCTCCTTCCCCCATAAAAACGTCTACCTGAGGAGGTAGATGCTGAAGGCTGCCGGCGGGAGAATTTGTCGAAAGCGTTATCCCGCTTGTGGAGCTGTTCTACCACCTGTTCGACTTTTTCTCCAAAAATGTTGTCCGCTCGGCAAGGGGAGTCCGCAATCCGCTGCTGGATCCTATTCTCCAGGTCGGAGGCACGCAGCCATGAGAGTCTGCGCATCACCACACCTTGAGCAGCGGCCCTGGACGCAACATCAAAGGTATCATATACCCCTCTGGCCAGGAATTTTCTGCAAGCCTTCAGCTACCTGACCACCTCCTGAAACAGCTTGGCCTGCTCAGGAGGGAGCTTGTCCACCAAGCCCGCCAACTGTCGCACATTGTTCCGCATATGGATGCTCGTGTAGAGCTGGTAGGACTGAATCTTGGCCACGAGTATAGAGGAATGATAGGCCTTCCTCCCAAAGGAGTCTAAGGTTCTGGAGTCTTTGCCCGGGGGCGCCGAAGCATGCTCTCTAGAACTCTTAGCCTTCTTTAGGGCCAGATCCACCACACCAGAGTTGTGAGGCAACTGAGTGTGCATCAGCTCTGGGTCCCCATGGATCCGATATTGGGATTCGATCTTCTTGGGAATGTGGGGATTAGTTAATGGCTTGGTCCAGTTCGCCAGCAATGTCTTTTTTAGGACATGATGCATGGGTACTGTGGACGCTTCCTTAGGTGGAGAAGGATAGTCCAAGAGCTCAAACATCTCAGCCTTGGGCTCATCCTCCAAAACCACCGGGAAGTGGATCGCCGTAGACATCTCCTGGACAAAGGCCGCGAAAGACAGACTCTCAGGAGGAGAAAGCTGCCTTTCAGGGGAGGGAGTGGGGTCAGAAGGAAGGCCATCAGACTCCTCGTCAGAGAAATATCTGATGTCCTCCTCCTCCTCTCACGAGGCCTCACCATCGGTATCAGACACAAGTTCACGAACCTGCGTCTGAAGCCGTGCCCGACTCGACTCCGTGGAAACACGGCCATGGTAGGAGCGTCGAGAGGTGGACTCCGTCGCCAGCACCGGCGAAGCTCCCTCCGCCGACGTCGTCGGGGAGTCTGCCTGGGAGGCGGCCATAGCCGGTACCAATACCGCAAGCACCCCCGGTACCGGAGGGGAAGGGCACAACAGCTCTCCCAGAATCTCTGGAAGAACGGCCCGGAGACTCTCGTGCAGAGCGGCAGTGGAGAAAGACTGAGAAGCCGATGCAGGCATCGATGTCAGAGTCTGTTCCGGGCGTGGAGGCGGTTCCGGGCTGTCCAAGGGGGAGTGCATCACCAACCAGGGTCCGATGCCTACTGGGTACCGACTGCCTCGGCGACCCAGAGCTCTCGGTACCGAGACGGGAAGGAGACCGGTGACGATGCTTCTTTGACTTCTTCAAGCGAAGCATGTCACCGGAGCTTCCCGGTACCGACGAGGAGGACGTAGAATCCAACCGTCGCTTCCTCGGGGCCGAGGCCGAAGAAGGTCGATCTCGGGGGGGGGGGGGGGGGCTGTACCGCAGGAGCCCTCAGGGCAGGGGGAGACCCACCCGAAGGCTCACCGCCACCAGCAGGGGAATGGACAGCCCTCACCTGCACTCCAGACGAAGCACCACTGTCCGACGACATCAGCAATAGCGGAGGTCCCGGTACCACCGACGTCGATGCAGCCTTTCGATGTCTTGGTACCGACGATGCAGGAGGTAGAAGCCTCGATGCAGTTGATGCCGAGGTCGAAGACTTCGATGCTGTTGACGTCGATGCACTCGATGCCCGTGCTGTTGTCGTCGAAGAGCCCGAGAACAACGCGTTCCACTGGGCCAATCTCGCTACCTGAGTCCTCTTTTTCAAAAGAGCATGAAGACTGCAGGCCTGCGGGCGGTGCCCAGCCCCCAGACACTGAAGACACAAAGCGTGCCTATCAGTGAGCGAGATTACCCGGGCGCACTGGGTGCACTTCTTAAAGCCGCTGGAAGACTTCGATGACATGGGCAGAAAAATCACGCCGGCGAAATCAAAATTCACGATGATGATGAAAGGCACCAAAAAGAAGGGAGAAAAAACCCGTACCAAGGCCGAATAAGCCGGTCCTGAAAGCGAAAGGAAACTCACGCGGGGAAAAAGCTGGAAACACGGGAAAAGGGTAAAGACCAGATCGGTCTCTTTTTTTTTTTTTAGCGAAAATCGTGAAGACGCGCGAGGTCAATTTGAGGGGCACGAAACGGCGGCAAAACACGACCGTTCCGAGCGCGGACAAAAGAAGACTGACGAACACGAGCCGGTTCGGGCGGGAAGACGGCCGCGCATGCGCGGTGCGCATCGGCACGCGAGGACTATCAAAGGCCTTTGCTAGTGAAGTTTCCGATTGGAGGGGGCTGCCGTGGACGTCACCCATCAGTGAGAACAAGCAGCCTGCTTGTCCTCGGAGAAACGGTACTCTCTGTCCTCATGTCCATCTCAATGACATCACCTGTACCAATGTAATGCCCCCCCCCCCCCCCCCAATCAGTGTTTTGTGTCTCTCCTATTTGATTTCCAAATGAATTTGTGTGCTGAAGGCAAGAAGGGCCATCCCCTGACTCCTGGTGTACAAACTTATATCTTGCAGAAGATTTGGCATTCAGAGGGACCTCGAGTCCCTGCGGCGCAGGTTCCGCTGAATCAAGCGGGAGAGCCCTGACATAATAAGGGCAGTGAGACAGCGCCTCAGGGCTTGACGTAAGTATTATAAACAGGGCACCTGCACTCATTTGTAAATGTATTTATTTAATAATGCAAATGTTGTGTACAATATCGGTTTCCATGTGGCTAATAGGCAACTAGTAAGTCATAACACCTCTGTCCCGATCAAGGCCTGAGGTTGCAGCTACCCTCCCATGAGTGTGGCTACAACTTCCAACTAACCTCCTCTGAGATGAATAAGATGACATGCCTCACTTCTGTATCCCCCCTTTCTGGGGTGGATACTGTTTCATGGTATTCCTGCCTGAGGTCCTACTCTTAGTGGATGTCATTGCCTCATATTAAAGTTATGTGCTTCCCCCCCCCCCTCCAAAAAAAACCACAAAACCGGTCAGTCAACCATAGTCACAAATCATAATGCAAACATGCTGCTGACCAATGAGTGTGGTCTGCCAACATATCCTGTGTACTCTGTGTCAGACCAGCTTCCAGGGTTCCCTGTCATGTCATCTCTTGCATCTCACACCCCATGGGTATAGACCAGGGCTCACCACACCTTTCCCCATCCCCCGCCTCAGGCCTGCCAGCTCCTGCACTATGCTAGCCATGTTGGATATGCTGATCTCAAGCAGCAGCCAGAGGAGGAGGTGGCGCCATCAACAGTGGCCGAGGAGGAGGAGGCGGTGCCATCACCAGTGGCCGAGGAGGAGGAACAGCAAATGGTGGTTGTGGGTGGTGAGTGGGCAGATATGCCTCCTCTGGAGAGGGAGGAGGAGGAGGAGCACCCACCAGCACCAGCAACACCACCAGCCCAAGCCCAAGCAACACCACTACCACCACCAGCCCCAGCAGCACCACTGGAACAGTGCCACAGCACTGCAGCTCCTGCAGCAACTGGTTGCTGTAGTAAACCAGTTGCTGCTGGAGGTTGCAGCACTGCGTCACTCTGTATAGCAGCGGCAGGAAACAGAGAGCCATCTCCTGATGTTGATAATAGACATTTTAAGAAGGGTCATGGAGGTACAGGAGAGGCCTCATTGATGGGACCCAAAAATGTATTGTAAATAGTTTATTTTTTAATATTATATTACAATGTTAAACTTTTTCACCAACCAGGGTCTGTGTCTCTACTTTGTGCTCTACATATGTGGTATTATCAAATGCTGGGGTTGATGTGAGAAGAGGCAGCAATCTGGGTTGCATGACAGGTGAACTGTGACAGAGAAACTTTGGTACATATGTGTGGCCATATAGAAGGCCACCTGTTCCTTCCAAACTGCATGGCTGTATGGTAAGTGGGGGGGAGGCTGGGTGGGCATTTCTGTTGAGGAACAGAAATGCCCATCCAGCCTCTCCCCCCTTACCACAGAGCCCCACAGCACAGAGTTGTGTAAATAATAGGTATGTTGTCTAGCACTAGTGATCTGCCAAGTAGAAACTTGCAGATAACCATAGGTAGCGCATAGACGATGTTTGCTCTCTGATCACCAGACACCCTTACCCACAACCAAACCACATTGGTGAGGGCGAGGAAGGAGCTACAAACAGCTGGGTCATCTTTTCACATTGAAAGTATCAGCAATGGTATATAGTGCTGAGGAAAAAAGGGAAAACAATGGTAAAAGCATTAGATGGAAGTTTACTTCACAATTGAATTATAATACATCAGGTACAGAAGGGCACAGGCTAGGGGAATTCTATAGGCACCGGGCTGTAGCCACCTGCAGGTAATTTAGAATAGGAACTGTAACCAGAACCCCTCTCCCTCACCATGACTTAAGGGCTCAAGACCGTGGTAGGCACGCATTTGTGGCCAACTTGAAAATAGTTTGCAGGATAGAATTTAGAAATGTTGTTCTTCCATGACTATGGAGGATTGTAGGACTGTGTTGAATAATGTGGAAAAGACATTCAGTGCATATATGATTCCCCCCCTCCCCACCCCTAGCAACCTTGAAAATGGGTGGGCACTTCATAAAAGGGGACTGGGGTTCACCACAAAGAAGGATGGAACCTAGTGGGAAGACACATGAGGTGGAAAGTGGGAGAAAAAGTATGAGCTGTGGATAGCCGTGAACCTGGTGAAAATAGAGGTAAGATTTGAATGCAGAGAACATACAGAGAATGGGGAGCCCTTGACCATGAGGGATTCACACATCCATTCTCAGGGCCTCTTCCCCTCCCCTCCCCCACCCCACAGGCAGCCACAACTGAGTCTGTCCAATAGAGAACAAGACATCTGTACAATGAATTGGGTAGAAACAATCATGACTCTCAGAGTGCAGTGTATTACAGTCCACTGCTGTCTCTTGCAATCCTCTTGACCAGCTGTCCTGCAAGATGCAAAAAGTGTTTGTTTAGCACCTACATAGCAGAAAGGGAAGAGGTGGCTGAGAGGTATGAGCTTACCTTGAACTTGTTGTGCAAGAATCTGTTGGCTCCACGGGACCAGAGGCTGCCTGCTTCAACAAAGGAGAGAGAGAATGGGGGGCAGTGAGGGAGCATATCACACACAGCAAGCAGCTCCTGGAGGGTAGAGAATAGAGAGTATATGCTAAGCTACCAGCTAATACCCAGTCTGAAACTTCTGGAAAGGAAAGGTACAAAGCCCACCACCAGTTATCTTTCAAGAATTGGCAAAAAAGTTCCCCCCTCCAAAACAAACAAACAAACAAACAGGAGTACAAACGCATACAGTGGCAAAAACAAGGTTTACTATAACTGAAGCTAAAACACTTTGAAATACCACCCCACAATCTAAAGAAAAACCTTTAAAGTGCAAGCACAGAGAAAGCCGTTTTTAAGAGGCGCCAATAAAGGGAATGCAAGCTTCCAAATGAGAATAGCAGCTGGGGACGTTTATCATTATCACCCATAATCAAAATGAGGATGCCCAAAACGAAAGAGCAGCTTGGGTAGCCCATAGTTCTCCAGCCATAATCGAAATGAGGACGCCCAAATCGCTAGAGCAGCTGGGGACGTTTAGGGATTTTGTCAATAATCGAAATTAGGACGCCAATCTCAGGGATGCCCATCGCGTTCTTACATGGGCATCCCTGGGAGAGTATTTAAGTGCCCTTCTCTGTATTTTCGATTCTTTGCATTGCATTGGTACAATGGCACCAAAGCAACCACCCACCCGCAAGGGTAATTTCAGCAACCCTGAAATTGAGCTGCTGGGTCAGGAAATCCAGAGGAGGCACACGCATCTCTTTGCTCCCACGGGCCAGAGGCTGGCTGCTACAATGAAGCAGAGAGAATGGGAGGCACTAAGGGACCGGCTCAACGCGGTCTTCCACTGTGGCAGGGATGTGGAAGACTGCAAACGGAACTGGCGCCGGCTGAGGCGTGATGTGAGGAGGAAGGCTGGTGCCAACCCCCCAGCAGATGACACCGCTAACTTGACCCCCATCGAGCGCATCATTCATGGGCTCTTGCCCCAGGAGGGGATCCATGGCATTGGGTCCCTTGACACATCAGCACAGCCTGAGGGCTCAGGCAGGTTCACCATTAGGAAGCTGGGGTATCTGTTGTGCTGCACTACACTCTGTTTTACACAAGTGGGGGACAGTGTGGTGCTCCTCAGTAGGGGAAGGGGTGAGAACACCACATGCAATACAAATCACTATTCATTACAGACCATGACACAGGGAGTAGCCGGGGGGAGGGTTTCCAGCAATGTGTGTGTAGGTTACCACTGTTTCACAGCTTTGGGGGCGTTCCCCACTCCCTCCTCTTTTCCCCATCACCAAACTCTGCATATCTCCTTCCCACACCTCTGTGCTATAGCCACTGTGTCCTCTGCACTCCTTCCACAGTTCTATGTCTACCCACCTGCCTGTGTGGCTCTCTTCCACATCAGTCTCTGTAGTACACTGCGCTCCTCGTCTCCAGCTCTGTACCATGTACAATGACATCTGTGGCTTGCCTACCAATCCCATTCCTCACCATCTCTTTGCTGGGTCTTTGCATGTGGGGCTATGTATATGAATGCTGAAAAACAAAAGTGGGTTATTTTGACCAACACACTTCTTCCCCTTTTGCTATGCAGGTGATGACAGCCAGTCAGAGAAGAAGCTGGCCCTAGTGGCCACCAGCCCCAGCACACAGAGCAGCAAACCAGTGGGCCTGCACACAGGACCATGGGGTGGAACCATAGGACCCAGCAGCAGCAGCGCTGCCTCTCCATCCACCACCTGCAGCAGGGGCTCTCCCTCCACCACCTGCAGCCTTTGCCGATGGTGGCACTGAAGAAGAAGAAGATGCAGAAGGGGGGCACCTCCTCAGCAGAGGCCATCTAGCCAGAGGAGGCACCTACTGCGCCTCGCCACACAATTGCTGGGCCAGAATGTGCACACAGAAGACTACCGGTGCCAGAAATTGGAGCTGCAACAGGAAGTGGTACAGGCCCAACTTGAAGTGGTACAGCAACTCCAATGCTTGGAGCACAGCATCGAGGGCCTACGACGTGACCTGAAAGCACCTAGTACTGCCCTGATGCAGCAACAACCGGCATCTACTTCCACCACTGCACAGCAACCACCCGCTAAGAAGAGGAGCTTAAGATCCTCAGCCTCCCCAGCCACTGGTCCAGCAGCCATGTTTCGATTATTGTATTTGGGCGACCTTCTTTCACGGGGACGCCCATGTGCCTTTTGTGTCACTTTTTGGACACCTTTCTCTTTCGAAAATGAGCCTGATAATCTTTCATCACCTATACTGTCACAACAAAGGAGAATAGGACTATGGTTTAGATTACAGATTGATTATGTAATGAAGATAATTACCTGTAGCAGGTATTCTCCGAGGACAGCAGGTTGATTATGCTGCCCCAACTTGAAATTGCCTCAGTTAGAATCAATCACCAAAACCTGCAGGAACACCTTACCGCTATCCTACTCTACAGACCGCCAAGTAACTGGCAAGACTGCCAAACACACTTTATGGACTTTATATCGAACACATGTGTCTCTACCTCAAATCTTCTTATAATTGGAGATATCAACCTGCACCTTGAAGAAATCACCTCAATAAACACCCAGGAATGCAAAAAATTCCTCCAACTATGGGATCTTCACAGACCAAATATGCAGCCAATCCACACTAAAGGACATACACTAGACATCATTACATATAAATTCACCCCCGATTCAAACTTAGTACTAATAGACACAAATTGGACACCCATACCATGGTCCGACCACTATAAAGCAAACCTTTCCCTCCAATGGCGAATGAAAGACTCACCCCACAAACAAGAACGAAAAACATATACCACGAGAGGAAAAATAGATCCGATAATATTCTGGCAACAAATCTACCATAATGGATGGACTATAAAAACAGATACAAACCAATTTCTCCAAGAATGGGACAATAGATGAAGAAACATATTAGACAACATAGCACCACTCCAAACTAGAACCTCACACAGAAAGAACTCAATACCATGGTTCAACGAAGAACTGAAAAAACTAAAAACACAAGTTAGAAGGTTAGAACAAGCATGGAATAAAAAGAAAGATGACTGCACATTCAGCGCTTGGAAAAAACTACAAAGAAAATACAAATACACCATAAGACAAACTAAAAGATCATACTACAAAACTAAAATTGGACCAGACTACAAGGACTCAAATAAACTCTTCCAACTCGTGAACAAACTACTAGATACTACACCGGTGACTTGAAACAGTACAGACACACCAGCAGCAGACAGTCTTGCGAAATATTTCAACAAGAAAATCATAAAACTACGACTCATGATACCTGTCAATACCATTGACTACGCAAAACTCCTTGATTGTCTAGACCCAATCCCTGGTGAATACCCAACGGACAGAACCTGGACCAATTTCGAAACACTATCAGATGATACCATCTCCCAAACGCTCAAAAGGTTCGCCAAATCTCACTGCAAATTAGACATATGCCCTAACAACCTTGTAAAATTTGCCCCTCAACAATTTATATCAGACCTCATGGAACACCTGAACTATATGCTACAAAACGGACTCTTCCCAAAAGACAAAGGAAATATTCTACTTACCCCTATACCCAAAGACGCAAAGAAAAGCACAAGTGACTTAACCAACTACCGACCAGTGGCATCTATTCCCCTGATAACCAAATTAACGGAAGGCATATTGACCAAACAGCTCACTAACTACTTAAACAAATTCTCTATACTTCACGACTCCCAATCTGGATTCCGATCTAACCACAGTACTGAAACAGTACTAGTCACTCTCCTGACTAAATTTAAACAAGCAATCACAACTGGCAACAACATACTACTTCTACAATTTGACATGTCCAGTACTTTCGACATGGTTGATAATGGAATATTGCTACACATCCCTGAATACTTCGGAATTGGAGGCAACTTTCTCAACTGGTTCAAGGGCTTCCTAACTACACGATCATACCAAGTGGTATCTAACTCGACTACCTCAACCACATGGTTACCTGAATGTGCAGTTCCTCAAGGATCCCCCCTCTCGCCGACTCTCTTCAACCTAATGATGATACCCTTGGCGAAACTATTATCTAATCAAAACCTCAATCCATACATATACGCAGACGACGTAACGATTTATATCCGTTTAAACAAGACATAAAGGAAATTGCCAACGACATCAACCAGTTTCCACATCATGCATTCATGGGCGGATGCATTCCAGCTGAAACTTAATGCAGAAAAAACACAATGTCTTATACTCACCTCGCAACACAACATGAGTAAATTCACTACCATACACACACCAAGCCTGTCCCTTCCCGTCTCGGACACCCTGAAAATTCTTGGAGTTACCATTGATCGACACCTTACACTTGAAAATCACGCGAAAAATACAACCAAGAAGATGTTCCACTCAATGTGGAAATTAAAAAGAGTAAGACTTTTCTTCCCAAGGACTATTTTTCACAACCTGGTACAGTCAATGGTGCTTAGTCACCTAGATTACTGCAATTAACTATACGCTGGCTGTAGAGAACAAATCATCAAGAAACTCCAAACCGCCTAGAACACCGTAGCCAGACATATTCGGAAAATCAAAATATGAAAGTGCTAAACCCCTAAGGGAAAAACTACACTGGCTTCCGCTTAAAGAGCGTATCGCTTTCAAGATATGTTCACTAGTTCATAAAATCATTCACGGAGATGCCCCAGCCTACATGTCAGACCTGGTAGACTTACCACCCAGGAATGCTAAAAGATCATCCCGCACGTTCCTTAATCTTCCATTTCCCCAGTTGCAAAGGTCTAAAATACAAACTAACGCATGCGTCAAACTTCTACCTGGGCACACAATTATGGAACGCACTGCCACGCAACTTCTACCTGGGCACACAGTTATGGAACGCACTGCCACACAACTTAAAAATGATTTATGAACTAACGAACTTTCGTAAATCTCTGAAGACCCACCTCTTCGAAAAGGCATACCTCAAAGATTAACACATGTAAGTGTGACACATCTCCACCTTTACCTAATATCAGGCAGGTTTTTTTTCATATATCTGCTTGTTCTATATACTATTATGTCATTCATGGTCTTTATGTAACACTATGATATAATTTCTAATCTGTTCTCCACCAAGAACAATACATTGTAAGCCACATTGAGCCTGCAAAAAGGTGGGAAAATGTGGGCTACAAATGCAATAAATAAATAAATAAATAATTCTCACAACTGGGTCGGCAATCCGCACCGGCCCGGGAACCGGCATTTCACATAGCAAAAGTTTGCTAGAGCCTTCTAGCGCGCTGCGCTGCGCATATGCCTAGTGTCTTCCTGCCCCCCACGCAGCTGCGCTCTTCAGTTCAATAAAGAGTAAAAGAGAGAACGAAAGAAAGAGGAGACAACTCCAAGGGGAGGTGGGTGGGTTTGTGAGAATAATCAGCCTGCTGTCCTCTGAGAATACCTGCTACAGGTAAGTATCTTTGCTTTCTCCGAGGACAAGCAGGCTGGATTATACTCACAACTAGGGTATCCCTAGCATCCAGGCTCACCCAAAACAACAAAGGTTGGTCAATAGGGCCTTGCAACGGTGAGGACATAACAGAGATTAACCTGAAACTATATACAACTACCTGAGAGTGCAGCTGGCACAGAACAAAACAGGCCTCGGGGATGGAGTTGGATTCTAAACCCCAAAAAGGTTCTGCAGTACCAACTGCCCAAACTGACTGTTGTGTCGGGAATCCTGCTTAAGGCAGTAGTGTCATGTGAATGTGTGGATGGAAGACCATGTTGCAGCTTTGCAAATCTCTTCAATGGAGGCTGACTTTAAGTGAGCCACCGATGCAGCCATGGCTCTGACATTATGAGCCAGGACATGGCCCTTCAGAGTCATCCCAGCTCGGGCATAAGCGAAGGATATGCAATCTGCTAGCCAGTTGGAGATTGTGCATTTTCCGATGGCGTCTCCCCTCCTGGTGGGATTAAAAGAAACAAACAACTGGGTGGTCTGTCTGAAGGGCTTCGTCCACTCCACGTAAAAGGCCAATGCTCTCTTGCAGTCCAAGGTATGCAAGCTGCTTTCGCCAGGGTGGGCATGAGGACGGGGTAAAAAATGTTGGCGTGCGGAAGACTACTCTGTTATGATGAAGCTTAGTATAAGGTGCATCCACTACTAGGGCCGGACGCTCACTGACCCTACAAGCTAAAGTAACAGCCACCAAGAAAATGACCTTCCAGGTCAAGTACTTCAGATGGCAGGAATTCAGTGGCTCGAAAGGAGCTTTTGTCAGCTGGATGAGAATGAAATTGAGATCCAATGACACTGGCGGAGGTTTGACTGGGAGCTTCGACAAGAGCAAACCTTTCATGAAGCGAACAACTAAAGGCTATCCAGAGATAGGCTTACCTTCTACACACTGATGATAAGCACTAATTGCACTAAGGTGAACCCTTATGGAGTTGATCTTGAGACCAGACTCTGACAAGTGTAGAAGGTATTCAAGCAGTATAGCACAAGAAAGGGGTTCTATGGCCTTGCTGTCACACCAGACGGCAAACCTCCTCCTTTTAAAAGTGGATTGCAAACAGTAAGTCCTTTTCGGGAGAGTTTACAATTGCATATCTAATACATTGAAACTAAAAAGGATCTTTCTCATCAAATGCATTGAAACTAAAATGTGATTTTATTAGCCGTAATTACATAAGTTTAAAAAACAAATCTTTTGCTAAGCGCATTTATTTGCTTAACAGATAGCAGGTTTGAGACTAAGGGGTTCCTTTACTAAGGATTAGCTTGAACTATCTGTAGCAGGGCCCATAGGAATAAAATGGGACCTGCTGCAGATAACTCGAGCTAATCTTTAGTAAAAGACCCCCTAAAATTGTACCTAATACTCTGGAATGATTTTCTATTTTTATGTTCGCTCCGCAATCCAATGTTACTGAGGGGGTCTTTTACTAAAGGTTAGCTCAAGTTATCTGCAGCAGGTCCCATTTTGTTCCAATGGGCCCTGTTGCAGATAACTCGAGCTAATCTTTAGTAAAAGACCCCCTGATTTAATTGGAACCTTATTTATACCTCCAAACCAGAGTATCTTTGTTTTTGTTTGTTCAGTTTCAAAACAATTGTTCCATAGCCCATATATCTATGAAGGATGGTTTCACAGGAAGGAAAAAAAAACCCCAAACAAAATAAAACCCTAATACTTCCATTGGGATCTGTAGTAAATATGAGGGAAAATGTGTAAATGTTCTTTGTGCAATCTTATACAATTGTATGGAGTTGAATTTATATGTGCTGTTCTGCTATTTCAGTTGAAAGTAGAAAGAGACATCATCAAATCCAAGAGAATTAGGAAGTAATGTCTTCAACATGGCTACCACCATAAACCCCATGTAGATTGGTCACATGATAGGAAGTGATATTAATTTTTTTTCCTGTGTGTGGTTGCCTGTTTATTATCTGCTTGTGTAAAGTCTCTCTCTCAAACACTGCTGGTTTTAGGCATCTCATCAGACATAGATCAACTCCAGCCTATGATTTATGCTACTAGTAAATTATACACACTACTGTTTTAAAGAGCTGTTCTCTTTTTTCTCTTCATACATTTACATGTGCTTCTAAAATGGTGCTACTGTACATGTTATAAAGGGCACCACACTTACTGGAACAGCCATCAATTCTCCGTATGTCAAAACAGTATTGCTGAGCATAAAATAGAAATGCACAAAGATATGATGAAATTTCACAAACAAGCATTCAATCAGCAAATATTTTAATAGTTTTCTTACCTAGCTCTTTCATAGCATCTTGTTTATTTGCTTCTATAACAGTTTGTAATTTCTATAAACAAAATGGATAACACAATTTCCATTAATACTAGAAATATGTTGCATAATTCTGTTAAAAGTGGATATTATTAGTTTATACAATAAAAATAATGATCCTTACACTATTTACAATCTAAGGGGGCAATTTTCAAAATACAGCTACTTGTAAAGTTCATGGGAGTGCATGATCTGGTGAAGGAGGTAAAGGTGCTGGGGCTGCTTGATATCAGTAATCATAATTTGATCAGATTTGATATCAGCTTTGGAGTAAGTACACAAAGGAAATCCAATATGTTAGCATTTAACTTTGAAAAAGGAGCCTATTGGGCTCATTTTCAAAAGAGAAAAACATGGCATAAATCTGCATTTGGACGTTTTTCTCACAAAAACGTCCAAATTGGTATTTTCAAAAGCAATTTTTAGACATTTTTCTATAAAGTCCATCAGAAGGGCATTCAAATCATAAGGGGGGGTGTCAGGCCGTGTTAGAGGCGGGGGCTGGGCATTCCTAACACTTGGACGCTTTTCAGCCATAATGGAACAAAACAAAACCATCCAAGACTAAAACTAAGATGTTTTGAGCTAGACCTGTTTTTATAATGAATAAGGCACAAAATGATGTCCTAAATAACCAGATGACCACTGGAAGGAATCAGGGGTGGCCCCCCCCCCAATACCCCTCTCCAGTGGTCACTGACCCCCCTCCTACCCCCCACCAATGTGAATACAAATATGATTTAGCAATCTCTATAACTGCCTCAGATGTTAGAGCCAGAACTATTAGAGCAGCATGCAGGTCCCTGGAGTAGTGTAGTGGTCAGTGCAGTGCACCATGGAGTGGGGGACTCTGGTCCCTATCTCCCTCTACCGGTCACATTTGTGGTGGAAATTATGAGCCATCCAAAACTTACCAGAAACCCACTGTACCCACATAAAGGTGCCCCCTTCACCCATAAGAGCTATTGTTTATAGCTGTGGGCAGTGGGTTTTGGGTGGGCTCAGCAGATAAAATACGGGAGCAACAGTGAGATGTGTACCTGGGAGCATTTTTCTGAAGTCCACTAGGGTGCCCCATTTATCTCCTGGGATGTCTGGGAGACCAGTCTACTAAAATACTGGCCCCTCCTACATCCCAATGGCTTGATTTTCTACATTTTTCACTTGGATATATATATTTTTTGAAAATGGACCAAAAAATAAAACGCCCAAAGAACAAAACTTTGTTAGAAACAGTATTTTCAAAAACAAAATATAGACTTTTTCTTTTTGGAAAATGAACTTCTTTCTTATTCAGATTTTGGATGTTTTTTGCAAAATGTCTAAAGTCGGACTTAGACATATCGAAAATACCCCTCCACATGTGATAAAATGAGAAGAATAGTAAAAAAAAAAAATCTTAGAGGAGCAGCTGCAAAGGTCAAAAATGTACATTAGGTGTGGTTGCTGTTCAAAAATGCCATCCTGGAAGCCCAGACCAGACATATTCCATGTATTAAAAAAGAAGGAAGGGCAAACTATAACCGGCATGGTGAAGGAAGCTATTAGAGCTAAAAATAAAATCCTTCAGTAAATGAAAGAAGGATCCAACTGAAAATAATAGGAAACAGCATAAGGAATGTCAAGTCAAACACAAAGCACTGATAAGCATGGCAAAGAGAGACTTTGAAAAGAAGATTGCGTTAGAGGCAAAAACATAGAATAATAACTTTTTTAGGTATATTAGAAGGATGAAGCTGGCAAAAGAATCAGTTGGACTGATAGATGACTGAGGGTTAAAAGGGACAATCAGGGAAGACAAGGCTATAGCAGAGAGATTAAATGAATTCTTTGCTTCGGTCTTCACCGAGGAAGATTTGGGAGTGATACCGGTGCCAGAAATGGTATTCAATGCTAACAAAACAAATCTCTGTAAACATGGAAGATGTAATAGAGCAAGCTTTGGTCTTCACCAAAGAAGATTTGGGAGAGATACTGATGCCAGAAATGATATTCAATACTGACGAAACAAATCCCTGCAAACATAGAAGATGTAATGGAGCAATTTAACAAATTGAAGAGTAGCAAATCGCTTGGGCCAGATGGTATACATCCCAGAGTACCAACTGAAAAATGAATTTGTACAGCTATTGTTAGTAATATATCATTTATCTTTAAAATCAAGCATGATACCGGAAGACTGGAGGGTGGCCAACATAACGCCGATTTCTTAAAAGGGTTCCAGAGGTGATCTGGGAAATTATAGACCGGTGAGCCTGACATTAGTACTGGGCAAAGTGGTAGAGACTATCATAAAGGAAATAATTACAAAATTACAGAGCATATACATAAGCATGGATTAATAGACAAAACCAATATGGGTTTAGTCAAGGAAAATCTTGCCTCACCAATCTACTACATTTTTTTGAAAGGGTGAATAAGCATGTGGATAAACGTGAGTCAGTCGATATTGTGTATCTGAATGCATTTGACAAACTACATCATGAAAGATTCCTAGGGAAATCAGAATGTCATGGGATAGGAGGCAAGGTCCTACTGTGGATTAAAAACTGGTTAAAAGATAGAACCCTACTGTCTTAGGGTTAAATGATCAGTATTCTCAATGGAGAATGGTAGATAGTGGGTTCCCCAGGAGATCAGTGCTGTGACTGCTGCTTTTTAACATATTTATAAATGATCTAGAGGTGGGAATAATTAGTGAGGTAATTAAATTTGCTGATGACAAAGTTATTCAAAGTTGTTAAATCTCAAGAGGACTGTGAAAAATTGCAAGAGGACCTTACAAGAATGGGAGACTGGGCATCCAAATGTGAGCAAGTGCAGTGATGCATAGTTACGTGATGCAAGGTTCCACACTGGAGTCACCGCACTGGAAATGTACCATAGTTGATAGTTTGAAACCCTCTGCTCAACATGCAATGGCAGCTAAGAAAGCAAATAGAATGTTAGGAATTATTTGGAAAGGAATGAAAAACAAAACTGAGAAGGTTATAATGACTTTGTATTGCTCCATTGTACAACCACACCTCGAATACTGTGTGCAGTTCTGGTCATTGCATCTCAAAAAGATATAGTAGAATTAGAAAGGTACAGAGAAGGGCAATGAAAATAATAAAGGGGATGGGACGACTACTTGCCTTGAGATTTGCAGCATGGAATATTGGTACTATTTGGGTTTCTGCCAGGTATGTGTGACCTGGACTGGCCACTGCTGGAAACAGGATACTGGGCTAGGTGAACCATTGGTCTGACCCAGTATGGCTATTCTTATGTTCTTTTTATTATTATTATTATTTATTGATTAATTTAACAACTTACAAAGATATACATCTTGTATAGGAAAAACAGAGATAGTAATATTCAAATAAGAGATTCTTTCCCCCAAAACCATAAATTATACATCATATTATTCTACTCTTCCTTAGACCACTACATATAGGGGGTTTAGTCTTTTAACAAGGAGATTATACAAAAGATTTTCAGTAAAAGAAAATGGCCTGACTCATATTCTACCCACTTATTTCCATGTTAACAGTGTGTTCAAACTATGCTGGATTTACATTGGAAAGTTTTTTCTGTTCCAGAAAAAACTTTAGCTGCTCCGATTAAAAAAAAAACATATTTAACATTCAAGTATTTAATTATGCATTTCCATGGGTATGCCAGCAAAAAAGTGGCTCCCAGTGCCCGGGTTTCTTCCCTTAATGACAAAAATGTTTTTCTCTTATCTTGTGTAGACTTTGTAACGTCCGGATATATCCAAAGTCTTGAGCCACAAAATGTCTTCGTTGAGTTCTTAAAGTACAATTTTAGTAATGAAGTCATTTCTTGTTCGAAGACAAAAGAAATTAGAAGTGTTTGATGCTGAGATATAACTGCAAAAGACTGTTCCAGAAATGCTGATATATCCTGTATATTTTGTCCACCTTCAGCTTGAGTTCCTTCCCTCAATTCCCCCTGACTTTTCTTTGGTAAGGAAATATAGGAAATTTTATTCAGTGGAAGTATAAGTGAGGGGGAATATTGTAGGATCTCTATTAAGTATTTTCGAAATAATTCCATTGGATCAATACCATCTATTACTGGGAAATTCAAAATCCTTAAATTTAAACGTTTGTTATAGTTTTCAATTTGCTCAATTTTCCTCATCATCAACATTTTATCTTTAATTAAAGTTGTATTAACTGCTTTCAAAGTCTTTAAGTCTGTTTCAACTGTCTCAAACTTTGCCATGTAGTCAGTTTTTATATTCTCCACTATTTCAGTCAAAGAATTAACTTTACTCACAAGAAGTTTAGTCTCCTGGGCAGTATTCGTCACTATTGTTGTCAAACCCTGGATAGCCTTCCAAATCGAATCCAGCATTACCGCCTGTGGATTAACTTGCTCCAAAGATCATTTCTCTGCTTGTTCTGGGGTGGCGCCGTCGTCTTCAGACCTGTCTCTGTCACCTTCCGATGAGATCAGGTCCGACATCCCCCCTCTCATACGAGCAGGACACGGCGGGGTGTTAACCTCCGGCGATGAAAGATGTTTTAATAGCCTGGAGTGACGTCGCTCCTTCGACATCACTCAGTGCGGCTTGCAGCACGCCGGTTTCTCGGGGGCAGCTCGTGATGAACCGATTCAGCACTGCCTGGAGAGGCGTAGAGGTAAGGAGCACCGACGGTGTACTCTTCACCACGCCTTTTCTCTTAGTATGAGGTATTACATTTTTTCACTTGACTTTGTAAACTATTAGAAAAGAGACTAACATCCAGCGCAGCCAGAGCGTTCAGCCTCGAGTGTGAGCCGCCATCTTGGACAGGCCCCCCGGCTATTCTTATGTTCTATATCCTTATATAAGGAAGTAGGAAGAGTAGGAGTAGGAAGGGAAAATTAGGTTCTTACCTTGGTAATTTTCTTTCCTTTAGTCATAGTAGATGAAGCCATTACGTATGGGTTGTGTCCATCAACCAGCAGGGGGAGATAGAGAGCACTCAACTTTTCACAGTGCCTCATGGCCAGCTAGCTCCACTGCCTCTTCAGTATTTGAAGCTTCCAAAGCAGTATGGTTATCAATAGAAATCAAACAAAATAAAACATGAAAAAGAAAATAAGATGATACCTTTTTTATTGGACATAACTTAATACATTTCTTGTATGGCAAAGCAGTATGGCAAACCACAATGGGAATAACATGAACTTTCCTCACAGCGAACGATGGCCCCTTAACAAGGGCATAAACTCAAAAAAGGAGGGAATGAACTCATCCTCCTGGAGGGAATAAACTCGTCCTCCACTTTGTATAAACGGAGGGAATACTTGCATCCTCCTGGAGGGAATAAACTCATCCTCCCAAAACATGAACTGGAGGGAATGAACTCATCCTCCTATAACTGTAACAAGAATCCTGAAGACTGTTTTCCAACTCCCCAAGGAAGGACTATAACTTCAGGAAACAGGAACAGCACCTAAAATCAGAATCACTGCAATACAGACAATCATACAGGGAGGGCTCATGGCTTCAACTGCTATGACTAAAGGAAAGAAAATTACCAAGGTAAGAACCTAGTTTTCCCTTCCTTCTCATCAAGCAGATGAAGCCATTACTTATGGGATGTAACAAAGCAATCCCTAAATAGGGTGGGAACAAGCCACACTACACGCTAGCACCTGTGCTCCAAAACGCGCATCCCTCCTGGCAGCCATATCCAGCCTGTAATATCAGGCGAAAGAGAGCTTAGAAGCCCATGTTGCAGCACTGCAAATCTCATGAAGAGATAGTGCTCCAGTTTCTGCCCAGGAAGAGGAAATCGCTCTTGTGGAATGTGCCTTAAAGGCTTCAGGCGGAGCCCGGCCAGACAGCAGATATGCTGTAAAGATAGCTTCTTTGAGCCAACAGGCAATAGTGGCTTTAGATGCTGAAGACCCCCTGCGAGGACCTGCAAACAGCACAAAAAGATGATCAGAGGTCCTGAAAGAATTTGTAATTCGCAGATAATGCAACAGAGTCCTGCGCACATCCAAAAGGTGCAACAGCCCAAATGAATCTGGAAACTCCTTCTCAACAAAGGAGGGAAGAAAAACAGGCTGGTTTAGCTGAAACGCTGAAACCACCTTAGGCATGAAGGAAGGCACGGTCCGAACCGTGACCCCTGACTCTGAGAATTGCAGAAAAGGGTCTCTACAGGACAGCGCCTGGAGCTCTGACACCCGTCTCGCCGAGGTAATGGCTACTAAAAAGACGGCCTTCAGTGACAAATCTTTCTCTGAAGCACGCCGAAGCGGTTCAAAGGGAGCCCCCTGAAGGGCCTTCAATACTAAGCCCAGGATCCAAGCTGGACAAGGTGCCCGCACGGGAGGATGGAGCCGAAGCACCCCTCTAACAAACTGTGACACATCTGGATGAGCAGCTAAGGACACGCCTTCAACCTTGCCACGCAGGGAGGCCAATGCTGCCACTTGCACCCGCAGGGAATTATAGGCCAAGCCTTTGTGTACACCATCCTGCAAAAAGTCCAGAATCGGCGAGACAAGAGCCCGCAATGGAGAAAGTGCTCTTGAAACACACCAGACTTCAAACTGGCGCCAAATCCTGGCATAAGCCACGGAAGTGGAGCGCTTACGGGCCTGCAGGAGAGTGGAAATTACCTTATTTGAGTAGCCTTTATCTCTCAATTGCGCCCTCTCAATCGACATGCCATAAGACCAAAGCGGCAGGCGTCCTCCATGGCCACTGGACCCTGTGACAACAGGTGTGGAACCAGAGGTAACGGAAAGGGAGCCTCCAACAGCATCTGTCGGAGGTCCGCATACCAAGGCCTCCTGGGCCAATCCGGGGCGATGAGCACCACTTCTCCTGGATGCAGCCGAATCCGCAGGAGCACTCGCCCTATCAAGGGCCACGGAGGGAAGACATACAGCAAGCCCAGGGGCCAGGGTTGAGCCAAGGCATCCAACCCGGCAGAGCGAGGATCCCTCCTTCTGCTGAAGAAGCACGGGACTTTGGCATTGGAACTGGTCGCCATAAGATCCATCACTGGCTTGCCCCATTTGGCACATATCTGCAGGAATACATCGTCTGCTAGTTCCCACTCCGCTGGATCGATCTGAGGCCTGCTTAGATAGTCGGCTTGCACGTTGCTCTGACCTGCAATGTGAGCTGCTGACAGGGACTGTAGATGCAGCTCGGCCCAGTGGCAAATCTGTTCGGCCTGCGCAGCTAGAGCTCTGCACTGAGTGCCGCCTTGTCGATTTATGTAGGCCACTGCTGTCGTGTTGTCCGACATCACTCGGACAGCCAATCCTTCCAGGGTCACTTGAAAGGCCAGAAGAGCCAGAAACACCGCTTTCAACTCCAGGCGGTTGATAGACCACTCCGACTCGTCGGGCGTCCACAGACCCTGGGCATGCTTCCCCTGGCAATGTGCGCCCCAGCCCTTCAGGCTGGCATCTGTCACCACTAGGCACCAATCGGGGAGCACCAGCGGCATTCCCCGCCGCAACATGCTGTCTGAGAGCCACCACTTCATACTGAGGGGGGCCGCAGGGAGCCAAGAAAGTCTGCATTGATAATCCTGAGATACTGGAGACTATCGTTGAAGTAGAGAATACTGTAGAGGTCTCAGGTGCGCTCTCGCCCATGGCACCACTTCCAAGGTGGCCGTCATCGATCCCAACAGCTGGACAATGTCCCAAGCTCACGGGCGGGGCATCCTCAGGAGCAGACGAACCTGATTCTGACGCTAGCACCGCCTTTGCTCGGGAAGAAACACATAACCCGAGGCTGTGTCGAACCTGGCCCCCAAATATTCTAGAGATTGCGAGGGGGTCAGGTAACTTTTGGCCATATTGACGACCCAGCCCAGAGATTGAAGGACTGAAACCACTCTGGCTGTAGCTAGATGACTCTCTTTTTCTGAGTCTGCTCTGATGAGCCAGTCGTCTAGGTACGGGTGAACCCGGATACCCTCTCGCCTGAGAAAGGCAGCTACTACCACCATTACCTTGGAGAAGGTTCGGGGAGCTGTGGCGAGGCCAAAAGGCAAGGCCCGAAACTGGAAATGTTTTCCCAACACCGCACACCGCAGAAACTTCTGGTGCGGGGGCCAAATTGGTATGTGCAAGTAAGCTTCTTTCAGGTCCAGAGACGTGAGAAACTCTCCTGGCTGTACCGCCGCAATGACAGAGCGCAGGGTTTCCATGTGAAAATGTCGCACTCTTAAGGACTTGTTTAGCTCTTTTAAGTCCAGGATCGGGCAAAAAGACCCGCCTTTTCGTGGCACCACAAAGTAAATGGAGTAGTGGCCTACATCTTGTTCGGCGGGAGGCACCGGGGTCACAGCCCCTATCTGGCACAGACTGTGCAAAGTCTCCTCTACCGCCGCCCGTTTGGCGGCAGAACCGCATCGGGACTCCACAAACACGTCTCTCACCGGGGCATCGAATTCTTTTTTTTTTTTTATGTTTTTTATTTATTCATTTTTCAGTTCAATACAAAATCAATTACAACATTGTTCAGTCTCATATTGAATTTGTTATAACCTATCAACCATAAACTTAAACATTCAAACTCTTTGTCTGCAATGAAGTATAAAAACCTCCTTCTCTTTTCCTCTCCCCCACCCCCTCCCCATCCCTATGTCTGTGTGTCTGAGTTATTAGTGACCTTATTATTGGACCACCATGTGTTATACAAGTCCCAAGTTTTATGGTATTGAACAATATGGCCATTACGTAATGCAGTGAGTTTGGACATTAACTGAATGGATCTCAATTTTTCCATAACCACAGGTAGTTCAGGTAGTCGTGATTTTTTCCATGATGCAGCTAGGACCATTTTACCCGCTACAAACACCTGGGTGGCAAACCGATGGATATGGTTTTTAGTTCCTGGCGGCTTAAAGTGTAGCAGGCAGGTATCTAGTTTCATGGGATATTCTGTTTCTGTCACTTTATGTACCAGGTCCATTATGCTTTCCCAATACCTTTGTGCATATTTACATGTCCACCATATGTGATGCATATCTCCCACCTCCCCACATTGCCGCCAGCAAAGATCTGAGCCCGATTTAAACATACTGACCAGGCGGCTAGGGGTGTAATACCAATTATACAAAATTTTGTGTCCGTTCTCCATCATTGCACTGGATATTGATACTTTTAATAGGGATCTAAAAGCTTGTGCCCACTGTTTGGGTTCATAGGTGACCCCCATTGCCTTTTCCCATTTTTCTGTATAATGTTCCACCGGTTGGGAGTGGGCCAATAAAGCTCTATATATTCTTGATATACTACCTCTGTCTCCTCCTCCCATTAACCCTTTTTCCAGCATTGTTTCAGCCAAACTAAGCTCTTCCCTTGCTTTACAGTGAATAAAATCTCGCACTTGGTAGTATTGGAAGGCCTGGAGAGGTGAAAGCCCATGTTCTTGACTTAACTCTCGGAAGGTAAGTACGTGCCCCTCATCACACATTTGCCCCAGTTCCCGCAGACCCATAGTTTCCCATTCCTCATAGGTCGTGTCTAGTGCACCTGGTCCGAATTGAGGGGTATATCTAAGGAATGCATGTTTAAAGTATATCCTCCCTGGGAAAAACTTCTCCCTAACCTTGTACCAAGTGTTTAATGGCCATTGAATCAGAGGTGGACTGTTCCTTATTATCTCTCTTAGTTGTCGCTTCGGCAGCCATGGTATTGCCTCAAGTGGGGACGGTTCCAGCCAACTCTGTTCTATACGGACCCATATCTTCCCATTCCCCTGTAGCCAGATTGCTAATATTCGCAAGTGTGCTGCATTGTAATATTCCCGAAATGCAGGGACCCCCATGCCCCCCTTGTCTCTCAATTGACACAGCGCCTCCCGCTGCACCCGGGGTGGTCTTTTTCTCCAGATAAATGAAAATACTTTTCTCTGCAAGCCTCGGAAGAAATCATCGGGTATGTCAATTGGTAGGGCCATGAATAAATATAGGAGTTTCGGGAGAACAATCATTTTGAGAGCATTGATCCTTCCCATCCATGATAGTGTTAAGCCCTCCCATCTCTCCAACTCCCGAAATAGGTCTTGTGCCTTCGTTGGAAAGTTGCTTTTAAAGACTTCCTCCAGACTGTGAGGTATATTGACCCCTAAATATCTTATGTATTTACAGGCCCATTTATATGGGAACTGGAGCTTCAACTGATCTATTTGACTATCTGACATATTTATGTCCAGTGCCTCTGACTTGTCAAAATTTATTTTAAAACCCGAGACGGCCCCATACGCCTGTATTTCTTCTCCGATTTTTGGAAAAGCTGAGAGGGGGTCTTTTAAAATAAGCAGAATGTCATCTGCGAAAAGAAGTATTTTAGTTTCAATCCCTCCCCCTCTCATACCCCGGATTTCAGGGTTTGATCTAATTTTAGCTGCCAAGGGCTCCATCACTAAGGCAAATAGCAGTGGCGATAGTGCACAGCCCTGCCTAGTACCTCTATGTAATGAGAAGGGGGAGGATAAGACCCCATTGACTCGCACCGCTGCCCTCGGGGTTTTATATACTGAGTGTAACCATTCTGCAAATCTCCCCCCAATACCCGCCTTCTTTAAAACTGCGAACAAAAATGGCCAGCTGACCCGGTCAAAGGCCTTTTCAGCGTCTAAAGATAATATACACATGGGGGTATTTGTAATCTGTGCCCCTTGGATAACCTGTAAAGTTCTTCTTATGTTATCAAAAGTTTGACGATTCTGCACGAATCCTGCTTGATCCTCATGAGTTAGCAGGGGGAGATACGTCTGTAATCTAGTGGCCAAAATTTTTGTAAATAATTTATAATCTACCCCCAGTAGTGAGATAGGTCTATAAGAGCTGCATATGAGAGGATCCTTGCCTGGTTTGGGTAACACTGTTATTGTTGCCATATTCCAGGTCGGCGGTAGGCCTGTGCTCTCATCTATGAAGTTGAATACTTTCACTAGGAGGGGAGACAGTATTTTCCTAAAGGTCTTATAAAACTTATTAGTGAATCCGTCTGGTCCCGGAGCTTTATTAAGAGACAGTCCCTTGATTGTCTGTTCCACTTCCTCGGCTGTGATGGGGCTACCTAACGTTTGATCAGCACCTTCTGGTAGTACTGGGAGCTCTATCCCTGCTAAGAATTGGGCTGACTCCTCGGGGTTCTGTTCTGTTTCTGATGTGTAAAGTTTCTTATAAAAGTCCCGAAAGGCAGACTCCATAAACTCATAATCAGAATGCACTATCCCACCTTCGTCTCGTAACCCCCCTATCATATTTCTGCTGGCATGCTGTGTTAATTTGTGGGCTAATAATCTACTTGGTTTATTGCCAAATTCAAAATATGACTGTCGCACCCTTTGTAGTTTTTCAGAGATATCTGCTAATTCAAGATCGTGCAGTTGCGATCGTAACTCGTGAGCTTGAGTTGTAAGATTTGTAAGGTCTGAACCCTCCCCCCGTTGTAGGAGTGCCTCTGTCTTAGCCAATTGCTGGCGAATGTCATTCTCCTTAGCACATCGAACTTTCCACACCCGTGATCTGAGAGCTATTAAGTGGCCCCTTATTACTGCTTTAAGGCCTTCCCACAAAACTATTGGAGAAACTTCTCCATTATCATTGAAGCTAATATAGTCTTTAATGGACTGTTCCACTTGGGACAGGTTGCTTGGATCAGCTAGTAACGCATCATCGAGACGCCAAGGGGGTCTCGGTCTTTTGGGTCCCAGTCCACGGAGTTGTAATGTCACCGGGGAATGATCAGACCAGGTGCGGGGAAGTATTTGCAAGGAGTCAGCTCGACCCAAGAGAGAGGCATCTCCTAGCCACATATCTATCCTAGATGAGGTGTGGTGCACTGATGAAAAGTGTGTATACGTTCGCGCCATAGGGTTATCCCTGCGCCAGTAATCTATCAACTGCCAGCGTGTAAGGAATTCTTGCAGCTTCCGTCTATCTTGCCTAGCATAAGCTGTCCTGGTCGTGGAATTATCTAAGCATGGGTTCACTGTGAGGTTGAAGTCTCCTCCCAGTAGCAAGGATCCCTCAATGTTCCTAATGAGCAGTTGGTCTAATTCTTTAAAGAATTCTTCATGATGTACATTGGGTCCATAAACATTTACCACTGTGTATGTTTGGCCTGTCAATTCAAAGACTATAAGTAGGTATCTCCCGTTTTTATCTTTTATCACTTTCTTTATCCCCCAGGGCTTATTACCTCGGAACACAATTAACACTCCCTTGCTTTTTGTATTGTCATTACTAGAAGCAAAGTGTATAATTGGGTATTGCTTATGGGTGCATAGGTATTCATATCGCGGTTTGAGGTGAGTCTCTTGTATAAAGCCAATATCTATCTGTAGCCTTAACAGTTCCCGAAATAGCAACTGCCTTTTCCTGGGGATGTTCAGCCCTCTTACATTCAACGACATACAATTAAGATCACCCATGGTCTAATAGTGTTAGTGTGACTTCTCTCATGTCCCTTTTTTCCCTTTGGTCTTTTTTCCTTGATTGGTCTATTTCCTTTGTCACACAGAACTGCTCCCAACCCCCCCCCCCTCACTCCCCTTGTTAGCCCCTTCCCCCCCTCCCCAAACTCCCCTAACATAATTATAACACCCCATGGAGTACCAATGGGTGTCTATGTAGAGAGGAAGTAGCAGCCGCCCCGCTGTCTACTCACCCCACAGAGTTGTCTCATCTAGCGCTATTTTTGTCCCGCGCTGGAGATTACCTTAGCTTAAGTAACTTGTTCAACATCAGTAACTATAAGTCCAACTTTACTCCAACTTTAAAGTCTAATTGTTCTCAGGTGACTCTCGCAGCCGACTGCTGGCGTTGTAGTCTTCTAGGGCCTTTCCCCACTCTCTGCCATTTTGGTGGCAGGGACCGGGAGATAGTTTTCTTCTCGGGACCTGTAGCTCTCCTCTCTTCCAACTCTACCGTCTCTGGACAAATTGCTCTTGCTTCCTCAATAGATTTTATCAGGTGCATTGTCCCGTCTTTATAAAAGGCTAATGCAAAAGGGTGTCTCCATCTGTATTGGATTTTGAGTTCTCTCAGGTGCCTAGTGAATGGTTTCAGATCTGCCCTCCGCTTCAATGTCATGGCTGCCAGGTCTTGATATACTTCAATAGCATAGGAATCCCATTTAAAGTCTGGAGTCTGACGAGCCATTTTTAGCACCTGTTCCTTAAGTTTGAAGCTGGAGAAGCAGGCAATAATATCTTTTGGTTTGTTATTGCGTGCTGCGCCCAAAGCTCTATGCGCTCTTTCCAGCTGTATTGTTTCGGCCTCCACAGTGTCTCCATTCACTGACAGCAATGCACTAACCAGTTTTTGGACCACGTGCTCGCAGTTTTGGTAAGTGGACGTTTCTGGCAGGCCCCGGAATCTGAGGTTGTTGCGGCGACCCCGATTTTCCAAGTCCTCAATTTTGTCCAGCAGCTGGTGCTGGTCCCCCTGCAGCTCACTCATCTGCTGGTCCAAGGCCCCAATTGCTTCACTGTGTGCTTCAACCTGCGTCTCCGTTTCCTCTAGGCGTGAGCCCAGCTCCCGAATCTCTCCTCTCAGGTCTTCTTTAAGCGTAGCCACTTCGGCCCACAGGGCTTTCAGGTCGGAGCTTATGTCGTGGAGCCAGGCTTCTAAATTCGGGGGGACCCCTCTCTCCGGGTCTGTTGCGGCGTGCTGTTCTTGCGCGTTTTCCGTGGGCCTTGTTTTTCCTCCGTTCGCCGTCTCTTTTGTCTTCCGCGCATCCGCCATTTTGACCCTTAGTGCCGCGGCTCCTTCTAAGAAGGCAAAACACGAGAGGTCCGCCACCTTCAGGTTTATTTTATGAGCGGTTCCGCTGCTCTAGCGTTGCTGCTGGTCGCGAACGTTATTTTTGTTTTCTCCAGCCACGATTAGATCGTTTTTATTGCTAATATCCTCCGTGGGGCTGTAGGAGCTCAGCTCTTAAGCGGCCATGCTGCTTGGTGACGTCACTTCCTCCCCCGGGGCATCGAATTCTATTCGGTATCCATCTCTGATCAGGTCCAAGACCCACTGATCTGTGGAGATTTTGGCCCACTCCTCAAAAAAAGAGGGAAAGTCTTCCTCCGATGACAGGAAACGAGGAGGGGGCCGGAGCACCATCATTGAGAGGGTCGCCCTTGAACTCCAGGCCTTGAACCGGCAGCTGCGGAACATTTGTCCGACCGAAAGGAGTTTCTCTGCTGAAAGCGGGCACGCAAAGTGAACCCAGCAGCACGCCCCGGGCGGTACCTTCTAGCTTCACGGAAGCGAGATCTGTAAGAGGAGCGGACCGCCTGACCCTTAGAGGAAGGCTTTGGCCTATCTTCGGGCAAGCGCTGAGGTTTGGAATCCCCCAGGCCTTTAACAATGTTTTCCAGCTCCTCACCAAACAGGAGAAGGCCTTGAAAGGGCAACTTCACCAACCTTTGCTTAGAGGCCATGTCCGCCGCCCAATGTCGTAACCAAAGAGTGCGGCAAGCCGCCACTGCTACAGCCATTTGTTTAGCCGAAGCTCTGACCATATCATAAAGGGCGTCAGCCAAAAAGGACAAGGCCGACTCCATCTGCGGAGCCATTTTAGATAAGGTCTCCGCTCCATCACCGGGCTGTTCCACTGCCTGCTGTAACCAAGCCAGGCAGGCTCTAGCAGCATAACAACTGCATGCAGACGCCCGAACAGTGAGACCTGCCAAATCAAAGGACCGCTTCAGAGCTGAATCAAGCCTGCGGTCTTGAATATCCTTCAGGGCAACACCTCCTTCAACAGGGAGGGTAGTTCTCTTTGTCACAGCCGTGACCAGGGCATCCACTTTAGGCATTGCAAAGCGAGCCAAATGTTCCTCACTCAGAGGGTATAATTGCCCCATAGCCCTGGCAACCTTCAAAGTAGAGACTTGCACGGGAACGGGGTTTGTGGGAATCCCGCGGAACCCGCGGGATTCCCGCAGGGGCGGAAGCAGTTCTGCGGGGATCCCGTGGGGTTCCCGTGGGGACGGAAGCAGTTCCTGTGGGGTTCCCGTGGAAGTGTATGATGCACTTACGCCAGCCTCTCACCTACCGAGTACCAAGTTCTTTGAGTGCTGTCTCCTCCTCCTCCTTGCTTTAACAGCACAGATGTGGAAAACCTCTATTAAGGAGTGGTAGAGATACAAATGGTGACAAAGTTCAAAAAGGCATGGGATGAACACAGAGAATCCCTATTTAGAAAATGGAAGTTATAAAAAACCTAAACTTAAATGGCTGCATGTGTGTGGATGTGTTGCATGACACTTACATGATGCTTCTGGCTGTGATGAACTAGGGCCGATACCGGGAGACCTGTATGGTCTGTGTCTCATATATGGCAATCTGGTTTTGGATGGGCTGGAAAGGGTTTAGACAGCAACTTTAGTGGCTGGAACATGAGGACAGTTCTGGACAGACTTTTACGGTCTGTGTCCAGCAAATGAGAAGATGAATAGGCTGGAGTGGGCTTTGAGGGCAACTCCAGCAGTTGGAACATAAGGATAGGGCCAGGTGGACTTTTATGGGCTATGTCCCAGAAACACCACAGAAAGACTATAATCAAGTATATAATATCACATTCATTGTTGATTTAATCATGAATTGATAATGATTGTGACTATTGGGCAGACTGGATGGACCGATCCAGTTTTTATCTGCTGTCATTTACTATTACTATTAATCCTCTCTGCTTCCGGGCTGATGCGTAGACCTCAGCTCTGACATAAGCATGAGCATCAGATGTCACCTGACCTACTGGCGTGTGCATGTGGTGATATCTTAGCACACAGTGCCAGTGAATCAGAGAAGTCTTATATGTGCGCACCAGAGTGTTCCAACTTCCATTCTTTCCTTGCCTGCAGTGCTGTGGCTCAAACCCAGAGACTGAGAGCGCTGACAGGAATTTATTTTAATGTACCATTAAATTCTTGTGGGTGAAGACAGGTTAAATTCTTGCGGGGATGGACGGGAACGGGTAAGATTCCCCGTGGGGATGGGTTAGATTCCCTACGGGGACGAATGGGGACGGGTTGGATTCCAGTGGGGATGGGTGGGGACGGGTTGGATTTCTGTCCCCGTGCAACTCTCTACTTCAAAGGTCCCTCTGGGTCAGACCATTAGGCCGAAATAAGCTCTTGGATGGAGTCATGCAAAAGAAAGGCTCGAGCAGGCTTTCTGGTACTAGCCATCCTTGGATTAACCAAGGAGGCTGTGCCACTCCCAGGATCTTCAATCGAGAGGGCTTGTAAGGCATCTGAAATAAGCGCTGGCAGCTCCTCGTGGTGGAAAATCCTCACCGCAGACAGATCATCGAGTTCCTGTGGCAATTCTGCACCCGACTCTGGCTCCTCAGCCCAAGAAGTTCTGCCAGACCCCTCAGAATCCTCATAGCCCGACCACGGGGGGGGGGGGGGGGGGGGGGGGCACACTCAGAAGGGGAATTAGCCCTTCTGCGTTTATCAGGAGGATAAGAAACAGGCAAAGCCAACTCCAAAAGGCCAGGATCCACCGGGGGGGCAGGCAGAGGGTCCGAAGATCCCTGTGGAAGAGCTCTTTTAAGCATGTACGCCCTATGCAGCATTAAAACAAAATCAGGGGAGAAAAACGTTCCCTGACCGGCCGGATCCTGCCCAGGGCTATCAGCTCTATTATTAGCCTCACTCAGAGGACCCCCCCCCCCCCGGATTCAGGGCTCTCCGTCGCAACGGAGGCCGCGCCATGTGGAAAATCCAAAATGGCGTCCGCTGCCAGCTCAGAGCGCAACAGATCGCCGCTCGCCATGCTCGGGCCGGCTCTACCGTCTGTACAGCACGAATTACAGAGCCCCGCTGCTGATTTGCGCTTGCCACATTTAGAACAGTGCTTTACAGTCTCCGCAGCCATCGCCAAAAACGGTGGTAAAATTTAAAAATGGCGGTTCACACCAAAAACGTCCCGATCGCGGGCCCACCCCGGAGGAGTCAGAAAACACTCTTACCTCACTAGACCGAGTATCACAGCTCCGGTCCTGCAGAAGAATCTCAAGAAAAAAACCTCTTTTCCAAGATCGCTGCGCTAAAGCGCGACACAACTTTAATTATTTATTTTATTTTAATGCTGTGAGGAAAGCAGAGGCAAAAGAGATAAATAAAAACACTCCAGAGGCTCAGTAAGTGGGAAAGGCGAACCAATGTGCCTGCATCCACTGAGTGGGAAAGGACAGGGAAAAGCAAACTAATATGTCCACATCCACGGGGGCATGGGTAAGGCAGGGAAAGGGCTGACCTATGTGCCTTCAAAGTGAAGCTGCTATAGCCTCTAACACCCTGGCTAACAACTGGCAAGCCAGGAGCCACCCCCAGGCAGATTTTTGATGGAGCTCGAAGAAGCTGCAGCCACCCTGCTTGGGGAGATAGAGAATACTGCAGAGGCAGTGGAGCTAGCTGGCCATGAGGCACTGTGAAAAACTGAGTGCTCTCTATCTCCCCCTGCTGGTTGATGGACACAACCCATACGAAATGGCTTCATCTGCTTGATGACAAGGAAACCATTTCTATTTAGACATTGTTTAAGATGTTAAGTCACATAAATATATATACTTTTTATGTAGAAAATAGGCTGACTAAACATATGTTTTTTTAAGAAGTTGTGTAATTCCTGAACTTTAAAGTTATGTGTGGGATATACGTGTCATGTAATGTAATGTAAAAATGGCTATTGAGGGGAGTGGGGAGGGGTAGTAGCTAAGCTAAAGAACCAGCTTGTGTAGCTGGAAGGCAGGGCAGTCCCCAACATTTGATCCCTAGGAATAGGGAACAGATTTGGCAGTTCCCCAGTTCATTTCCCACATTAAATAAAAGAGGGGCAGAACCCACCATTTCTAAGCCTGTAGGAGTACAGAATAGAAGACTGGCAGTACCCCTTTACTTTTAAACCCTGACTGCTTCATTCCAACTCATAACATCTGGCTTATTTTCTGTCCGTTCAGCAGGTCTATGATTATGGATGCATATATAGCTGATTGGAAGCTGTCCCAGAATGTGGTAACTGCTGTGAAATCCTTATCTGAGAGAGACAGAAGGGGCCTAAAGGGGAAAGATAGTGGCATTGTGAGAAGATTTTCTTAACATGCAACTGGTTTTCCTGTAAGACACTGATAAAAGAAAGAAACATGCAAATGTGATGATTCCTATCTAAAAAGTAATGCTATGAAAATATATAAAGATTTCATATTCATTTGTGTTTATTATAGTAAGAACGAACAAACAATCATTTCTTGAGAATTTATTTGTACAGAATTAGAAGAAATCCCCACTGCTGTATCTCAGAGCCAGAAGGTGGACAGCATTTTACAAGCTGGGAGAAATAGTTTCAGTTAGGCATTCATTTTACCATTACAATGATAGTGGCACAATAACAAACACAAGCACACCTTTAATGGTTTAAAGGAGTGAAAATTGCTTGATATATTACATAATCAATAATTATTGAAGTGTATTTTAAATGATGAGATTTTAATAGTTTAATTACTGGTACCAGCTGTAGGAATTGAACTATAAAGGGAAGGGAAAGGGAAATGGGACGTGATGTACTGCCTTTCTGAGGTTTTTGCAACTACATTGAAAGTGGTTTACATATATTCAGGTACTTATTTTGTACCAGGGGCAATGGAGGGTTAAGTGACTTGCCCAGAGTCACAAGGAGCTGCAGTGGGAATCGAACTCAGTTCCCCAGGATCTAAGTTCACTACTATAGGAACTGAGTACACTGCTCAGGTCTGCCAGTTAGTATGACTGGTATATTAAATTTTAATAAACAATAAACAGTTGTAAGAATTAAGCTATATGAATTATGCTATACAGATTAACCTGTTTACTAAGCTGCACTAGCAGCTGCCATGCTCTAATGCTGGCACAGCCCATTCACTTTGGGCTGTGTCAGCATGCCGCACGGCTTAATAAACAGGGGGCTGTTTGATTTTGAAACTGTGATTTTAAAGTAATTTTAGAGATCTTTTTGGATTGATGTGTTTTGATTTATGCATATTTTACAAGAAAATGGAGTTATACAGTGCACTCCATTTAAGTGCACGTTGGATAAGTGAATGCTCTGTTTAACTGCATGCTGTACTTCGGTCCCGTTTTTGGCACCATCAATTTCTACGGGGACAAATTTTGGTTTAGCGCACCACTGATAAGTGCAAGATTCACTTATATGCATGGTTTAAGTCCGCTCCTCTGCAGGAAAGACTCCGCATAAGCGCGCGCATGGAATATGGACGCCAATTGGCGCGTGACAACAAGATTTCAAATTTACTGCCCCTTTAACTGCCACAGGCAGAATAAGCAAAAGAATGTTGTTAGAGTGTACACTAGAGTCGTCGTCACACAACTGTATGACTTTAACACTGGCTGAACGAAAAGAAGTTCTTAAAAAATTAGAAAACAAACAAAGTCAAGCATCTATTGCTGAAGAATATGGTGTCAATCCCAGTCAAATTTCACGTATCTTGATGCAGAAAGACCAGCTTCTGGAAGACTGGCAAAACAATACAAATCTACTACTACTACTTATCATTTCTATAGCGCTACTAGACGTATGCAGCGCTGTACACTTGAACATGAAGAGACAGTCCCTGCTCAACAAAGCTTACAATCTAATTAGGACAGACAAACAGGACAAACAAGAGATAAGGGAATATTAAGGTGAGGATGATAAAATAAGGGTTCTGAACAAGTGAATAAGGGTTAGGAGTTAAAAGCAGCATCAAAAAGGTGGGCTTTTAGCTTAGATTTGAAGACGGCCAGAGATGGAGCTTGACGTACCGGCTCAGGAAGTCTATTCCAGGCATATGGTGCAGCAAGATAAAAGGAACAGAGTTTGGAGTTAGCGGTGGAGGAGAAGGGTGCAGATAAGAGAGATTTACCCAGTGAACGGAGTTCCCGGGGAGGAATGTAGGGAGAGATGACAGTGGAGAGCTGCAGAGTGAATGCACTTATAGGTCAACTAGTAAAAAAGGCCCATAACTAGTAAAAAATGCCCATTTCTGAGAGCAATGAAACGGGCGCTAGCATGGTTCTCATCGTAGTATGTTTGAGAGAGTGTGTCTGTGAGAGTGATTGTGTGAGAGAGAGAGAGTGAATGTGCGAGTGTGTGTGACATAGAGTGAGGCTGTGTGTGAGAACAAGAGTGTGTGTGTGAGAGAATGAGAGTGCGCGTCAGGGCCCCCCCCGTCTCCCGGGCTCCCCCTCCCCTTTTTATTCCCTTCCCCCCTCCCAACTTCAGGGTCCCTCCCTCCCACAGCTATTCAGACTGCTTAATTGCCTGATTCAATGAAAATAATAATAATGAAAAATCCACAGAGGGCGTGTGTGGGTGATTGAGGTACATAGGTGTGTGTGTGGGTGAGTGAGAGAGATGCTCTCTGTTCATGGCACAGTGTGTGTGTGTGTGTGTGAGTGAGATAGGTGGTTTTCGGCGGGAGGGAGGGAGTGTGTTGGAGCTGGGTAAGTTGTGTGCTTAAACTCTGGGGTCTGCCATTGGAACCCAGCTTGTCCCCGTGTATAGCAAGATTTTGTTTTTCTTATTGGAAAAAGAAGGGGGGGGAGGAAGAAGACACTAACTATCATTTGGTATAGTTGCTTGACACCCATGTGCACAAAGATTTGTCACCTGAAACGTTGTGATGGCTGTATAATTGCAGATGTCCTGCAGGGGGTTGGAAGCGCAGTGCGCGCCGTTGCCATAGCAACAAACCCTTCGGGGCAACTGAAGGGCCTGGGGCGCGCGTGTGCAAAGTTCCGTTGTTATTTGGTCGCGGCAGTGCTAATAGCACTGTCTCCTGCTGCCAGACAGCGTTTCGGAGCCTGGAAGGGCCGTCCCTCCCTTTGTTTCTCTGTTTCGTCGTTCCGTCGGTGGCAGGCTGGAAGGACGGCATGGCGCAGCCATTGCGGAGCGCAGTACGTCGTCTTCTCGTTTCTGTTTTCATGACCTGCCCTCGGGGCTGCTCAGCGATGCGATTCATGTTTTCATGACCCGTCCTCGGGGCTGCTCAGCGATGCGTTTCGTCGATTTAGTCATTGTTCCGCCCTCCATGTCACAACGTTTTGACGCGAGGGCGGGGCAGACAGTCCTGGGTGAAAAAGAAAAATTCCGATCTACACCACCATGCAAGAGGAAGTTGCAGCTTCATTTAGAACGTTGGGGTTGCGAATTATGTCCGGAAGGGGCGTGGCTGTGGGTGGGTCTATGAGTGAGAGTGAGTGGTGCATGAGTGACAGTGAGTGGTGCTGACACCCTAGCCTACCAATAGTGCAGGGCTTCAGTGTGTCCCTGCCACAGAGTGAGCTTCAGAATGTTCAAGGTGAGAATTATTTATATAGATAAGAGGAGTTTGAACTGTATGCGGAAACGGATAGGAAGCCAGTGAAGTGACTTGAGAAGAGGGCTAATATGAGCATAACGACCCTGGCGGAATATTAGTCGTGCAGCAGAATTTTGAACAGATTGAAGAGGAGAGAGATGGCTAAGTGGGAGACCTGTGAGAAGCAAGTTGCAATAGTCTAAGCGAGAGGTGATAAGAGCGTGGATGAGGGTTCTGGTAGTGTGCTCAGAAAGGAAAGGGCAAATTTTGCTGATATTATAGAGAAAGAAACGGCAGGTTTTAGCAGTCTGTTGAATATGTGCAGAGAAGGAGAGGGAGGAGTCGAAGATGACTCCAATGTTACGAGCTGATGAGATAGGAAGGATGAGAGTGTTATCCACAGAAATAGAGAATGAGGGAGGAGGAGAGGTTGGTTTAGGGGGAAAGATAAGAAGCTCAGTCTTGATCATGTTTAGTTTCAGATGGCACTGAGACATCCAGGCAGCAATGTCAGACAGGCAGGCTGATACTTTGGCCTGGGTTTTGGCTGAGATTTCTGGTGTGGAGAGGTAGATCTGGGAGTCATCAGCGTAAAGATGATACTGAAGACCATGGGATGAGATCAGAGTACCAAGGGAAGAAGTATAGATGGAGAAGAGAAGAGGTCCCAGGACAGATCCCTGAGGTACACCAACTGACAGTGGGATAGAAGTATAAGAGGATCCACTAGAGTATACACTAAAGGTACGGTGGGAGAGATAAGAAGAAAACCAGGAAAGAACAGAGCCCTGAAATCCAAGTGAGGACAGTGTATCAAGGAGTAGGCTGTGATCAACAGTGTCAAAAGCAGCAGATAGATCAAGAAGGATGAGGATAGAATAGAGACCTTTGGATCTGGCTAGGAACAGATCATTGGAGACTTTAGCAAGCGTTTTTTCAGTTGAATGAAGGGGGCGAAAGCCAGATTGAAGTGGATCAAGAATAGCTTGAGATGAAAGAAAGTCAAGGCAACAGCAGTGAACAGCACGTTCAAGTATCTTGGATAGGAAAGGGAGGAGGGAGATGGGGCAATAGTTGGAAGGACAGGTAGGGTCCAAGGAGTGGTGTGACTACGGCATGTTTGAAGGCATCAGGAACAGTCGCAGTGGACAGTGAAAGATTGAGGATATGGCAGATAAACGGGATGACAGTAGGAGAGATAGTGTTAAGTACATGGGTGGGATAAGGATCAGAGGAACAGGTAGTTAGTTTCGAGGAGGAAAGAAGATGTGTAGTTTCCTCTTCAGTGATTTCAGAAAAAGAGGCAGGGGTTGGAGGGTTGAGAGAAGGGACTAAGGGAAGGAGAGGCGGAGGTGACCTGGTTGAGAATTCAAGTTTAATCTTGTGAACCTTATCATGAAAGAACTCAGCCAGAGTCTGGGGGAAAAGTGAAGGGGGGGGGGGGGGGTTGGAGGTGAAGGCACTTTGAGGAGAGAGTTCAGTGTGGCAAAGAGACGACGAGGGTTTGAGCCAAGAGAATTAGTCAACTGGATGTAATAGTCCTGTTTGGCAAGTAAAAGAGCAGACTGGAAGGAAGTCAGCAAGAATTTGAAATGTATGAAGTTAGCATGGGTACGGGATTTCAGCCAAAGGCGTTCAGCAGAGCGGACACAGGAACGTAGGTAGCGGATTCTAGAGGTCAGCCAAGGTTGGGGTTTGGTACGTTTTACAGAACGGGGAATGACAGGAGTGAGAGTATCCAGAGCAGAGGAGAGAATAGTATTATAGGAAGAGACAGCCTCATTGACAGACTTGGATAACATAGTGGTAGAGAACAGATTTGAAACATTGAAGGACAGAGTAGAAGGGTCAATAGCCTGAAGATTCCTAAATGTATTGGTTAAGATTGGACGGGACTGGGGAGGAGGGTGTTTAAGTGTGAAAGTTATCAGATGATGGTCAGAGAAGGGAAGAGCTGAGGCACAGAAACTGGAGAGTGAGCAGTTTGAGGACAGGATAAGATCAAGACAGTGGCCGTTCTGGTGAGTGGGGGCAGTGGAGCACAGTTGAAGATTGAAAGAGGATGTTAAAGCAAGAAATTGTGAAGCATAAGAGTCAGAGGGATCATTAGCATGAATGTTAAAATCCCCAAGAATGAGGTAAGGAGATGAAGGTTCAAGAAAAAAGGAAAGCCAAGCATCAAAGTCAGTGAGAAAGGAAGAAAGGGACTTATCAGAGGGTCAATAAATGACTGCTACTCGGAGAGGCAGAGGAGCAAATAGACGGATGGAGTGGACTTCGAAGGAAGAAAAACAGTGAGACTGAGGTAGAAGAGGTTGAAATCTACAAGAGGGTGAAAGTAGTAGCCCAACACCACCTCTGTGGCCAACTGGGCGAGGAGTATGGGAGAAAAGATAACCTCCATGGCATAGGGACGCAACTGAAGAAGAGTCTTCAGGGTAAAGCCAAGTTTCAGTTAGGGCAAGCAGATGGAGAGTTCGAGAGATATTTAGGTCATGGATGTAGGACAGTTTGTTACAGACAGAGCGGGCATTCCACAGAGCGCAAGAGAAAGGCAGGGAAGGAGGGGGGAGGAGAGGAACAGAAATTAGATTGGAGATATCACGGTGTAACCTGCAGAAATAGGATGAGAGCTGATGTGGAGGACCAGGATTGGGATTAATGTCCCCAGCGGAGAGCAGGAGAAGGAGTAAGAGAGTACGGAGAAGAGTAGGAGAGGTACGATGACAGCAACGAAGGCGAGATGTACTCAGATAGAAAGGAGATGGAAGAATAGACGGAAGGAAATGTTTAAGGTTGTGAGCTGAGAAAAAGGAAGAGGAAAAAAGAGATGGTGAGATGATGAATACAGATGGTGGACAATGTGTTCCTGCAGTGTACAGTGGTTTAAGATGGAGAAACAAATTAGGAAGGGACAGTGCCAAGAAGAAAAATTGTACTGGAGCCATAAGTAGTAACTGGGAGAAAAATAGATGTAAAGAGAAAAATGCCCCCCCCCCCCCCCCCCCGCACCTAGAGCGGAGGCCCTGAGAGGATCGGAGCGGACCTGGGAGTCACCCCAGAGAAGGCTGAAAGGATATGCAGATAAGCTGCAAGTCCTCTACAGCACCTGAAAGGCAGCCAGTGGTACAGCTGGGCACCTCTCAACTGAGGAAAGGCTTACCAGGGGTTAGGCTGAAGCCAGCATTCCTCCCCCTGAGGGTCACCTGATCCTAGCCAAAAAGCACCTGGAAACCCAGGGCACTTGGAGCGAGGGCCCTGGGAAGATCGGGGTGGACCTGGAAGACAACCTGGATATAGCTGTGAGAAAATGCAGAAGGGCTGCAAGTCCTCCACAGCACCTGGTGGGAGCGCTCGGCACCTAGAGCGGAGGCCACAATGGAAGTGAAAACGGGCGGGAAAAGCTGAGGAGGTAGAAGATGCTCTTCTTCGGTGGTTTTCTCAAGTCAGGAGCAGACAGTTTCCAGTCAGTGGTCCACTGCTTATGGAGAAAGCTAATCAGCTAGCTGAAAGTCTTGGACTAACTGAATTCAAAGCCACTGTTAGATGGTTGGAAAGATGGAAAGAGAGGAGCAAGATAAAATTCAAGAAATAGCATGGTGAAAAACAAGACGCTGATGACTTTGGTGCTAAAAATTGGGTTGTTTCAGTTCTTCCTACCATCTTGAACGAGTTTGCACCTCGTCACATTTTCAATGCTGATGAAAACGGTCTCTACTGGCGAGTGATTCCTGATGGAACACTTGCATTCAAACAAGCTGAAACTACAGGAGGTAAAACGTCAAAGGACTGACTGACGATCCTCCTTTGTTGCAATATGGATGGGAGTGAGAAGTTGGAACCACTCGTCATTGGAAAGAGCAAACAGCCCCGTTGCTTCAAGAATGTTAAGCGACTTCCTATGTCATATGAGGCTAATGCAAATTCATGGATGGCTGGGGAAATTTGGAAGCAGTGGCTAAAGAAGTTAGACACTAGAATGCAGGCACAAAAGTGTCAGATTTTGTTGCTTTGTGATAATTGTGCTGCACACAGTGATGATGTCAGGCTGTCTAACGTCAAGGTGCTCTTCCTGCCACCAAACACTACCTCTCTGATTCAACCTATGGATCAAGGCATAATTGTGTGACAAGGCAAGCCCCAGAGACTCCCCAGTGAAGCAGTTGAGCCCAGAACTACGGGCCCAGAAGTACTTGCAAGAATGAGTGAGGAGAGTAGTCCTAAAAAGATGGAATGGATTCCCAGTCCCAGCAGGGGGAGCAATGGCTCGAGGCAGGGTGAGCCTGTTACTCCCTTCACCACTAGAGGGCGAGGGAAGGATGAAGCTCAGTTTCCCTGGCTTCACCATCAGTATATAATTTCCCCCCAGCTGTGAGAAGGGGAGGGCAGATTTCCTGGAGGCTCTCGGTCACCAGGGAGAAGGAGAGACAAGGGGAGAGAGAGATTCCATGGAGTATGTGGAGGAAGGAAGTAACCTGCCACTAGAGCTGCCCAAGGGAGAGGAGCCAGCTACCATGGAGTGGGAGAATTCAAAGGTTGCCCTGCCCAGCACATGAAGACAGTGGAGGAGGCCACACCGGGCGTGGTACTGAGAGGTGGGAGAAACTGCCAACCCTTCTCCTTACAGGGGTCCCTCTGTGCTGTGTAAAATGCAGGTGATTTGTGGTATTGATTTGATGTGCAAAGACTGTCAATGAAGAGTTTTCTGAACTTTTGTGCTATATTGGAGGCCGTATCTTGCTAAGGATGTAAAAAGAATTGAAGCGGTGCAAAGAAAAGCTACGAGGATGGTATGGGATTTGTGTTACAAGACGTATGAGGAGAGACTTGTGGACCTGAACATGTATACCCTGGAGGAAAGGAGAAACAGGGGTGATATGATACAGACGTTCAAATATTTGAAAGGTATTAATCCGCAAACAAACCTTTTTCAGAGATGGGAAGGCGGTAGAACGAGAGGGCATGAAATGAGATTGAAGGGGGGCAGACTCAAGAAGAATGTCAGGAAGTATTTTTTCACGGAGAGGGTGGTGGATGCTTGGAATGCCCTCCCGCGGGAGGTGGTGGAGATGAAAACGGTAAAGGAATTCAAACATGCGTGGGATAAACATAAAGGAATCCTGTGCAGAAGGAAGGGATCCTCAGGAGCTTAGCCTAGAATGGGTGGCAGAGCTGGTGGTTGGGAGGCGGGGCTAGTGCTGGGCAGACTTATACGGTCTGTGCCAGGGCTGGTGGTTGGGAGGCAGGGATAGTGCTGGGCAGACTTATACGGTCTGTGCCAGAGCTGGTGGTGGGAGGCGGGACTGGTCGTTGGGAGGCAAGGATAGTGCTGGGCAGACTTATACGGTCTGTGCCGGTGGTGGGAGGCGGGACTGGTAGTTGGGAGGCGAGGATAGTGCTGGGCATACAGTCTGTGCCAGAGCTGGTGGTAGGAGGTAGGGTTGGTGGTTGGGAGGCGGGGGTAGGGCTGGCCAGACTTATACGGTCTGTGCCCTGAAGAGGACAGTACAAATAAAAAAGTAGCACATAGGAATTTATCTTCTTGGGCAGACTGGATGGACCGTGCAGGTCTTTTTCTACCGTCATCAACTATGTTACCATGTTATGTTACTATTGGAAGTATGCCGGACTCTTACTGAACCCTTCTGAAGGAGGGGGGGGGGGGGAGGGAACTAAGGCCTAGTAGAGGGCCTGAGCTCGTGAGGAGCTGAACATTTGCTGAGGGATTTTGGGACCTGGACTGTACCTTTTTCTTTTGAAGATTATCTTATGAGGATTGTACCTTTTGTTTTGAGGAATATATTATGATTTTTGGTATGATATTGCCTTGATAATAAAATACTTTAGCCCCGAGTCCCAGTATCAGCAGTATTCTGTCCTGGAATCCTGGGAGTCCCGCAGGCTTGCCAGCTCCACCCAAGAGGAGGAAGCGGACCCCCATTACAATAGCCAATTTCAAACTACATTATGAGGCTCTTGTGCTACGTCGTCCGATGAGCATTATAGATGATCAGACTGGCAAGGATAAACGTGCTGTTGAACTGGCTCGTAATCTATCACTGTTGGATTCCCTACATATGCAGAAAGAAGTCTGGAATCAAGCTACACAGGCAACCATTGTGAACTGCTACAAGCGGGCAAGCTTTGTAAGGGATGTGGAGAGGGACGAAACAGATGCAGCTGTTGCAAACGCGTCAGATGAACAGGCTATTGACATCCCAGCCTGTGCTACTGAAGAGTAGTTTCATCACTACGTAGCTGTTGATTACAATCTACAAACAGCTGACGACAGCACTGATGTCCAGATATGACGCAGGCAAGGGCTGATGATGAAACAGATGATGAAATGAGCAGCGAGGCACATGCTGACAAAATTCAACAATCTCCTGTCGCTTTTGCAAGAGCGCTGGAGAGTCTCAACACCGTGCGGGCCTATCTGGAGGCCACTGGATGTCAGTGCTATGACAGTTTTTACCATCTGGCCGACGTAGTCTATGGAACTCACAGACACAAGAGTGCACAGAGGACTATGACTGATTACTTCAAGTAAGCCTTACATCAGTTAGCGGAGACTGTATACTGTAAGTATAAAGCGAATGCTACATACCTGTAGAAGGTATTCTCCGAGGACAGCAGGCTGATTGTTCTCACAAATGGGTGACGTCCACGGCAGCCCCTCCGATCGGAGATCTTCCTAGCAACAGAGTTTGCTAGTTCTCGCGCGCGCCCGCGATGCGCGCATGCACGGCCGTCTTCCCGCCCGAAATCGCTCGTGTTCGCTAGTCCCGTACCAAGCAAAAACAAGACAAGGGAAGACACAACTCCAAAGGGGAGGCGGGCGGGTAGGTGAGAACAATCATCCTGCTGTCCTCGGAGAATACCTTCTACAGGTATGTAGCATTCGCTTTCTCCGAGGACAAGCAGGCTGCTTGTTCTCACAAATGGGGTATCCCTAGCCCCCAGGCTCACTCAAAACAACAAACATGATCAATAGGGCCTCGCAACGGCGAGGACATAACTGAGATTGACCTAAACTTTTCCAACTAACTGAGAGTGCAGCCTGGAACAGAATAAACATGGGCCTAGGGGGGTGGAGTTGGATTCTAAACCCCAAACAGATTCTGCAGCACCGACTGCCCGAACCGACTGTCGCGTCGGGAATCCTGCTGAAGGCAGTAGTGAGATGTGAATGTGTGGACAGATGACCACGTCGCAGCCTTGCAAATCTCTTCAATAGTGGCTGACTTCAAGTGGGCCACTGACGCCGCCAAGGCTCGAACACTATGAGCCGTGACATGACCCTCAAGAGTCAGCCCAGCCTGGGCATAAGTGAAGGAAATGCAGTCTGCTAGCCAATTTGAAATGGTGCGTTTCCTCACAGCCACTCCCCTCCTGTTGGGATCAAAAGAAACAAAAAGTTGGGTGGACTGTCTGTGTGGGCTTGTCCGCTCCAGATAGAAGGCCAATGCTCGCTTGCAGTCCAATGTGTGCAGTTGACGTTCAGCAGGGCGTGTATGAGGACGGGGGAAGAATGTTGGCAAGACAATTGACTGGTTAAGATGGAACTCCGACACCACCTTCGGTAAGAACTTAGGGTGAGTGCGGAGGACTACCCTGTTATGATGAAATTTGGTATAAGGAGCATGAGCCACCAAGGCTTGAAGCTCACTGACCCTGCGAGCTGAAGTAACTGCCACCAAGAAAATGACCTTCCAAGTCAAGTACTTCAGATGACAGGAATCCAGTGGCTCAAAAGGAGGTTTCATCAGCTGGGTGAGAACGACATTGAGATCCCATGACACTGTAGGAGGTTTGACTGGGGGCTTCGACAAAAGCAAACCTCTCATGAAGCGAACAACTAAAGGCTGTCCCAAGATCGGCTTACCTTCCACATGGTAATGGTATGCACTAATCGCACTAAGATGAACCCTTACAGAGTTGGTTTTAAGACCAGACTCCGATAAATGTAGAAGGTATTCAAGCAGGATCTGTGTAGGACAAGAATGAGGATCTAAGGCCTTGCCATCACACCACACAGCAAACCGTCGCCAGAGGAAAAAATAACTTCTCTTGGTAGAATCTTTCCTGGAAGCAAGCAAGACTCGGGAGACACCCTCTGACAGACCCAAGGAGGCGAAGTCTACGCTCTCAACATCCAGGCTGTGAGGGCCAGAGACCGAAGGTTGGGATGGAGGAGCGCGCCCTCCTTCTGTGTGATGAGGGTTGGAAAGTAGTCCAATCTCTACGGTTCTTCGGAAGACAATTCCAGAAGAAGAGGGAATCAGATCTGACAAGGCCAAAAAGGAGCAATCAGAATCATGGTTCCCCTACCTTGCTTGAGTTTCACCAGTCCTCCCTATCAAAGGAATGGGAGGATACGCTTACAGGAGACCTTCCCCCCAAAACAGAAGGAAAGCATCCGACGCTAGTCCGCCGTGGGCTTGCAGCCTGGAACAGAACTGAGGGACCTTGTGATTGATCTGAGTGGCAAAGAGGTCCACCAAGGGGGTGCCCCACACTTGGAAGATCTTGCGAACCACTCTGGAACTGAGTGACCACTCGTGCGGTTGCATGAACCTGCTCAATCTGTCGGCCAGACTGTTGTTTACGCCTGCCAGATACGTGGCCTGGAGCCACATGCCGAACCGGCGTGCCCAGTGCCACAAGCTGACAGCTTCCTGACACAGGGGGGGGAGATCCGGTGCCCCCCTGCTTGTTGATGTAATACATAGCAACCTGGTTGTCTGTCTGAATTTGGATAATTTGATGGGACAGCCGATCCCTGAAAGCCTTCAGAGCGTTCCATACTGCTCGCAACTCCAGGAGGTTGATCTGTAGACCTTGTTCCTGGACGGACCAAGTCCCCTGGGTGTGGAGCCCATCGACATGCGCTCCCCACCCCAGGAGTGACGTGTCCGTGGTCAGCACTTTTTGCGGCTGAGGAATCTGGAAGGGACGTCCCAGGGTCAAATTGGATCGAATTGTCCACCAATGAAGGGAGAGGAGAAACCTCGTGGACAGACGGACCACGTCCTCTAGGCTCCCAGCAGACTGGCACCACTGGGAGGCTAGGGTCCATTCAGCAGATCTCATAAAAAGGCGGGCCATGGGAGTCACGTGAACCGTGGAGGCCATGTAGCCGAGCAATCTCAACATCTGCCGAGCTGTGATCTGCTGCGACGCCCGCACCGAGGAGACAAGGGTCAGCAGATTGTCGGCCCTGGTCTCTGGGAGGTAGGCACGGGCCGTCTGGGAATCCAGCAGAGCTCCTATGAATTCGAGTTTCTGAACTGGAAGAAGGTGGGACTTTGGATAATTTATCACAAACCCTAGCAGCTCCAGGAGTCAAATAGTCACCTGCATGGACTGCTGAGCTCCTGCCTCGGAGGTGTTCTTTACCAGCCAATCGTCGAGGTAAGGGAACACATGCACTCCCAGCCTGCGCAGAGAAGTCGCTACTACGGCTAGGCATTTGGTGAATACCCTGGGTGTGGAGGCGAGCCCAAAGGGTAGCACACAGTACTGAAAATGCCGTGTTCCCAGATGAAATCGAAGATACTGCCTGTGAGCTGGCAGAAGTGGGATGTGCATATAGGCATCCTTTAAGTCCAGAGAGCATAGCAAATCGTCCTGTTGAATCATGGGAAGAAGGGTGCCCAGGGAAAGCATCCTGAACTTTTCCATGACCAGATATTTGTTCAGGGCCCTTAGGTCTAGGATGGGGCGCATCCCCCCTGTTTTCTTTTCCACAAGGAAGTACCTGGAATAGAATCCCAGCCCTTCTTGCCCCGGTGGCACGGGCTCGACCGCATTGGCGCTGAGAAGGGCGGAGAGTTCCTCTGCAAGTACCTGCCTGTGCTGGAAGCTGAAGGATTGAGCTCCCGGTGGGCAATTTGGAGGCATTGAGGTCAAATTCAGAGAGTACCCTAGCCGGACTATTTTGAGAACCCACTGATCGGAGGTTACAAGAGGCTCTCGTTCAGAGAGGCTGTGGAGAAAGGCGGTGGGGCCGGTACCGGCGTCGAGCTGCGAACCTGTTCCGGGGATGGAGGCGGTACCGGGCTGTCCACAGGGGAACGCATCGACACCTCCTGAATGGAGGGTGAGCGGTCCTCCCTATGTCGACGCTTGGGTGCCGGTGGTACCGGTGATCCAGAGCTCTCGGTACCACGCTTGGAGGGTGACCGATGCCGGTGCTTCTTTGCCGTTGCACGACGCACGGCATCGGTACCCCCCGGTACCGAAGAGGAAGACGTCGAATCCAAACGCTTCCTCGGGTCCGGGTCCGAAGAGGGTCGATCCCAGGGGGGCTGTACCGCGGGAGCCCTCGAGACAAGCGGAGACCTGCTTATGGGCTCACTGCCTCCAGCAGGGGAATGGACAGCCCTCACCTGCACTCTAGACATCGAAGCACCCTGCGACGACATCCTCAGGAGGAACGATCCCGGTCTCGCAGCTGCACCCGACGATGACCTCGATACCGAAGGCCTCGATGTCGATGCCGGTACCGATGAACGTGGTACCGAAGTCGATGATGGGTGCGGTACCGAAGACTCCGATGCTGAGGACTGCGGGACTGAGGATGTCGACGCGCCGGATGAAGCCCCGAACAAACTGTTCCACTGGGCTAATCTCGCCGCCTGAGTTCTCCTCTTCAAAAGAAGACAGAGATTACAGGCCTGAGGACGGTGCCCAGCCCCCAGACACTGAAGGCAAGAAGCGTGCCTATCAGTGAGAGAGATTATCCGGCCGCACTGGGTGCACGGTTTGAAGCCGCTGGAAGGCTGCAATGACATGGGCGGAAAAATCTCGCCGGCAAAATCGAAGTCCGCGATAGTGAAAAAAGGGGCACCAAAAGCTCACCAAAAAACAAACGGGCGGTGAAAAAAGCCACAATCGACCACAAAAGAAAACTTACGGGCCAACACTAGAAATAAAGGAAAAAAGTTAGAAAATTTTAGCAAAAGACCACGAATCGCGAGGGATCTCCAAGGGGCGCGGAGCGACCGAAAAAACAGCCGTTCCGAGCCGCGGAAAAAAGGAGACTAGCGAACACGAGCGATTTCGGGCGGGAAGACGGGTGCGCGCGAGAACTAGCAAACTCTGTTGCTAGGAAGATCTCCGATCGGAGGGGCTGTCTTGGACGTCACCCATTTGTGAGAACAAGCAGCCTGCTTGTCCTCGGAGAATAAACAGTACTGTACATATGTTTATCAGATGTCAAGCTTCTTTGGGTGACAACGGTTAAGTGCACGCTCCGGTTAACTGCATGTATTTCTTTGGACCCAGACCCTTGCACTTAAGCGGATTGCACTGTATTTGATTTATATTTTAATTTCTATTTGACTTGGTTTTGCTAAAAAAAAAAGGGAATGCCTTTAACTGTATTGCGTCTGACTGCTTTTATTTTTGAAGTGTCGGATCTACAAAAACACTGTTGTCTGTTCAGATTTTTAGGAAGTGAAGAGGGGGAGTGTAAGGATGAGTGCTGGTGTGGATTATAATTAATTAGTGTACAATAGGATTTATTCTTCTAGATGATGGAATTTACCAGTCTGTACATATTTACTCACTACACAAGCTATTTTTTCTAAGAATTATAGAGAACGTGGAACACTGATAGGACCTCAAGAACCATCCAGCTTCAGGAGCCAATAAGATTTCAGAACATGACCCTGGTAGCCTGAGAAACCTGGGGCATGACTTTTTTTTCTGGTTTGTAACAGCACCCTTATACCTGTGCTGGCAAGATTTTGTGTGGGGAAATCTTGCCTGACCAATTTACTTCAATTCTTTGAAGGAGTAAACAAACATGTGGACAAAGGGGAGCCAGTTGATATTGTGTATCTGGATTTTCAAAAGGCGTTTGATAAGGTACCTCATGAAAGGCTACAGAGGAAATTGGAGGGTCATGGGATAGGAGGAAAAGTCCTATTGTGGATTAAAAACTGGTTGAAGGATAGGAAACAGAGAGTGGGGTTAAATGGGCAGTATTCACAATGGAGAAGGGTAGTTAGTGGGGTTCCTCAGGGGTCTGTGCTAGGACCACTGCTTTTTAATATATTTATAAATGATTTAGAGATGGGAGTAACTAGCGAGGTAATTAAATTTGCTGATGACACAAAGTTATTCAAAGTCATTAACTCGCGACAGGATTGTGAAAAATTACAGAAGGACCTTACGAGACTGGGAGACTGGGCAGCTAAATGGCAGATGACGTTTAATGTGAGCAAGTGCAAGGTGATGCATGTGGGAAAAAAGAACCCGAATTATAGCTACATCATGCAAGGTTCCACGTTAGGAGTTATGGACCAAGATAGGGATCTGGGTGTCGTCGTCGATAATACACTGAAACCTTCTGCTCAGTGTGCTGCTGCGGCTCGGAAAGCGAATAGAATGTTGGGTATTATTAGGAAAGGTATGGAAAACAGGTGTGAGGATATTATAATGCCATTATATCGCACCTTGAGTATTGTGTTCAATTCTGGTCACCGCATCTCAAGAAAGATACAGTAGAATTGGAAAAGGTGCAGCGAAGGGCGACTAAAATGATAGCGGGGATGGGACGACTTCCCTATGAAGAAAGACTAAGGCGGTTAGGGCTTTTCAGCTTGGGGAAGAGACAGCTGAGGGGAGACATGATAGAGGTATATAAAATAATGAGTGGAGTGGAACAGGTGGATGTGAAGCGTCTGTTCACGCTTTCCAAAAATACTAGGACTAGGGGGCATGCGATTAAACTACAGTGTAGTAAATTTAAAACAAATCGGAGAAATGTTTTCTTCACCCAACGCATAATTAAACTCTGGAATTTGTTGCCGGAGAACGTGGTAAAGGCGGTTAGCTTGGCAGAGTTTAAAAAGGGGTTAGACGGTTTCCTAAAGGACAAGTCCATAAACTGCTACTAAATGGACTTGGGAAAAATCCACAATTCCAGGAATAACATGTATAGAATGTTTGTACGTTTGGGAAGCTTGCCAGGTGACCTTGGCCTGGATTGGCCGCTGTCGTGGACAGGATACTGGGCTCGATGGACCCTTGGTCTTTTCCCAGTGTGGCATTACTTATGTACTTAATGTATAGATAAAGTATATGAGTGGTCTGAGCCAGAGGGGGGAGGTAGAACAGCTGGAAAGAAGGACAGCTGACACCCCCCCCCCCCCCAACACACACACCAAGAGCTAAAAGGCCCCAGTGGCCGGGCAAACCCAGATGAGAATGACTTTTACAATTAAGGTGCTGAGTGCAGTTTAGCTTAGAGGGAGCTCAAAGGTCCTTATCACTGAAAGCCGAGAGCAGTGCTGCTAAAAATGACATATACGTGTCAAATAACATATTTGTACATATGAGAAACTAACGTATTATTTTATTATTGTTACCAAATTACTGAAGTAATATCTACTGACTGAATACACGTGAGAATAATAAAGAACATAAATTGAACAACTAGAGGCTGTACAGTGATGGGCTTACATTCCACACGGTGATGGTAAGCACCAGTTGCACTGAGATGAACAGAGTTGGTGGAGAAGGTATTCAAGCAGTTTTTGCATAGGGCAGATAAAAGGATGTGAGACCTGGCCCTTACATCAGATGGCAAATCTCTTCTATTTGAAATTATATGGCCTAGAAGCAAGTAGTACTCATAAGACACCACATGCAGTTGATGGAATGCTAATTTTATGCTCTCAACCATGAAGGCTAGAGGTTGGAGGTTGGGATGCAAGAAAGATGCCTCGTTCTGAGTGATAAGGAGTCATAAATGGAGAATCTCTTAATACCCTTAATAGGAGGTTAAAAAAAAGTAGGAAAAATTACAAATTCCCCGAAGCTTATTAAGTTTACTAAATTCAATAAGAGAAACTAAGTAGCCTGGACAGCTATTTAGCTACCTTTCATGAGGTAGGGAGGGGTCTGAAGGCAGACCAGAGAGTCCTCCTCTGAGAATTCTGGTTCGGCCTCAGACACCCAAGAGTGGTCTGAATCACATCAGCATGAGAAGGTTGAGTCTGTGTCTGCCTTGGTCTACAGGAATCAGATCCAAACTCCGAGTTAACCGAGGGACAGGCCCTTTCCTGTACACAAAGGGAGCTTCCTCCCCCAATGGGCTTGGTGTCAGGACTAATGCTGCTTGGTCTGATGGGGCCCTACCAGCGCCCGATATTGAGGCAGGTGGAGTCCTCCTCAGTGCTGATGTGTCCCCAGTGTCCGATGCAGATTCATCAGCCACTGGGGACCAATGCTTCCAATGCCGATGTCAGTGGACTGGTCTTAGAAGTGTCAAAAAGTTTCTCGTACTGGGCCTCATGACTCTTTTGTGTTCGTTGCTGCATTTTAGAACAATTACAAGTTTCATGGTCAGGTCCTAGACATGGCAAGCATCAGTTGTGAGGGTCAGTCACAAAGAGGATGTCGGGCAAAAATAACCAAAGCAAAATCAAATGGCTCATTTTTTTTTTTTAAAGTAAAAATGAACCTGACCATGTGTTCAGGTCTAAGAGGGCTGAAGGAGCTACGAAAAAACAAAGAAAACGTATACATGTCAAAAATGTCTAATAAAACCAAGGAGGAGAGGAAATGAAGAGAAAACAAAATAAAAGAAGGTCCAGGATACCAAGGGAAAGTACAACTAAGCAAAAACCTTATGATGTGGAAAGCTGAAAAATTTGACTACTATGCTCCACAGAAAACAGTCCCACACACTCACATTGGGCAGGAAGGCAACTGTGCATACGTGGCACCAGGGGCGTAGCGACGGGTGTGCATGGGTGGGCCTCAGCTCTGGCCCACCCACCCAAGCGCACAGACACTGCCCGCCCACTTTTCCTCCAAGCCCGCGCCAGCACCAGCTCCCATTGCCTGCCACTGCTGCTTTTCCTATTGAGCAGCAGGGCCGGCGCTACAAAAAGAAGCGCTCAGCTGACTGAGCTGAGCGCTAACGACAAAAAAAGTTGAAAAAAAAAAGCGCAGCACCTCCGCAGGCAGCCTTGAGGCATTGACTGCTAGTTCTGCAGGCTCCTCCCGGCTCTTACATCACTGCCCCTGGTGAGAGAAAGAGGGGAAAAGCAGATGGAAGGACGGGGAGAGAATGAGGGAAAAAGCAGATGGAAGGACGGGGAGAGAAAGAGGGAAAAAGCAGATGGCAGGATGGGGAGAGAAAGAGGGAAAAAGCAGATGGAAGGATGGGGAGAGAAAGAGGGGAGATGAATGAAAGGATGCAGAGAGAAAGGGGAGAGACTAGAAGGATGTGGAGAGAGAAGGGACACTGAACAGAAAAGGGTAGAGATAGAGAGACACTGGTTAGAAGGAGGTAGAGAGACACATTAGATGGAAGGATCAGGAGAGAGAGTAGATGGGTGGAAGGATGGGGAGAGAAAGAGGGAGACGCTGGATGGAAGGGTAGGGAGAAAGAGGGAAGACGCTGAATGGAAGGGTAGGGAGAAAGAGGTGACGCTGGATGGAAGAATGCAGAAAGAAAGAGGGGAGACTACTGGAAGGATGGGGAGAGAGAGGGGAGACACTGGAAGGATGGGGAGAGAAAGAAGAGAGCTGCTGGATGGAAAAGGAGAGTAGTGAAAGACTGGAGAATAAGAGGAAGGGGCATGGGGAGAACAAGGGTGAGAAAAAGATGAAAAGCCATAAGTAGATGAAGGAAATTAAAGAATGGATAGTAAGAATGAATTAAATCTGGACAGAGAGAGAGGCAGAAAAATATTGAAGAAAGCAAAGAAAAAGGAGAGAAAAATGAGAAATGGCCAGGAAACCGTGGCAGAAGAGTTAAGCGAAAACGAAGGAAAGCAGAATCTAGAGACTGGGAGCAACACAATGAGAAAAAGTAAATGGCCATACAACAAAGGTAAAGAAAATAAATTTATTTTTAATTTAGGTTAAAGTAATATGGTACCTTTGTTAATAAAGTTTCAGAGACCAATACTTCCTTCCTTAGGTCAGGAGAGGATACTGTAACAGCATTATACTGACCTTAGGCAGGAGATTTTGGCCTCTGAAAGCTCATTGAAAAGGGTGTTAGGCTATTAAATAAATTGTCTGAAATCTGATGCACTGAAAAGCAGCACTTTACCCTGTGTGACAAATGCATCTGATTAGTGTGACTAAATTTTGCTGGGGGAGGGGGGGTAGAGAGAAAATTTTGTGCCCACCCACTTTGGGTTCAGGCCCACCCAAAATTGGCAGTCTGGCTACGCCACTGCGTGGCACAGCACTGCTAAAGGCTTCAGAAAGATCCATTTCACTGGGTAGTGTCTGTGTAGTGCTCCATTTATGACATCACCCATATGTGGTAATGAAGTTGTCCTGCTTGTCCTCAGAGGACAGCAGGCTGATTGTTCTCACGACTGGGGGTTGACATCCACGGCAGCCCCCACCAACCGGAACAAAACTTCGCGGGCGGTCCCGCACGCAGGGCACGCCCACCCGCCCATGCGCGACCGTTCCCGCTCAGTTGAATGACAAGCAAAGGAATGAGTAAAACACAACTCCAAAGGGGAGGAGGGAGGGTAGTTGAGAACAATCAGCCTGCTGTCCTCGGAGAACACCTGCTACAGGTATGTATCATTCGCTTTCTCCGAGGACAAGCAGGCTGCTTGTTCTCACGACTGGGGTATCCCTAGCTCTCAGGCTCACTCAAAACAAGAACCCAGGTCAATTGAACCTGGCAACGGCGAGGGCATAACAGAAATTGACCTACGAAGAACAACTAACTGAGAGTGCAGCCTGAACAGAATAAAATCGGGTCCTGGAGGGTGGAGTTGGATTCAAACCCCAAACAGATTCTGCAGCACCGACTGCCCGAACCGACTGTCACGTCGGGTATCCTGCTGGAGGCAGTAATGTGATGTGAATGTGTGGACAGATGACCACGTCGCAGCCTTGCAAATCTCTTCAATAGTGGCTGACTTCAAGTGGGCCACTGACGCTGCCATGGCTCTAACACTATGAGCCGTGACATGACCTTCAAGAGTCAGCCCAGCCTGGGCATAAGTGAAGGAAATGCAATCTGCTAGCCAATTGGAGATGGTGCGTTTCCCGACAGCGACCCCTTTCCTATTGGGGTCGAAAGAAACAAACAATTGGGCGGACTGTCTGTGGGGCTGTGTCCGCTCCAGATAGAAGGCCAACGCTCGCTTGCAGTCCAATGTGTGCAACTGACGTTCAGCAGGGCGGGTATGTGGTCTGGGAAAGAATGTTGGCAAGACAATTGACTGGTTAAGATGGAACTCCGACACCACCTTTGGCAGAAACGTAGGGTGAGCGCGGAGGACTACTCTGCTGTGATGAAATTTGGTATACGGAGCATTTGCTACCAGGGCCTGCAGCTCACTGACTCTACGAGCTGAAGTAACTGCCACCAAGAAAATGACCTTCCAGGTCAAGTACTTCAGATGGCATGAATGCAGTGGCTCAAAAGGAGGTTTCATCAGCTGGGTGAGGACTACGTTGAGATCCCATGACACTGCAGGAGGCTTGACAGGGGGCCTTGACAAAAGCAAGCCCCTCATGAATCGAACTACTAAAGGCTCTCCAGAGATGGCTTTACCCTCTACACGATGATGGTAAGCACTAATCGCACTAAGGTGATTCCTTACTGAGTTGGTCTTGAGACCAGACTCTGATAAGTGCAGAAGGTATTCAAGCAGGTTCTGTGCAGGGCAAGAACAAGGTTCTAGGGCCTTGCTCTCACACCAGACGACAAACCTCCTCCACTTGAAAAAGTAACTCTTTTTAGTGGAATCCTTTCTAGAGGCAAGCAAGACCCGGGAGACACCCTCAGACAAACCCAACGAAGCAAAATCTACGCCCTCAACATTCAGGCCTTGAGAGCCAGAGACTGAAAGTTGGGGTGCAGAAGCGCTCCGTCGTTCTGCAAAATGAGAGTCGGAAAACACTCCAATCTCCACGGTTCTTCGGAGGACAACTCCAGAAGTAGAGGGAACCAGATCTGACGGGGCCAAAAAGGCGCTATCAGAATCATGGTGCCGTGGTCTTGCTTGAGCTTCAATAAGGTCTTCCCAACCAAAGGTATGGGAGCATAAGCATACAGGAGGCCGGTCCCCCAATGGAGGAGAAAGGCATCCGACGCCAGTCTGCCGTGTTCCTGTAGTCTGGAACAGAACAGAGGCAGCTTGTGGTTGGTCTGAGAGGTGAAAAGGTCCACCGAGGGAGTGCCCCACTCTCGGAAGATCTTGCGTACCACTCTGGAATGGAGCGACCACTCGTGCGGTTGCATGACTCTGCTCAGTCTGTCGGCCAGACTGTTGTTTACGCCTGCCAGGTATGTGGCTTGGAGAAGCATGCCGAACTGGCAGGCCCAACGCCACATCCCGACGGCTTTCTGACACAGGGGGCGAGATCCGGTGCCCCCCTGCTTGTTGATGTAATACATTGCAACCTGATTGTCTGTCCGAATTTGAATAATTTGGTAGGACAGCCGATCTCTGAAGGCCTTCAGTGCGTTCCAGACCGCTCGGAGCTCCAGGAGGTTGATGTGAAGATCCTGTTCCTGGAGGGACCACAGTCCCTGGGTGTGAAGCCCATCGACATGAGCTCCCCACCCCAGGCGAGATGCATTCGTCGTCAGCACCTTCGTGGGCTGCGGAATTTGGAATGAACGTCCCAGGGTCAAATTGGTCCGTAGTGTCCACCAGTGCAGCGAATTGCGTCAACTGAGGGACAGGCGGATGACATCTTCTAGATTCCCGGTGGCTTGGCACCACTGGGAAGCTAGGGTCCATTGAGCAGATCTCATGTGAAGACGAGCCATGGGAGTCACATGAACTGTAGAGGCCATATGACCCAGGAGTCTCTACATCTGCCGAGCTGTGACCTGCTGAGACGCTCTGGTCTGGGAAGAGAGGGACAGGAGGTTGTGGGCCCTCGCTTCGGGAAGAAAGGCCTGAGTCGTCTGTGAATTCAGCAGAGCTGCTATGAATTCCAGAGATTGGACTGGCTGGAGATGGGACTTTTGGGTAATTTATCACAAACCCCAGCAGCTCCAGGAGGTGAATAGTGCACTGCATGGACCGGAGAGCCCCTGCCTCTGAGGTGTTCTTGACCAGCCAATCGTCGAGATACGGGAACACGTGCACTCCCAGCTTGCGTAGATACGCCGCGACCACCACGAGGCACTTCATGAACACCCGTGGGGCAGAGGCGAGCTCAAAGGACAGCACACAATACTGAAAGTGCCGTGTCCCCAAGCGGAATCTGAGATTCTGCCTGTGGGCTGGCAGTATCGGGATGTGAGTGTAAGCGTCCTTTAAATCCAGGGAACATAGCCAATCGTCTTTCTGAATCATTGGTAGAAGGGTGCCCAGGGAAAGCATCCTGAACTTTTCTTTGACCAAGTATTTGTTCAGGCCTCTCAGGTCTAGGATGGGACGCATCCCCCCTGTTTTCTTTTCCACAAGGAAGTACCTGGAATAGAATACCTGCCCTTCCTGCCCGGTGCTTGTGATGGGAGCTGAAGGATTGGGCTTCCGGCGGGCAATTTGGTGGAGTGGAGGCCAAATTCAGGGTGTATCCGCACCGCACTATTTGGAGAACCCACTGGTCGGAGGTTATCAGAGGCCACCTTTGGTGAAAAACTTTCAACCTCCCCCCGACCGGCAGGTCGTCCAGTACGGTCACTTTGATGGCGGCTATGTTCCCATGGATCCAGTCAAAAGCCCGTCCCCGGCTTTTGCTGTGGAGGCACCGGGGGCTACTTAGGTGCACGCTGTTGACGGGAACGAGCGCGCTGGGACTGTCCCTGTGCCTGAGGAGGCCTTCGGGCCGGCTGGGTGTACCTACGCTTGTTGTAGGCGTAGGGCGCAGCCTGCCTGGCCCGGGAAAAACATCCACCTGCTGAGGTGGATGCTGAAGGCGCCCGGTGGGAGAGCTTGTCGAGGGCGGTTTCCCGCTGGTGTAGTTGGTCCACCAACTGCTCGACCTTTTTGCCAAAAATATTATCCCCCCGGCAAGGGACATCTGCCAGCCGTTGCTGGGTGCGGTTGTCCAGGTCAGAGGCACGCAGCCATGAGAGTCTGCGCATCACTATACCTTGGGCTGCAGCTCGAGATGCCACATCACAGGTGTCATAGATACCCCTGGACAGGAACTTTCTACATGCCTTCAGCTGCCTGACCACCTTCTGAAAGGGCCTGGACTGCTCCGGAGGGAGCTTGTCGACCAGGTCCACCAGTTGCTTCACATTGTTCCGCATGTGAATGCTCGTGTAGAGCTGGTATGACTGGATGCGGGTCACGAGCATGGAAGATTGGTAGGCCTTCCTCCCAAACGAGTCCAGAGTGCGAGACTCCCGCCCCGGGGGCTCCGAGGCGGTATCCCTCGAACTCCGTGCTCTCTTGAGAGCAGAGTCCACGACCGCCAAGTCATGAGGCAATTGGGGCTGCATCAACTCTGGGTCAGAGTGGATCCTGTACTGGGACTCCGCTTTCTTGGGGATGGTGGGGTTAGATAAGGGCTTCAGCCAGTTCCGAAGCAGTGTCTCTTTGAGGACATTGTGCAACGGCACCGTGGAAGACTTTCCACGGTGATGGATAGTCGAGGACCTCGAGCATCTCAGCCCTCAGCTCATCCACAGAGACCACGGGGAAGGGATTGCAAATAGACATGTCCCTGACGAAGGAGGCAAAGGAGAGGCTCTCAGGAGGCGAGAGCTTCCTCTCCGGTGAAGGAGTGGGGTCGGAGTGAAGGCCCTCAGACTCCTCTGAGGAGAAATATCTGGGGTCCTCCTCCTCCCCCCACGAGGCCTCTTCCTCGGTGTCGGACATGAGCTCTTGCAGCTCAGACCTCAACCAGGCCCGTCTCGACTGCGAGGAACCATGTCCTCGATGATGGCGTCGAGCGGTGGACTCCCGCGCCGGCGGGGATCAAGCTCCCTCCATCGACGTCGATGGGGATTCCACCTGCGTGGCGGTCGACACCGGTGCCGCAAGCGGCGTCGGTGTCGGAGGCCTCGGCATTGGGCTAGAGCAAACCGGCGCCTCCATCAACGACGCCGTGTCGGCAATGCCTGGCGCATCAGCCCTTCCAGAATCCCTGGAAGGATGGCTCAGAAGCACTCGTCAAGGCCCGCTGTCGGGAAAGGCAGTGGGGCCGGTGTGGGTGTCGGTGCCGGAAGCTGCTCAGGTCCAGGAGACGGTACCGAAGCACCCATGGACTGACGCAGCGTCACCTCTTCGACCGAGGGGGAACGCTCCTCTCGGCACTGCCGCTTCCTCGGCGTTGAATCATCTCTGGAGGCGCCGGAGCTGGTAGTCCCATGCGCCGTGGGCAACCGATGACGGTGCTTTTTGGTTTTCTTTCGGTGCCCGTCATCGGCGCTCGGCGGTAGAGATGAAGAGGAGGTAGAACCCCCCCCCCCCGGCCTCTAGGGATCAGGTCTGACAGGGTTCGGTCCCGATGGCCCTGGGTAGAGGGAGTGGCCGGGGCCGATTGCCCGCGCGGCCGCTCACCCCCGGCGTCACCGGCAGACTGGCGGCCCAACGGTACCTGTACTCCTGGGGTCGGTGCCATCGTCAGTGCCGATTTCGTCGACATCGGTACCGGTACCGAAGATCCGGCCGTCGACACCGATGCCGTCGACGTCAAGGGGCCGGCGCAAGTTCCAAAAAGATGGTCTCGAAGAACTTGCCTCGCCACTTGTGTCCGCTTCCGCAAGCCGAGACACAAGGTGCACGTCTGGTATTATGCTCCGGCCCAAGGCACTGGAGGCACCAAGCGTGGGTATCGGTTTGCGAGATCTGCCGGCCGCACCGACCACACTTCTTGAATCCGCTCGGGACCTTCGAGGACATCGATGGAAAAATCGCGTCGGCGAAGTCAAAGTTGTCGATGGTGGCGGTGAAAAGCACACCCGAATAAAGAAAACGACCGCGCGGCCACAAGGCCGCCCCCGCGGCTAAAAGACGACAAGGAGACAAACTTTTTTTTTTTTTTTTTACAGAAGAAAGAAAAAATACGCGAACGCGTTCGTAAAGAGAAAAACTCGGGGCTAGGCCGCAATCCGGTTTCCAGGGCTGAGAGAGAGACGATAACACGTCTCTCTCCAGCGCGGAATAGAAAAAAACTGAGTGGGAACGGTTGCGCACGGGCGGGAAGACGGCCGCGCATGCGCGGTGGGCGTGCCCTGCGTGCGGGACCGCCCGCAAAGTTTTGTTCCGGTTGGTGGGGGCTGCCATGGACGTCAACCCCCAGTCGTGAGAACAAGCAGCCTGCTTGTCCTCGGAGAAGGCAAGTTACATGGAGGGGCATAATCGAAAGGGATGCCTAAGTTTTGCTGAGGAGGTCCTCGCAAAACGTCCTGGTGAAGGGGCGGGAAAACCCATATTATCGAAACAAGATGGACGTCCATCTTTCGTTTCAATAATACGGTCGGGAACGCCCAAATCTTGACATTTAGGTCGTCCTTAGATATGGTCATCCCTAGACTTGGTCATTTCTGATTTTCTGCGCTAATGGAAACCAAGGACGCCCATTTCAGAAACGACCAAATGCAAGCCCTTTGGCCGTGGGAGGAGCCAGCATTCATAGTGCACTGGTCCCCCTCACATGCAAGGACACCAACCGGGCACCCTAGGAGGCACTGCAGTGGACTTCAGACATTGCTCCCAGGTACACAGCTCCCTTACTTTGTGTGCTGAGCCCCCAAACCCCTACCCACAACTGTACACCACTACCATAGCCCTTATGGGTGAAGGGGGGCACCTAGATATGGGTACAGTGGGTTTGTGGTGGGTTTTAGAGGGCTCACATTTACCACCACAAGTGTAACAAGTAGGGGGGGATGGGCCTGGGTCTGCCTGCCTGCCTGAAGTGCACTGCACCCACTAAACTGCTTCAGGGACCTACATACTGCTGTGATGGACCTGAGTATGACATTTGAGGCTGGCATAGAGGCTGGCACAAAATATTTTGAAAGATGTTTTTTGAGGGTGGGAGGGGGTTAGTGACCACTGGGAGAGTAAGAGGAAGTGATCCACGATTCTCTCCGGTGGTCATCTGGTCAGTTCGGGCACCTTTTTGAGGTTTGGTCGTAAGAAAAACAGGACCAGGTAAAGTCGTCCAAGTGCTTGTCAGGGACACCCTTTTTTTTCCATTATGGGTCGAGGACGCTCATGGGTTAGGCACGCCGAAGTCCCGCCTTCGCTACGCATCCGACACGCCCCCGTGAACTTTGGTCGTCCCTGCAACGGAAAACAGTTGGGGATGCCCAAAATCAACTTTCGATAATGCCGATTTGGGCGACCCTGGGAGAAGGACGCCCATCTTCCGACTTGTGTCGAAAGATGGGCGTCCTTCTCTTTCAAAAATGAGCCTGATATTAACACTTTTACAACAAATAGGAAAAAAATGTCTTCATTCAATGGAGCATGTGATAAAAGCAGTTAGTGTAGCTGGGTTGAAAAAGGTTTGGACAAATTCCTACAGGAAAAGTCCATTTATTTATTTATTTAGAACATTTATATCCCACAGATTCCCACCATGGAAGGCTCTATATGGCTAACAACATTTATGAAAAGAACATCATACAAATTCAAGGTCAGGGCAGTGATTAAGGAACATCGAGGGAGGGGAGCAATCAACAGGAGACACAAATGAGGGCCGGTAGGAAGTTAGATAACAGAAAAGTACGATTGACCACATAGATAAGTCTTAAGGGACTTCTTGAACAGATTGTGGTCGGCAGTCTCATTTAAAGTAGATGGTAGAGCATTTCAGTATCGAGGACTCACAAAGCAAAAGGAGGAGCTGAAGAGCAATTTGTATTTCAAATTCCTGCAGTTGGGGTGGTGGAGAGTGAGATAGGTACAAGAAGACTTTATGGAATTCCTGCAAGGGAGGTCAATCAGGCTGAACATGTAAGCTGGAGCTTCTCCGTACACGATCTTGTGGGTTAAAGCACAGATTTTGAATGTGATGCGCTCTTTTATCGGGAGCCAATGAAGTTTCACTCTAAGGGGTTTAGCTGCTTCAAGCCTCGATTTTCCAAATATTAATCTCGCTGCCATATTTTGCGCCGTCTGAAGTGTCTTTAGGATGTGTTCTTTGCACCCAGTATGAATCCCATTACAATAGTTGAAATGGCTCAATAATATAGCATTATTAAGGTAGACCTTGTTACGTTTGGGACTGTTTCAGGTGCTTCTAAGGTGTAAGCAGAATACTCGGCTATACAGATCCTTGGGCTGACCCACTAGAACTCATATGTTCTTATGTATATTGGGCCCTAAAGTTTTGACAGAAGCTAGCTACGTTCCTCTGACATATTTTTCCCTTGTAGACATAAACTAGCCATTATTATCTCTCTATATAAAACGCACCTCCAACGTTCTATTGAAGCCTCTCTTAGCAAAGTGAAGGGGGTGAGATCGCATTGTGTCTGCCCCGCCCACGTGTCAAACGTGATGACGTCGAGGGCGGAGCTATGACACAACCAATCGCATCGCTCGGCAGCGAAGCGTCAGGGAAGGAGGCGGCGCTCTCGACGTCTAGCCTTCCCTTCGCTGTGTTCCGCCTTCTTCTGACATCAAGGATGACGTCAAAAGAAGGCGGAACACAGCGAAGGGAAGGCTAGACGTCAAGAGCGCCGCCTCCTTCCCTGACGCTTCGCTGCCGGAACCGCCACGGAGGTAAATTTAAAAACAAGAAACAAAAAAAAAAACGCATGTTGGGGGGAGAGAAGAGGGTGGCCAGTAAACTACAACAATGGGAGCGGGAGGGCAGGGGAGAAACCACAGCATGGATGCGAGAGGGGGGGGGAGAACAGGCTGGCCCAGGCTGCCACATGGGAGAGAGAGGAGCATGGATGCGAGGGGGGGTCATGGAAGGGAGAGAGGAGACTTGCTGGAAAAGGATGAATGGAGGCGGCAGGGGACAGAGGAGCATGGATGGGCATGGATTGGGAGGGCAGGGCTCAGGGAGAGAGGGGAATTACTGGAAATGGATGAATGGAGGGGGCAGGGGACAGAGGAGCATGGATGGGCATGGATTGGGAGGGCAGGACTCAGGGAGAGAGGGAAATTGCTGGATAGGGATGAATAGAGGGGACAGATGGGCATGGATGGATATGGATTGCAGGGCAGGCCTCAGGCAGAGAGGGGAAATGCTGGATAGGGAAAATGGAGGGGCCAGGTGACAGATGAGCATGGATGGGCATGGATTGGAAGGGCAGGACTCAGGGAGAGGGGAATTGCTGGATAGGGATGAATGGAGGGGACAGATGGCCATGGATGGATATGGATTGCAGGGCAGGCCTCAGGCAGAGAGGGGAAATGCTGGATAGGGAAAAATGGAGGGGCCAGGTGACAGAGGAGCATGGATGGGCATGGATTGGAAGGGCAGGACTCAGGGAGAGGGGAATTGCTGGATAGGGATGAATGGAGGGGACAGATGGGCATGGATGGATATGGATTGCAGGGCAGGCCTCAGGCAGAGAGGGGAAATGCTGGATAGGGATGAATGGAGGGGGCAGGTGACAGAGAAACATGGATGGCCATGGATTGGGAGGGCAGGCCTCAAGGAGAGAGGGAAATTGCTGGATAGGGATGAATGGAGGGGCCAGGTGACAAAGGAGCATGGATGGGCATGGATTGGAAGGGCAGGACTCAGGGAGAGGGGAATTGCTGGATAGGGATGAATGGAGGGGACAGATGGGCATGGATGGATATGGATTGCAGGGCAGGCCTCAGGGAGAGATGGGAATTGCTGGATAGGGATGAATGGAGGGGGCAGGTGACAAAGGAGCATGGATGGGCATGGATTGGAAGGGCAGGACTCAGGAAGAGGGGAATTGCTGGATAGGGATGAATGGAGGGGCCAGGTGACAGAGGAGCATGGATTGGACTCACACTTTCACTCTGACTCTCAAACAGTCACTCTCACATACACTCTCCCAAACATACACACTCCGAGGAAAACCTTGCTAGCGCCCGTTTCATTTGTGTCAGAAACGGGCCTTTTTTACTAGTATGTAATATCAAGAAAGGATTTCTAATATTTGATGTGTTTTAGTCATACAGTAGTTTATGTGTTTCTTACCTGTGAAATAATCTTCTGATCTGAAATCTGATCAATTATATTCTTTACATATTCTTCCCCTATGACAAACCCTTTTGCAATATCATATCCAAAGCTTAACTGTCTGTTTATTTGTTTGTTCAGCATGTATATAAGTTTCGGCATCACAACCTGAAAGATACCAGTAATAACTTATTCATCTCTATTTCAAAAGTTAAACAAAATAACTTGATAAACATATGTAAAATACAAGGGCCCGATATTCAAAAGATTTATGCACCTAACTTTGGACCCTTTTTACTAAGGTGCACTAAAAAGTAGTCTGCAGTATTAGTAGCAAAGGGCTTTCCCACACACTGAGGCCGCTTTTAACGTGGCTGTAAAATGGCCATATTTTCTATTTCCCCCATTAATAGCTACGTGCTAATTTCTCAATTAGTGCATAGCCAGTAGCACGGGAGCCTTTACCAACACCTATTCCCTTCTGGTAAGGGATCTCATGCTAACCACGTGCTAATTGGTTAGCACGCAGGGATGCAGCTATTCTGATTAGCGCTGGACATACCTTCTCTCTGCCCTGAAAGCTAAAAAATAAAATGTATTTTTTAACCCAGATCTGAAAACTACTGCAGGATGCCTGAGCGCGCCCTGTGGTAGTGGATTTTAACCTACGGCAAGTAAACATTAGTAAAAGGGTCCCTTTGAGAGTTATGCTCCTAAATTAGATTGTTTGAAACTTTATTAGGGCTGGGTACCTAAATTTATACTCAACGGGTCCAATATTAAAAATGAAAAATTTTTTTTTGATCTCCTACACTCCTGGATTTCTGACAACATTTAGGAGCTTAGATTTCAGTTGAAAATGTAGTTTAATTTTGGATCTTAAATAATATGGGCTCGATATTCAATGGATTTATGCTTATAATTTTGCAGCCCTTTTACTATGCTGCACTACAGTGGTGGAAATAAGTATTTGATCCCTTGCTGATTTTGTAAGTTTGCCCACTGACAAAGACATGAGCAGCCCATAATTGAAGGGTAGGTTATTGGTAACAGTGAGAGATAGCACATCACAAATTAAATCCGGAAAATCACATTGTGGAAAGTATATGAATTTATTTGCATTCTGCAGAGGGAAATAAGTATTTGATCCCCCACCAACCAGTAAGAGATCTGGCCCCTACAGACCAGGTAGATGCTCCAAATCAACTCGTTACCTGCATGACAGACAGCTGTCGGCAATGGTCACCTGTATGAAAGACACCTGTCCACAGACTCAGTGAATCAGTCAGACTCTAACCTCTACAAAATGGCCAAGAGCAAGGAGCTGTCTAAGGATGTCAGGGACAAGATCATACACCTGCACAAGGCTGGAATGGGCTACAAAACCATCAGTAAGACGCTGGGCGAGAAGGAGACAACTGTTGGTGCCATAGTAAGAAAATGGAAGAAGTACAAATGACTGTCAATCGACAAAGATCTGGGGCTCCACGCAAAATCTCACCTCGTGGGGTATCCTTGATCATAAGGAAGGTTAGAAATCAGCCTACAACTACAAGGGGGGAACTTGTCAATGATCTCAAGGCAGCTGGGACCACTGTCACCACGAAAACCATTGGTAACACATTACGACATAACGGATTGCAATCCTGCAGTGCCCGCAAGGTCCCCCTGCTCCGGAAGGCACATGTGACGGCCCGTCTGAAGTTTGCCAGTGAACACCTGGATGATGCCGAGAGTGATTGGGAGAAGGTGCTGTGGTCAGATGAGACAAAAATTGAGCTCTTTGGCATGAACTCAACTCGCCGTGTTTGGAGGAAGAGAAATGCTGCCTATGACCCAAAGAACACCGTCCCCACTGTCAAGCATGGAGGTGGAAATGTTATGTTTTGGGGGTGTTTCTCTGCTAAGGGCACAGGACTACTTCACCGCATCAATGGGAGAATGGATGGGGCCATGTACCGTACAATTCTGAGTGACAACCTCCTTCCCTCCGCCAGGGCCTTAAAAATGGGTCGTGGCTGGGTCTTCCAGCACGACAATGACCCAAAACATACAGCCAAGGCAACAAAGGAGTGGCTCAGGAAGAAGCACATTAGGGTCATGGAGTGGCCTAGCCAGTCACCAGACCTTAATCCCATTGAAAACTTATGGAGGGAGCTGAAGCTGCGAGTTGCCAAGCGACAGCCCAGAACTCTTAATGATTTAGAGATGATCTGCAAAGAGGAGTGGACCAAAATTCCTCCTGACGTGTGCAAACCTCATCATCAACTACAGAAGACGTCTGACCGCTGTGCTTGCCAACAAGGGTTTTGCCACCAAGTATTAGGTCTTGTTTGCCAGAGGGATTAAATACTTATTTCCCTCTGCAGAATGCAAATAAATTCATATACTTTCCACAATGTGATTTTCCGGATTTAATTTGTGATGTGCTATCTCTCACTGTTACCAATAACCTACCCTTCAATTATGGGCTGCTCATGTCTTTGTCAGTGGGCAAACTTACAAAATCAGCAAGGGATCAAATACTTATTTCCACCACTGTATGTGCTACTACATGCTTACCACAGTTTAAAATGTCATACCACGAGATGAGGTAACTGCCAAATCGGCATGTGCTAATTGTGCTAAAAAAAACACTTTTTATTTTTTCTTGAAGGGAGTGTATCAGAGGAAGAGTGGGCATTCCTAACCACTCACTCTTCTGGGATTACTGCAGGCCCAATGCGGCTGCCAGCGGTAGTCCCAACCCGAGCACATTCCATTTCTGGGGGAAAAAGAAAACCCCTGGAAATGTCTTGTGCGGCGGTTACCTGGCAGTAATCAGACATCGCCGCAAGCTGCCGGTTACCGCTTGGTTAGTGCGGGAGCACTTATCGCCAACTCAATGGGTGGCAGTAAGAGCTCCCCATCACATGTTCATGCGGCAAGAATTCTTTTACCGCATGGCCATGTGTGCCTAGGGTCTTTTTACCCACTGCGCAGGGACCTTTTTCCTGCAGCTTGGTAAAAGGACCCCTCAGTGTGGCTGCATTACCCATGCGCTAACTAGTTAGCACAGAATTATTGAGTGAGCCCTTACTGCCTTCAAAATAGGTGTTGGTAATTGCTCACACAGTACATTTTTGTAATGGACATATGTTAATAGCAACATTAATACAAAAAAATTGGAAAATTGGATGGATGTTTAAATTTATGCTCAAAATGTTATTAAATTCTTAATCTTAATGACATGACAAGTAGATGGCAATAGGGTGGATTAGGTCAGAAGTTAGGAGTTTAACATTAGGCTCATAAATTTAGGCAAATGAATGGCATATATAAGCATAACTTTAAAGCACCTAAATTAAGATGAATTTTCAGCTGAAAAGTTATGCTAAGTTTGGCTGAAAATAGGGTACAAATTTAGAAGGCTAATTTAGGAGTATAAATTTAGATGCTCAGCATTTCCTGAATATAAATTTAGGACTGCCATTCATTAGACTAGATTGATGAGCCTAGTAGTGAAAATCATTGTTAAACTCCTAACTTCCACCCTAATCCACCCTTTGCTACCCACTTGTTATGCTCCTAAGGATAAGAGTTTAATGAAATTTAGAGCATAAATTTAGACATCCAACCCTAGTAAATGTTCAGGGATCAATTTAGGAGCATAACTCTCAAAGTTTAGATCATATATCTTTTGAATCATCGGGCCCATTAATTCCACTAAAGGTGCCAACATTATGCCTGAATACTCATGTCTGGGTACCAGCAATAAATATCCACATATTTGCAGCCAGTTGGCTCTTAACCAGTTGAAGTTGAGACTCCTGGGGCAGGTACACTGCGTGCTGAAATGCAGGACTGTGTCAAGTCTTGATATTACATTTTTATGAATTTTATAGCTCTCTATGGACTGTATGTCTTTTTATGTGATTTTTAATAAATATCGGTTGTTACTTCTCTGGTTGTTCCCCTTTTTGTTCTGTTGTTTCTCCTAAGTACCACTTAATATCAGCGGATAACCCCACACAAGTGATTTAATTGGGCTGGAGCTTCTCCTGCCCTGTTAATTCGCTTTGAATGTTGACCCTCAAACTCCTAAATTTAGAAGTATAAAAAGTGGATGGAAATAGGGGTATATTTAGGGTAGGGAAAAACCCATAGGAGTCAATATTCACTGCCAGTGGCATCTCTAGACAGAAATATATGTGGTGGCAACAAGGGGGCAAGTTAAAGTAACACTTCTGTACATCATGCCCGCCACCACATACACCCTTCCCCCTCCCGCTAGTTTCAAGTTCCAGGTAAAACAACCATTATAACCAGGGGCGTATCTGCATGGGGCCTCAGGGGCCTGGGCCCCCGCAGATTTTGCCCTGGACCCCCCTACCGCCATCAACCCTCCCCCGCTGCCGTTCTTACTTTTGCTGGCGGGGGACCCCAACCCCCGCCAGCCGAGGTCTGCTTCCACCTGCCGCTGCCGTAAAAACTTCTTCTTCAGCCGGCGGGGGACCCCAAACCCCCGCCAGCCGCCCCGCGGTGTTTAAAATTCATCTTCGGCCTCCGTGGCCGTGCTGCTGTGATAGGCGCTGTTGAAATCCACTTCGGAGTCTGACGTCGCAGCACGTACAACGTACAACGACGTCAGACTCTGAAGTGGATTTCAACAGCGCCTATCACAGCAGCACGGCCATGGAGGCCGAAGATGAATTTTAAACACCGCGGGGCGGCTGGCGGGGGTTTGGGGTCCCCCGCCGGCTGAAGAAGAAGTTTTTACGGCAGCGGCAGGTGGAAGCAGACCTCGGCTGGCGGGGGTTGGGGTCCCCCGCCAGCAAAAGTAAGAACGGCAGCGGGGGAGGGTTGGCGGCGGGAGGGGGGTGGAGAGAGTCATTGGTGGCGGTGGGGGCTCAGCGGTGGGGGCTCGGCGGCGGGGGGGGGCTAAAATGTGCCCCCCCTCTCTGGCTCTGGCCCCCCCTACCGCCGGAGTCCAGATACGCCCCTGATTATAACTGACTGCATCATTCAAAAAATACTTCTGTGTGGGAGTGAAGTCTGGATTATCCAGACTTTCTCTCTCTGTATCCCCTTTACAACTTGTAATTCAAACAAATATTCAAATTTAGATTATCACCTCAGGAATAGCATATACTTCTTCCACTATCAGACACTCTTGTTTAAATCAGATGGTTTTTTTGTGTGTGTGGTGATCTACATCAGTATTTCTCAACCCAGTTCTTGGGGCACACTCAGTCAGTCAGATTTTCGGAATATCCACAATTTGAATGTGCAACCTCCATTGTATGCAAATCTATCTCATGTACAGTAACTTACACATGTAAATGTGTGTGTAATTTTGCATGCAAAGTGTAAAAGTGTGTGAAAGATTATAGAATAAAAGGGTACATGCTAGCAGAACTCTTCACGTCAGTCACACATGCAGAGCATGGATAGACCCTCACCTCATACAAAATAGAAGCTGCAGATTTTAAAAAACAGAAACCCCAAAATGGAGACCCCTCCCAAGAAAGCCAGTTTCTGACAAACAGAAATGTACATAAGTACATAAGCACTGCCACGCTGGGAAAAGACCAAAGGTCCATCAAGCCCAGCACTCTGTCTCCGACAGCGGCCAATCCAAGCCCCAGGAACCTGGCAAAAACCCAGAATTTAATAACAATCAATAGACTTTTCCTTCAGGAATCTGTCGAGACCCCCTTTAAACTCAGCAAGGCCAGCTGCCGTCACTACCTTCTCCGGCAATGAGTTCCAGAGTCTAACCACACGCTGAGTAAAGAAAAACTTTCTCCAATTTGTTTTAAACCTACCACATTCTAATTTCATCTTGTGTCCCCTAGTTCTATTATTGTTAGAAAGCGTAAACAAACGCTTCACATCTGTCCGCTCTACCCTACTCATTATTTTGTAGACCTCTATCATATCACCCCTCAGCCGCCTTTTCTCCAGGCTAAAGAGTCCTAGCCGTCTTAACCTCTCCTCATAAGGTAGTCGTCCCATCTCTTTTATCATTTTTGTCACCCTTCTCTGCACCTTCTCCAATTCCTTTATATCTTTTTTGAGATGAGGCGACCAGAACTGAACACAATACTCCAGGTGCGGTCGCACCATGGAGCAATATAACGGCATTATAACATCCTCATGCTTGTTTTCCATCCCTTTTCTAATAATACTCAACATTCTGTTCGCCTTCTTAGCCGCCACAGCACATTGAGCGGAAGATTTCAACGTTCTATCCACGATGACTCCCAGATCCCTTTCTCGGTCCATAACTCCTAAAGCGGAACCTTGCATGACATAGCCGTAATTCGGGTTCCCCCTTCCCACGTGCATCACTTTGCACTTGTCAACGTTGAACTTCATCTGCCATTTGGACGCCCAATCCCCCAGTCTCACGAGGTCCTCTTGTAATCTTTCACACTCCTCCCGCGACGAGACGACCCTGAATAACTTTGTGTCATCTGCGAATTTAATTGCCTCACTAGTTACTCCCATCTCAAGGTCATTTATAAATATGTTAAAAAGCAGCGGTCCCAGCACAGACCCACTAACTACCCTTCTCCATCAAGAATACTGACCATTCAACCCTACTCTCTGCTTCCTGTCTTTTAACCAGCTCTTAATCCATAATAATACACTGCCTCCGATCCCATGACTCTCCAGTTTTCCTTGGAGTCTTTCATGAGGCACTTTGTCAAACGCCTTCTGAAAATCTAGATATACAATATCCACCGGCTCCGCTTTGTCCACATGCATGTTCACCCCCTCGAAAAAATGCAGTAGATTTGTGAGGCAAGACTTCCCTTCACTAAATCCGTGTTGACTTTGTCTCAGCAGCCCACGCTTTTGTACGTGCTCCGTAATTTTATTCTTAATAATAGCCTCCACCATTTTTCCCGGCACTGACGTCAGACTCACCGATCTATAATTTCCCGGATCTCCTCTGGAACCCTTTTTAAAAATCAGCATTACATCGGCCACCCTCCAATCTTCCGGTACCACACCTGATTTTAGAGATAAATTGCATATTACTAACAGCAGCTCCACAAGTTCATTTTTCAGCTCTATTAATACTCTGGGATGAATACCATCCGGACCCGGCGATTTACTACTTTTTAGTTTGCAGAACTGCCCCATTACATCCTCCAAGTTTACAGAGAAATCATTTAGTCTTTCCGACTCTTCCGCTTCAAATACCTTTTCCGGCACCGGTATCCCTCCCAAATCCTCCTCGGTGAAGACCAAAGCAAAGAATTCATTTAATTTCTCCGCTACAGCTTTGTCTTCCCTGATCGCCCCTTTAACACCACCGCTGTCCAGCGGCCCTACCGATTCTTTAGCCGGCTTTCTGCTTTTAATATACCTGAAAAAATTGTTGCTATGTGTTTTCGCTTCTATCGCTAACTTTTTTTCAAAGTCCTCCTTAGCCCTCCTTCTCTCCTTTTTGCATTTGGCTTGACATTCCTTATGCTTTATCTTATTGTCTTCCGTCGGTTCCCTTCTCCATTTTCTGAAGGATTGTTTTTTGGCTCTAATAGCTTCCTTTACCTTACTGTTTAGCCACGCTGGCTGACGTTTGGTCTTTTTTCCTCTTTTTCTAATACGCGGAATATATTTGTCCTGTACTTCTAGGATGGTGTTTTTGAACAGCATCCACGCCTGATTCGTTTTTTACTCTTTCAGCCGCTCCCCTCAGTCTTTTTTTCACCGTTCTCCTCATTTTATCGTAGTCTCCTTTTTTAAAGTTAAATGCTAGTGTATTTGATTTCCTGAGTTCACTTACTTCGTAGCCAATATCAAAACTGATATTATGATCACTGTTATCAAGCGGCCCTTGCACCGTTACCCCCCGAACCAGATCATGAGCCCCACTAATGATTAAGTCTAGTATTTTCCCTTCTCTCGTCGGCTCCTGAACCAGCTGTTCCATGAAGCCGTCCTTGATTTCATCAAGAAATTTCACCTCCCTTGTGTGTACCGATGTTTCATTCACTCAGTCTATATCCGGATAATTGAACTCACCCATTAATATTATTGCTGTGCTCTGAAAAATACAAAACTAGAAAAGATGTACGTTTCCCTGAGGGGACATCTTGATCCTTAAAAGTATTAAATATGTTTTTCTAAATTTGTTGTCTAGGCATTTCATTTTACTAATTGGGCTGGTCCCAGCTTCCTTTTCATTTTCCTTTTGTCAGTCTTCTCCTAAATTATTTTCCAGGTTTGCCTTTCCATTTCTTTTCTTTTCCCTCTCTTCCTCTGTCTGGCAATGATCTCTCTTTTAATGCTTTTTTTTTTATTTGTTCTCTGCCTGTATATTGGCCCATTTGATTTTACCCTTATTCTCTCTCCTTTTCTCTCACCTAGTTCTTAGTCTCCTTGTCACCTCTCATGCCCTCTTCAACACTCCCATTACCTTCTCTGGCTTTCTCCTTCCCTAATTTCCTACCCCCCCCCCCCCCCCATCTTTCACCCACTCTCTAGTCTTCCGTTTCCATTCTCTGTACTCATCTTCTCAGCTCTCACCTACCTCCACTGCCTCTCATCTCACCCATCTCATCTTCATTCCTGTCTCTACTTCTTTCTCTTGCCTCCAGGCTATTCTTCTATCTCTTACAGTCTACCTCAGCTACTATTGCTTCTCTTTCACTACATCTTTTTAACCAAATTTCTATTCTTACTCAACCCATTCAGAGATCCACCCTATTCATCTTACCCCTATTCCTTTTCAGTGCCTCTTGTCCTTTCACCAGTATTCCAGGTCATTCACATTCAACCTTTCCTAACACTTCATCCTCTTTCTCTTATCCCCCATCTTAACTATACCCTCGAAATTCCCACTTCATCTCTCTCATCCATAAAACCCTGCTTACCCTAAAACTCAATCACCCAGTCCCAGTCATTTTCTGCTCTGTTCCCCTTCACTCCTCCCCTAGTTACATCCATCTTCTCCTGTACTCCCCATATCATCCTGTGAGACCTCGAGCGAGGGCGGGGAGTGGACCAGTGGAATAATGCAGCCAGACAACAGGAATACACACAAAAACAAATATTTATTTACAGGAATCCATGGGCCTGTTACTTCCCAGGGTCCGAGTCATAGCGTGGGTGAACCTCTGTGGTTCCGAAACACAGTTATTAAACAGGCATCTAGCGGCAGGCCCAACACAGTTTGGAACTGCTGGGGTTGCTATGCCCCAAACACAGCCTTTAGTTCTTCAGCCAGACCTCAAAACAAATGTACAATATTCAGTCAAGTCACAGTGACTATATATCTTTAATAAGGGCACAAGCTTGGCCTTCAGTTCCTTTCTCCTTGGACCTACTTAACTTCTGCATGGCCCTGTCATTTGAACTTCTTGGTAGTGACTCCGCCCTATCAAGCTTTCTTCCTCCTGGGGTGGGGTGAAGGGAATCTGCACTCTTAAGTGGCCCAGGTTAATTAAACAGGGACTTTTCTTAAGGGCAAGGGGCAGTGTCCTATTAACCCCGCCACACACTCCTTAGTCCCATCCATCTTCCGCTCTTTTCCCTTCCTCTGTCCATCTTCTTGTAGGGGCTTAGGCCCTGCCTACATAGCTATAAACAGAGCTTGGCTGACAAACTTCTGCAATTTCATACTTCAGACAGTGCTTCAAGGTTTGCATTTGCCAAGACCTGCAATGCAGCAAGAAGATATTTTTGGCTCACTTAGCTGACTCAGTCACCTTGCAACCTTTTTGTCAGAGACTTCTTTTGCAGAGATAGAGACTTCTGGTCAAGTTACTCCAGTCACTTTGGAACTTGGGTTCAGAGAGACATTCTTGAATTCCCAGAACTGAATCTTCAATTACTTAAAATGAACATTCTTATGGTTTCTGAAGTCAGAATGTCCAGAACAAAACAAATTGTTTACTTTATCTTCAGGAACTGTGCCCTTTTCAGAACCATATAAAAAGGCCATCTCAGGGACCAAAAGTTGTCTGGTGATGTCATCAAATATCCAAGTTGTCATTGTTTCAAGTGCCTAGCAGCTAAAGCTCCACTGAACTTCTCTACTCATCTCTGCATTGATGGGACACTTCAGCACCTCCTGCATGCTGGACTGCCTGTCAACCTGCAATTGCATGCCAAGGAGAAGAACCTTGCTTCACTGTCAGGTTGTATAGCAGCTGTGTTGTGCTATAAGGGTTAATACAGAAACATTTAAATAACATTTGTCTCTTACTTCTTTCAGAGCTACCATTACATAATTAGCAAGTCATTTTTATACAGTGTTCACTAGGAGGCATTGAAACTGTAACCACTCACTTTGTAGCACAAGGAGTGCCAAAAAGTTTACACTCCCTCCTGACCTCCATCTCCTACATGCATGTGAAAGGACGATGGTGGGCACTGCATAAATTGTGTGAGGTGGTTCATGTGGCTGCCCAGGTCACTGCTGGCAGAGGCTATCTCCAAGCCACACGTATCTAGACATTTACCATTGCTACTGGAGCCTGTACTGATAGTGCTGCATGTATTGCACTGCATATTTAGTGCTTCTACGTGGTTAATGCCATCACGGGAAGCCTACCAGAAGTATGTACATGCAGATGCTAAATAGGCAACTTCCATTGTCAGGGGACACCATGGCCTTGTGGATACACGTTTGCCCATGTGGAGCCAGTTTCTGCATCATAGGCACCCTGTAAGAACATTCTGAAATTCTACATTTATCGTGGCTGCATTTTGTGACATTCACATTTATCTTATATGTTTTCGTGCTTTTAAGATCGATTGTCAGGCGGTGGGGGAGGAGATATGTCCATTTTACTATATACTTATATGTACAGCCCTGATATTCTTACATGTGTCCAAGATTTGGCATGTTTTCACAGAAACATCTATATACCCACATCCATGATTCATCTGAAACGGAACTATATGTGTGCAACTTATTTAGCACTTAAATACAAAGAAGCATTCCCAGGAAAGAAGCATGGGTAGGACCATTGTAACTTATATGTTAAAGTGCCATTTTTAGGTGTATGCATTTATGCATGCTATTAAGTGGGTACACCTAAATATAGATAATGGATGACAACTTATGCTAGTATTCAACAGCAAAATCTTGGCACCCAGATGCTGTTATACATTCAGTGCTCAGAGCACTGCCTCTAGGGACCTATCTTATGCCACCCTGTTACAGAATTGGCCCCACATCATCTATAATGTAGCCAAGCTATGAAAAGTGTCTGTAATACTTATGTCTTGCTATGGTAAGTATTAAAACATTCAGCTTGTATGCCAATTAGATATCTGCTACAGATATAACTGCTCTTGCACTCTCAACAATGAAGTCTGCTTCTGTCAGAAGTTTTTAGTATATGATCAAAGTTAGTTGGTGAGGTTTGGACAACTTCTTAAATTGAAGAAAAACGTACAATGGCGACATGCCACTAAAATTCCACCAAGTTCATCTCTCATACAGTACACACAGAGAAATCAACATAGTTGCCACCATCATTTCTTCTACTTTATATCAGATACTTAGCTACCAAGTTGTCCAACAGGCCCACTCCACCCATGTTCGCATTGTAGGTAGCTGTGAAGTTTGGTTGCATGACACTAACAACCTTCATTGGATTGTGAACATCACTTGGCTGAAATTTGCTACCTAGAGTTACAACGGCATTTTCATTACATTTTACAGCCAGAATTTCATTGTTCTTTCTTCTTCAAGCACTTGCTGTGTTCTGTGGTTTAAAATATTCTTTCATGTTGGTTTGATTACTAGTGTCCCATATGGATAATGGTCATCTGCTGATGTGGCTGTTCCCTATGAGCAAATGGCACTTAAATTTAGACAAAACAGGAGATGCAATTCCTGTAGCAATTCAAAGCAAGAATAGAAGATGACCAAGGTGAAAGAATAAAAGTTCAAAAACTTTATTTGTGCAACTCAAGAAGATTAAAAGTAAGCATTATCTGACTTGGCCAAGTTTTGTTCACTTAGGGGTTGTGTCAGGGGTTTTAATGTCAAATAAACACAATAATACAAGTTAATAAAAAACAAAAACATAAATAATAAAGAAGGAATAATCATATTAAAACCATAAAAAATGATGGAAATCATACAAATAGCATTGCATTTCTTAAAAAGCTAATATAATATTAATAATAAACAAAAAACAATCTGTAGCATTCAAACATTAAAAACAGGAGTCTAACAGACACTTAGAAACTAAATAAGAACATAAGAATAGCCATTCTGGGTCAGACCAACGGTCCATCTAGCCCAGTATCCTGTTTTACAAACATTGGCCGAGCTAGATCACAAGTACCCAGCAGAAACCCAATTAGCAGCAACATTCCTTGCAGCCAATCCGTGGGCAAGTAGTTGCTTCCCCATGTCTGTCTCAATAGCTGACTATGAACTTTTTCTCCAGGAATTTGTCCATACCATTTTTAAACCAGATATGCTAACAGCTATTACTACATCCTCTGGCAAAGAGTTACAGAGTTTAACTATTCGTTGAGTGAAAAAACATATCCTCCTGTTTTATAAGTATTTCCACGTAACTTCCTCGAGTGTCCCCTAGTATTTGTACTTTTAGAACGAGTAAAATAATTGATTTACTTCAACTTGTTCTACAACACTCAGGATTTTGTAAACCTCAATCCGTGTCTTTTCCAAGCTGAAGAGCCCAGACCTCTTTAGCCTTTCCTCATGAGAGGAATTCCACCCCTTTATCATTTTGGTCGCTCTTCTTTGAACCTTTTCTAATTCCACTATATCCTTTTTGAGATATGGCAACCAGAACTGAGCACAATACTCAAGGTGTGGTTGCACCATGGAGAGAAACAGAGGCATTATAGTATTTTTGGTCTTATTCACCATCCCTTTCCTAATAATTTCTAATTTCCTGTTTGCTTTTTTGGCCGCCGCCACCACACACTGAGCAGAAGATTTCAGCGTATTATCTACGATGATACCTAGATCTTTTTCTTGAGTGCTGACCCCCAAGGTGGACCCTAGCATCAAGAAACTATGATTCAGAACATTCTTTCCAATGTGCATCACCTTGCATTTGTTCACATTAAATGTCATCTAACATTTGGATGCACAGTCTCCCAATTCCTAAGGTCTTCCTGCAATATTTCACAGTCCATACGTGTTTTAACAACCTTGAATAGTTTTGTATCATCTGCAAATGTAATCACCTTACTCGTAGTTCCGACTTCCATATCATTTATAAATATGTTAAATAGTGCCGGTCCCAATACAGATCCCTGCGGATCACTGTTCACCCTCCTCCATTGAGAGAAATGACCAATTAACATTACTCTCTGTTTTCTGTCCAATAACCAATTCCTAATCCACACCAGAACCTTGACTTCTATCCCATAACTCTTTAATTTTCTCAGGAGTCTCTCATGAGGAACTTTATCAAAAGCTTTCTGAAAAGTGAAGATATTTACCTGTAGCAGGTATTCTCCGAGGACATCAGGCTGATAATTCTCACAACTGGGTAGACGTCTGCGTCGGCCCGGGAACCAGCATTTCCAATAGCAAAAAGAAAAAACTTTTGCCTGAGCCTTCAGGAGTGTATGCCGCGGCACACCTCGCATGCACAGACTGACTTCCCGCTCGCTGTGTGCCCGCGCTCCTCAATTAAGGTCTAAAGCAAAAAGAAACCAAACAACTCCAAGGGGAGGTGGGTGGGTTTGTGAGAATAATCAGCCTGCTGTCCTCGGAGAATACATGCTACAGGTAAGTATCTTCACTTTCTCCAAGGACAAGCAGGCTCAGGGCCGTGCCTAGGGTCTCTGGTGCCCCCCTGCAGACTATCAGTTGGTGCCACCCCCGTGTGGCACAAGATGCAAAGGAAATAGGAGCTGAAAGATAGAGTGCATCTTTGTGGGTTTGCTGAACAAATAGAGGGTTTACAACCACTTAGCTTTTCGTGCTTTCATGTTCACGAAATTAGTAATTAAATCTTTGATATCTAACTAGGCACATATATCATTCTCAATAGCAATCATGGCAAGGCTTACAAGCCTTTCTTGCGAAATACTTGATTGCAAATAATCCTATATAATAATTCTCACCTCCAACAGGATGTGCCTGGGACCGTGCCTCCCTCGGAGGTGGTCTGCTAGGCAAGCATGCACTGACGTCAGTGACGTCAGTGACAGCTGATACCAAAGCAAGCCCAATGCACCCCCCTTCTGTGACCCAGTCGACCCCCATTCTCGGCAAAAACCGTCCCCCGCCGCCGTCCAGTACCTGTGCTGACGGGGAACCCCAACCCCCGTCAGCCAGTCCTCTGCTGGCCTTCACGCCGTTGCTTCTTCATTGAGCTTCGGTTCAAGTTCCTCTGCGTGCGTCTGATGTCAGATGCACGCAGAGCAACTTGGACACAAAATCATTGAAGAAGCAACGCCTTGAAGGCCAGCACAGGACTTCTGCTGACGGGGGTTGGGGTCCCCCGTCAGCACAGGTACTGGGCAGCAGCGGGGGACGGTTTTCGCCGAGAAGGGGGGTCGACTGGGTTGCGGAAAGGGGGGGTGAAAACGGAGGGACGGCAGAGTCTGGAACAGCGAGGGAGGGAGGGTGGGGGATGGCCTTGCTAACGCCCGTTTCCTTCCCTTTTGAAACGGGCATTTTTTACTAGTTTTTTATGATTTTTAACAGTGAAAGTGATACCTCACCACTTGCCACACTGACAGGAATTGTCAGCAATATTCTTAGAAACAAATTGCTATACATTGCAAAATAAGATAGCAGACGTAAATTCTCAAAGTGAACATATTCCAAACACTAAAATGAAAATAAAATGATTTTTCTCTACCTTTGTTGTCTGGTGACTTTCTTTTTCTGATCATTGATAAGTCTCTGACTCAGCGAATGCTACATACCTGTAGAAGGTATTCTCCGAGGACAGCAGGCTGATTGTTCTCACTGATGGGTGACGTCCACGGCAGCCCCTCCAATCGGAATCTTCACTAGCAAAAGCCTTTGCTAGCGCTTGCGTGCCGATGCGCACCGCGCATGCGCGGCCGTCTTCCCGCCCGAAACCGGCTCGTGCCGGCCAGTCTCATATGTAGCAAGACAAAGACTAGGGAAGACACAACTCCAAAGTGGAGGCGGGCGGGTTTGTGAGAACAATCAGCCTGCTGTCCTCGGAGAATACCTTCTACAGGTATGTAGCATTCGCTTTCTCCGAGGACAAGCAGGCTGCTTGTTCTCACTGATGGGGTATCCCTAGCCCCCAGGCTCACTCAAAACAACAACCATGGTCAATTGGGCCTCGCAACGGCGAGGACATAACTGAGATTGACCTAAAAAATTTACCAACTAACTGAGAGTGCAGCCTGGAACAGAACAAACATGGGCCTAGGGGGGTGGAGTTGGATTCTAAACCCCGAACAGATTCTGAAGCACTGACTGCCCGAACCGACTGTCGCGTCGGGTATCCTGCTGCAGGCAGTAATGAGATGTGAATGTGTGGACAAAAGACCACGTCGCAGCTTTGCAAATCTCTTCAATAGTGGCTGACTTCAAGTGGGCTACCGACGCTGCCATGGCTCTAACATTATGAGCCGTGACATGACCCTCAAGAGCCAGCCCAGCCTGGGCGTAAGTGAAGGAAATGCAATCTGCTAGCCAATTGGATATGGTGCGTTTTCCTACAGCCACTCCCCTCCTGTTGGGATCAAAAGAAACAAACAATTGGGCGGACTGTCTGTTGGGCTGTGTCCGCTCCAGATAGAAGGCCAATGCTCTCTTGCAGTCCAATGTGTGCAGCTGATGTTCAGCAGGGCAGGAATGAGGACGGGGAAAGAATGTTGGCAAGACAATTGACTGGTTCAGATGGAACTCCGACACAACCTTTGGCAAGAACTTAGGGTGAGTGCGGAGGACTACTCTGTTATGATGAAATTTGGTGTAAGGGGCCTGGGCTACCAGGCCTGAAGCTCACTGACTCTACGAGCTGAAGTAACTGCCACCAAGAAAAATGACCTTCCAGGTCAAGTACTTCAGATGGCAGGATTCAGTGGCTCAAAAGGAGGTTTCATCAGCTGGGTGAGAACGACATTGAGATCCCATGACACTGTAGGAGGCTTGACAGGGGGCTTTGACAAAAGCAAACCTCTCATGAAGCGAACAACTAAAGGCTGTCCTGAGATCGGCTTACCTTCCACACGGTAATGGTATGCACTGATTGCACTAAGGTGAACCCTTACAGAGTTGGTCTTGAGACCAGACTCAGACAAGTGCAGAAGGTATTCAAGCAGGGTCTGTGTAGGACAAGAGCGAGGATCTAGGGCCTTGCTGTCACACCAGACGGCAAACCTCCTCCATAGAAACAATGTAACGCCTCTTAGTGGAATCTTTCCTGGAAGCAAGCAAGATGCGGGAGACACCCTCTGACAGACCCAAAGAGGCAAAGTCTACGCTCTCAACATCCAGGCCGTGAGAGCCAGGGACCGGAGGTTGGGATGCAGAAGCGCCCCTTCGTCCTGTGTGATGAGGGTCGGAAAACACTCCAATCTCCACGGTTCTTCGGAGGACAACTCCAGAAGAAGAGGGAACCAGATCTGACGCGGCCAAAAAGGAGCAATCAGAATCATGGTGCCTCGGTCTTGCTTGAGTTTCAACAAAGTCTTCCCCACCAGAGGTATGGGAGGATAAGCATACAGCAGACCCTCCCCCCAGTCCAGGAGGAAGGCATCCGATGCCAGTCTGCCGTGGGCCTGAAGCCTGGAACAGAACTGAGGGACTTTGTGGTTGGCTCGAGATGCGAGGAGGTCTACCAAGGGGGTGCCCCACACCTGGAAGATCTGTCGCACTACACGGGAATTGAGCGACCACTCGTGAGGTTGCATAATCCTGCTCAACCTGTCGGCCAGACTGTTGTTTACGCCTGCCAGATATGTGGCTTGGAGCATCATGCCGTGACGGCGAGCCCAGAGCCACATGCTGACGGCTTCCTGACACAGGGGGCGAGATCCGGTGCCCCCCTGCTTGTTGACGTAGTACATGGCAACCTGGTTGTCTGTCTGAATTTGGATAATTTGGTGGGACAGCCGATCTCTGAAAGCCTTCATAGCGTTCCAGATCGCTCGCAACTCCAGAAGATTGATCTGCAGATCGCGTTCCTGGAGGGACCAGCTTCCTTGGGTGTGAAGCCCATCGACATGAGCTCCCCATCCCAGGAGAGACGCATCCGTGGTCAGCACTTTTTGTGGCTGAGGAATTTGGAAAGGACGTCCCAGAGTCAAATTGGACCAAATCGTCCACCAATACAGGGATTTGAGAAAACTCGTGGACAGGTAGATCCCCAGCAGCCTGAAACCACTGGGAAGCTAGGGTCCATTGGGCAGATCTCATGTGAAGGCGGGCCATGGGAGTCACATGAACTGTGGAGGCCATGTGGCCCAGCAATCTCAACATCTGCCGAGCTGTGATCTGCTGTGACGCTCGCACCCGCGAGACGAGGGACAACAAGTTGTTGGCTCTCACCTCTGGGAGATAGGCGCGAGCCGTCCGAGAATCCAGCAGAGCTCCTATGAATTCGAGTTTCTGCACTGGGAGAAGGTGGGACTTTGGATAATTTATCACAAACCCCAGTAGCTCCAGGAGGCGAATAGTCATCCGCATGGACTGCAGGGCTCCTGCCTCGGATGTGCTCTTCACCAGCCAATCGTCGAGATATGGGAACACGTGCACCCCCAGCCTGCGGAGTGCCGCTGCTACTACAGCCAAGCACTTTGTGAACACCCTGGGCACAGAGGCGAGCCCAAAGGGTAGCACACAGTACTGGAAGTGACGTGTGCCCAGCTGAAATCGCAGATACTGCCTGTGAGCTGGCAGTATCGGGATGTGTGTGTAGGCATCCTTCAAGTCCAGAGAGCATAGCCAATCATTTTCCTGAATCATGGGGAGAAGGGTGCCTAGGGAAAGCATCCTGAACTTCTCTTTGACCAGATATTTGTTCAGGGCCCTTAGGTCTAGGATGGGACGCATCCCCCCTGTTTTCTTTTCCACAAGGAAGTACCTGGAATAGAATCCCAGCCCTTCCTGCCCGGATGGCACGGGCTCGACCACATTGGCGCTGAGAAGGGCGGAGAGTTCCTCTGCAAGTACCTGCTTGTGCTGGAAGCTGTAAGACTGAGCTCCCGGTGGACAATTTGGAGGTTTTGAGGCCAAATTGAGGGTGTATCCTTGCCGGACTATTTGAAGAACCCACTGATCGGAGGTTATGAGAGGCCACCTTTGGTGAAAAGCTTTCAACCTCCCTCCGACTGGCAGGTCGCCCGGCACTGACACTTGGATGTCGGCTATGCTCTGCTGGAGCCAGTCAAAAGCTCGTCCCTTGCTTTTGCTGGGGAGCTGAGGGGCCTTGCTGAGGCGCACGCTGCTGACGAGAGCGAGCGCGCTGGGGCTTAGCCTGGGCCGCAGGCTGCCGAGAAGGAGGATTGTACCTACGCTTACCAGAAGAGTAGGGAACAGTCTTCCTTCCTCCAAAAAATCTTCTACCTGTAGAGATAGAGGCTGAAGGCTGCCGGCGGGAGAACTTGTCTAATGCGGTGTCCCGCTGGTGGAGCTGCTCTACCACCTGTTCGACTTTCTCTCCAAAAATATTATCCGCACGGCAAGGCGAGTCCGCAATCCGCTGCTGGATTCTATTCTCCAGGTCGGAGGCACGCAGCCATGAGAGTCTGCGCATCACCACACCTTGAGCAGCGGCCCTGGACGCAACTTCAAAGGTGTCATACACCCCTCTGGCCAGGAATTTTCTGCACGCCTTCAGCTGCCTGACCACCTCCTGAAAAGGCTTGGCTTGCTCAGGGGGGAGCGCATCCACCAAGCCCGCCAACTGCCGCACATTGTTACGCATGTGTATGCTCGTGTAGAGCTGGTAGGACTGAATTTTGGCCACGAGCATAGAAGAATGGTAGGCCTTCCTCCCAAAGGAGTCCAAGGTTCTAGAGTCCTTGCCCGGGGGCGCCGAAGCATGCTCCCTAGAACTCTTGGCCTTCTTTAGGGCCAAATGCACAACTCCAGAGTCATGAGGCAACTGAGTGCGCATCAGCTCTGGGTCCCCATGGATCCGGTACTGGGACTCAATCTTCTTGGGAATGTGGGGGTTAGTTAATGGCTTGGTCCAGTTCGCCAGCAATGTCTTTTTTAGGACATGATGCATGGGTACTGTGGACGCTTCCTTAGGTGGAGAAGGATAGTCCAGGAGCTCAAACATTTCAGCCCTGGGCTCGTCCTCCACAACCACCGGGAAGGGGATGGCCGTAGACATCTCCCGGACAAAGGAAGCGAAAGACAGGCTCTCGGGAGGAGAAAGCTGTCTTTCAGGAGAGGGAGTGGGATCAGAAGGAAGACCCTCAGACTCCTCGTCAGAGAAATATCTGATGTCTTCCCCTTCTTCCCACGAGGCCTCACCCTCGGTGTCAGACACAAGTTCACGAACCTGTGTCTGCAACCGTGCCCGGCTCGACTCCGTGGAACCACGGCCACGGTGGGAGCGTCGAGAGGTAGACTCCCTCGCCCGCACCGGCGAAGTTCCCTCCGCCGACGTAGTCGGGGAGCCTTCCTGGGAGGCGACCGCAGTCGGTACCGCACGCGGCACCGATGCCGGAGACCTCACCCCGGGCGATGGACCAGCCGGCGCCGCGCTCGACGGTACCGGTGGCGCAAGCACCCCCGGTACCGGAGGGGTAGGGCGCAACAGCTCTCCCAGGATCTCTGGGAGAACGGCCCGGAGGCTCTCGTTCAGAGCGGCTGCAGAAAAAGGCATGGAGGTCGATGCAGGCGTCTATGTCAGAGTCTGTTCCGGGCGTGGAGGCTGTTCAGGGCTGTCCAGAGTGGAGCGCATCGACACCTCTTGGACAGAGGGTGAGCGGTCCTCTCGGTGCCGATGCCTGCTGGGTGCCGACTTCCTCGGCGACCCAGAGCTCTCGGTGCCGACACGGGAAGGGGAACGGTGTCGATGCTTCTTTGATTTTTTGGAGCGAAGCACGTCACCGGCGCTTCCCGGCACCGACGAGGAGGACGTAGAATCCAGCCGTCTCTTCCTCGGGGCCGAGGCCGAAGAGGGTCGGTCTCGGGGGGGCTGTACCGCAGGAGCCCTCAGGGTAGGGGGAGACCCACCCGAAGGCTCACCGCCACCAGCAGGGGAATGGACAGCCCTCACCTGCACTCCAGACGAAGCACCACCATCCGACGACATCAGCAGACGAGGTCCCGGTACCACCGACGTCGACACAGTCGTCCGATGTCTCAGCGCCGATGCAGAGGGTCGATGCCTCGATACACTCGATGCACTGGCGGCCGAGGATGAAGGTCTGGACGCTGGAGACGTCGATGCACTCGATACCCCCGGTGCCAATGCCGACGAAGAGCCCGAGAACAAAATGTTCCACTGGGCTAACCTCGCTACCTGAATCCGCTTTTGTAAAAGGGAACACAGACTACAGGCCTGAGGGCGGTGCCCAGCCCCCAGACACTGAAGACACGACGCGTGCCTGTCAGTGAGCGAGATTACCCGGGCGCACTGGGTGCACTTCTTGAAGCCGCTGGAAGGCTTCGATGTCATGGGCGGAAAAATCACGTTGGCGAGATCAAAACTCGAAATGGCGAAAATTGGCACCACAAAAATAGGGAGAAGAAAATTTCGACCGAGGCCTAACTAAGGCCTACCCCGACGACGAAAGAAAACTTACCGGGGCGAAAAGCTCGAAATACGGGAAGGGAAAACCAAAAAGTATCTTCCCGAAACACTTCTCAAACTTTCTTTGAAAGAACGAGTCGAAAACGATGCGCGAGGTCAACTTTCCGGGGCACGAACGGCGAAACACGACCGTACCGAGCGCGGACAAAAGAAGACTGGCTGGCACGAGCCGGTTTCAGGCAGGAAGACGGCCGCGCATGCGCGGTGCGCATCGGCGCGCGAGGGCTAGCAAAGGCTTTTGCTAGTGAAGATTCCGATTGGAGGGGCTGCCGTGGACGTCACCCATCAGTGAGAACAAGCAGCCTGCTTGTCCTCGGAGAATAAAGTTTAGCAATTTCATTAAAGCAAAATATATTTCACATATCACAGACTCTTCCTATCCAAGGAGAATCATTTATATAAAAACAAACACCACAAAACCAATCAGATTTTCACTTACCAGCTCTTCTACGCTACACGTCAGCTAAAAGCTTCCTCTGAAACTACTGTTGGAACCATCAGCTAATGAAATGGCTTTTAGCTGTAGCTATCCGATTACCTATAATTATGCAAACACCATTGCAGTCATGCCCTCCTCTGGTGTACAAGCTCAGAGAAAAAAAAACCAAAAACTTTGAACCACTTACAGATTTTAACAATTACACTATTTAGTTTTTATTTCTCCCCAGTCTCACTTGCACACCTCCCTCCAAACCTGGCTGTTCTCTTTAATTTGAATGTTGTTCAAGCTCACCCTGAATGAGGAGTTCGTCCCATACCAAAGACATAAATAGCACTGGTTGTATTCTTTCAAACAATTTCAGCAGAGTCTGCCTGCCTCAGTGAGCACTGTGCTCAAAGAGGGGAGAGCAGGGGAGAGAGGAGAATCACAGCTTCAGGTAAAACATTTTGCAAGTGAGCTGACCTCAGGAAACGGTAGGCGCCCTCCAGAGGTCGGCGCCCCCCTGCGTTGCTTACCCCACTTACTATGTTGGCACGGCCCTGAGCAGGCTGAATTGTTCTCACAACTGGGGTATCCCTAGCATCCAGGCTCACGCAAAACAATAAACTTTGATCAATTGGGCCTCACAACAGCGAGGACTAAAACATAGATTAACCTGAAACTATATACAGTTAGCTGAGAGTGCAGCCTGGAACAGAATGAAACGGACCTAGGTGGGTGGAGTTGGATTCTAAGTTCCAAACAGATTCTGCAGCACCGACTGCCAAAACCGACTGTCGCATTGGGTATCCTACTCAAGGCAGTAGTGTGATGTGAATGTGTGGACTGAAGACGACTTTGCAGTTTTGCAAATTTCTTCAATGGAGGCTGACTTCAAGTGAGCCACCGAAGCAGCCATGGCTCTGACATTATAAGCTGTGACATGACCCTCTAGAGTCAGCCCAGCTTGGGCATAAGCGAAGGAAATGCAATCTGCTAGCCAGTTGGAAATTGTGCATTTTCCAATGGCGACTCCCCTCCTGTTGGGATCAAAAGCAACAAACAACTGGGTGGACAGTCTGAAGGGCTTCGTCCGCTCCTCGTAAAAGGCAAATGCTCTCTTGCAATCCAAAGTGTGCAAGCTGCTTTCGCCAGGGTGGGCATGAGGACGGGGAAAGAATGTTGGCAAGACAATTGACTGGTTCAGATGGAACTCTGATACCACCTTCGGCAGGAACTTAGGATGCGTGCGGAGGACTACTCTGTTGTGATGAAACTTAGTATAAGCTGCATCCACTACTAGGGCCTAAAGCTCACTGACCCTATGAGCTGAAGTAACAACCACCAAGAAAATGACCTTCCAGGTCAAGTACTTCAGATGGCTAGAATTCAGTGGCTCAAAAGGAGCTTTCATCAGCTGGGAACTTAAAGATTGGGGTTTAAAGGAGGAACTGTAGGTTAGTGTTAGGCAAAATAAAAATATAAAAAGCTATTTATCAACTAATCTCCCTAGTCTTTTCTACTTAGTTTTAAAAACTTTGTACCACAGCATTAAAAAATAGAATCTAACAGCCACTGCAGGATCTAGTTTAGTATTAAGGGGGAATAAAAAGAGAGGGGGAAAGCAAACAGGACCTAGTTTAGTATTAAGGGGGAAATAAAAAGAGAGAGAGAGAGAAAAGAAAGCATCATTAACTAGTTGCCGTGGAGGGGCATAATCGAACGGCGCCGGCCAAATAGATGGCCAGCCATCTATCTGGCCGGCGCCGCAAAGAGCAGTCCTGAACCGTATTATCAAAAAAGATGGCCGGCCATCTTTCGTTTCGATAATACGGTTGGGGCTGGCCAAATGTCAGAGATGGCCGGGTTGGAAATGGCCGGCATCGGTTTTCGCCGATAATGGAAACCGAGGCCAGCGATCTCAAACCCGGCCAAATCCAAGGCATTTGGTCATGGGAGGGGCCAGCAGTTGTAGTGAACTGGTCCCCCTCACAAGCCAGGACACCAAACGGGCACCCCAGGGGGCACTGCAGTGGACTTCAAAAATTGTTCCCAGATGCATACCTCCCTTACCTTGGGTGCTGAGCCCCCCAAATCCCCCCCCCCCCCAAAACCCACTCTCCACAATTGTACACCCCTTAGGGTCGAAGGGGGGGCACCTACATGTGAGTACAGTGGATTTTTGGAAGGCTTAACATTTACCACCACAAGTGTAAAAGGTAGGGGGGGTGGGCCTGGGTCCACCTGCCTGAAGTGCACTGCATCTACTAAATACTGCCCCAGGGACCTGCATACTGCTGTCAGGGAGCTGGGTATGACATTTGAGGCTGGCATAGAGGCTGGCAAAAAAAAAATATTTTTTTTTGGGTGGGAGGGGGTTGGTGACCACTGGGGGAGTAAGAGGAGGTCATCCCCAATTCCTTCCAGTGGTCATTTGGTCAGTTGGGGCACCTTTTTGAATTTTGGTCCTGAAAAAAAAGGGACCAAGTGAAGCCGGCGAAATGCTCGTCAAGGCCGGCTTTCTTTTTTCCATTATCGGGCGAAGCCAGCCATCTCAAAGCATGCCCCCGTCCCACCTTCGCTACCCTACCGAAAAGCCCCCTTGAAGTTTGGCCGGCTCCGCGACGGAAAGCAGTTGGCACCGGCCAAAATCGGCTTTCGATTATACCGATTTGGCCGATTTCAGGAGATCACCAGCCATCTCCCGATTTGTGTTGGAAGATAGCCGGCGATCTCCTTCGAAAATGAGCCGGATAGTGTACAAACCCTTTTCCCACAGTTTTAAACTGAATTTTTCTCTAGAAATAGGCATTTTTCCCATAGTTTTAAACTGAAACCTTTTCTAGAGGTAGAAACTAAACAGCCAAAAACTTGTTCTAAAAGGCTGCTATTTTCTGTTCCTTGGCTGCTGGAGAGGTAGCTCATCCAGCGACCTCAATTAAGTGTTAATTAAGGTGTGAGGAAGTAAAATACTTGCATAGGTTGCTGAGTCAGCTTCAAAGAGCCTGTTTAAAAAAGGCCCCTTAGATTCAAAACTACAGAACATTCTTTCTGAGAAGTTCTGAGAGAACAGAACATTTCTCTGGTAAGTGAACGCTATTTTGCTTTGTGCTTTGGGAACTTAAAGATTGGGGTTTAAAGGAGAAACTGTAGGTTAGTGTTAGGCAAAATAAAAATATAAAAAGCAATTTTATCAACTAATCTCCATAGTCTTTTCCACTTAGTTTTAAAAACTTTGTACCACAGCATTAACAGATAGCCTCTTGCAGGCACCTAGTTTAGTCTCCCCCCCCCCCCCACCCTCCCCAATACCCGCCCACCCCTAGGACAATACTTCATTTATAGTTATTGTAATTAGGGTAACAAGCAAGGAGTGCTCTTACAGAGTTTTAAATACATTTCATTACCATCTAAGAAGGAAACACTAAATAAATCATACAATATACTATATAATCTAAAAGACACTTTTATATTAGGCTAATATCTTTAATACTGTAGCAAGTTTTAAATTACTGAAAAACTCAAAAACACTACGATGGAGTCAGTAGTCCAGCAGCGAGTGGGGTGCTATCCAGTCTTTTGCATTGAGTGTCACATGTATGATTATCTCCCAGTTGGTGAGATGTCATATGTGTGTGCCTGATGCAAAGAGCTCCTAGCTGTCAGAGAATGTGTTCGTTCTCTTGAGGCTAGAGTAGCAGGCTTGGTGGAGCTGAGGGAGACAGAGAGGTACATAGAGGAGACCTACAGGGATGTTGAAGAGAAGTCCCACCTCCAGTCTGGTAGCCCCTGTGCTACCTTGGAGGAGGAAGGTCTCCTAGAAGGAGAGCATCACCCTGGTGAAGTAGGAAGTACTCCTGTAACCAGGACCTACCCATCAGGGGATGTACTATCCTCTCGCACCGAGGATATGTCTCCAAGTGCTGCCTGGGAGGGAAAGGTTAGGACAGCTGTTGTAGTTGGTGATTCGATCATTAGGCATATAGATAGCTGGATGGCTAGTGGACGTGAGGATCGCCTGGTGACTTGCCTGCCTGGTGCGAAGGTGGCGGATCTCACACGTCACCTAGATAGGATTTTAGATAGTGCAGGGGAGGAGCCGGTTGTCTTGGTACATGTGGGTACCAATGACATAGGAAAATGTGGGAGAAGGGTTCTGGAAGCCAAATGTAGGCTCTTATGTAGAAAGCTCAAATCCAGAACCTCTGAAATGCTACCCGCTCCACACGCAGGGCCCAAGAGACAGGCAGAGCTCCGGAGTCTCAATGCATGGATGAGACGATGGTGCAGGGAAGAGGGTTTTAGATTTGATAGGAACTGGGCAACATTCTGGGGAAGGGGGAGCCTATTCCGAAAGGATGGGCTCCACCTTATTTTATTTTTTTATTTTTGTTACATTTGTACCCCGCGCTTTCCCACTCATGGCAGGCTCAATGCGGCCTACATGGGGCAATGGAGGGTTAAGTGACTTGCCCAGAGTCACAAGGAGCTGCCTGTGCCTGAAGTGGGAATCAAACTCAGTTCCTCAGTTCCCCAGGACCAAAGTCCACCACCCTAACCACTAGGCCACTCCTCCACTCACTTACATAAGTATATAAGTATTGCCATACTGGGAAAGTATTGCCTGCGGAGAGTAACTCGGACCGCTCCGGCCTTGACGCGAGACCGACAAGGGAATTGCAGGAAAGCATCTGATAGGGGGTGAGCAAATTCTAATGCGTACCCGTCTCAAATAACCTCTAATACCCACTGATCTGAGGTAATCTGGGCCCACCTCTCTTGAAATTGCGCCAACAGAGCGCCCACTTGAATTAGAGGCTGGGCCCGCACACCTTCATTGTTGAGAACGGGAAGAGGAGGAAAGAGAACCCCCTGTCTCTCGACCCCCTCGAAAGGACTGAGTCCTTTAGAAGAATCTGGAACGTTGGCCATCAAAAACTCTGGTTGGGCGAAAATGACGAAAATGACGACCTCTGCCACAAGTGAGAAATGACCACGACCAGAACCTCTAGGACAATCCTCCGGCAACCTCGGCACCTTAGCTTCCCCCAGACTATGCACCAACTTGTCCAACTCTTCACCAAACAAAAAAGAACTGTCATACCGGGGTCATACCGGGGTACCACTGTCATACCGGGGTACAAAGTATATCGTAGTGATAGGGTGGACCGGACTGGTGGAGGGGTAGCATTGTATATTAACGAGAGCCTTGACTCAGATAGATTACAAATTCAGCAGGACACAAATCACACCTTTGAATCATTGTGGGTTGAAATTCCATGTATAAAAGGGAAAAAAAACGTGATAGGAGTGTACTACCGTCCGCCTCGCCAGGATGAGCAGGTAGACACAGAAATGATAAAAGGAATCAGAGACGCGAACAAAATGGGAAATGTGATAATAATGGGTGACTTCAATTATCCAAATATAGACTGGGTAAATGTAACATCGGGACACGCTACAGAGATACAATTCTTTGATGAAATCAAGGACAGCTTTATGGAGCAACTGGTGCAGGAGCCGACGAGAGAAGGAAAAATTCTAGACTTGGTCCTTAGTGGAGCGCATGATCTGGTGAGGGACGTTATGGTACTGGGGCCGCTTGATAACAGTGACCATAATATGATCAGTTTTGATATCGACCTTGAAGTAACTGTACACAGAAAGTCAAATACGTTAGCGTTTAACTTTAAAAAAGGAGACTATGATAAAATGAGAAGAACGGTAAAAAAAAAACTTAGGGGGACAACTGAGAGAGTAAAAACTGTACAACAGGCGTGGACGCTGTTCAAAAATACCATCCTGGAGGCCCAGGCCATACATATTCTGCGAATTAGAAAAGAAAGACGGAACTCCAAAAGACAGCGGGCCTGGTTGAAAAGTGAGGTGAAGGAAGCTATTAGGGCTAAAAGAAACGCCTTCAGAAAATGGAAGAAGGAACCGTCTGAAAATAACAAGTAGCAGCATAAGGAGTGTCAAAGCAAATGCAAGGCACACATAAAGAAGGCCAAGAGGGATTACGAAAAAAAGATAGCATTAGAGGCAAAAAAACATAGTAAAAAATGTTTTCGGTATATTAAAAGCAGGAAGCCGGCAAAAGAATCGGTTGGGCCGCTGGATGACCGAGGGGTAAAAGGGGTGATCAAGGAAGACAAAGACGTAGCGGAGAGACTGAATGAATTCTTTGCTTCGGTCTTCACCGAGGAAGATTTGGGTGGGATACCGGTGTCGGAAATGGTATTTCAAGCGGACGAGTCGGAGAAACTTACTAACTTCACGGTAAACCTGGAGGACGTAATGGGGCAGTTCGGCAAACTGAAGAGTAGCAAATCTCCTGGACCGGATGGTATTCATCCTAGAGTACTGATAGAACTGAAAAATGAGCTTGCGGAGCTACTGCTAGTGATATGCAACTTATCCTTAAAATTGAGCGTGGTACCGGAAGATTGGAGGGTGGCCAATGTAACGCCCATTTTAAAAAAGGCTCCAGGGGAGATCCAGGAAATTATAGACCGGTGAGTCTGACATCGGTGCCGGGGAAAATGGTAGAGGCTATTATTAAAAACAAAATTACAGAGCACATCCAAGGACATGGATTACTGAGACCGAGTCAGCACGGCTTTTGTGTGGGGAAATCTTGCCTGACCAATTTACTTCAATTCTTTGAAGGAGTAAACAAACATGTGGACAAAGGGGAGCCGGTTGACATTGTGTATATGGATTTTCAAAAGGTGTTTGACAAGGTACCTCATGAAAGGCTACAGAGGAAATTGGAGGGTCATGGGACAGGAGGAATAGTCCTATTGTGGATTAAAAACTGGTTGAAGGATAGGAAACAGAGTGGGGTTAAATGGGCAGTATTCACAATGGAGAAGGGTAGTTAGTGGGGTTCCTCAGGGGTCTGTGCTAGGACCGCTGCTTTTTAATATATTTATAAATGATTTAGAGATGGGAGTAACTAGCGAGGTAATTAAATTTGCTGATGACACAAAGTTATTCAAAGTCATTAACTCGCGACAGGATTGTGAAAAATTACAAGAGGACCTTACGAGACTGGGAGACTGGGCGGCTAAATGGCAGATGACGTTTAGTGTGAGCAAGTGCAAGGTGATGCATGTGGGAAAAAAGAACCCGAATTATAGCTACGTCATGCAAGGTTCCACGTTAGGAGTTATGGACCAAGAAAGGGATCTGGGTGTCGTCGTCAATAACACACTGAAACCTTCTGCTCAGTGTGCTGCTGCGGCTCGGAAAGCGAATAGAATGTTGGGTATTATTAGGAAAGGTATGGAAAACAGGTGTGAGGATGTTATAATGCCGTTGTATCGCTCCATGGTGCGACCGCACCTTGAGTATTGTGTTCAATTCTGGTCGCTGCATCTCAAGAAAGATATAGTAGAATTGGAAAAGGTGCAGCGAAGGGCGACTAAAATGATAGCGGGGATGGGACGACTTCCCTATGAAGAAAGACTAAGGAGGCTAGGGCTATTCAGCTTGGAGAAGAGACGGCTGAGGGGAGACATGATAGAGGTATATAAAATAATGAGTGGAGTGGAACAGGTGGATGTGAAGCGTCTGTTCATGCTTTCCAAAAATACTAGGACTAGGGGGCATGCGATTAAACTACAGTGTAGTAAATTTAAAACAAATCGGAGAAAAGTTTTCTTCACCCAACGTGTAATTAAACTCTGGAATTCATTGCCGGAGAATGTGGTGAAGGCGGTTAGCTTAGCAGAGTTTAAAAAGGGGTTGGACGGTTTCCTAAAGGACAAGTCCATAAACCGCTACTAAACAGACTTGGAAAAATCCAAGATTCCAGGAATAACATGTATAGAATGTTTGTACATTTGGGAAGCTTGCCAGGTGCCCTTGGCCTGGATTGGCCGCTGTCGTGGACAAGATGCTGGGCTCGATGGACCCTTGGTCTTTTCCCAGTATGGCATTACTTATGTACTTATGTACCCTTAAAGGGAAATTTACTAAGTTTAGACTTAGAGGCCACATCCGCTGACCAACCAAGAAGCCAAAGAGTACGGCGAGCTGCAATAGAAAAAGCCATAGACTTTGAAGCAGCCCGAAGCAAGTCATAAAGGACATCTGCCAAAAACGCTGAACCCATTTCCAGCTTAACCACTTCATTATCAATAGCAGAAAAATCATCCGAAGAACAATCTAAAACCTTCTCAGACCACCAGAAACTAGCCCTCGCGACCAAGGAACCACAGATAGCAGCCTGTACTGCCAGAGCCGAAACATCAAAAACATTCTTCAACAAGGATTCAATCCGGCGATCCTGGGGGTCCCGCAAAGCTGTGCCCCCATCTACAGGAACCGTATTACGCTTAGTAACCGCGGAAACCACCGCATACACTACGAGATAGCTTAAGAGATCTTTGTCTAAGTCAGGAACCGGATAAAGCCTGCCCATGGCCCTAGCAAGCCGAAAAGCAGAATCCAGACACTCCCACTGAGCCTGAATAATATCTCTAATATCCTGATGCATGGGAAAAGACCTACCGGCCCTGCGAATCCCCTTGACCAGCAAATTCACCTTTCTAGGCTCGGCCACAGGGCTATCCTGGTCGTCAAAACGGAGAGCAGACGAAACTTGAGAAATAAGCTCCTGAAGGTCATCCTTATGAAAAATTCTTACTACCGAAGGATCCTCCCCCACAGGAAGGGATTCTACTGCCTGGTTAAGATCCTCAGAAAAACCCTCTTCAGGGAACCATGACTCCTCTGCCAAAGAAGGCAGCTCCTGCTCCAGACCAAAGGAATCCTTCTGCTCTGCCTCCACAGATTGCCTGACCTTCTTTAAAGGCATAGAAGAACCCTCCAGAGATCTCTTTGCTGGAGGATCAGCAGGAGCCGACTGATGTAACAAGAAGGCTTGGTACATCTGTAACACAGGGGGGGAAACCAGCTGCCCCCTGAGAGAAAACGGGAGCTGGAGCAGCAGAAGTCACATTCTGGGCCGGTCCGGAGGGACGCTAAGGAATGGGTGATTTCAATTACCCCGATATTGACTGGGAAAATGTAACATCGGGGCACGCTAGGGAGGTAAAATTCCTTGATGAAATCAAGGACAGCTTTATGGAGCAGCTGGTACAGGAGCTGATGAGCAGTGGCGTACCAAGGGGGAGCAGTGGGGGCAGTCCGCCCCGGGTGTCGGCGGGTGTGGGGGGGTGTTCTGTCGTCTCCTGCCACCACCCTGCGTTTTTTTTTTAAAATCCATGCAGCGACGCAGGTATCTGCCCTGCTGTGTGCTGTGAAAAAAGAAAATCGCTTCGTTCGCTGGCGTCGGGCCTTCCTTCGCTATGTCCCGCCCTCGAGGAAATAGGAAATTACCTCAAAAGAGGGCGGGACATAGCGAAGGAAGGCCCGACGCCAGCGAACGAAGCAATTTTCTTTTTTCACAACACACAGCAGGGCAGATACCTGCGTCGCTGCATGGATAAAAAAAAAACGCAGGGTGGTGGCAGGAGAAGAGGGCTCTGTCGCTCTCCACAGAGGGGGGGGGGCTCAGATGGGAGAAGGAGGTGGGGGAGCTCAGAGGGGAGAAGGAAATTGGGGAGGGGTGGGGGAGCTGAGAGGGGTTCTCAGAGGGGAGAAGGGAATTGGGGAGGGGTGGGGGGAGATCAGAGGGGTTCTCAGAGGGGAGAAGGGAATTGGGGAGGGGTGGGGGAGCTGAGAGGGGTTCTCAGAGGGGAGAAGGGAATTGGGGAGGGGTGGGGGAGCTGAGAGGGGTGCTCACAGGGGAGAAGGGAATTGGGGAGGGGTGGGGGGAGCTGAGAGGGGTTCTCAGAGGGGAGAAGGGAATTGGGGAGGGGTGGGGGAGCTGAGAGGGGAGAAGGGGTCTGAAGCTGGAACTGGGGTCTGACAAGGGGGCAGGAGGGAGAATGGGTCCATGCCTGGGGCAGGTGGGAGAATGGGTCTGGGACTGAAAAGGGGGGATGCAAAGCATGTGGTGGATGAAGGGGGCTGGAACTGGGGGCTGAAAAGGAGGGTATTTGGGATAAGGGGGCTAGTGCTGGAACTGTGGGCTGAAACGGGGCAGGGGCTGAAACTGGGGGCTTTAAAGGGGACAGGGAGAACTGGCTGGGGCTGAGCTCAGGACTGGTGAGAGAAAAGGGCTGGGGTTGAAACTAGGGGCTGAAAAGGGGACAGGGAGAAGTGGCTGGGGGCTGAAGCTCAGGACTGATGGGAGAAAAGGGCTGGGGACTGGTGGGATAGTGGGGCTGAAAAGGGGGGCAGGTGGGACATGTGGGCTGGGGCTGGAACTAGGGGCAGGTGGAACTGGGGGCTGAAAAGAGGGGGCAGAGAGAGAGGGGACAGACCCTGGATGGAAGTGGGGGAGATGTGGGCTGGGGCTGGAACTAGGGGCAGGTGGAACTGGGGACTGAAAAGAGGGGGCAGAGAGAGAGGGGACAGACCCTGGATGGAAGTGGGGAGCGTGAGGGAGGGCAGACCCTGGATGGATGGGAGAGGGAGGGCAGATGGATTGAAGGGGCAGAGAGAAAGGGCAGATGGTGGGTGGAAGGGGGAGAGAGAAAGAGGGCAGACTGGGGCAAATGGTGGATGGAAGGGAGAGAGAGGGCAGACAGTGGATGGAAGGAACATTAGAGAGGGCAGACACTGGATGGCAGAGAGAGAGCAAAGACAGATCCTGGATGGAAGGAAGACAGTGAAAAGAAGATGAGGAAAGCAGAAACCAGAGAAAATAAATTGTAAATATATATTTTTATTATTTTGCTTTAGGATATAATATTGTAGCTGTGTTGTTTATAAATAGAACATGTAAATAAGGTAATCTGTTTCTGTGGTGTTGCATTGTATGCAGAGTCTGGCATCGGGGGTTCAGTTTAATTTTTGTCTAAATAGAAAGTTTATGATTACTTATTCTATAGTGGATTAGGGTGTATCTGTGTTTGTGAAAAAGACATGGCTTTCGGTTGGCATTGACTGCAGGATCGACGATCTGTACTAATCTGTCTGTTTTCGTTTTACAATAGGTGAATTGATGTTCTAGTGCTCACTGTAGTGTTTAAGATGCTTTCCTTTTCCTTGTGTGACTGGTAGAAATTACTGCTTATGATATGCTAGAATTGCTCTATAGGTCCTGAGTGTTTTGTATTCTCGGTATGCCTTGTACTGGATTTGGGGGGGGGGGGGGTGTTAAAAAATGACCGGCCCCGGGTGTCAACTACCCTAGGTACGCCACTGCTGACGAGAGAAGGAAAAATTCTAGACCTAGTCCTTAGTGGAGCGCATGATCTGGTGCGGGAGGTAATGGTGCTGGGGCCGCTTGATAATAGTGATTATAATGTGATCGAATTTGACATTAGCTTTGAATTAAGTATACATAGGAATTCAAATACGTTAGCGTTTAACTTTAAAAAAGGAGACTATGATAAAATGAGAAGAACGGTGAAAAAAAAACTTAGAGGAGCGACTGCGAGGGTCAAAAATTTACATCAGGCGTGGATGCTGTTCAAAAACACCATCCTGGAAGCCCAGGCCAAATATATTCCGCGTATTAAAAAAAGGAGGACGAAAGACCAAACGACAGCCGGCGTGAAGGAAGCTATTAGAGCTAAAAGAAAATCCTTCAGGAAATGGAAGAAGGAACCAAAAGAAAATAATAAGAAACAGCATAAGGAATGTCAAGTCAAATGCAAAGCGCTGATAAGGAAGGCTAAGAGGGACTTCGAAAAAAAGATTGCGTTGGAGGCAAAAACACATAGTAAAATTTTTTTTAGGTATATTAAAAGCAGGAAGCCGGCAAAAGAATCAGCTGGACCGCTACATGACCGAGGAGTAAAAGGGGCGATCAGGGAAGACAAAGCCATAGTGGAGAAATTAAATGAATTCTTTGCATCAGTCTTCACCGAGGAAGATTTGGGTGGGATACCAGTGCCTGAAATGGTATTCAAAGCTGACGAGTCGGAGAAACTTAATAAGTTCTCTGTAAACCTGGAGGATGTAATTAGGCAGTTCTACAAACTGAAGAGTAGCAAATCTCCTGGACTCTCAACAATTAAATGCGTGTACTATCAGATCACTCTGCAATCTCATTAGCTATAGTGTACACGGAGGAGGGGAAGGAAAAGGTATGGAAGTTCTCCCCAGCACTTTATAATGATTTAGCTTTCCGAAAATATCTCACAGAGAAGTGGTTAGAATATCAAACCTTTAACGAGGCACCCGAAGTGGACGCAGTCACCTTTTGGGAAGCATCCAAAGCAGTATTGCGGGGGCATATATTGGCCTACACAGCAATAAAGAAGAAGAGAACAGAGGCTGACCTACTCAAATTGTCATAAGAATACCAGCTAATCAGAAAGCAGCATGTGGGGTGCAGGGATCCGGCATTAAAAGAAAAGCTAGTGGGGTTGCGCGCACAAATAGATCAGATACTTACCAGTAGAGCTGTACGAGACATTTATTATCAGAAATTTAACCTGTTTAAATGGGGTAGCAAAGCTGGGAAGCTAATGGCTAACTTAGTGAGACCATAAAAAAAAGGCAGGTCATTACGTCCATCACAGATGGAAAAGGTACAAAGTACCATAGAGAGAAGCAAATACAACAGCAATTTGTTCAGTATTATCAAGCATTATACGGAGAGAGGGAGCTAGACACGGAATTTAGGGACGTCTTTTTCAGTGACATTATGTTCCCTCAGTTTACCCAGGATCAGGTGGCTAGAATAAATAGACCTTTCGATGAAAAGGAGGTAAGACAGGGCATAAAGAACCTTAAACTAACAAAAGCCCCGGGCCCAGATGGGTATGGGCCGGAATATTATAAGATATTGTCAGATCTAGTGGCCAAACCAATGACAAATATGTTTAACAGCTTAGACCACTGGGGTGAGGGACTACACCAAAATTTGGCGCACATCATCCTGTTACCCAAACCGGGGAAGGATCCAGAGCAGGTGGGGTTGTACCGTCCCATATCCCTCCTAAACCAGGATATAAAACTATTGGCCAACATATTAGCTAAGAGAATGAATGCCTTTTTACCGAGTGTGATTCATGAGGATCAAGTGGGCTTCATACCGAGCCCTGGCTGCAATCCACGCCTATAAAGGGAGGGGGGAAAAGAAGCAATTGCAGGGTTAGATATGGAAAAAGCGTTTGACAGCATCTCCTGGCAGTACCTATTCTGGGTAATGGAGCAGTACAGGTTACAGGGCAGATTCTTAGAGTGGATTAGGCTAATGTACACCGCACCCCAGGCACGCCTCCTAGTGAATAATAATCTGACAGACCGTTTTGACCTTTAGCGGGGCACCAGACAGGGGTGTCCTATGTCGCCCTTGTTATTCTTACTGGCCATAGAACCATTAGCGATTAAGATCCGAAGCAGTAACCAGATTCAGGGGCTACAGGTAGGAGGTAAGGCGATTTGCATCAACCTGTTTGCAGACGATATACTGTTATATCTAGCAAATACCCCAGTACACCTAGAGAAAGCATTACATATAGTAACAGAGTTCGGGGCTATATCTGGATTAAGGGTAAATTGTACAAAATCGGAGCTCCTTCCTCTCTCCGATAAATACCATAGATTAGAGTTTGAACAACTGCCCATTACGCCGGTAATACATCTGATGCGGTATTTGGGTATCTATCTAAGTACGAACCAAGAGGTGATGTATAAAAAGAACATACTAGATCAAATAGATAAAATCAAACAAATTTGCACTAGATGGAAAGACCTCCCTGTGTCCCTTTTGGGCCGGGTGGCTCTAGCCAAGATGATACTGCTCCCGAAGCTACTGTACCCCTTACAAACAATGCCTATATGGATCAAAAGAAAAGATGAGAGGTTATTTAGATCCACCTTGCGTTCTTTTATATGGTGACAAAAAGATCTCGCATAGGTCACTACACATTAATTAGCAGCAAGGAACATGGAGGACTCAATTTGCCGGATTTAAGACTGTATAACGTGGCAGCATTACTGCGAATAGTATTTGAAGGAATTGTAGGACAATCGAAGTTCACACCGACAGACTGGTGGGAGGGATGGTGCGCTCCATATGCATTTATAAACTTGCTTCACACGGTACCAGGATTAGGGACAAAGTTGAATTGGCAATTTACCTTTCTTAAGCCCCTGCGAACCACCTGGAGTTGGTGGCGGACCAGAAGAAACAAAACAGCGAAGATGACTAACAAAAGCAAAAAACAATAAATATAAAAATAAAAAATATATATATTAAAAACATCAAAATTTAAAATTAATCATAAAATATGTATTTAAAAGATGAATCCATCAAAATCAAAAAATTACATAAAAAAGACGACACTTTGGATGTAAAAATGAAGAATCAACTTTATTAGCCAAACTGTAGCAGGGAGAAAGGGACTCGACACAGCTGTGTTTCGGCCGTACTGGCCTGCGTCAGGAGTCTTCTCTGCCGTCTGTTGATTATTAATTCTATCCAAATATAAAAAGAATATGTGTGTCTTACCAATAAACTGAAGCTACAGCGCTCAATTGTACTGGAAACGAAGTTGTTGAGCGGAGAAGATCAGAGCAGCGTCTGTTTTTTGTACTACGTTGGTGGCGGACCAAACAGGAACGTAGCCCCTATGCATCCCCTTTTCTGAAAATGGTTGGGTTAGTGGACATCCCGGTGGGCATGGGACCGTCAGTCTTTACGCAGTGGGCAGCGAGAGGATGTAGTACCATAGGCCACATGATACACCAAGGGGAAGGTACTTTTATGTCATTCACTCAATGGCAGTTTCCCAATAATCAAATGCTACACTACATGCAGGCTAGACATTACTGGCAACAAATGAGAGGGAAATATGGGGAGACATAGCAATATGGGGGTCTGGATGAAATGGTGCTGGGAATGCCACCCTTCGGAAACAGGTTATCCACCTGGTACAAATTGGTGAAACGAGCTATGCCGGAGGGAGGATTGCAGGGCAATACCACAGGGTGGAACGCGGAGCTGGGTACCCAATACTCCCAATTACAGTTTGCTTCATTCTATGTGACACTTTATGATATGGTTAAATCTGCAGATTGGCAAGAATCTCAATACAAACTACTACATAGAGCGTATATTACGCGTACGAGAGGGAAGGAGATGAAGCTGAGGGACACAGATCACTGCCAGAGGTGCAAATCGGGAAGGGGCACTTTTGTGCATTTATTTCTAGAATGCCCAAGATTGACATTGTGGAACAGAGTATTTGAGATTCTCAACAAGGTGTTGCAGCGGACAATAGAGTGGTCATACCCGGCCCTACTGCTAGGAGATCAGACAGATCTGATTACCCAGGGTTTGCAATACCCACAAAGGAGATTTTTGTACATGTTGGTGTTAGCAGTTAAAAAATCCATACTACAATTCTGGATTTCATAGGAGGCTGTCCCGCTCTCCAGTTGGGTTGCAAGAGTAACAGAAATTGCTCAATATGAATATTCAAGTTTGGCACAGTCCCCAAATATACTTAATAGGCAACATGCGTCTTATTGGCACAGACTCCTTAAGGAGACAAAGGTCACAGACCCAAATCATTAGAGAAAGGAAAGGGGAGGGGGGAAGGGGGGGAATGATTAATTGTAGGATAAATGGTCAGAGAGATGAGTGGAGTATGTTGTATAAAAAATAAAAGTCGGTTCGAGAATATGCTGTACTGAAATAAAAGGGGATCTTAATGCCATATGTACTAGTGTTTGAGCATGACATGAAGTGCAGAATACTATTTGGAATTGTGCAGTACTGTCTCGTATTGATGCCAATAAAAAAATACAAAAAAAACAATTAATTGCTATTCTTAAATGCTATAATATCATATTACGTATCCACAGCATCAAAAATGATGTTATAGCATTTAAGAATCACATTTAATTGTTGAGAGCTAAAGAATTATGCTCATTTGATAAGATATTCAGCTAAAGAGTAAGAATAAAGCTCAGCTGTTTTTTGTGGAGTATTTTTATACCCAGTGATAGAACTGGGCACGCGTTACTTTCAGTGTCAGTAACCCCCGCTCTAAACCTGTGGCAGTGTGCCTCAGGTTTTTGAGGGTTTTTCTCCACTTAAAAGCACTTCTTTAGAAGTTTCATTTTCTAGAGTCTTTGTACATTTTGGTATTATACTACGAGTTGTAGACTCTGGTTTATACTGCATTCTGTGTAGTCTTTTCTAGTCTAGAAACTAGCAGTATGTCACAAAATTCATGGAACTCCGGCTTCAGTTTTTCAAATGAAAAAGTAAAAGATTTGCTTAGCCTTTCTACTGAGTTCAACACAGAACAGTCTAGCTCCATCAGTAGTGGAGGGTGGAACGATATCACTTTGAAGAATAAAAATATAATCAAGATAGAACTCAATAGTGGTCTCCTAATTGAATATTGCAAAAAAAGAAATAATCCCTAGGGGCATCCGAATGAATAAAGCCCCACAGTGTTTCATTGAGGATAAGGAGTTCATAGATAAATGGAATAAAATCCTTAATAAGTGTTCCCTCGATCTTATGCTTCTTATTATAGAAAAAAGCCAGTCCTGCCTCAACAAATTAAAAGAAGAACTTGATCAAGATCTAGTAAAATTAAAAAATAGTATAAATCTGCCTGACTTTGAAAAACAACATCTTAGCTTTAAGGAAAATATAGATAAGTTTAAAGAGAACATTAAAAAATCCAAACTTAGAAAACTTTCGAGGGACGAAAAGGATTACAGTACCAATAACATCTATCCCTGGATGACAGCAGAGGAATCAGAATCTGCTACAAATAATAAAGAGATAAGATTTCAATTCAAAGCTCATCATCTTCTAGTACTAGTGACGATTCCTCAGATCGAAATACTAAACAATCATTTTTAGGCGGCAGAAATCAGAGGCGAGGAAGAAGCGGTCGGAGAGGGAACATGAATCAAAGAAGCAGACCGTGGACCCGGTCTCAAAAGTAACAGCTGGGGTTATTAATTTGTCAAATAGGATTTTAACATCAATAGAAGAATCCACATTATCCAAGGGTCTATCTTTTGTCCCGACGACACATTTCAGTGAATTTAAATTTCATATTGATTTAGAAAAATTTTTGCGCAAGTTAGAACTAAAAGATTTTTTTCACGAGCGTGCAGAGAGTTATGATCGCACTATTATTAAGCCTAAATCTATTTGGAAACCTTCCGTTCCACCAGCTCCAGCTATATCCACCTTTAAGACTATGATCCTACAAAATTTAGAAACTTTCAAAGCACAGAATAAACGGATGTTCTACATACGCTTCAATTTATCTAAACAAGAAATGGTTGCGTTGAGGACATTACAAAATGATGAAAATATCATTATAAAAAAGGCGGACAAGGGTGGCGCTATTGTGCTACTAAATCGCAGTAATTATATCAGTGAAGGAATGAGGCAACTTAATGATGCGATATCTTACAAAAAGTTAGCATTGAACCCCACTAAAAGATTACAATCACTAATCAAACGAGTTACCAATGCAGCATTAAATAAAAGCATCATAACATTGAAAGATAAGAGATTTTTAAGTCGTGAAAATCCTACAATTCCCGTTATGTACTTTTTACCTAAAGTGCACAAACGGTTAATTAATCCTCCTGGCGGACCTGTCAGGTAGAAATTCTGTCTTGGAGCCTTTATCATCGTTTGTTGATGTTTTCTTGAAACCTGAAGTTCCCAGACAACCATCTTACATATAGTAGATGACGGCAGAAAAAGACCTGCACGGTCCATCCAGTCTGCCCAATAAGATAACTCATATGTGCTAATTGGACAGTACGCATTTTTTATGCAGATTGAGTGAGGTGGACCTTGAACAGCAACATGTTTTAATGGTGACTTTGGATGTCAGTTCACTTTATACTTCTATTCCTCAGGAAGACGCTTTGCAAACGATATAATATTTTCTTGACAATAGAGAGAGACCACATCAAATATCTACTGAGTTTCTATTAACCCTTGCTAGAATCGCCATGAAAGAGAATTACTTCATATTTAACAACAAATTTTACCTACAAATCAGTGGGGTGGCCATGGGGGCAACTTTCGCTCCCTCTATTGCGAACCTCTATATGTCTCAATTTGAAAAAGAATGGATTGAGCAGTCTCCATTTCATGATGTCATCATTACGTGGTGGAGATATATTGATGACATTTTTATGCTTTGGGGTGGTACAGTGTCAGATTTGTGCAACTTTATGACGTGGTTGAACAGCTGCAATAGTGACATTCAGTTTACGGAACAACACTCCTTTGAATGCATACACTAGCTAGATGTGGAAGTTAAGATCATTCAGGACCAGTTTGTCACCAAAGTCTATAAGAAAAATACAGATAGAAACACGTTCTTACATAATTCCAGCTGTCATCCAGCACAACTGAGGAACAGTCTTCCTTTCTCACAGATGCTGAGATTAAGACGCATTTGCACAGATCTTTCCACATTTAAACAACAAGAAAAAAATTTAATGGATGACTTGGCTGAAAGAGGGTATTCTAGAACGGTACTTAAAAAGGCTTATCGAAGAGCCAAGTTTAACAACAGAGAGTTACTTTTGTCCACTACCACCAAAGATAAGACTGATGACGGAATGTTTACCATGGTCATGCAATACAACGAGATCAGCCCCCATCTAGCCAAATTAATTCGCAACAGATAGGAGATCGTGCAATCTGTCTCTGCATTTAAGAACACTGACCTACGGATTGCGTATTCAAGGTGCAATAATTTAAAAGAAATGATCAGTCTTGCTGATCTCAGAAATGTGAAGAAACAGAATGTTAAACAAATATGTGGTCATTTCAAATGTGGTCTCTGTCAGATTTGCTCTATTACGAAACAAGTCAAACAAATTGTCAACCCGAGGACTAACAAAGTTCAGGTGCTACGTCACTTCACTAACTGTCTGTCAGATTATGTCGTATACGTAATCAGCTGTCCCTGTTTGAAATCTTATGTGGGAATGACTACGAGAGCACTGAAGGTTAGAATCTTAGAACATAGATCTAACATCCGTAGACAAGCTATAAAAGAGCCATTGGTGGAGCACTGTATTACGCACAATCATAAGTTTGAAGATCTACGGTGCTATGTCATTGATAGGATTGATTGTTCCAACAGAGGTGGCAATTGTAAGTTGAAATTACAGAGAAAGGAGGCTCAATGGATCTTTGACTTAAATACTTTGGAACCGAATGGCCTTAATAGTTCCATTGACTGGTATATTTTTTATTGACCAATTGAAGGCCTAACAGCAAGTGGAATTGATGTCCCTATTTATATCAGCTGGTCAATTGATGATACTGAGACGCCATTTTGAAATGTTTGGTGCTCCGCTTAGCAGTAAGGAGTTCCGTGTGCGACTGCATTTGTGCTTATTTTTGCTTATCTTTGATTCTTTTCTGCTGAATTCAATTTTTTTACTTGAATGTTTTTTCAGATTTCCAGCATCTTGTTATAGCGCTCTGTTCCTGATGAAGCCTTGATGCCGGGGTGAAACGATGGTGGTCCCCGTTGAACATAAAGATACGAGTGCTTTATTTATGCCATCTAAGCTAAGTGCTTACATTTTTTTTGATGCTGTGGATACGTAATATGATGTTATAGCATTTAAGAATCGCATTTAATTGTTGAGAGCTAAAGAATTAGGCTCATTTGATAAGATATTCAGCTAAAGAGTAACAATAAAGCTCAGCTGTTTTTGTGGAGTTTTTTATACCCAGTGATAGAACTGGGCGCGGGTTACTTTCAGTGTCAGTAACCCCCGCTCTAAACCTGTGGCAGTGTGCCTCAGGTTTTTGAGGGGTTTTCTCCACTTAAAAGCACTTCTTTAGAAGTTTCATTTTCTAGAGTCTTTGTACATTTTGGTATTATACTACGAGTTGTAGACTCTGGTTTATACTGCATTCTGTGTAGTCTTTTCTAGTAGAGAAGGTTGTCTGCCCGTGCCTCTGGCAGATAGGCTCGAGCCGTCCTCGTGTCCAGCAGTAATCCAAAGAACTCCAATTTCTGAACAGGAGTGAGATGGGACGGTGTAATTTATTACAAACCCCAGTAGTTCCAGCACTTGAATAGTCATCCGCATGGACTCCCGAGCACCGTCTTCCGAGGTGCTCCTCCCCAGCCAGTTGTCAAGATAAGGGAACACATTTACTCCCAGTCTGCATAGCGACGCTGCAACTACTGCTAAGCATTTTGTGAAAACTCTTGGCGCAGCCCAAAGGGCAGTATGCGGCACTGAAAGTACTGCGTTCCCAGCCGAAATTGAAGATACTTCCTGTGAGCTGGAAGTATCGGGATGTGTGTGTAAGCCTCCTTCAAGTCCAGGGAGCATAGTCAATCGTTTTCCTGAATCATGGTAAGAAGGGTGCCCAGGGAAACCATCCTGAACTTTTCTTGGACCAGGAATTTGTTCAGGGCACTTAAGTCTAGGATGGGACGCATCCCCCCTGTTTTCTTCTACACAAGGAAATACCTGGAATAGAATCCCAGGCCTTCTTCCCCTGGTGGAACAGGTTCGACCTCATGGGCCTATAGAATGGCAGAGAGTTCCTCTGCAAATACCTGCCTGTGCTGGAAGCTGTATGATTGAGCTCCCGGTGGGCAACTTGGATTCCAGATTGAGGGTGTATCCTACCCGGACTATTTGAAGAACCCACCGATTGGAGGTTACGAGAGGCCACCTTTGGTGAAAAACATTAACCTCTCCCCAACCAGCAAGTCGTCCGGAATGGACACATTGAGGCTATGCTTCCCTGGAGCCAGTCAAAAACCCGTCCCCTGCTATTGCTGGGGAGCAGCAGGTTTCTTTAGCGCATGCTGTTGATGAGAACGAGTATGCTGGGGCTGACCCTGAGTAGGCCAGAGTGTACCTACACCTAGCATAGAAATAGGGAGCACTCCATGACCTCCCAAAAAACCTTCCAGATGAGGAGGTTGTAGCAGAAGGCGTCCAGCGGAAAAGAGAAGCCATAGCATCCATGTGCTTCTTGATCTGGTCAACCAAATCTTCCACCTTCTCTCCGAAAAGGTTATCCCCCCTGCAAGGTGTCATGATTGTGGTCGTGACCCTTCTCAGACTCACCTTATTTCCGGCGGTCAGCTTCCGAACTGGCTTCTGTCTCTTCTTCCTGAGTTAGCTCTGTCTCTGTCTCTGTGTGCTGGCTGCTTCCAGCATGGCTCTAATTGCTCCACTATAGTGCACCTGTGTGTGTTTAGCCTCTCTGTGCTTCAGTATGCTTTCTGCCTGTGTCCTGTAGTTGTGACATCATCAGCCAGGGCCTTGATAAGGAAGTGGTGTTCTTCCATTTAGGGCCTTTGCATTGCCAAGGGTCTCGAGGTAACCGGTGTGCAGTTGTACTCTTGCCTTGTTCTGTTCTGTGCTTATTTCTTGGTTCCTGTGTGTACTTTAGCCTTGTCCTGTTCTGTGTTTAGATCTTGGTGCCTGTGTGTACCTTAGCCTTTATGTTCTCTGTTTGTCTGCTAGGTTCTGCTTTCAGTCTAGCTTTATTGCTTGTATGTTTGTCTTTCTTAGTGGCTGCTTGGCAGCTTTCAGTCATTGCCCTAGTTCTTGTCTGTGTAGCCTAGCTTTGTGTCCTGTCTAGTCTGTCTTGTTTGGTTCCCTGTTCACCTTGGGGCTTCTGCCATACCCTGGTTAGTCAAGCTTGTCTTAAAGTCCTTTACCCTGTATAGTATCCGTTCTTCATCTGTTTGTGGCTGGTTGTCTTCAGCTTCAATTCCCCTCCTGCTTGTGTCTGCCCTGCTTGCTTTCAGTTTCCTTCTAGCCAAGCCTGTTTGGAAATCCTGAATCCTGATTCCTATCCTGAACCCTTTTTGGCCAAGCTTGTTTAAGAATCTTTTCTGGTGTGAGTTTCTTGGTGTTCCAGTCTGCTTGCTCCAGTACCAGCTTTCCTCTAAGTCCTGCTGGCTGCCTGCCTGCAGGCTCAACCCCTGGGGAACGGCACTCAAGTGTAGGTGAAGCCTAGTTCCAGTCCAGTGTGTTCCAGTCCGTGTGTTCCGGCTTGCTTATCTGCATCGGCAGTCCCTGCCTTGCTGGTGTGCTAGCCCAGTGCTGGTTGGGGGTTTTTGCCTGCCGCTGCCGCTCCTCGGCAGTGGTCCAAGGGCTCACGTTGCTCCAGTGCCCGAGAGCCTGAGATTGTGACACAAGGTACATCTGCCATCCTCTGCTGGACCGAATGGTCTAGGTCAGAGACGCGCAGCCATGAGAGTCTGCGCATCGCTATATACCTTGAGCAGAGGTTCTGATTGCCACATAAAAAGTGTTGTTTGCGCCCCTGGCCAAGAATTTACTACATGCCTTCTGCTGCCTGATGGCTGATTTGATGGTTTTGATTATTGATAAGGTGAAGGAAGTATCTTGAACCATTAAAACTGAAGTGGACACTTTATCTGAATCTTTGAAAGTCAAAGAGACAGTGGAAAATTTTCAAAGACATCATGACGATTTGTATTACAGAATTGAAGAATTTAGAGTCGATTTACAAAAATTAAAAATAAAAAAATGTCAAAGGGATGAGAAGGACTACGAGGTCCATACTGTCTACCCGTGGTTAAATGTGGATAAGAATCATAGGGTTAAGCCATTTGAAGAAAACGAAAGAGACCGTTCAGATAGTGGATCCTCTGGCTCAGATTCCTCCCCTTTTTTAGGCAGAGGCCAAAGAGGGAGAGGTCGACGGACCAGGAAGCAACGGGTGAGATGAGGAGGCAACTACCAGGAGTGGGAGGAATGCCCACTGTCAGGAGGGACCCCGCCCCATAACGCGTTCACACCAGCAGTGGCAGAATCTGTAATTGTCAACCTTTCACAACATCATCTCACAATCACAGAAAGGAATGTTAACTAAGGGGTTTTCTTTCGTGCCCACGCAGGGATTGAATTCCTTTCAGCTGCGGATTGAATTAGAAAAAGTTTTGTGGATCTTACATCTTAAAATGTTCTTTGAGGATACTCCAGTAGAACATATTGATAGTTCCATTGTCAAAAGGAAATCGAAGTGGTGCCCTCCGGGACCATTACCCCCTGTCTTAGCCTCTTTTAGATTTCTGCTCTTGCAGGAGTTCTGTCAAATATTTATTTATTTATTTATTTATTACATTTGTACCCCACATTATCCCACCTATTTGCAGGCTCAATGTGGCTTACAGAGTGTTATTATGACATATTCATGAGGGAATAGTAGATATAGAGGGGCATAATTGAACAAAAACGTCTATCTCCATGGGCGTTTATCTCCGAGAACGGGTCCGTGAAGGGGTGGACCGAACCGTATTTTCGAAAAAAATAGACGTCCATGTTTTATTCGACAATTTGTGAGCTGGGCGTTTTTGTTTTTCAGTGATAATGGAAAATGAAAGCGCTCAGCTCAAAAACGAATAAATCCAAGGCATTTGTTCATGGGAGGGGCCAGGAGTCGTAGTGCACTGGTCCCCCTCACATGTCAGGACACCAACCGGGCACCCTAGGGGGCACTTTTACAAAAACAAAAAAAAAAGGTAAAAGAGCTCCCAGGTGCATAGCACCCTTCCCTTGGGTGTTGAGCCCCCCAAATCCCCCTCAAAACCCACCGCCCAGAAGTCTACACCATTACTATAGCCCTAAGGGGTGAAGGGGGGCACCTACATGTGGGTACAGTGGGTTTGGGGGGCGGTTTGGAGGGCTCCCATTTACCAGCACAAGTGTAACAGGTGGGGGGGGATGGGCCTGGGTCCACCTGCCTGAAGTCCACTGCACCCCCTAATAACTGCTCCAGTGACCTGCATACTGCTGCCAGGGAGGTGGGTATGACATTTGAGGGTGAAAATAAAAAGTTGTGAAACGGCATATTTTGTGGTGGGAGGGGGTTTGTGACCACTGGGGGAGTCAGGGGAGGTCATCCCCGATTCCCTCCAGTGGTCATCTGGTCATTTAGGGCACTTTTTGGGGCCTTATTCGTGGAAAAACGCATATTTTTCTTCCATTATCGGCGAAAGGCGCCCATCTCTGATCGCCTGATAACCACGCCCCAGTTCCGCCTTCACCACGCCTTCGACACGCTCCCATCAACTTTGTCTGCATCCGCGACGGAGTGCAGTTGAAAACGTCCAAATTCGGCTTTCGATTATACCGCTTTATTCGTTTTTGTGAGATAAACGTCTATCTACTGATTTGGGTCGCAATATAGGCGTTTTTCTTTTTCAATTATAAGCTGGATAGTCAGTGGTAGGATGAAGATATTTAGAGAAAGAGAAGAGGGTGTTAAGTAGGGTGATGTAGGAGGTGTAATTGGTTGTGTGGGTGGGTTGTGTAGTGATTTGTGTTTTTAGAGGTTCTTTTTGTAGGCTCTGTTGAAGAGATGTGTCTTCAAGGATTTGCGAAAGTTATTTAGATTGTCCATGGTTTTTAAGGTTGGGGGTAGCGCATTCCATAGCTGTGTGCTTCTATATGAGAAGGTGGTGGCGTATGCTTGCTTGTATTTAAGCCCTTTACAGCTAGGGAAGTTCAAGTTGAGGAATTTGTGGGCTGATCTCTTGGCATTTCTGGGCGGTAGGTCCACTAGGTTAGACATGTAAAGAGGGGCATCTGCGTGAATGATCTTGTGTACGATCGTGCATATCTTGAATTCGATGCGTTCTTTGAGTGGTAGCCAGTGAAGGTTCTCTCTTAAGGGTGTCGCACTTTCGTATTTGGTTTTACCAAATATGAGTCTGGCTGCGGTATTTTGGGCTGTCTGGAGTTTCTTGATAGTCTGTTCTTTGCAGCCGGCGTACAGAGCGTTACAGTAGTCCAAGTGACTTAGTACCATAGACTGTACCAGGGTGCGGAAAATGCTTCTCGGGAAGTAAGGCTTGACTCTTTTGAGTTTCCACATCGAGTAGAACATCTTTTTTGTCGTGTTCTTCACGTGGGTATCGAGAGTGAGGTTTCGGTCTATGGTAACTCCGAGAATCTTCAGGTTTTCTGAAATAGGAAGGGTGCAGTATGGTGTGGTAATAGTGGAGTAGTTGTTTGTGTTATATTGAGAAGTGAGTACTAGGCATTGAGTTTTTCCAGCGTTGAGTTTTAGACGGAATGAGTCTGCCCAGGTGTGCATAATTCTGAGGCCTTGGTTTATCTCGTTGGTGATTTCAGTTATATTGTGTTTGCACGGGATGTAGATTGTGACATCGTCTGCATATATGAAAGGGTTAAGGTTGTGATTGGCTAATAGTTTGGCTAGTGGTATCATCATTAAGTTGAAGATGGTAGGTGATAAGGGGGATCCTTGAGGAACTCCGCATTCCGGTGTCCATGGAGGTGATCTTTCGGCATCTGTTATTACTTGGTAGGATCTGGTGGAGAGGAATCCTTCGAACCACTTGAGGACCGGGCCTCCGACTCCGAAGTATTCTAAAATATGAAGTAGTATTCCATGATCAACCATGTCGAAGGCGCTTGACATGTCAAATTGCAGTACTAGTATGTTCTTGCCGGTTGCAATTGTTTTTTTGAATGAGTTCATTGCCACCACTAGTAAAGTTTCAGTGCTGTGATTTGATCGAAATCCTGATTGTGACTCATGTAGAATTGAGTGTTTATTTAGGTATTCAGTGAGTTGTTTCGTAACTATACCCTCCATTATTTTAGTAATGAGCGGTATAGACGCAACTGGTCGATAGTTAGTTAAGTCCATTGTGCTTTTTTTAGCGTCTTTTGGCAGAGGTGTGAGTAGGATGTTTCCTTTATTCATGGGGAATAGGCCGTTTTGGAGTCTGTGGTTGATTTGGTCCGTAAGGTCTTTCTTGAATTGTTTTGGAGCGGCTCTTATTAGACTAACAGGGCAGATGTCTAGTTTGCATTGAGACTTGCTATATTTTTTAAGCCATTGTGAGAGTTCATCTGCTGAGATTTCATCAAAGTTGGTTCACGAACGATCAGCTGGGTATTCCCCAGGTTTTGGATCTAAGCAGTCAAGGATTTTTGTGTAGTCGGTGGTGTTGTTTGGTATCATGCGCCGGAGTTTTATGATTTTTTCGTTAAAATAATTTGCTATGTTAGTAGCGGATGGGGTGTCTGTGTTGTTAGAAGTAATCGGTGTAGTGTTTAGGAGTTTGTTCACAAGTGAGACGAGCTTATGTGCATCTTTGTAGCTTGGTCCTATTATGGTTTTGAAGTACATTCTTTTAGTTTGTCTGGTTTTGTATTTGTATTTTCTTTGCAGCTGTTTCCAGTCATTAAGAGTGATTTCGTCTTTTCTTTTGCTCCATATTCTTTCCAGTCTTCTGACCTGTGTTTTTAAGTCTTTCAGTTCTTCATTGAACCATGGTATGGAGTTTTTTCTTTTTGAAGATCTAGTTTGGAGCGGTGCTATGCTGTCTAGTATTGCTGTACATTTGTTGTCCCATTCTTGTAGAAATTGGGGTGAGTCTGTGGGAGTTGCCCATTGGTCAGTGTAAAGTTCTTGCCAGAATGTTAGTGGGTCTATTTTGCCTCTTGTGGTATAGGTTCTTTTTTCCTGTTTTCGTTGAGACCCTTTTGTTTTCCATGAGAGGGAGGTATTAGCTTTGTAGTGATCTGACCATGGTGCAGCTGTCCACTTTGTATCTGTGATAGTGAGGATGGTCTTTGATGAGAATTTGTGAGTTATAATGTCTAGTGTGTGTCCTTTTTTGTGGGTGGGTTGCATATTAGGCCAGTGGAGCTCCCATAGTTGGATGAATTCCTCGCATTCGTTTACGTTATTTATATTAGTGTCTTCAAGGTGTAGGTTGATGTCCCCTGCTATGAGGATGTTCTGGGAGGACACGCACGTGTTTGATATGAAGTCCATAAAGTGTGTTTGTGAATCTCTCCAGTTGCCCGGGGGCCTGTAGAAAATGATTAGGTTTAGTTGATCAAGTAACTCGGGGTGGTTAATTCTGACTGAGGCTATTTCAAGTTGGGGTAGGATGGATTCTGCTGTTGTAGTAACTGTGAATTGTGATTTATAGATTATTGCTATGCCTCCTCCTCTTTTTCCTTCTCTTGTCCAATGGGTAATTTTGTAACCTGGTGGAAAAAGTTCTAAGATAATAGGGTCTTTGGAGTCATGGATCCAAGTTTCGCTGATGAGTAGGAAATCAAGGTGGTCTTCCATGATCCAGTCGGTCAATGTTGTGGTTTTTTGGATTATTGATCTGGCATTAGTGTAGCCTATTTGTACTCGTTGGTGTTCTTCTTTTGATTTTGGCTTCGTGGTAATGTTTATTAGTTGTCTTTCTCCTTGATGTGATGGATTACAGCATTCTTTCTTTCCTATTCTGTGATGGGGTTCGTGGATGGTAGATTTTCTGCTTTGTTCTGCTTTGTCTTTTTGGGTGTGCATGTTATGTTCGAGAATTGTTTCTGGATTGTGAAGTATGAGGCTGTTGTTGTCTGAGTCTGGGGTAGTAGGTGTGTGTAGTAGTAGGGTGAGGCAGTAAATGGTTAGAAGTATTTTACTGGTGTTCATGTCAGTGTTAGTGTGCACGTTAGTTTGTGTGTTTAGAGTGTTAGGGTTTTGGCAATCATGTAGGCAGGATCTAGATCAGTGTTGTCATTATATTCAGGACAGAGCGAGCAAAGATTAGATCATTGCAGACAGTGCATTTGGGTTAAAGTAGGCAAAAGCATTAGAGGTAGAAGCATTAAGCGAATGCTACATACCTGTAGAAGGTATTCTCCGAGGACAGCAGGCTGATTGTACTCACTGATGGGTGACGTCCACGGCAGCCCCTCCAATCGGAACTTCTCTAGCAAAGGCCTTTGCTAGTCCTCGCGTGCCGATGCGCACCGCGCATGCGCGGCCATCTTCCCGCCCGAACCGGCTCGTGTTCGTCAGTCCCATATGTAGCAAGACAAAACAAGGGAAGACACAACTCCCAAGGGTAGGCGGGCGGGTTTGTGAGAACAATCAGCCTGCTGTCCTCGGAGAATACCTTCTACAGGTATGTGGCATTCGCTTTCTCCGAGGACAAGCAGGCTGCTTGTTCTCACTGATGGGGTATCCCTAGCCCCCAGGCTCACTCAAAACAACAAACATGGTCAATTGGGCCTCGCAACGGCGAGGACATAACTGAGATTGACCTAGCAATTTATCCAACTAACTGAGAGTGTAGCCTGGAACAGAATAAAACATGGGCCTAGGGGGGGTGGAGTTGGATCCTAAACACCGAACAGATTCTGAAGCACTGACTGCCCGAACTGACTGTCGCGTCAGGTATCCTGCTGCAGGCAGTAATGAGATGTAAATGTGTGGACAGATGACCACGTCGCAGCTTTGCAAATCTCTTCAATAGTGGCTGACCAAGGGGGCTACCGACGCTGCCATGGCTCTAACATTATGAGCCGTGACATGACCCTCAAGAGCCAGCCCAGCCTGGGCGTAAGTGAAGGAAATGCAATCTGCTAGCCAATTGGATATGGTGCGTTTCCCCACAGCCACTCCCCTCCTGTTGGGATCAAAAGAAACAATTGGGCGGACTGTCTGTTGGGCTGTGTCCGCTCCAGATAGAAGGCCAATGCTCTCTTGCAGTCCAATGTGTGCAGCTGACGTTCAGCAGGGCAGGAATGAGGACGGGGAAAGAATGTTGGCAAGACAATTGACTGGTTCAGATGGAACTCCGACACAACCTTTGGCAAGAACTTAGGGTGAGTGCGGAGGACTACTCTGTTATGATGAAATTTGGTGTAAGGGGCCTGGGCTACCAGGGCCTGAAGCTCACTGACTCTACGAGCTAAAGTAACTGCCACCAAGAAAATGACCTTCCAGGTCAAGTACTTCAGATGGCAGGAGTTCAGTGGCTCAAAAGGAGGTTTCATCAGCTGAGTGAGAACGACATTGAGATCCCATGACACTGTAGGAGGTTTGACGGGGGGCTTTGACAAAAGCAAACCTCTCATGAAGCGAACAACTAAAGGCTGTCCTGAGATCGGCTTACCTTCCACACGGTAATGGTATGCACTAATTGCGCTAAGGTGAACCCTTACAGAGTTGGTCTTGAGACCAGACTCAGACAAGTGCAGAAGGTATTCAAGCAGGGTCTGTGTAGGACAGGAGCGAGGATCTAAGGCCTTGCTGTCACACCAGACGGCAAACCTCCTCCATAAAAAGAAGTAACTCCTCTTAGTGGAATCTTTTCTGGAAGCAAGCAAGACACGGGAGACACCCTCCGACAGACCCAAGGAGGCAAAGTCTACGCTCTCAACATCCAGGCCGTGAGAGCCAGAAACTGGAGGTTGGGATGCAGAAGCGCCCCCTCGTTCTGGGTGATGAGGGTCAGAAAACACTCCAATCTCCACGGTTCTTCGGAGGACAACTCCAGAAGAAGAGGGAACCAGATCTGACGCGGCCAAAAAGGAGCAATCAGAATCATGGTGCCTCGGTCTTGCTTGAGTTTCAACAAAGTCTTCCCCACCAGAGGTATGGGAGGATAAGCATACAGCAGACCCTCCCCCCAGTCCAGGAGGAAGGCATCCGATGCCAGTCTGCCGTGGGCCTGAAGCCTGGAACAGAACTGAGGGACTTTGTGGTTGGCTCGAGATGCGAAGAGATCTACCAAGGGGGTGCCCCACACCTGGAAGATCTGGCGCACTACTCGGGAATTGAGCGACCACTCGTGAGGTTGCATAATCCTGCTCAACCTGTCAGCCAGACTGTTGTTTACGCCTGCCAGATATGTGGCTTGGAGCACCATGCCGTGACGGCGAGCCCAGAGCCACATGCTGACAGCTTCCTGACACAGGGGGCGAGATCCGGTGCCCCCCTGCTTGTTGATGTAATACATGGCAACCTGGTTGTCTGTCTGAATTTGGATAATTTGGTGGGACAGCCGATCTCTGAAAGCCTTCAGAGCGTTCCAGACCGCTCGCAACTCCAGAAGATTGATCTGCAGATCGCGTTCCTGGAGGGACCAGCTTCCCTGGGTGTGAAGCCCATCGACATGAGCTCCCCACCCCAGGAGAGACGCATCCGTAGTCAGCACTTTTTGTGGCTGAGGAATTTGGAAAGGACGTCCCAGAGTCAAATTGGACCAAATCGTCCACCAATACAGGGATTTGAGAAAACTTATGGACAGGTGGATCACGTCTTCTAGATCCCCCGCAGCCTGAAACCACTGGGAAGCTAGGGTCCATTGAGCAGATCGCATGTGAAGGCGGGCCATGGGAGTCACATGAACTGTGGAGGCCATGTGGCCCAGTAATCTCAACATCTGCCGAGCTGTGATCTGCTGGGACGCTTGCACCCGCGAGACGAGGGACAACAGGTTGTTGGCTCTCGTCTCTGGGAGATAGGCACGAGCCGTCCGAGAATCTAGCAGAGCTCCTATGAATTCGAGTCTTTGCACTGGGAGAAGGTGGGACTTTGGATAATTTATCACAAACCCCAGTAGATCCAGGAGGCGAATAGTCATCTGCATGGACTGTAGAGCTCCTGCCTCGGATGTGTTCTTCACCAGACAATCGTTGAGATAGGGGAACACGTGCACTCCCAGCCTGCGAAGCGCCGCTGCTACTACAGCCAGGCACTTCGTGAACACTCTGGGCGCAGAGGCGAGCCCAAAGGGTAGCACACAGTACTGGAAGTGACGTGTGCCCAGCTGAAATCGCAGATACTGTCTGTGAGCTGGCAGTATCGGGATGTGCTTGTAGGCGTCCTTCAAGTCCAGAGAGCATAGCCAATCGTTTTCCTGAATCATGGGAAGAAGGGTGCCCAGGGAAAGCATCCTGAACTTTTCCTTGACCAGATATTTGTTCAGGGCCCTTAGGTCTAGGATGGGACGCATCCTCCCTGTTTTCTTTTCCACAAGGAAGTACCTGGAATAGAATCCCAGCCCTTCTTGCCCGGATCGCACGGGCTCGACTGCATTGGCGCTGAGAAGGGCGGAGAGTTCCTCTGCAAGTACCTGCTTGTGTTGGAAGCTGTAAGACTGAGCTCCCGGTGGACACTTTGGAGGTTTTGAGGCCAAATTGAGGGTGTATCCTTCCCGGACTATTTGAAGAACCCACTGATCGGAGGTTATGAGAGGCCACCTTTGGTGAAAAACTTTCAACCTCCCTCCGACCGGTAGATCGCCCGGCACTGACACTTGGATGTCGGCTATGCTCTGCTGGAGCCAGTCAAAAGCTCGTCCCTTGCTTTTGCTGGGGAGCCGAGGGGCCTTGCTGAGGCACACGCTGCTGACGAGAGCGCGCGCGCTGGGGCTTAGCCTGGGCCGCAGGCTGTCGAGAAGGAGGATTGTACCTACGCTTACCAGAAGAGTAGGGAACAGTCTTCCTTCCCCCATAAAAACGTCTACCTGTGGAGGTAGAAGCTGAAGGCTGCCGGCGGGAGAACTTGTCGAAAGCGGTATCCCGCTGGTGGAGCTGTTCTACCACCTGTTCGACCTTCTCTCCAAAAATATTATCTGCACGGCAAGGCGAGTCCGCAATCCGCTGCTGGATCCTATTCTCCAGGTCGGAGGCACGCAGCCATGAGAGTCTGCGCATCACCACACCTTTTGCAGCGGCCCTGGACGCAACATCAAAGGTGTCATACACCCCTCTGGCCAGGAATTTTCTGCACGCCTTCAGCTGCCTGACCACCTCCTGAAATGGCTTGGCTTGCTCAGGAGGGAGCTTGTCCACCAAGCCCGCCAACTGCCGCACATTGTTCCGCATGTGTATGCTCATGTAGAGCTGGTAAGACTGAATTTTGGCCACGAGCATAGAGGAATGGTAGGCCTTCCTCCCAAAGGAGTGTAAGGTTCTAGAGTCTTTGCCCGGGGGCGCCGAAGCATGCTCTCTAGAACTCTTAGCCTTCTTTAGGGCCAAATCCACAACTCCAGAGTCGTGAGGCAACTGAGTGCGCATCAGCTCTGGGTCCCCGTGGATCCGGTACTGGGACTCGATCTTCTTGGGAATGTGGGGATTACTTAAAGGCTTGGTCCAGTTCGCCAGCAATGTCTTTTTTAGGACATGATGCATGGGTACTGTGGACACTTCCTTAGGTGGAGAAGGATAGTCCAGGAGCTCAAACATTTCAGCCCTGGGCTCGTCCTCCACAACCACCGGGAAGGGGATGGCCGTAGACATCTCCCTGACAAAGGCCGCAAAAGACAGACTCTCGGGAGGAGAAAGCTGCCTTTCAGGGGAGGGAGTGGGATCAGAAGGAAGGCCATCAGACTCCTCGTCAGAGAAATATCTGATGTCCTCCTCCTCCTCCCACGAGGCCTCACCATCGGTATCAGACACAAGTTCACGGACCTGTGTCTGAAGCCGTGCCCGGCTCGACTCCGTGGAACCACAGCCACGGTGGGAGCGTCGAGAGGTAGACTCCCTCGCCCGCACCGGCGAAGCTCCCTCCACCGACGTCGTCGGAGAGCCTTCCTGGGAGGCGACCGCAGTCGGTACCGCAAGCGGCACCGATGTCGGAGACCTCACTCCGGGCAAGGGGCCAGCCGGCGCCTCACTCGACGGTACCGGTGGCGCAAGCACCCCCGGTACCGGAGGGGAAGGGCGCAACAGCTCTCCCAGGATCTCTGGGAGAACGGCCCGGAGACTCTCGTGTAGGGCGGCTCTGGAGAAAGACATGTAAGCCGATGCAGGAGTCGAAGTCAGAGTCTGTTCCGGGCGTGGAGGCTGTTCCGGGCTGTCCAAGGTGGAGCGCATCGACACCTCCTGAACAGAGGGTGAGCGGTCCTCCCGGTGCCGATGCCTGCTGGGTGCCGACTCCCTCGGCGACCCAGAGCTCTCGGTACCGACGCGGGAAGGAGACCGGTGTCGATGCTTCTTTGACTTTTTCAAACGAAGCATGTCACAGGAGCTTCCCGGTACCGACGAGGACGTAGAATCCAGCCGTCGCTTCCTCGGGGGCGAGGCCGAAGAAGGTCGGTCTCGGGGGGGCTGTACCGCAGGAGCCCTCAGGGTAGGGGGAGACCCACCCGAAGGCTCACCGCCACCAGCAGGGGAATGGACAGCCCTGACCTGCACTCTAGACGAAGCACCACCGTCCGACGACATCAGCACTAGTGGAGGTCCCGGTACCACCGACGCCGACGCAGCCTTCCGATGTCTCGGCCCCGACGATGCAGAGGGTCGATGCCTCGATGCAATCGATACAGTCGCGGCCGAGGGCGGAGGTCTTGACGCTGTCTACGTCGACGCACTCGATACTCCCGGTGCCAATGCCGACGAGGAGCCCGAGAAGAAAACGTTCCACTGGGCCAATCTCGCTACCTGAGTCCTTTTCTGTAAAAGGGCGCAAAGACTACAGGCCTGCGGGCGGTGCCCAGCCCCCAGACACTGTGAGCGAGATTACCCGGGCGCACTGGGTGCACTTCTTGAAGCCGCTGGGAGACTTCGATGACATGGGCGGAAAAATCACGCCGGTGAAATCAAAACTCATAATTGCGGTAAGGTACCAAAAAGAGGGGGAGAAAAAAACTCGACCCGAGGCCTCAAAGGGGCCTACCCCGAAAACGAAAGAAAACTTATCGGGGCCAAAAACTAGAAATACGGGGAAGGGAAAAAAACCGTAAGGCCCTTCTCCGAAATCCCTTTTTTTTTTTTCTGTAAGCGAAAAGTCAAAAGACGCGGGAGGGTCAACTTAAGGGGCGTGAACGGCGCAAACACGACCGTACCGAGCACGGACAAAAGAAGACTGACGAACACGAGCCGGTTCGGGCGGGAAGACGGCCGCGCATGCGCGGTGCGCATCGGCGCGCAAGGACTAGCAAGGCCTTTGCTAGAGAAGTTCCGATTGGAGGGGCTGCCGTGGACGTCACCCATTAGTGAGAACAAGCAGCCTGCTTGTCCTCGGAGAATAAGTCTTACAGTCTTTTACGTCGCATGTAGAGCGTTTAAACTGGTAAGGTGCCTAGCATGAAAACGGTGATTGATTGTCTGCTAGGGAGCCTGGCGTATAAAGCGAATGCTACATACCTGTAGAAGGTATTCTCGGAGGACAGCAGGCTGATTGTTCTCACTGATGGGTGACGTCCACGGCAGCCCCTCCAATCAGAACACTTTCTAGCAAAGTCCTTTGCTAGTCCTCGCGCGCCGATGCGCACCGCGCAAGCGCGGCCGTCTTCCCGCCCGAACCGGCTCGTGCCGGCCAGTCTCATATGTAGCAAGACAAAGAGAAGGGAAGACACAACTCCAAAGGGGAGGCGGGCGGGTTTGTGAGAACAATCAGCCTGCTGTCCTCGGAGAATACCTTCTACAGGTATGTAGCATTCGCTTTCTCCGAGGACAAGCAGGCTGCTTGTTCTCACTGATGGGGTATCCCTAGCCCCCAGGCTCACTCAAAACAACAACCATGGTCAATTGGGCCTCGCAACGGCGAGGACATAACTGAGATTGACCTAAACAAATTTACCAACTAACTGAGAGTGCAGCCTGGAACAGAACAAACATGGGCCTAGGGGGGTGGAGTTGGATTCTAAACCCCGAACAGATTCTGAAGCACTGACTGCCCGAACCGACTGTCGCGTCGGGTATCCTGCTGCAGGCAGTAATGAGATGTGAATGTGTGGACAGATGACCACGTCGCAGCTTTGCAAATCTCTTCAATAGTGGCTGACTTCAAGTGGGCTACCGACGCTGCCATGGCTCTAACATTATGAGCCGTGATATGACTCTCAAGAGCCAGCCCAGCCTGGGCGTAAGTGAAGGAAATGCAATCTGCTAGCCAATTGGATATGGTGCGTTTTCCTACAGCCACTCCCCTCCTGTTGGGATCAAAAGAAACAAACAATTGGGCGGACTGTCTGTTGGGCTGTGTCCGCTCCAGATAGAAGGCCAATGCTCTCTTGCAGTCCAATGTGTGCAGCTGATGTTCAGCAGGGCAGGAATGAGGACGGGGAAAGAATGTTGGCAAGACAATTGACTGGTTCAGATGGAACTCCGACACAACCTTTGGCAAGAACTTAGGGTGACTGCGGAGGACTACTCTGTTATGATGAAATTTGGTGTAAGGGGCCTGGGCTACCAGGGCCTGAAGCTCACTGACTCTACGAGCTGAAGTAACTGCCACCAAGAAAATGACCTTCCAGGTCAAGTACAGGTATTCAGTGGCTCAAAAGGAGGTTTCATCAGCTGGGTGAGGACGACGTTGAGATCCCTTGACACTGCAGGAGGCTTGATAGGGGGCTTTGACAGAAGCAAGCCTCTCATGAATCGAACGACTAAAGGCTCTCCAGAGATGGCTTTACCTTCCACACGATAATGGTAAGCACTAATCGCACTAAGGTGATTCCTTACTGAGTTGGTCTTGAGGCCAGACTCTGATAAGTGCAGAAGGTATTCAAGCAGGTTCTGTGCAGGGCAAGAACGAGGTTCTAGGGCCTTGCTCTCACACCAAACAACAAACCTCCTCCACTTGAAAAGGTAACTCTTTTTAGTGGAATCCTTCCTAGAGGCAAGCAAGACACGGGAGACACCCTCCGACAGACCCAACGCAGCGAAGTCTACGCCCTCAACATCCAGGCCGTGAGAGCCAGAGACTGAAGGTTGGGGTGCAGCAACGCTCCGTCGTTCTGCGAAATGAGAGTCGGAAAACACTCCAATCTCCACGGTTCTTCTGAGGACAACTCCAGAAGAAGAGGGAACCAGATCTGACGGGGCCAAAAAGGCGCTATCAGAATCATGGTGCCGCGGTCTTGCTTGAGCTTCAGTAAGGTCTTCCCCACCAAAGATATGGGAGGATAAGCATACAGGAGGCCGGTCCCCCAATGAAGGAGAAAGGCATCCGACGCTAGCCTGCCGTGTGCCTGAAGTCTGGAACAGAACAGAGGCAGCTTGTGGTTGGTCTGAGAGGCGAAAAGGCCCCACTCTCAGAAGATCTTGCGTACCACTCTGGAATGGAGCGACCACTCGTGCGGTTGCATGACTCTGCTCAGTCTGTCGGCCAGACTGTTGTTTACACCTGCCAGGTATGTGGCTTGGAGGAGCATGCCGAATTGGCAAGCCCAACGCCACATCCCGACGGCTTCCTGACACAAGGGGCGAGATCCGGTGCCCCCCTGCTTGTTGGTGTAATACATTGCAACCTGATTGTCTGTCCGAATTTGGATAATTTGGCAGGACAGCCGATCTCTGAAAGCCTTCAGTGCGTTCCAGATCGCTCGGAGCTCCAGGAGGTTGATCTGCAGATCCTTTTCCTGGAGGGACCACAGACCCTGGGTGTGGAGCCCATCGACATAAGCTCCCCACCCCAGGCGAGATGCATCCATCGTCAGCACTTTCGTGGGCTGTGGAATTTGGAAGGGACGTCCCAGGGTCAAATTGGTCCGAATGGTCCACCAGAGCAGTGAAGTGCGGCAACTGGTGGAGAGGCGGATGACATCTTCTAGATTCCCAGTGGCTTGAAACCACTGGGAAGCTAGGGTCCATTGAGCAGATCTCATGTGAAGACGAGCCATGGGAGTCACATGGACTGTGGAGGCCATATGACCCAGAAGCCTCAACATCTGCCGAGCTGTGACCTGCTGAGACGCTCTGGTCTGCGAAGCCAGGGACAGGAGGTTGTTGGCCCTCGCTTCGGGAATGAAGGCCTGAGCCGTCTGGGTATTCAGCAGAGCTCCTATGAATTCCAGAGACTGGGTTGGCTGGAGATGGGACTTTGGGTAATTTATCACAAATCCCAGCAGCTCCAAGAGTTGAATAGTGCACTGCATGGACCGGAGGGCTCCTGCCTCTGAGGTGTTCTTGACCAGCCAATCGTCGAGATATGGGAACACGTGCACTCCCAGCTTGCGTAGATACGCCGCCACCACCACGAGGCACTTTGTAAACACTCGTGGGGCAGAGGCGAGCCCAAAGGGCAGCACACAATACTGAAAGTGCCGTGCGCCCAGGCGGAATCTGAGATATTGTCTGTGAGCTGGCAGTATCGGGATGTGAGTGTATGCGTCCTTTAAATCCAGGGAACATAGCCAATCGTTTTTCTGAATCATTGGCAGAAGGGTGCCCAAGGAAATCATCCTGAACTTTTCTTTGACCAGGAATTTGTTCAGGCCTCTCAGGTCTAGGATGGGGCGCATCCCCCCTGTTTTCTTTTCCACAAGGAAGTACCTGGAATAGAATCCCTGCCCTTCCTGCCCGGGTGGTACGGGCTCGACCGCATTGGCGCTGAGAAGGGCGGAGAGTTCCTCTGCAAGTACCTGCTTGTGATGGGAGCTGAAGGATTGAGCTCCCGGAGGACAATTTGGTGGAAGGGAAGCCAAATTTAGGGCGTATCCGCACCGCACTATTTGGAGAACCCACTGGTCGGAGGTTATGAGAGGCCACCTTTGGTGAAAAAATTTCAACCTCCCTCCGACCAGCAGATCGTCTGGCACGGACACTTTGAGGGCGGCTATGTTCCCGTGGAGCCAGTCAAAAGCCCGTCCCCGGCTTTTGCTGTGGAGGCGCAGGGGGCTGCTTAGGCGCACGCTGTTGACGAGAACGAGCGCGCTGGGGCTGTCCCTGTGTCTGTCGAGGCCTTCGGGCCGGCTGGGTGTACCTACGCTTGGTAAAAGCATAGGGCGCAGCCTGCCGGGCCCGGGAAAAACGTCCACCTGCTGAGGTGGATGCTGAAGGCGCCCGGTGAGAGAGCTTGTCGAGGGCGGTTTCCCGCTGATGCAGTTGGTCCACCAGCTGCTCGACCTTCTCGCCAAAAATATTATCCCCCCGGCAAGGGACGTCAGCCAGTCTCTGCTGGGTGCGGTTGTCCAGGTCAGAGGCATGCAGCCATGAGAGCCTGCGCATCACTATACCTTGGGCCACAGCACGAGACGCCACGTCACAGGTGTCATAGATACCCCTGGACAGGAACTTTCTGCACGCCTTCAGCTGCCTGACCACCTCCTGAAAAGGCCTGGACTGCTCCGGCGGGAGCTTATCGACCAGGTCCGCCAGTTGCTTCACATTGTTCCGCATGTGGATGCTCGTGTAAAGCTGGTAAGACTGGATGCGGGTCACGAGCATGGAAGATTGGTAGGCCTTCCTCCCAAACGAGTCCAGAGTGCGAGACTCCCGCCCCGGGGGCGCCGAGGCGGTATCCCTCGAACTCCGTGCCCTCTTGAGAGCAGAATCCACGACCGCCGAGTCATGGGGCAATTGGGGCCGCATTAACTCTGGGTCCGAGTGGATTCTGTACTGGGACTCTGCTTTCTTGGGAATGGTGGGATTAGATAATGGTCTCATCCAGTTCCGAAGCAGTGTCTCTTTGAGGACATTGTGAAACGGCACCGTGGAGGACTCTCTAGGTGGTGATGGATAGTTGAGGACCTCGAGCATCTCAGCTCTCGGCTCGTCCACAGAGACCACGGGGAAGGGATTGCAAATAGACATATCCCTAACAAAGGAGGCAAAGGAGAGGCTCTCAGGAGGCGAGAGCTTCCTCTCCGGTGAAGGCGTGGGGTCAGAGGGGAGGCCCACAGACTCCTCTGAGGAGAAAAATCTGGGGTCCTCCTCTTCCCCCCACGAGGCCTCTTCCTCGGTATCGGACATAAGCTCATGTAGCTGAGTCCTTAACCGGGCCCGGCTCGACGTCGAGGCACCGAGGCCTTGGTGTCGTCCAGCGGTGGACTCCCGCGCCGGTGGGGACGAAGCTCCCTCCATCGACGTCGACGGGGACTCCACCTGCGTGGCGGTCGAGACCGGTACCGAAGAACCGGCCGTCGATACCGATGCCGCGATGCACGACTCTCTCCAGCGCGGAAAAGAAAAGACTGGCGGGAATGGTCGCGCACAGGCGGGAAGACGGCCGCGCATGCGCGGTGGACGTGCCCTGCGTGCGGACCGCCCGCGAAGCTTCTTCCGGTTGGTGGGGGCTGCCGCGGACGTTACCCAGTCGTGAGAACAAGCAGCCTGCTTGTCCTCGGAGAAAATACTTTATAAAGGATTCACTCACGACTTATTCCTGATTTTATAATGCAGTTATCATAGTTAATATTTGTTATTTACTTTAGTCTTTAAGAATCCTATTTAAGGAATGGCAAAATCCTTTGAGTTAATATATTTGAATTATGTATCCTTTCCACATTCTAAGTTAAATATATTGTGGAACAGTCAGATCTATGTGGAAACATTAAATATAACATTTTATAGAAACACAGATATTGTAAGTTTCTATATATTTCTTTGATCAGACTTTAATTATGTGAGTGAGCCTTTGGCCCAGAGGTGACCACGTGAGAATCACCCAACCACCTCTGGGTAGACCAAGTCCCCTCAGAACTAAGAGTACTCCCAAGAACTGGACTGGACCACAACTGGAAATGAACTGAGGCAGCTTTATTAGTAGCAAAAAGCACAAGGCTAAAAGGGTAGCAAAACGGCACAGAAAGGAAAACAGGCAGCCTAGCTATACAGTCTAACCTAGCGGAAGCAAGGTAAACATAAAACACAGAATAAGCTAAAGTAGAACCACCTAGCTATATATGGAAATCAAACATAAGCAGCCTAGCTGTGCATCTCACTACTAGTGGAAACAATGCAAAGCATAAAGTATACAGCAAAGGTAAAGTAGAACAGCCTAGCTGTATAAGGAAATCAAATATAAGCAGCCTTTATTAGCTAGTCTCCATAGGTTTAAAACTTGAAGTTTCTGCCAAAGAATTAACAGATATAGGCTTATTTTCGAACGCTAGAAGCGCACAAAAAGCGACACAAACAGTACATAGATGTTCCCATGTACGAAAGACACCCAAAGCCAATAATCGAAAGGGGGCTGTAAGGACGCGCCTAACGCAAAAACGCCCTTCTACGGCCAGCGACATAGGGGGCGTGGCGTGGGTGTGTTATGGGCGGTATTACGCGGTGGGCATCCGTTCCGTATTACGGCTTGCAAAATGGTTTCGTATGTGCCAGAACATGGGCGTTCCTCGGTAGACCTTATATAAGAGTGACCAGCAGAAGGGGGGAAATTGTCTATAGTCCAAGTAGCGATTTTGTGCAGTTGGAGAGTGGCGAGATATTTGTTGAGAGAGAAAGCTGAATTGTTGTTTGGAGAGAAAGCGGAGTGTGTGGAGTACCTGTTACCTTTGCCTGTGTGCCCTAGTCCGAACCTTTTCACCCTCACCTGCCTCTTTTGTGTTTTACCCTTTCATCCTTCCCTACCCTTCTAGCCCCCAAACTCCTTCCCCTCACCCTATCCCTCTCCATTAACTGTTCCCACGTGCATACGTCATTCCCTTACCTGTTTGGAGTCTCTGTTTGTCCTGTGTACTACTGCAGTGTGTGTTTGGTGAGTGAGTGGCTAGAGGGTGTGGCCGGAGAGTGCTTGCAAGTGCAGTGTGGTTGTGGTGGTGGGAGTGAGCTTACAGGCAATGGACACACTAAATGCACTGGCGATGCACATGGTGGAGGAAGAGATGCCCCCCCCCCCCGTAGGAGACTCTCACGCCCCAAGGTGTTCAGGCCCCGTACCACTTTCCTTGACCTCACTGACCTCCAGTGTATCACTAGATACAGGTTTGATAAGGCAGCCATTCAGCACCTGTATGACCAGCTCCAACCACTCCTGCAGCCCCGAACCCATAGGAACAACCCCATCCCCGTGCACCTAAAAGTCACTGTCGCTCTCTCTGTTCTGGCCACTGGGAGTTTCCAGTCTGTGCTTGCTGTCAACACGGGGCTCACCCAGGCTTCCATTTCCAACTGCCTTACCTACTTCCTTGATGCCTTCCTTACCAACACCTCTGACTACATCACCTTCCCCACCACCCCCGCAGGCCCTGCACAACAACATGGCTGCCTTCTACACTGTAACTAGATTCCCCTCGGTCATAGGTGTGATTGACTGCACACATGTCGCACTCAGACCCCCTACCCCCGGGCACACGAAGCCACCTACAGAAACAGGAAGGCATTTCATTCAATGAACATGCAAGTTGTGTGTGATGCCCAGGGGGAGATGTGTGTGCCAGGTACCCGGGTTCCACCCATGATGCCTACATCCTACAGCACTCGGGCATCTTCCGCAGGTTTGACCGAGGGGAGATCACTGGCGGATGGCTCCTAGGTAAGTGCACCAACAGAAAACGAAGCCACAATATCAATATCTCTGGTAACATCCAATGACATATACACACAAACCAGGACTATTAGCCACCAACTCAAAGAGAGTGCTTGAAACAGTTCACACCAGTATAATATAATAAAAATTTTTGTGTATGTAGAGTACCCTCAGATATTTTCCACTATTACTGCAGTCAATAATGCTGCTACAAAGTGGCATAGCACTTCTTTCATCGGGTAACTCTAACAAATATTTTTGGGGAGCAGCATATGCTCATTTTTTCATGCTTCCCACCCAATCACCTCAGTGCTATAAAATTGCTTATCACTTTTAAAAATATATATACTAGGTGAAAACTGTGCACTTATCTTGACAAATTCTTGCCTCGCCGACAGAACTATCTTGCCTCACTAAAACAATTCATCAATTGCCTTCCCCTGATACTGCCCAGCTCCGCGGAGTTTCAATCACTTTCCTCAGGGACAAGTGTTTCTTCCTCATTCTTTTTTTTCTTTTTTTCTCAAGCAATCAACAAGACAAAGCAAGACCTAATGCCTGCTTATCCCCTGTGGCTTATAAGGCATCCGCATCCATGTAAGGTCGGAAATGATGTCATAATCACAACTAGCTTTATGCAAACTGCTTAAAGACAGTCAGAAGATCGAGCTGCAAACGTCTCTACAGACCACTCCAGGTCAAATTATAGTGTTCCATTCCACATTTTCATTGAGCCCCTGAGGGTTCACTGTCTGTAAAGTAAAGAACCACCACTGCTCACGTCTAGCTAATGCAGTAGCCCGATCCATGCTTTTCATCGAAACAGGGACATGATCAATGATAAACCAACGTAAATCTGCAAATGTGTGTTTAAATTGCTCACAATGGGCAACCATAGGGACTGTCATAGTTTTTGTGGATAATCTGCTTTTGTGTTCTGTTAACCTCACCTTCATGTTCCTTGTAGTACGCCCTAAATAATACAAATGGCAAGGGCATTCAATAATATAGACAACAAAAGATGTAGTGCACATAGTGTTATATCTCAATTTAAATGTTTGTGAAGTTTTTTGATAAGTCCACTGTGTCATACTGTAGGTTTGACTACAGAATTGGCAAGTGCCACAAGGTTGATGTATACCATCTTCTCTACTTTGATTGTTATATCCCATGGAAGTATGTACCAACCGGTCCCTAAGGTTCTGCCCCCGCGTATATGCAATACAGGGCTGCTCTGAAAAAATAGTGTGGCAAGTTAAAACCTGCCAGTGTCTATTGATGATTTGGGCAATTTGGGGGACCATGGTAGAAAAACCTAGCACACATACTATCCTATTTAATGATTCCTTAGGCTTATCTGTCAGCAATAGCAACCTCTGCGCGAACCATGCTCGTTTATACACTTGTCGAATGCAATTCTCAGGTTACCCACGTATCCGTAGTTTGTCCATTAATAAGGCAGCTTGTTGTTTAAAAGATATGTCAGTGGTACAAATTCTCCGTAATCTTAAAAACTGTCCCACCGGTAATGACCACTTTAACCTATGAGGGTGATGACTGCTGAACTGCAATAAAATAGTTCTGTCCGTAGGCTTGTGATGGACTGTGTCCAGAAATACAGCATGTTGACTATTTTTGTTTATAGTAAATTTCAAATGAGTATCTCTGCTGTTCAGCCAATCGAAAAACTGATATAAATGATTTTCTGTAGATGACCAAATGAAAAAAATGTCATCTATAAATCTACCCCTGTATTTGATATGGGTAATCCACTGCGAATTGTATAAGTTCATTTCCTCAAAATTGCTGACATATAGGTTGGCAATGCTAGGAGCTGCTGCTGTACCCATGGCCACTCCAATAATTTGGAAAAAAAATGTTGACTCAAATTCAAAATAATTCGATTTCAAAACAAGCTTAGCAAGTACCAACAAAAAAGTAGATGGTATGCGTTCGGTGACAGGACGCTTAGACACCGTATTTTCCACAATATCAAGAGCGAGGTCCTGAGGGATATTTGAATACAAAGATTCGATATCCAGGGAGACTAAAAATGCTCCCTCTGGGACTTCCTTTATCTCAGCCAACTGGCGCAAAAAATGAGCAGTATCTCGTATATAAGATCTGGCCAGAATGACATAAGGCTGTAAGAAATAATCCAAAAATTTGGACAATGGTTCCAAAATAGTGCCACATAAGGACACAATGGGGCATCCAGGAGGTTTCAAGAGATCTTTATGAACCGTAGGGACCGTGTAAAACACTGGATTCCTGGGATTGGTGACTTTCAAGAAACATGTCTCAGCTTTAGTAAGATAGCCGCTTTCTGTGGCTCGATCTACTATATCAACAACCTCTGTATGTAATGTAGGGCCTGGATCTTCTGATAATCGTTGATAATATCTGATGTCAAAAAGTTGCCGACGGATATGTGTCCTTATCCTGAATTACTACCGACCCGCCCTTGTCCGCGGGTCGTATAATAATCGTAGGATCCTTGGATAATACAACTAACTTCTTCCGTTCCACTCTTGTCAAATTGTCGTACCGTCTTCTATACTGTCCATAAGTAATCGCTGTTGCTTCTAATTTTTCCACATCTCTAAGAACTAAAGCTCTAAACATCGCTATGTGGGTATCCATAGGGCCCGGAGGAATCCAACGTGATTTAGGACGAAATAAGGACCCATCCTCTTGCGGTGAAATTTGCTGAGAAAAAAATAATTTGACCTGTAAATTCCTAAAGATTCTGGCCAAATCAATTCTGGTTGAAAAGGCATTATGAGATATAGTAGGAACGAACGAAAGTCCTCTTTCTAACACCTGCATTTGTGTAGCAGTGAGTGGCCTCTGAGAAATGTTAATTACGTTTGATTCCTGGAATGACTGGATCGCGTTACCGGGCCTTGTGTCCCTAAAAAAGCTGAGGTAGATGGTATCATCGATGCTGTTGTATTAGATTGCATCATTTCCAAAGAACCTTGGTGAGTATTGGCATTATTGTGGGCTGCAATGTCTTGGTATTGATGTTGATATCCCACATTAGGTGCCGTAGCACATGGAAAACAAGATGTAGTTACTGGGCCTTGAAAATGTGATTGAAACATAGGTTGTTGTACATAGTGTTGCTGCTGATCTTGAAACCCAAGACGCCGATTCCCTCGTTGGCGTGAATGTTTTCCTCTGCCACCTCTTCCTCGTCTGCGATCACGGGATTGCCCAAATCATCAATAGACACTGGTAGGTTTTAACTTTCCACACTATTTTTTCAGAGCAGCCTTGTATTGCATATATGCGGGGGCAGAACCTTAGGGACCGGTTGGTACATACTTCCATGGGATATAACAATCAAAGTAGAGAAGATGGTATACATCAACCTTGTGGCACTTGCCAATTCTGTAGTCAAACCTACAGTATGACACAGTGGACTCATCAAAAAACTTCACGAACATTTAAATTGAGATATAACACTATAAGTGCACTACATCTTTTGTTGTCTATATTATTGAATGCCCTTGCCATTTGTATTATGTAGGGCGTACTACAAGGAACATGAAGGTGAGGTTAACAGAACACAAAAGCAGATTATCCACAAAAACTATGACAGCCCCTATGGTTGCCCATTGTGAGCAATTTAAACACACATTTGCAGATTTACGTTGGTTTATCATTGATCATGTCCCTGTGTCGATGAAAAGCATGGATCGGGCTACTGCATTAGCTAGACGTGAGCAGTGGTGGTTCTTTACTTTACAGACAGTGAACCCTCAGGGGCTCAATGAAAATGTGGAATGGAACACTATAATTTGACCTGGAGTGGTCTGTAGAGACGTTTGCAGCTCGATCTTCTGACTGTCTTTAAGCAGTTTGTATAAAGCTAGTTGTGATTATGACATCATTTCCGACCTTACATGAATGCGGATGCCTTATAAGCCACAGGGGATAAGCAGGCATTAGGTCTTGCTTTGTCTTGTTAATTGCTTGAGAAAAAAAGAAAAAAAAGAATGAGGAAGAAAAGAATTATGCAGCTTTAACCCTTGTCCCTGAGGAAAGTGATTGAAACCCCGCGGAGTCGGGCGGTTTCAGGGGAAGGCAATTGATGAATTGTTTCAGCGAGGCAAGATAGTTCTGTCAGCGAGGCAAGAATTTGTCAAGATAAGTGCACAGTTTTCACCTAGTATATATATTTTTAAAAGTGATAAGTAATTTTATAGCACTGAGGTGATTGGGAAGCATGAAAAAATGAGCATATGCTGCTCCCCAAAAAAATTTGTTAGAGTTACCCGATGAAAGAAGTGCTATGCCACTTTGTAGCAGCATTATTGACTGCAGTAATAGTGGAAAATATCTGAGGGTACTCTACATACACAAAAATTTCTATTATATTATACTGGTGTGAACTGTTTCAAGCACTCTCTGAGTTGGTGGCTAATAGTCCTGGTTTGTGTGTATATGTCCTAGGTAAGTGCAGCATGGATCTGCCCAACCTAGACTTCCTCCACAACCCACACACACACCTCCAAATAATACACACTCATCTTTCTCATTCTGTTTCTCCTCAAAGGTGACAGAGGCTACCCGCAGCGGAGCTGGCTCATGACCCCCCTGGTGCATCCACAACCAGGGTCGGAGGAGACCTACAACAGCAGGCATTGGACCACCCGTGTCATCATATAGCGGGCCTTTGGCCTACTGAAGAACAGGTTCCGGTGCCTGGACCGGTCTGGAGGGGAGCTCCTCTACAGCCCCCAAAAGGTGGCCAAGATCTTCGTGGCCTGCTGCATGCTCCATAATTTGGCCCTGCGCAGACGACAGCCCCTCCCAGAGGAGCCACAGCCACCAGAGCAGCAGGCCCCAGAGGAAGAGGATGAGGAGCCCCCTCCACCTCCCGCCCACAGAGCAGAGCAGACCGCACACCAGCTGGGGGTCAGAGCAAGGCGATGACTCATAGAGACAAGTTTTGTGTGAGAGTAAGTTGAAATTTATTCATAGCAATCAGATATGTCCACACCACCACCCCCTCCACCACCATCACCCCCTCTCCCCCCCATGTCCCATCACTTTCCATGCCCCCTCCCCTGGGCTCTTCCCTTCCCCTTGCCCCGTCCCCTCCTACCCCTCCCACCGTGTTCGGTTGCAGCTGGTGCTGCAGGGGAAGTCTGTTCAGAGTGCTCTGATGAGGAGCTGCTCTCACTGTCCTCAGTATGCACACGGCAGCCTGCTTCCTCAGCTGCCCTTTCAAAGTCAGGCCACCTTGCAATGCTGCCCTCCAACCTGGCCACAGGATCCAGAATGGGAGCTGGTCTGGTGGGTGGTGCAGCAGTGGCTGGGGAGGCGGACGACCTCAAGGTCCTCCTCTTAGCCGCTGGTTGCTGGCCACTGGAGGACGTTGAGGCGGCTGAAGTAGGTGGTGTCAGGTCACGGCGCAGGCCCTCGATGCTATGCTCCAACCGTTGGAGTTGCTGGAGCATAGCATGTTGGCCCTCTACCGCCTCTCGCTGCACCTGGAGCGCCTCCCGCTGCACCTGGACCGCCTCCCGCTGCAGCTTCTGCCGCCGGTGTTCATGCAGCTCCACATTGTGGCGCAGCAACTGAGTCGTCACACGCATCAGTTGCCTCCTGTGGCTGGATAGCCTCTGGCGAGGAGGTGACCCCCTTTCTCCATCCTCTTCATTATCAGCAAAGGCTGCAGGTGGTGCAGCTGGAGGTATGCGCTATGCTGCTGCTGCAGGTGATGGAGGTGATGGAAGTGGAGGTAGTGCCTCTTCTTCTTCTGCTGCTACTGCTGCTGCAGTGCTTTGCTGGGCCTGGAGCCCACTAGGGCCAGCCTCATCTGAGTGGCTGTCATCACCTGCATAGCAAAAGGGGGAGGAAGTGTGTTGTTGAAAATATCCCACTTTTGTTTTTCAGCATTCGTATACATGGCCCCACACTTGAAGACCCAGCAAGGAGATGGTGAGGAATAGGATTGGCAGGCAAGCCACAGATGTAATTGTACATGGGACAGAGCTGGATACCAGGATAGGAGAGACTGATGTGAAAGGCAGAGGTGCTGGAGGAAGACACAAGAGAAGGACAGCAATCACCAATTCTGAGGACGTCCTTCCACATCCTTTTTGTTTTTGTTGGGATTCTTTGTAACTGAAGGACATATGTGCATGTCTTCTTTTACTACTGACTTCCTAGACTGGCTACAACTGGTGTATGAACCACGTTGCTGGCTACAGCACAGAGGTGTGGGAAGGATATATGCAGAGTTTGGAAATGGGAAAAGAGAAGGGAGTGGGGAAGGGCCCCAAAGCTGTGAGACAGTGCCAACCTACACACTACTACTAATCCTTTAGGCATATGCAGCGCTGTACATGTGAACATGAAGAGACAGTCCCTGAACAATAGAGCTTACATTCTAATTAAGTCACACAAACAGACAGACAGACAGGGCAACTAAGAGGGAAGGGAATTACTAAGGTGGGGATAGTGAGTAAGGGTCTTGAGCAAGTGAGTAGTGGTTAGGAGTTCAAAGCAGCATCATAAAGGTGGCCTTTTAGGCTAGGTTTGAAGACAGTCAGCTACACACATTGCTGACACTACTCCCCCACCTCCCTCCTTCTGTCCCCCAATTGTGTAAAACAGAGTGTAGTGCAGCAGCACAACAGATACCCCAGCTTCATAAGGGTCAAACTACCTGTGCCCTCAGGCTGTGCTGATGTGTCAAGGGTCCCAGGGACGCCATGAATGCCCTCCTGGGGTAACAGGCGGTGAACAATCCGCTCCAGGGGCGTCAGGTTAGCGGTGTCATGTGCTGGGGGGTTCCCACCAGCCTTCCTTCTTACATCCCGCCTCAGCCTGCGCCACTTATGTTTGCAGTCTTCTACCTCTCTGCCACAGTGGAAGACTGCATTCAGGTGGTCCCGGACCGCCTGCCATTCCCACTGCTTGGTAGTAGCAGCGAGTCTCTGGCCTGTGGGAGCAAACAGAGATGTGTGTCTCCTGTCTATCTCCTGCACCAGGAGCTCGATTTCGGCATCACTAAAATTACCCTTGCGGGTTGGAGGCAGCCTCGGTGCCATTGTAGCAATGCGATTCGAAAATCCAGAGAAAAAATCCTAAATACTCGCCAGAGACGCCCATGTTGAAAGGGGAATGGGCGGCCTTGAGATAGGCGTTCGATTGTTTGATTATGGACAAAATCCCTACACGTACCCAGCTCCTCCAGCAATTTGGCGCGCGCAATTTCGATTATGGGCGGAGTACTATGAGCGTCCCCAGCTGCTCTGTATTGTGGGCGTGATTCTGATTATGGGCGGAGCCATATGGGCGTCCTCAACTGCATTCCTTTTAGTGCTGGCCTTTTAAATGGGCTGTTTGCTTGCACTTTACCGATTGTTCTTTACATTTGGGGGGTGTATGCGTTTCAACACCTGTTTTTTGTAGGGTTTTTATTTTTCATGTCATCTGCTGGGGGGTTGGCCTCGTGACCTCTGTTTGCAGTGTTCCACATCCCTTGAACTCCATTTCCGCATCAGTGACATTTCCCTTGCAGGTGGGTGCTTGCTTAGAATCTTGCCACACAAGTTCAAGGTAAGCTCATAGTTCTCAGCCACTTGTTCAAGGGCTACCCATTCTCTGGATGTGCTTTGCATTCAACTGTTACTTCTATTTTCACCAAATTTGCCAGTGGATGCTGTGCAATGGAGGACATTGAGGGCCCTTATTGGTGCTGCTTCACAGCTGTACTGTGTGGTGTTGCCTTTGGAGTTGCTGGACCATATCATGTTGGGCCTGTGGGACTCCCCAGTAGGTTCCATGCTTTATGTGCTGCACCCCAGTCCCCATTTATGAAGTGCTCACCCATTGTGAAGGTTGCTGGGAGGGGGGAGGGGAAGAATATATGCAAAGAATGTCTCTTCCACATTATTGAACACACTCCTATAATTATAGTTATGGAAGTGAAGCATTTCTAACTTTTAGTCTGCAAACGATTTGCACGGTGGCCACAGGTACCTGCCTACTGAGCCCTTCAGTCCTGGTGACGGTGAGGGTGTTTGATTACAGTTCCTAATCCAGATTACCTGCAGCTGCCTGCAGCCTGGTGGCTAGCGTGGAGTAGTGGTTACAGCACCAGTCTTGTAATCCACAGGTTGCCAGTTCAAATCCCAGCTGCTCCATGTGAACTTGGCCAAGTGACATTACTGTCCATTGTGTCAGGAGGAAACTTAACACCCTCCTGGGACTGAGACAGATCCAGAGTGCCTGAATGTAATACACCCTTGAGCTACTACTGAAAAAGGGGTGACCAAACTCAATGTAAATAAACACACATATATTTGGGTGCCCTTCTGTACCTGTTGTATTATACTGCAATTGTGCTGATATAAATATCCATCAAAAACTGTGACTATTGTTTTCCCTTTTCTCCTCAGCACTATATACCATTGTTGAAGGATTGGAATGTGAAAACATGACCCAGCTGCTTGTAGCTCCTTAGTGGCCCCATCAATGTGGTGTGGTTGTGGGTAAGGGTGTCTGGTGATCAGAGAGCAAACATCGTCTATGCGCTACCTAGGGTTATCTGCAAGTTTCTACTTGGCAGATTCACCAGTGCCAGACAACAAATCTATTATTTAGAGCACTCTGGCCCAGATGATCAAAAGCCCTGCTCTGTTCCAAACAGCACCCTAAAAATAGCGCCGGGACAGCGCAGGGCTTTTCTGCATCGATGATCAAAGATAATGCATGCAAATCTAAGCAGCGCTATTATCTTTGATTATCATGTTTAAAGTGCGGGAGAATTGTGCCGAGCATGCGCTCAGCACAATCCTCCCGCACTTGTTTGACAGGTCTGGGCTGTCAAAAGCCCAAACCTGTCAAACAGCCCGCCCCGAGGCCCGAAAAACGAGGCCCCCCCCCAAACCCCCAGAAAACGACGTGGCTGCCGCCGGCCAAACCCTCTCCCACCCACCGACCGGGGGGGGGGGGGGGGCCTGGAGGATCGGTGGGTCTCCAGCCCCCCAAAACTCCCATAAATCGTTGATTGGCCGCCTCCGGCCCAAGGATCTTTTCCAACTGTGATCCATCAACGGGGGTGGGGGGGTGGGGGCTGGAGGTCCGGTGGACCTCCAGCCTACCCCAAATCCTCCCCCCAGCGTTGTCCTTAGATTCCCTGGTGATCCGTGGTGTGCTGTGGTGTCGTGCCGGCCCCCCTCCCGGCCCACCTACCTTTTGTTGGAGGAGGGATGCAGCCTGCCTGCCTCCTTCCTCTTCCAGTCAGTCGACGCCCAAAATGGCGGCGCCCAGCACCGCCCAGGGCCGTGCCGATGCGGTAAGCGAGGTAAGCACCGCAGGAGGGCGCCCACCTCTGGAGGGCGCCGCCGCAGTGCTTACCCTCGCCCCGCGCCACCGAGGCCTTTAAATCTTTTACTTGCAGTCGCAGCAGCGTCTGTGAAAACGGAGCGCTGCCGACGTCTCCCTTCCCTTGCACTCGTTGGTTCCCTCAGTGTCCCGCCTTCTTCTGACGTCAGAAGAAGGCGGACACTGAGGGAACCAAGAGCGCGAAGGGAAGGGAGACGTCGGCAGCGCTCCGCTTTCACAGACGCTGCTGCGACTGCAAGTAAAAGATTTAAAGGCCCCCAGGGCGCGCAGCGATCTTCACGGGGGGGGGGGGGAGAGGGGCGCGCGCACGCCAACTGTTCTTCTGCGGGGGGGGGGCGCCAACTGTTCTGCGGGGGGGGGCACCAACAGTTCGTCTGCGGGGGGGCGGCATAGACCCTTGGCACGGGCCTGGCACCGCCCACTGCATCCTGGGATGCACTGGGCGGGGCTACAGACCATGTAAGGGAGCGATTCCCTTACATGGTCTGTAGCCACGCCCAGCGCATCCCAGGATGCAATTGGCGGGGCTGGGCGCCGCCATTTTGGGCGTCGACTGACTGGAAGAGGAGGGAGGCAGGCAGGCTGCGTCCCTCCTCCAACAAAAGGTAGGGGGGCTGGGAGGGGGGCCGGCACGACACCACAGCACACCACGGACCACCAGGGAATCTAAGGACAACGCTGGGGGGAGGATTTGGGGTGGGCTGGAGGTCCACCGGACTTCCAGCCCCCACCCCCGTCGATGGATCACAGTTGGCCAATCAACGATTTCTGGGGGTTTCGAGGGCTGGAGACCCACCGGATCTCCAGCCCTCCGTGAACATGGGGGGGGGGGGGGGGATTGTCGGGGGGACCGGAGCTCCACCAGACCTCCAGACCCCCGTTCGCGTTTGCCTTAGGGGGGAAGGGGGGCCTGCCAGCATGCAACTGCATGCTGGACAGGGCTCACCATTCCTCCCCAATGATCCGCAAAATCTAACGCCAGCTCGGAGCTGGCGTTGATTTTGCTGCGGCCAGCGACCCAATCTTTGGCGCGCTGGTCGCTGATCATTGGGGATGAATGCATTAAGCGCCAATTAGCATGCATTTGCAAGCTAATTGCGCTAGAAGCCCTGTTTAGCATGCATTTGCATGCTACTTGCGCTGAGAGCCCTCGAGTGCGCTGTTTCAGGTGCTCGAGGGCTCTGATCCTGGGTCGGCTGCAAACTCTGGCGCTAGTATGGCGTTAACAACCTCTAGCGCCAGAGTTTGCTTTTGATCATGAGGGCCTCTGTGCTGTGGGGCTCTATGGTAAGGGGGGGGGGAGGGAGGGAGGGAGGGAGAGAGGCTAGATGGCCATTTGTGTGCCTCAAGAGTAATGGCCACTCACCCTCCCCCGCACATACAGCCATGCAGGTTGGAATGAACAGGTGGCCTTCTTTATGGACACAATTATCACAGATATGCATCATATTTCTCTTTCACACTTCACATTTCATGCAATGCATATTGCTGCCTCCTCTCACATCAACACCAGCATTTGATAATATGTAATGCACAACCTACAGACACACACACCCTGTTATATGCAGTATAAACACATATATTTATTTAAACATGGAGACACAAATCCCCCCAAAACGTACAAATCCCCCCCAACCCTACAAATCCCCCCAAAACGTACAAATCCCCTCCCAAAACGTACAAATCCCCCCACCCCTATAAATCCCCCCCCAAAATGTCCAAATCCCCCCAAAAACCCTACAAATCCCCCACCCCCAAAGTGTTTCACGGGTGGCCAGGCCCCAAGTGTAGTGCCCTTTGTAGCAGGGTTATGAGCAGCGCCAGAAGCACCCTCAGTGGCCTGTGGAGCTGCTCATTACCCTGCCTTATGGCTCTCGGCTCCTGCAGCACCTGGTTCTGGCCATCATGCAGGAGGCGCAGGGCTGGAGCTGGGCCAGGGGCTGGAGCTGGCCCAGGGGATGAGGGCGATAGAGCTGCAGCTGGTGAGAGCTCCTCTATAATGCCCTCATCGATTATGAGGACCCCCTCCTCCTCCTCCATCATGGCCTCATCGATGAGGAAGACTTGCTCCTCCTCCTCCTGTTGGGCCTCCATGGCTGCCTCCTCCTCCTCCTCCTGTTGGGCCTCCTCGGCCGCCTCCTCCTCCTCCTGTTGGGCCTCCTCGGCCGCCTCCTCCTCCTCCTGTTGGGCCTCCTCAGTCACCTCCTCCTCCTACTGCTGCTGGCGGCCTGTATATGTAAAATGATTGTGGTTGAGATCAGCACATGCAACATGGCTTGCATAGTGCAGGAGCTGATTGGCCTGAGGCGGGGGATGGGGAAAGGTGTGGTGAGGCGTGGCCTATACCCATGGGGACTGAGATGCGTCAGATGACATGACAGGGAACCCTGGAAGGTGCTCTGACACAGAACACACAGGACATGTTGGCAGACCACACTCATTGGTGCCCAGCATGTTTGCATTATGATATGTGAATAGGGTTGGCTGACCTGTTTTTGTTCTTTGTATTGTTTTTTTTTTTTTTTTTTTGGGGGGGGGGGGGGGGGTTTAGCACATAACTTTAATATGAGGCAATGACATCCACTAAAAGTAGGACCTTAGGCAGGACTACCAGGAACCAGTATCCACCCACCCCAGAAAGGGGGATACGTCATCTCATTCATCTCGGAGGAGGTTGGTTGGAGGTTGCAGCCACACTTATGGGAGGGCACCTGCAACCTGAGGCCTTGATCTGGGACAGAGGTGTTATGACTTACTAGTTGCCTATTAGCCACATGGAAACTGATATTGTACATTTGCATTATTCAATAAATACATTTACAAATGAGTACAGGTGTCCTGTTTTGAATACTTAGGTCGAGCCCTCAGGTGGCGTCGCACTGCCCTGAGATCAGGGCTCTCCCCCCTGACTCGCCGGAACCTCCTGCGCAGGGACTCTAGGTCCCTGTGAATGCCAAACTGTCTGTAAGATATAAGTTTGTACAGCAGGAGTCAGGGGATGGTCGTTCTTGCCTTCAGGACAGATATTCATTTGTAAATCCAATAGCACAGAGGCACAACACTGTGGGGGGGGGGGGGGGGGGAGACAAACACTTACCTTTCCAGCCTGTCCCTTATCCGAGTCCAGACTCTCATTGCCTGTATCCTGGGGGGCAGGTGGTGGTGCTGGATGAAGAGCCTGTGCCGGTGCCTAAGGCACAGCCACACCAGCAGCAGGCTCTCCGCCTCGCTAAAATTGCGCTCCCTACGGAACTCTTCCATATTTCTCAGTGAATAAGCGTTCTTGGAAAACAAGCGCCTTATATGGACGTCCTTGCGTGACAGACATCGTTTCGTGCACAGCTCCATATATGGATTACCATCCCATATATGGCCAAGTCAGCACGTGGACGCCGTCGTAAGCATAGACGTCCATGACGTGCATGAATGTTTGTTATGCGTGCGGGCCCTTGATGCGTGCAGAGCTTGCCTTATATAGATGAGTATGAACATTGTGAACCTTTTCACTTATACACAAAATGCATATAGCTGCATGTTCCTACGTACAGTGCATGTAGTTCCGGACATCCAGATATGGAAAATATGAGGAATATTCGGTGGAGCGGCATGATCCTCCTGTAGTTTACGCTTATGAACGTTCCTCATATTTCCCGTACCTGGATGTCCAGAACTGCATGCACTGTACTTGCGGAACACCTAGGTACATTCTTTTGACTATAGTTTATGCGGGCCGGATTTAGTCGTTTTCAACTGCAATAATCGAATGTCTAAAGGCGCCCTTTTTACTACCCTTTGTGCGGCCGTTATTTGGGCGTTTTGAACAGCGATAATCGAATGCCTAAGGACGTCCATATTATTATTTGATTATACCTACCGGATTTTGCCCGACTTCGCAAGGGAGTCCTAATTCGTACTTGGACGACCTTTCGATTATGCCCCCAATAGTCTCTAGAAGGCATAGAAGGGCCCAGTTCAGACCTCATTCCCGCCCACCCTCCACAAATCCCACCCACCCCTAGCTCAACTCTTCATATATAGTCAATTATTCTAATTAAGACAACAAGAGGGGAATTTTCAATTTTCATTAGTCTGAATTACATTTAATTATTTTCTAAGAAGCAAACCCTAAATAAATTGCAAATTACAACAGTCAAAATATCATTATATTCATCTGCTATCCCTTGTGCCTTAAGAAGTTTTAATTAAACAACTCTATAATATTAATATGAAGACAGTAGTCCAGCAGCGAGAAGGTGCTATCCAGTCTTTTGCATTGAGTGTCACGTGTATAATTATTTCCCATTTGGTGAGATGTCATATGTGTGTGCTCGATGCAAAGAGCTCCTAGCTCTCAGAGAACAAGTTCATTCTCTTGAGGCTAGAGTAGCAGACTTGGAGGAGCTGAGGGAGACAGAGAGGTACATAGAGGAGGCCTACAGGGACATTGCAGAGAAATCCCACCTCCAATCTGGCAGCCCCTGTGCTGCCTTGGAGGAGGGAGGCCTCCTAAAAGGACAGCATCACCCTGGTGAGGCTGGAAGTAATCCTGTAGATAGGACCAGCACACCAGGGAATGCTATATCCTCTCACACCGAGGATGTGTCTCCAGGTTCTACTGCCCAGGTGGGAAGGGTTAAAACAGCTGTTGTAGTGGGTGATTTGATTATTAGGCATGTAGATAGCTGGGTGGCTGGTGGACGTGATGATCACCTGGTCACTTGCCTGCCTGGTGCGAAGGTGGTGGACCTCACGCATCACCTAGATAGGGTTTTAGATAGTGCTGGGGAGGAACCGGCTGTGTTGGTACATGTGGGTACCCATGACATAGGAAAATGTGGGAGATAGGTTCTGGAAGTCAAATTTAGGCTCTTAGGTAGAAAGCTCAAATACAGAACCTCTAGCATAGCATTTTCTGATCTGCTACCCATTCCATGCCCAGAGCCCAAGAGACAGGCAAAGCTCCGGAGTCTCAATGTGTGCGCCTATTTATGGCCACAGCCCTTAACATCACCCATTGATCTAGTGGTAAGGACTCACGCAATACATGCATGGTGACTGATCAGCGCGCGCCAACTGCTGACTAACGACGGAAACACCGCACGCAGTAAGAAATATAAAAATAGTTTGTCCCAGCTGTATGGGTGCGTGCCAAATCTGAAATTGCCACCAGGGGGCGCCCTAGCCTGTTGGTAGTCTAATTTTGGCACATGCTGCACACGCCTTTGTAAAAGGGCCCCTAAATGAAGTAAACTTGAAAACTGCAAACTGAAAATTAATAATTTAACTGCCATGAAACAAGATTAAAAAATACAAATTTAACAGCACTGAAATTCAAACAACAGAGATATAATACGTCAGCATAATACTAATTATAACGCTACCAGCTGGTTTTGCTGTTATTGTGCAATTTATTAAATAAAATTAAATCATGTTAATTGATTTTAGAGTTTTAAAATGCACAGAAATAAACATCAAATAAACAAGTTTTGTAAGGTTATACAGATCACGAATGCAACAGTTTTTTATTTATATATTTTTTACCTTTAAAAGACGCAACGCTCTTAAAAGGCGAAAAAAGCGAAATATTCTCATAATCTTAATTATGAGCATAGCAGCATCATACTCATGGAAAAATTTTGCAAGGATGATCTCAGTGATTCCAGTTAATAAGATAAAAATATCAAATTGGTTCCACTGATGAAATATGTAAGCCTTCCTCATAGCTAAAACCTAAAAATAAAAAACAAATTTTATTCAATTAATTGGTTTAAGAGGAGTTGCAAAATGTATTTATTTTGGACCTGATATTCAAAGGAATTTTGTTCCTTTGGGGCCCTTTTACTAAGATGCACTAAGAAATGGGTTTAGCACATTTTAATGTGGGACTTTCCTGCGTGTTAAGCCTATTTCTAGTGCATCCCTAAAATAGGGCTTTTTTTTTTTTTTTTCCATTTTTTCAGGTCCCGTGCTAATTTTTCTATTAGCACATGAGACCTGCAAAAATATTAATGCAGGAGCACTTAGGAGGCACTAAGGGCTAGATTCTATATATATGGTGTCTGAAAATTCCACTCGGGAAAAAGTACGCCTAAATTTTATAGAATATACCTAAAGTTCCATGCAGTTTATAGAATATGACCAGCATCCATCCACATGACTAAATTTAATCACAGTGAGTTAAGCCAAGTAAAACTTGGTGTAAATGCCAACACCTAAATTATGCATGGATGGGACATATTCTATAACAATGCACATAGATTTTAAGAATGCTAAAGACATACCCATGGCCATGCCCCCTTTTCAACTATGTGACTTAGTAGAATGGGAACAGCTGAAGGAAGTAGAACAGCAACGGACAAGACTGAAAGGAGCTATTTTAAAGGCAAATAAACTTTATGCTAATAAATTACAAAAACGAAGAGGAGAAGAAGGCCGCTGTGGTTTTCGAACGTAGTAGCCGAAAAGGTAAGGGAAAGGAGGTTAGCCTTCACACATTATAAGATGACTCAGAGAGAAAAAGATAGGTGAGAATACCATGGATAAGCTAAGAGAAGCTAGAAAAACAGTCAGAAAAGTGAAGAGGCAAATGGAAGATAGCTAATACGGTAAAATTGGAGGATAAGATGTTTTTCAGATATGTAAACGACAGAAGGAAGTGCCATAAAGCGAATGCTACATACCTGTAGAAGGTATTCTCCGAGGACAGCAGGCTGATTGTTCTCACTGATGGGTGACGTCCACGGCAGCCCCTCCAATCGGAAACTTCACTAGAAAAGGCCTTTGCTAGTCCTCGCGCGCCCATGCGCACCGCGTATGCGCGGCCGTCTTCCCGCCCGAACCGGCTCGTGTTCGTCAGTCTTCTTTTCTCCGCGCTCTGGACGGTCGTGTTTTGCCCCCGTTTCGCACCCCTCAAGTTGACCCTTCCCGTGTGTCCAGTTTGTTTCCCCGACGTAAGTTTCCTTTCGCTTTCGGGGTAGGCCTTTTTTTTTGTGGCCTCGGTACGGGTTTTTTCTCTCTCCCTTATTTTTGGTGCCCTTCGTCACCATCGCGAATTTTGATTTCGCCGGCGTGATTTTTCCGCCCATGTCATCGACGTCTCCCAGCGGCTTCAAGAAGTGCACCCAGTGCGCCCGGGTAATCTCGCTCACTGATAGGCACGCGTCATGTCTTCAGTGTCTGGGGGCTGGGCACCGCCCACAGGCCTGCAGTCTTTGTGCTCTTTTACAGAGGACTCAGGTAGCGAGATTGGCCCAGTGGAACGTGTTGTTCTCGGACTCTTCGTTGACAACAGCACCGGAGGCATCGAGTGCATCGACGTCGACAGCATCAAGGTCTTCGACCTCGGCATCGACTGCATTGACGGCATCGAGGTATCGACCCTCTGCATCGTCGGTACCGAGACATCGGAAGGCTGCGTCGGCGTCGGTGGTACCGGGACCTCCGCTTGTCCTCGGAGAATAGCATTGTGAGGCTCAAAGCTGAGGGGGAGCTGGTAAGGATAAAGCTGAACTGCTTAACAACTATTTCTGTTTTTTGTTCATGGATGAAAGGCCGGGAGTAAGACCGCAGAAAACAAATGCAAATGGTAATGGATGGATGGTAGATAAAGACCCATTCTCAGAGAACTGTGTTCGTGAGGATCTACCTAATCTAAAAGTGGACAAAGTAATGGGGCATGATGGGATACATCCAAGGGTGCTCAGAGAAGTTCTGGCAGTTCCGCTGACGGACCTCTTCAATGCTTCCTTAGAGTCTGGAATGGTGCTGGAGGACTGGAGAAGGGCAGATGAGTGCACAAGAGTGGAAGTAAGGAGGAGGTTGGGAATTAACAGACCTGTCAGTCTGACCTTGGTGGTGAGTAAACTAATGAAAATGCTTCTAAAACAGAGGATTGTGAGGTTTCTCGAATTGAATGGAATGCAGGACACGAGGCAGCATGGCTTCAATAAGAGGCACATCTTGCCAGATGAATCTGATTGATTTCTTTGACTAGGTGACCAAACAGTTGGACTTGGGAGGAGTGCTGGATGTGGTATACTTAGATTTCAGAAAAAGCCTTTGACACAGTTCTGCACAGGCGACTCATAAATAAACTGAGTACTCTTAGTATGGGACCTAGAGTAACTGACTGGGTTAAAAATTGGTTGAACGGAAGGAGACAGTGGGTAGTAATAAATTAAGCTTGCTCTGAAGATAGGGATGTTATCAGTGGAGTGATTAAGGGATCGGTCCTAGGGCCGGCTCTTTGTGTGTGATATTGCGGAAGGGCTGTCTGGTAAAATTTGTGTTTTTGCGGATGACACCAAACTCTGCAACAGGGTGGACACCCCAGAAGGTGTGGATGACATGAGGAAGGACCTAGCAAAACTTAAGGAATGGTCTATATTTGGCAATTGAGATTTAATGCTAAAAAATGCAGGGTCATGCATTGGGTCACAAGAATCTGTGGGACCGGTACAATATAAGGGGTGAAGTACTTCTGTGTACAAAGGAAGAGAGGGATTTGGGGGTGATTGTGTCTGATGACTTTAAAGTTTCCAAACAGGTAGAAAAAGTGACAGTCATAGCCAGAAGGATGCTTGGGTGCATAAGGAGAGGGATGACCAGCAGGAACAGAGGTCTAAGGTTTGGCAATTAAAATTCAATGCAAAGAAATGCAAAGTGATGCACTTTGGGAATAGAAATCCACGGGAGACGTATGTGTTAGGCGGGGAGAGTCTGATAGGTACGGGTGATAGTATCTGAGGATCTGAAGGCGACGAAACAGTGTGACAAGGCAGTGGCTGTAGCTAGAAGGTTGTTAGGCTGTATAGAGAGAGGTGTGTCCAGCAGAAGAAAGGGGGTGTTGATGCCCCTGTATAAGTCATTGGTGAGGCCTCTCCTGGAGTATTGTGTTCAGTTTTGGAGGCCGTATCTTGTTAAGGATGTAAAAAGAATTGAAGCGGTGCAAAGAAAAGTTACGAGAATGGTAATGGATTTGCGTTACAAGATGTATGAGGAGAGACTTGCTGAACTAAACATGTATACTCTGGAGGAAAGGAGAAACAGGGGTGATATGATACAGACGTTCAAATATTTGAAAGGTATTAATCCGCAAACGAACCTTTTCCGGAGATGGGAAGATGGTAGAACGAGAGGACATGAAATGAGATTGAAGGGGGGCAGACTCAAGAAAAATGTCAGGAAGTATTTTTTCACGGAAAGAGTAGTGGATGCTTGGAATGCCCTCCCGCGGGAGGTGGTGGAAATGAAAACGGTAGGTAACGGAATTCAAACATGCGTGGGATAAGCATAAAGGAATCCTGTGCCGAAGGAATGGATCCTCAGGAGCTTAGTCAAGATTGAGAGGCGGGGCTGGTGGTTGGGAGGCGGGGATAGTGCTGGGCAGACTTATACGGTCTGTGCCAGAGCTGGTGGTGGGAAGCGGGACTGGTGGTTGGGAGGCGGGGATAGTGCTGGACAGACTTGTACGGTCTGTGCCAGAGCCGGTGGTTGGGAGGCAGGGCTGTTGGTTGGGAGGTGAGGATAGTGCTGGGCAGACTTATACGGTCTGTGCCCTGAAGAGCACAGGTACAAATCAAAGTAGGGTATACACAAAAAGCAGCAAATATGAGTTATCTTGTTGGGCAGACTGGATGGACCATGCAGGTCTTTTTCTGCCGTCATCTACTATGTTACTATGTGATAGTGCCCTTGTATAGGTCTCCGGTAAGGCCCCATTTAGAGTACTGTGTGCAATTCTGGAGACTGCACCTACAGAAGGCTATAAACAGGATGAAGTCAGTCCAGAGGGTCTTCAACATAAAACATGTAGGGACAGGCTCAGGAACCTCAATATGTATAAACTGGAAGAGAGGAGGGAGAGAGGAGATATGATAGAGATGTTCAAATATCTCAGGGGCGTTAATGTACAGGAAGTGAGTCTTTTTCAAATGAAGGAAAACTCTGGAACAAGGGGCATGCGATGAAGTTAAGAGGAAATATGCTTAGAAGGAATCTAAGAAAAATATTTGTTCACAGAGAGGCTGGTGGAAGCGTGGAATGGCCTCCCGGAAGAGATTGTGGAGACAAAGACTGTGTCGGAATTTAAGAAAGTGTGTGATAAGCAAAAGGGATCCCTTAGGAAAAGGAAGAGTTAGTGGTTATGGAGGATGGGCAGACTGGATGGGCTATTTGGCCTTTATCTGAGGTCATGTTTATATGGATGCAACTTTAGTCGCACTATATAGAATCCAGGGGTTACTGCTCCTGAGTTAACTCAGCATTATCTAGTTAATGAGCATAAATGCGAATATGCTATTTGGATAATGCTTCTGGGCCCATTTCTTGGCCATGACACACTCCCCCCCCCCCCCCCCAAAAAAAAAATTTTTTAAAAAAAATAGTGCGAGATTAAGCTGTGCTGACAGGCAAATTACTGCACAACACTTCAACACATTTTGTGGTAAGCCATTAGCACTTAATTAGTTTAGTAAAAGGGTCCCTTTGAGAGTTATGCTTATAAATTGGCCTCTTAGTAAATTTACCAGGTCTGAGCGTACACATTTATGCCCAAAATTTCACCTAAACGTAGGAGCATAAAAAGTGGGTGGCAAAAGGGGTGAGTTTATGGCACAGAAAAAGAAAGGTTAAGAGATTAGTTCTGAGTTTATACTAATAAATATAGGTAAATGAATGACAGTCCTAAATTTATAAGCATAACTTTTAAGCTCTTAAACTAAGAGAAATTTTCAGCTGAAAACTTATGCTCAGGTTTGGTTGAAAATAGGGCATAATTTTAGAAGCATAACCAAGGAACCTAGCATAATAATAAGAACTACAACCCTCTCCCTCCCTGCATAGGACCTCAGATATGAAGTATGTCATTCAAAATTTAAAACTGGTCTAAAGACATGGCTGTTCATTCAGACTTTTGGTTACATTCATTTTATGATTCTTACCAAGAACCAAATTGGGGTACTGTTGGTGGGGGACATATATCTGGGGGGGGGGGGGGGGTTTCCTTCCCAGTATATGCAGCATTCTAACAGACCAGTCCAGATGAATGGGTTGTGTCTGTCTACCAGTTGATGAAGACGGAGAATGGAAATAGTTCTCAAGTGCTTCACATGTTAAGGCTATAATGCAGCATAAAATGTTCAGTATTTCTCTGTTTCCCAAGCCGATGGATGATGGGCTAATAGCCCCGTTCCTGACCTGATTTCTAACTAGTTTCAGTTGAGCTTTAACTACCCTTTTGGAGTTTTGAGTCAGAGATGACTGTTTGGCTTGTTCTCCTGAGCCAGCTTCTCAGCTGTGTTTCAGTTGAGTTGAGGGTGCCCTCCTGGGTTTGTTTAATAACTCGGTTTCAGTTGAGTTGGGAATGCCTTCTTTGGCATAAGCTCCTATTTTTAAAAAAGCTGTTCTATGGAGCTGAGGTATATCTCAGAGGTCTCTGAGATCCCTACCTCCTCCCCTCCTCTCTCCCCCCAAACCACTGATGTCTCCTTTGGAAATCAACCTGCATTTGGTGAGCCTGCTCTATTTTAGCTATTTTAGTGAACTAGTGTTGTCTATGTTTATGTTCCTTTTTTAAACACACACAGATGTCTAGCTTGATCATTCCTCATAGCAGGGACTCTTTCTTGTTTAGCTGCACAAGTTACTGACAGAAGCCTTTTTCTTCTGGTTTCTTTAAGTAGCTAATATTTCTCTGTGATTCTCTGGTTTTAGCTACTCCTGTTTCTGTGCTGCTTTAAATTTATGTCACAGTTTTTTCCCACCAGAATTATCTTCCTGTTTCTGTCATCTGGTGTTTGTTTTTTCTAATTATGCTGCCTGACTGTCAGGTTTTCAATACTGAAACTAGGTTTGTGAGCCCTTGGGCCACTGCCGAGGAGCGGCAGCGGCAGGCAAGACCACCCCACACCGGAGACTAGGCAGAACAGGACTGGAACCCCGGACTAGAGTTGCAGCAGAGGCAAACAAGCAGGAAATAAACAGAGCAGGCACCCTTAAACTTTACCTGCGCTTGGCCACTTTTCACCAGGAGTTGAGCCCCTGGCTGCAGGTGGCCAGCAGGACTTACTGGGCAAGGCAGGACTGGATACCCACTAGGCTGAACCAGGACTGAGGGTCAGAGGGGAAAGGAACCTACAGGGGCAGCAGGGCAAGGAAGGGAAATCAAAAGGGCAGGACTGAAAGCTGCAAGCAGCCACTAGAACAGGGAACAAAACACTGAAAACAAAAGACAGAACTGAAAGCTGCCAGGCAGACACTAAACAAGAAACACAGAGAACCCAGAACAAGACACAGTAAATACAAACAAGAGTCAAGACTAGGACAGTACAAGCTAAGCTACACATAAACTAAACAGAATCAGGCAGGGAACTAGAACAGGAATCAAATTAGGCTGAAGTGCAACAAGCACCAACATACCAGGGCCTTAGGCGTTGCAAAGGCAAAGGCAGAGAATTTCCAACTGACTAATAAGCCAAGCAGCAGCTGCAGCAATCACCAGGTAACTACAGGGGCTGTGTAGGTTCAACCAAAGCAAGCAAGTCTGGCAGCCCGGAAGATCCGGACCGGACTGGGCTGAAATCTGGAACGGATGACAATAACCAGACAGTCCATTGCAGCCACCAGGTCTGGCCACCAGGTGGCGAGAGGAAGGAGAGCATAAAACCTGGGCACAACCGTGACACTATCCTAGATGTTTGACTCACAGTAGGCAAATCAGATCATTTATTAGCTCTTCTCTCATTGCATTTAAAAATTAAAAAAGAAGCTCAGGTATTGATCCTGAGGTCAGCTAATTGCTAATCTTGTATGCTGGAACATACTGCTGTTCATTTGTATGTTGGTTCTTATAGCAACTGTATGTTGTGCCTTATGTAGTCTTATTCTTCATAAGATAAGATCTCCTATCTATATATCTGTGCTGGAGATTAGATTTTATCTTGGCTTAGGACCTCTGCTGTATTTCCTACAAGAATAGGTTCTCTGTTTTCTGACCTTATGAAGTTCTCTACAGTTTTACCTGAGAAAATAATTTCAGTTTCAGCAAGGAAAAAGGGATCCCTTTTTCCATTATTTTCTGTCATTAAAAAAAGAAAAAAAATCTTCTGAATTGTTCAACTATACATAGAGCAGTCCCAGTTGGCTCTTTTTAAGGTAAAGGCATAGTAACATAGTAAATGACTGCAGATAAAGCAGTTGCCTGTAGCAGGTATTCTCCAAGGACAGCAGGCTGATTGTTCTCACTGATGGGTCGGCGTCCACGGCGGCCCAGGAACGGCAATTTTCCAGAGCAAAATAACAAAAACTTTGCGCGGCCATCTTCCTGCCTGTCGTGCGAAAGTCCCACTCAGTTATATCCAAAAGCAAGAATTGAAAGGACAACAACTCCAAAGGGGAGGTGGGCGGGTTTGTGAGAACTATCAGCCTGCTGTCCTTGGAGAATACCTGCTACAGGTATGTAACTTCACTTTCTCCGAGGACAAGCAAGCTGCTTGTTCTCACTGATGGAGTATCCCTAGCACCCAGGCTCACTCAAAACAACAAAAAAGGTCAATTGGGCCTCGCAACAGCGAGGACACAACTGAGATTGACCTAAAGCAGAAACATCTGAGAGTGTAGCCTGGAACAGAATAAAAATGGGCCTAGGAGGGTGGAGTTGGATTCTAAACCCTGAACAGATTCTGCAGCACCGACTGCCCGAACCGACTGTCGCGTCGGGTATCCTGCTGAAGACAGTAGTGAGATGTGAATGAGTGGATTGATGACCACGTCGCAGCCTTGCAAATCTCTTCTATAGTGGCTGACTTCAAGTGGGCCTACGACGCTGCCATGGCTCTAACACTATGAGCTGTGACATGTCCCTCAAGAGTCACCCCAGCTTGGGCATAAGTGAAGAAAATGCAATCTGCTAGCCAACTGGAAATGGTGCGTTTCCCGACAGCCACTCCCCTTCTGTTGGGATCAAAAGAAACAAACATTTGGGCAGACTGTCTGAAGGGGCTTGTCCACTCCACTTGAAAGGCCAATGCTCTCTTGCAGTCCAAGGTATACATTCAGCAGGGCGGGTATGAGGACGGGGAAAAAATGTTTGCAAAACAATCGACTGGTTCAGATGGAACTCTGACACCACCTTCCGCAAGAACTTAGGGTGCATGCGGAGGACTACTCTGTTGTGATGACACTTGAGATAAGGAGCATGCATTATCAAGGCTTGAAGCTCACTGACTCTACGAGCTGAAGTAACAGCCACCAAGAAAATGACCTTCCAAGTTAAGTACTTCAGATGGCAGGAATTCAGTGGCTCAAAAGGAGGCTTCATCAGTTGGGTGAGACTGACGTTGACATCCCATGACACTGGTGGAGGTCTGACCGGGGGCTTTGACAAAAGCAAACCTCTCATGAAGCGAACAACTAAAGGCTGTCCACAGATAGGCTTACCCTCTACACGTTGATGATAAGCACTAATCGCACTAAGATGAACTCTTACGGAGTTGGTCTTAAGACCAGACTCTGACAAGGTATTCAAGCAGGGTCTGTGTAGGACAAGAGCGAGGATCTAGGGCCTTGCTGTCACACCAGACGGCAAACCTCCTCCATTTAAAAGCATAACACCGCTTCGTGGAATCTTTCCTGGAAGCAAGCAAGACTCTGGACACCCTCAGAAAGACCCAAGGAGGCAAATTCTACGCTCTCAACATCCAGGTCGTGAGAGCCAGAGACTAGAGGTTGGGATGCAGAAGCGACCCCTTGTTTTGAGAAATGAAGGTTGGAAAACATTCCAATCTCCACGGTTCTTCGGAGGACAACTCCAGAAGAAGAGGGAACCATATCTGACACAGCCAGAAGGGTGCAATCAGAATCATGGTGCCGTGGTCTTGCTTGAGTTTCAGCAAAGTCTTCCCGACCAGAGGTATGGGAGGATATGCGTACAAAAGGCCTTTCCCCCAGTGAAGGAGAAAGGCATCCGACGCTAGTCTGTCGTGGGCCTGAAGTCTGGAACAGAACTGAGGGACTTTGTGATTGACCTGAGTGGCAAAAGATCCACCGAGGGGGTGCCCCACTCTCGGAAGATCTTGCGAACGACGCCCAAATTGAGCGACCACTCGTGGCTCAATGTGTCGGCCAGACTGTTGTTTATGCCTGCCAGATAAGTGGCTTGGAGAAACATGCCGTAACATCGAGCCCAAAGTCACATCTGGACGGCTTCCCGACACAAGGGGCGAGATCCGGTGCCCCCCTGCTTGTTGATGTAGTACATGGCAACCTGATTGTCTGTCTGAATTTGGATAATGTGATTGGACAGCCGATCTCTGAAAGCCTTTAGAGCGTTCCAGACTGCTCGCAACTCCAACAGATTGATCTGAAGACCTTTTTCCTGGAGGGACCAAACTCCTTGAGTGTGAAGTCCATCTACATGAGCTCCCCACCCCAGGAGGGATGCGTCCATTGTCAACACTTTTTGTGGCTGAGGAATTTGAAAGGGACGTCCCAGGGTCAAATTGGTTCTAATTGACTACCACTGAAGAGAACTGTGAAAACCGGTGGACAGCTGGATTGCATCCTCTAGATCCCCTGCAGCTAGGGTCCATTGAGTTGATCTCATGTGAAGACAGGCCATGGGTGTCACATGGATTGTGGAGGCCATGTGCCCTAGAAGTCTCAACATCTGCCGAGCTGTGATCCACTGAGACGACCTGGCCATAGAAACAAGAGACAGAAGATTGTCTGCTCTCGCTTCTGGAAGATAGGCACGAGCTGTCAGAGTACAGCAGAGCTCTTATAAATTCCAGTTTCTGAACAGGGAAAAGATGGGACTTGGGGTAATTTATAACAAACCTGAGTAGCTCCAGCAGTGAATAGTCATCAGCATGGACTGTAGAGCTCCTGTCTCTGAGGTATTCTTTACCAGCCAATCGTCGAGATAAGGGAACACATGCACTCCCAGTCTGCGTAGCGACGCTGCAACTACTGCCAGGCATTTTGTAAAGACCCTAGGCGCAGACGCGAGACCAAAGGGCAGCACACAATACTAGAAGTGCTGCGCTCCCAGACGGAACCGAAGATACTTCCTATGAGCTGGAAGTATCAGGATATGTGTATAAGCATCTTTTAAGTCCATAGAGCATAGCCAATCGTTTGCCTGAATCACGGGAAGCAGGGTGCCCAGGGAAACCATCCTGAACCTTTGTGGGACTAGGAATTTGTTCAGGGCCCTTAGGTCTAGGATGGGACGCATCCCCCCTGTTTTCTTTTGCACAAGAAAGTACCTGGAATAGAATCCCAGCCCTTCTTGCCCAGGTGGAACGGGCTCGACCGCACTGGCGCTAAGAAGGGCAGAGAGTTCCCTCTGCAAGTACCTGCCTGTGCTGGAAGCTGAAGGATTGAGCTCCCGGTGGGCAATTTGGAAGTCTGGATTTCAAATTGAGGGAGTATCCTAACCGGACTATTTGAAGAACCCACCGATCGGAGGTTATAAGAGGCCACCTTTGGTGAAAAAGTTTTAACCTCCCTCCGACCAGTAAGTCATCCGGCACGGACACTTTTACAGCGGCTATGCTCAACTGGAGCCAGTCAAAAGCCTGTCCCTTGCATTTGCTGGGGAGCCACATGGGCCTGCCTTGGTGCACGCTGTTGACGAGAACGAGCACACTGGGGATGAGCCTGGGAAGGCTGTTGAGAAGGAAGATTGTACCTATGCTTGTTATAAGCATAGGGAGCATTCTTCCTTCCCCGGAAAAATCGTCTACCTGATGAGGTAGTAGCAGAAGGCGCCCGGTGGGAGAGATTGTCCATAGCAGTTTCCCGCTGAGTGATCTGATCAACCACTTGTTCGACGACTTTCTCACTAAAAATATTATCCCCCCGGCAAGGAACATCCGCAATCCGATGCTAGACTCAATTGTCCAGGTCAGAGGCACGCAGCCATGAGAGTCTGCGCATCACTATACCTTGGGCAGCGGTTCTGGATGCAACATCAAAAGAATCGTAAGCACCCCTGGACAGGAATTTACGACACGCCTTCTGCTGCCTGACCACCTCCTGAAAAGGCTTGGCCTGCTCCGGCGGGAGCTTATCAACCAAGTCCGCCAGTTGCTTCACCGTGTTCCTCAAGTGAATGCTCGTATAGAGATGGTAAGATTAAATTTTGGCCATGAGCATAGAGGCCTGATATGCCTTTCTCCCAAAAGAGTCCAGAGTTCTAGATTCTCTCCCCGGGGGTGCCAAGGCAAAGTCGCTAGAACTCCTGGCTCTCTTGAGAGCGGAATCCACAACCATAGAGTCGTGAGGTAACTGCGACTTCATCAGCTTAGGTTCTCCGTGAATCCGATATTGGGACTCAGCTTTCTTGGGAATGGTGGGATTACTTAGTGGTTTCATCCAGTTCCGCGTAAGTGTCTCTTTGAGCACATTATGCAAAGGAACCGTGGATGACTCCTTAGGTCCCGAAGGATAGTCAAGGACCTCGAGCATCTCAGTCATGGGCTCATCCTCAGATACCACAGGGAAAGGAATAGCCACAGACATTTCCCGCACAAATGAAGAGAAAGAAAGGCTCTCCGGGGGAGAAAGCTTTCTTTCTGGTGAAGGAGTAGGATCAGAGGGAAGACCACAAGACTCCTCAGAAGAGAAATACCTGGGATCTTGCCCTTCATTCCACGAGGCATCCTCATCGGTATCGGACAAGAGTTCCTTAACTGAAGTCCGAAACCGGGCCCGTCTCGACACCAAGGAACCATGTCCTCGATGGTGATGTTGAGAAGTCGACTTCCATGCCGGCGGCGATGAAGCCCCATCCAGTGATGTCGACGGGGAGTCGACCTGGGTGGCAGCTGAGGCCGATGTCGCAGGTGGCACCGGCGCCGGAGACCTCACCACAGGCATAGAGCCAGCTGCCGCTTCCATCGACGGTACGGAGGGCGCAAGCACCCTCGGTACAAGAGCAGATTGACGCAGCAACCCCTCCAGAAGACCTGAAAGAATGGCTCAGATGCGCTCGTCTAGAGTCACTGTCGAGCAAGGCTGTGGGGTCGGTGCAAAAATCGGTGTCAGAATCTGTGGGGGTCGAGGAGGTGGGACCAGGCTGCCCGAAGACCGACACCTCTTGAATGGAGGGTGAGCGGTCGTCCCGGCGTCTGCGCTTCACGGGTGCCGAATCCTTCGACGCCCCGGAGCTCCTGGTACCGTGCTTGGTAGGAGACCGATGACGATGCTTCTTCGCCTTCGCTCAATGCACGTCATCGATACTCCTCGGTACCGACGAGGAGGACGTGGAATCCACACACCTCCTTGGGGTCAAGTCCGAGAGAGGTCGGTCCCAGGAGGCCTGCACAGCAGGAGACTTTGAGGCAGGTGGAAACCCACTCGACGGCTCACTGCTCCCAGCGTGTGGTAGACTCCGGACAGCTATTAACTGCTCTCCTGAAGTCGATGCCATCTTCGGTGCCGATATTGACACTGCCGACCTCTGTACCGATGTCGATATTGACGCCGAAGAACCGGTCGAAGCGCCAAAACACGGTCCTGAAGAGCTTTTCTCAACGCTTGTCTCCGCCGTTTAAGGCTAAGACACAACTTACTTGGTCGGGCCCAAGGCACTGAAGACACCACACGTGGTGATCGGTACCTGAGATCGACCGGTTGCACCGAGTACATTTCTTGAAGCCGCTGGGAGTCCTCGATGATATGGACTGAAAAATAGCGGTGGCGAAGTCAAAATTCTCGATTGTGCCAATTAAAAGGGCACAAAAATGAGAAAACACATACGCGCGGCCTAAGACAAAATCGAAAGGAAACTTAAAAGGGCCAAACTAAGAAAATAAGGGACATTTAAAGTTTTAGATAGGATAAAGAAAGAAGACTAAAGAGGAAGAAAAACTCAGAAAAAAGGTGTCCAAAATGAAGGCTCTTTCTCTGGGCTGAGGTTAGAGACCAATGAAGCAGCCACTCTCCACCACGGAAAAAGAAAAAACTGAGCGGGACTTGGCAATGCACGCGAGCTGGAAGGCTCTGGCAAAGTTTTTATTATTTTGCTCTGGAAAATTGCCATTCCTGAGCCGCCGTGGACGCCGACCCATCAGTGAGAACAAGCAGCCTGCTTATCCTCGGAGAAAGACCTGAACGGTCCCATCCAGTCTGCCCAACAAGATAAAATGAAGATACATACCTGTAGTAGGTATTCTCCGAGGGCAGCAGGCTGATTATTCGCGACGACCCAGGAGACCGTAACAAAATTTTCGAAGCAAAAAGAAGTCTCTAGAACGCTCCGTCACACGGGCCGAATGCACCACGCATGCGCAAACGGCTTCCCGCCCACAACGCGAGCATGCCCTTACTCAGTTTAATAAAAAGCAAAATATAGAACTGTAACAACTCCAACGGGGAGGAGGGAGGGTTGTCAGAATATTCAACCTGCTGTCCTTGGAGAATACCTGCTACCAGTATGTATCTTCATTTTCTCCGAGGACAAGCAGGCTGAATATTCTCACTGATGGGATATCCCTAGCCCCCAGGCTCACTCAAAACAATGAACATTGGTCAATTGGGCCTCGGTCGCAACGGCGAGGATGCAACACAGATTGACCTAAAAAGAAACACAACTAAGTGAGAGTGCAGCCTGGAAAAGAACAGAAATGGGCCTAGGAGGGTGGAGTTGGATTCTAAACCCCAAACAGATTCTGCAGCATTGACTGCCTAAACCGACTGTCGCGTCGGGTATCCTGCTGAAGGCAGTAGTGAGATGTGAATGTGTGGACTGATGACCATGTTGCAGCCTTGCAAATCTCTTCAATGGAGGCTGACTTCAAGTGAGCCACTGACGCCGCCATGGCTCTGACATTATGAGCCGTGATATTGCCCTCCAGAGTCAGCCCAGCTTGGGCGTAAGTGAAGGAAATGCAATCCGCTAGCCAATTAGAGATGGTGCGTTTTCCGATGGCGACTCCCCTCCTGTTGGAATTAAAAGAAACAAACAGCTGGGCGGACTGTCTGAAAGGGCTTCGTCTGCTCCACGTAAAAGGCCAATGCTCTCTTACAGTCCAAAGTGTGCAGCTTGTCTTCACCATGGCGGGTATGAGGACAGGAAAAGAATGTTGGCAAGACAATTGACTGGTTCAGATGGAACTCCGACACCACCTTCAGCAAGAACTTAAGGTGAGTGTGGAGGACTACTCTGTTATGATGAAACTTGATATAAGGTGCATGCACTACCAGGTCTTGGAGCTCACTGACTCTACGAGCTGAAGTAGCAGCCACCAAGAAAATGACCTTCCAGGTCAAGTACTTCAGATGGCAGGAATTCAGTGGCTCAAAGATCCCATGACACTGGTGGAGGTTTGACTGGGGGCTTTGACAAAAGCAAACCTCTCATGAAGCGAACAACTAAAGGCTATCCAGAGATAGGCTGACCTTCTATACATTGATGATAAGCACTAATTGCACTAAGATGAACCCTTACGGAGTTGGTCTTGAGACCAGACTCTGACGTGTAGAAGGTATTCAAGCAGGGACCGTGTAGAACAAGAAAAAGGATCTAGGGCCCTGCTGTCACACCAGACGGCAAACTTCCTCCATTTGAACGAGTAACACTTTTTAGTGGAATCTTTCTTGGAAGCAAGCAAGACACAGGAGACACCCTCTGATAGACCTAAAGAGGCAACTTCTAAGCTCTCAACATCCAGGCCGTGAGAGCCAGAGACTGGATTGTTGGGATGTAGAAGCGACCCCTCGTTCTGGGTGATGAGGGTCGGAAAACACTCCAATCTCCACAGTTATTAGAAGGACAACTCCAGAAGAAGAAAAAACCAGATCTGACGAGACCAGAAGGGAGCATCCAGTATCATAGTTCCGCAGTATTGCTGGAGTTTAAAAGAAGTCTTCCCTACTAGAGGTATGGGAGGATATGCATACAGAAGGCATGTCCCCCAATGTAGGAGAAAGACATCTGATGCTAGTCTGTCGTGGGCCTTAAGTCTGGAACAGAACTGAGGGACTTTGTGATTTCTCTGAGTGGCAAAAAGATCCACCAAGGGAGTGCCCCACGCCTGGTAGATCTTGTGGAGAACGTCCATGTTCAGAGACCACTCGTGAGGTTGCATGATCCTGCTCAACCTGTCAGCCAGACTGTTGTTTACGCCTGCCAGAAACGTGGCCTGGAGAAGCATGCCGTGATGGTGCGGCTAAAGCCACATCTTGACGGCTTCCTGACACAGAGGGCGAGATCCAGTGCCCCCCTGCTTGTTGGTGTAATACATTGCAACCTGATTGTCTAAATTAAAATGATTTGATTGGACAGCCGATCTCTGAAAGTCTTGAAAGCATTCCAGATCGCTCGTAATTCCAGGATGTTGATCTGAAGATCCTTTTCCTGAAAGGACCAAGCTCCTTGAGTGTGAAGTCCATCTACATGGGCTCCCCACCCTAGGAGAGATGTATCTGTCGTCAGCACTTTCTGTTGCTGAGGAATTTGGAATGGACATCCCAAGGTTAAATTGGATCGAATGGTCCACCACTGACGGGATTTGCAAAACTCGTTGGAGAGATGGATTACATCCTCTAGATCCCCTGTGGCCTGACACCACTGGGAAGCTAGGGTACATTGAGCTGCTCATATGTAGACGTGCCATGGGAGTCACATGAACTGTGGAAGCCATGAACCCTAAAAGTCTCAACATCTGCCAAGCTGTGATCTGTTGAGACGCTGAAGCCAAGGATACTAGGGCCAGGAGATTGTCTACCTTTGCCTGGGGGAGATGAGCTCGAGACCTCTGTGTGTCCAACAGAGCTCCAATGAATTCTAATTTTTGTACTGGAACAAGGTAGGACTTTGGATAATTGATTACAAACCCCAGTAGCTCTAGCAGTCGAATAGTCAACCACATGGACTGTAGAGCCCCTGCCACCGAGGTGCTCTTCACCAGCCAATCGTCAAGATATGGGAACAAATGCACTCCCTGCCTGCGTAGCGATGCTGCGACAACTGCCAGACACTTTGTGAAGATTCTGGGCGCAGATGTTCCCAGCCGAAAATCAAAGATACTTCCTGTCAGCTGGAAGTATCGAGATGTGAGTATAGGCATCCTTTAAGTCCAGAGAGCATAGCCAATTGTTTTCCTGAATCATGGGAAGAAGGGTGCCTAGGGAAACCATCCTGAACTTTTCTCGGACTAGTAAATTGTTCAGGGCCCTTACGTCTAGGATGGGACACACCCCCCCTGTTTTCTTTGGCACAAGGAAGAACCTGGAATAGAATCCCAGCCCTTCTTCCCCTAGTGGAACAGGTTCAATCGCATTGGTCTTTAGAAGAGCGGAGAGTTCCTCTGCAAGTACCTGCTTCTGCTGGGAGTTGGAAGGATTGAGCTCCCGGTGGGCAATTTGGAGGCTTAGATACCAGACTGAGAGTGTATCCTTGCTGGACTATTTAATGGACCCACTTGTCGGAGGTTATAAGAGGCCACCTTTGGTGAAAAAATATCAACCTCCCTCTGACCGGCAAGCCGTCCGGCACGGACACTTTTTCTGAGGCTATGCTGCACTGGAGCCAGTCAAAAGCCCGTCCCTTGCTTTTGCTGGGGAGCTCTAGGGGCCTTAGGCATACGGTGTTGACGGGAACACGCGTGCTGGTACTGAGCCTGAACCGGCTGCCGATAAGTAGGAGTGTACCTATGCCTATTATAGGAATAGGGAGCACTCCTCCTCCCTCCAAAAAACCTCCTGGATGCGGAGGTGGTAGCAGAAAACGCCTGGCGGGAGAGAGAATCCATAGTATCATGGTGCTTTTTGATCTGATCGACCATGTCCTCTACCTTCTCTCCAAAAAGATTATACCCCTGGCAAGGAACATCCGCCATTCGCTGCTGGGTCTTATGATCCAGGTCACAGACACGCAGCCATGAGAGTATGCACATCACTATACCCTGAACAGCTACTCGGGATGCTACATCAAAAGTGTTGTAAGTTCCCCTGGCCAGGAATTTGCGACACGCCTTCTGCTGCCTGATCACCTGGTGAAAAGGTTTGACGAGCTCTGGAGGAAGTGTGTCAACCAAACTAGACAGTTGCCTCACCGAGTTCCGCAAGTGGATGCTTGTGTAGAGCTGGTAAGTTTGGATCTTGGCGGCGAGCATAGCGGCCTGATACGTTCTTCTCCCAAAAGAATCCAAGGTCCTAGACTCTCTGCCAGGGGGTGCCGAGGCATAGTCTCTAGTACTCTTGGCTCTTCTGAGAGCAGAGTCCACCACCATGGAATCATGAGGAAGTTGGGCCATCACCATTACAGGCTCACCATGGACTCTGTACTGGGACTCGGATTTCTTGGGGGCCACAGGATTAGAAAGAGGGCACGACCAATTTCGCATAAGCACTTCCCTCAGTGTATTATGCAAGGGGGGCCATAGCAACCTCAGCAGGCAGAGAAGGATAATCCAAGACCTCGAGCATCTCGGACCTGGGCTCATCCACAACCTCCATAGGGAATGGAATATCCTTAGACATTTCCCGAACAAAAGATTAAAAAGAAAGACTCTCAGGTGGAGACATTCTACTTTTAATTGGCGGAGTGGAATCAGAGGGAAGCCCACATGACTCTTCCTCCAAAAAGTACCTGGGGTCTCCCTCCTCTTCCCACAAGTGCTCATCCTTGGTATCGGACAAAAGCTCCCTAAGAGCAGCCCGAACCCAAGCCTGTTTCGACATCGAGGAACGACGACCTCATGGGGGGTGTTGAGAAGTCGACCCCTGCCTGGACTCCGGCGAAGCTTCCTCCACCGACGTTGAGGGGGAATCAACCCGGGTGACAGCCCAGATGCCGCTTCCGCAGTCAGTACAGAAGATGCAAGCACCCCCGACGCCAAAGCAGATTGGCGCAGCAATCCCTCCGGAAGCTCTGGAAGAAGGGCCCTGATGCACTCGTCGAGAGCTTGCATCGGAAAAGGCTGGGGGGGGGGGGCGGTGCAGGAGTCGATGCCAGAATCTGAGGGGGCTTGACAGCTGGTACCAGGCTGCCAGATGACCAACGCATCGACACCTCTTGTATGGAGGGTGAGCGGTCCTCCCGGCGCCGACGCTTCTCGGGTGCCGACTCCCTCGGCTCCCTGGAGCTCTTGGTACCGTGCAAGGAAGGAGATAGATGACGGTGCTTCTTCGCCTTCGCTCGACGCCCATCATCGAGACTCCTTGGTATCGAAGAGGAGGACGTGTAATCCTCACGCCTCCTCGGGGCTGGGTCCGACAAAGATCGGTCCCGGGGGGCCTGCATAGCAGTAGGCCACGAGATAGGTGGAGACCCACTCGATGCCTCACTGCTCCCAGCGCGATGCGGTTGTTCGGCAGCCATTAACTGCGCTCTTAATGTCGCTGCTTCCCTCAACGTTGATGTCGATGCCGCCGACCTCGGTACCGATGTCGATGCCGACGTCAAAGGACCAGACCAATCTGCAAAACGTTTCTCACGTTGAGCCTCCCGAGCCACTTGAGTCCATTTCTTCATCAACAGGCACAGCTTACAAGCAGCTGGCAGATGGTCGGGCCCAAGGCACTGAAGACACCACGCATGGGGGTCAGTACTCGAGATGGTCCGGTTGCAGCGAGTACAGCGCTTGAAGCTGCTGGGAGTCTTCGATGACATGGATGGGAAAACAGCGGCTGCGAAATTAAAAGGCTCAATGGTGCCAAATAAAAAGGTACAAAAAAAGGAAAAAATGACTCAGCCGAGCAGCCTAAAGGGCGGCCGCGACGAAAAAAGAAAGGAAACTTCAAAGGGTGAAGAAAAACTAAGAAATAAGGGAAAAATATCTTTTTTTTTAATTTATGAAGATAACTAAACAAAAAGAAGAAAAAGAGGGAGTGGTAAACGCGAATTCGATCTCCTGAGCCAAAAAAATGGAGCATAATCGAAACAGACAACTCTCCAGACTGCGGATCAAAAGGAACTAAGTAAGGTCACGTTCGCATCGTGGGCAGCCGTTCGCGCATGCGTGGTGCGTTCAGCCCGCACGACGGAGCGTTCTAGAGACTTCTTTTTGCTTTGAAAATTTTGTTCCAGTCTCCTGGGCCATCACGGACGACGACCCATCAGTGAGAATATTCAGCCTGCTTGTCCTCGGAGAAACTCATTTTACATGGTATGTAATACTTTGTATGTATACCCGAATTTGACTTGTCCTTGCCTTTCTCAGGGAACAGACCATAAAAGTCTGCCCAGCACTGTTCCTGTACTAAAAGTTCTGAAGCTAACGTCGAGGCCCCTTAAAATTTACACTCCAGCCCATCCATATCTATTCAGTCATAATCAGGGCACAGACCATAGAAGTCCGCCCCACACCGGTTTTATTCTCCAAATACAGGCGTCACCACCCAATCTCCGCTAAGATTCCATACATCCATTCCTTCTAAACAGGATTTATTTAAAATATTTATAGCCCATTCTATCCACAGTTCTAGGAGGGTAACAAATGTATACATACTAGGGCTGCATTTTGATTTAAATTTTTAACCATGATTAATCGTGTTATTACAGGTGAGGCATAGCCAGAAGTCCATTGGGGGGGCAGAAGGATGACTGGGGGGGACACGCATTTCCTCCTCCCCAAATTAGATATACTTTTCCTTGTGGGGATGCCGATGCCCCATCAGTCAAAACAAAATCAGCTGCCAAAGCAGCCCCCTTCCTCCTCATGATGCCTCAGGAGCAAGGAAGTCAGAAGTATGCCTCCAGCCGCCAATGCTGGCACTTCCTGAACTGAACATACTTGGGGAGTTCAAATGTTGATTGCACACCACTGAATTTCTCATTCCTGAGGCAGTACGAGAAGGGGATGACTCACGCAGTGAATTTCTTCAGCTGGTGGGGCTTGAGCTATCCCACCAGCCATTGAACAGGTAACTGCAGCTTCGGAGGGGGCCTGAGCTCAAAAGAGGGGGCCCACATCTTCAAGGCCCCTCCCCTATGGATATGCCACTGATTAAAGGCCAAACATCTTTCTCCCGCCTCCAGGTCCAACTCTATCTCCCTTCCTTCCCTCTGCCCCAATCTATTATATTTCTCTCTTCCCTCTCTCCCAACCCTCCCCCCAAGTCAACACCTCTTTTTTCTTTCTTCCCAGGTTCATTGTGTGTGTGTGTGTGTCTCTCTCTGATCCCATTTCACCTTCTCTCTTCTCCCTCCACTTCCATCTGTCTATACTTCTTTCCCTCAGTTCAGCTTCTCTCCCTATTTCCCCGAGTCCAACTTTTTTTCTTCCTTCTCTCCAATCTCGCCACCCCTTTCTCTCTCTCCCTCCCTCTCTCTGAGCTCAACATCTCTCCTCGCTTTTCCCTCTACTTTCCTCCCTCCATCCTTCTATCCCTCAATTTGGGAATAACTTCCTCAATTCAGCTTCTTTCTGTATTTTCCCCTTCCCCCATGCTTAGTCCAGCATCTCTCCCTCCTCTTTTAGCCCTGCCCAAGGTTCTCTCTCCCCCCCCCTCCCAGCCACCCGTGGTTCTCTCTTGCTCTCTCCCTTCCCGGCCACCCGAGAATCTCTCTCGATCCTTCCCCTGGCTACCTGAGGTACTTTCTCTCCCTCCCTCCAGCTACCCAAGGTTCTCTCTCTCTCCCTCCCTCCACAGCTTCCTGAGGTTCTCTCTCTCTCTCCCTCCCTCTCCCTGACTATCTGAGATTCTCTCTCTCTCTCTCCCATTGCCACCTGATATAACATAGTAACGTAGTAGATGATAGCAGATAAAGACCTGTATGGTCCATCCAGTCTGCCAAAAAAGATAAACTCACAGTATAAAGTATGATGTGATACCTTGATTGATTTGTCCTCCCCCCCCCCCCCCCGGACCACCCGAGGTTCCCTCTCTCTCCCTCCCTCTGCCTAGCAACCCAAGGTTCTCTCTCTCCCTCCTTCAATGCCCTGGCCACCCGAGGTTTATTCTTGTTCTCTCCTTCCCCCTGGTCACCCAAGGTTCTCTCTTTCTCTCCCTCTCCCAATCAAAGAATAACATGCAGTCCTAATCTATATAAATAATTCTCACCTCCAATTCTGAAGCTCACTGTGTGGCAGGGAAACACTGAAGCCCTGTACTGTTGTAGCCTGTCAGCACCACTCAACTCTCACTCATACACCCGCCTTCAGCCCAGTGGCGTAGGAAGGGCGGGGCGGTGGGGGCGGTCCGCCCCGGGTGTCAGCGGGTGGGGGGTGCTCCGGACAGCCCTCGTCTCCTGCCCCCTTCGTTTTTTTTTTAATCCATTGCAGCAACGCAGGCAGCGCTTCGCGTCTGCCCTGCGTGTGCTGTGAAGATAGAAAATCACCTCGTTAGTGTCGGCCCTTCCCCCGTTGTGTCCTGCCCTCGAGGAAATAGGAAGTTACCTCAGAAGAGGGCGGGACACAACGGGGGGAAGGGCCGACGCTAACGAGGTGATTTTCTATCTTCACAGCACACGCAGGGCAGACGCGAAGCGCTGCCTGCAATGGATTAAAAAAAAAAAACGAAGGGTGATGGCAGGAGACAGGGCTCTGTCAGCTCTCAACGAGGGGGGACGGGACCGGGTCAGGGGGGGGGGTCAGATGGGAAAAGGGGTGGGGGAGCTCAGATGGGAGAAGGGGTGGGGGTGTTCAGCGGGGACAAGGGGATTGGGAAGGGGTGGGGGAGCCCAGAGGGGTGTTCAGAGGGGAGAAGTTGATTGGGGAGGGTGGGGGAGCTCAGAGGGGAGAAGGGGAAGGTGGGGGAGCCCAGAGGGGAGAAGGGGATTGGGGAGGGAGGGTGGGTGAGCCCAGAGGGGTTCTCAGATGGGTGCTCGGAGGGGAGAAGGGGATTGGGGAGGGTGGGGGAGCCCAGATGGGCGCTCAGAGGGGAGAAGGGGATTGGGGAGGGGTGGGGGTGCTCAGAGGGGAGTGCTCAGATGGGAGAAGGGGTCTGAAGCTGGAACTGGGGTCTGACAAGGGGCAGGAGGGAAAATGGGTCCATGCCTGGGGCAGGTGGGAGAATGGGTCTGGGGCTGAAAAGGGGGGATGCAAGGCATGTGGTGGGTGAAGGGGGCTGGAACTGGGGGCTGAAAAGGGGACAGGGAGAAGTGGCTGGGGGCTGAAGCTCGGGACTAATGGAAGAAAAGGGCTGGGGACTGGTGGGATAGTGGGGCTGAACAGGGGGGCAGGTGGGAGATGTGGGCTGGGGCTGGAACCAGGGACAGGTGGAATAAGGGGGCTGGAACTGGGGGCTGAAAAGAGGGGGCAGAGAGAGAGGGGACATACCCTGGATGGAAGGGGGGAGTGTGAGGGAGGGCAGACCCTGGATGGATGGATGGATGTGAGAGGGAGGGCAGACGGATTGAAGGGGCAGAGAGAAAGGGCTGATGATGGGTGGAAGGGGGAGAGAGAAAGAGGGCAGACTGGGGCAGATGGTGGATGGAAGGAGCAGAGATAGAGGGCAGATGTGGTTGGAAGGGAGAGAAAGAGATGGCAGACTGGGGCAGATGGTGGATGGAAGGGGCAGAAATAGAGGACAGATGTGGATGGAAGGAAGAGAGAGGGCAGACAGTGGATGGAAGGGGCAGAGAGAGAGGGCAGACAGTGGATGGCAGAGAGAAAGAGAGAGAGAGCGAAGACAGATGCTGGATGGAAGGAAGACTGAAAAGAAGATGAGGAAAGCAGAAACCAGAGACAACAAACTGTAAATAAAATACATATTTTTATTTTTTTGCTTTAACATGTAAATAAGGTAATCTTTTTATTGGACTAATTTTAATACATTTTGACTTAACTTTCAGAGAACAAAACCCCCTTCCTCAGGTCAGGATAGGATACTGTAACAGCACTATACTGTATTGACCTGAGGAAGGAGATTTTGGCCCCTGGAAGCTAAATGTATTAGTCCAATAAAATGGTATTTTATTTTCTGTATTTGTTTTATTTCTATTTGTTAATTTGTAAAGTGGTGATTGGTATTTGTTAGTTTTTTTAAATTTACATCTGCTGTCTTTATATTTTGCACAGTACTAGGGGACATTTTCTGTTTCTTTGGTGTTGCATTGTATACAGAGTCTAGCATCGGGGGTTCAGTTTAATTTTTGTCTAAATAGAAAGTTTATTATTACTTATTCTATAGTGGATTAGGGTGTGTCTGTGTTTGTGAAAAAGACATGGCTTTCGGTTGGCATTGACTGTGCAGGATTGACGATCTGTACTATTCTGTCTGTTTTCGTTTTACAATAGGTGAATTGATGTTCTAGTGTTCACTGTAGTGTTTAAGATGCTTTCCTTTTCCTTGTGTGACTCGTACAAATTAGTGCTTATGGTATGGTATAATTGCTCTATATATAGGTCCTGAGTGTTTTGTATTCTCGGTATGCCTTGTACTGGATTTGGGGGGGGGGGTGTTAAAAAATGACTGGCCCCGGGTGTCAACTACCCTAGCTACGCCACTGCTTCAGCCACGCCCCATCCGGACATAATTCGCAACCCCAACGTTCTAATGAAGCCCCAAGCTCCACCCACTTCCGTGAAGGGTTCGTAACTTCGTGGTGGTGAAGGTTCTCCACTCACCATGTCTCTCTGTCATGCCCTCGCATCGAACGTGATGACGTTGAGGGCGGAACTATTTTGGTGAAGGAAAGCAATGCAACGGAAAGGCAGGAGTAGGGAAACACACTCCCCTACCAACGAGTTACACACTCCCCCTCCCTCCGATTGCAACACACCCCTTCCGCTTTACTGCCCCCTGGACCCCCCTTGCCACGACCCTCTGGACACCACCCTTTCCTCCGAAAAACCTCCCTCGAAGCCTTCGCCTACCTCTGCTGACGGAGACGAACTTCTCCTCTCGCCTGCGGGGCGTGGCTTGATGAAGGAGTATCTGTCCAACTCTCTGTGCGTGCGTCTGACATCAGACGCACAAACAGAAACTTCAACAGATGCTCATTCAACAAAGAACGTCCCGCAGCCGAGAACAGAAGTTCGCCTCCATCAGCAGAGGTACGCACAGGCTTCGGGGGAGGTTTTCCGTACGAAAGGGTGGTGTCCAGAGGGTCGCGCCACGGGAGGAGAAGCAGTAATGCCAAGGGGAGGGGTTCAACTCGGTGGGAGGGGCGTGAAGGGGGTCTTGAACTGGGAGGGAGGGGGTCTGCAACTCGGGAAGGAGGGAGAAACAGAGGGACAGAGGGAGAGGGGCCAGGGAGGGAGGATGGGTGGGAATTTCCCTTGCTAGCGCCCGTTTCATTGCGTTTCAAAACGGGTCTTTCTTTGTAGTACATATATAATTTTCCAAAACAAACAATAAAACACAAATTCTAAAAAGAAAAATAAACTAATATAGGATAGTAACGTAGAAGATGATACCAGATAAAGCCGGTATGAACAATCCAATCTGTCCAACAAGATAAACTCATAGTATAAGGTATGACATGATACTACTTGATCTTGATTTGCCCATTCCATTTTCAGGGCATAGACCGTAGAAGTTGACCTGGCACTGGCCTTGTTTTACAGCTACTGAAGCTGAATCTGTCCAGCCATGATCACTGGCTTTGCTTCCCAATTACTGGTGTTGCCATCTAATCACTGCTAATCGTGTTTGGTTATATGACTTCCATACAGGATTCCTTTGTGTTTATCCCATGAATTTTTGAATTCAATTTATTTAGGCTTGCTATACCACATTTGCCAGCAAGCAGATCAAAGCAGTATGCATAATATAAAAAATTACAGAAACAAACAGAAAGGAACTACAATAATTAGATAGTGTAAGGAGGTTGGAGGGTCTAAGCAGGCTAGGAGGAGGTATGGTGCCAGACTACATTCCCCACAAGACCCTGAGAGAAGGAATCAGGGTGGTAGGTTCCAAAACCCGTTAGGGACACCACATGGAAGGGAGGGAGGTAAGGACTGGAAAGAGCAGCTGCTATGGCAGACAAGGGCCAGAAGGGGGAGTCGTGATGACAAAGCTCAATTCCCTTGGGTCAGAAATCAGTACAAGATTCCTCCCACCTGGGAGGAAGGGGAAGGCACTAACCAACAAACTAGCAGAGAAGCAGAGTTAATGGAGTGTTTGGAGGAAGGAGAGTCAGGAGGGCCCAGCACACCAGGTTTGGAGGAACTGATTGACATGGACTGTAATTGTACTCTGAGGCAGAGTTGCAAGGTTTGAATGCAGTGGATGGTCACAGGAGTCAAGTAGCTGTGTTGTGGGAGGTGTACTGCCATTCTGCAACCACCCAAGAGGAGAGACTTTTAAAACTGAAACCCAGAAGGTTGGAACTGGGAGGACTTGGATTTAAATTGAGAGTTTTTCTTTTTGCTATGTTTGGAACTGAATGGAACATTACCCCCTTTGAACTGAGTTTGTGGAGGAGGGGGAATAAACTGGTTTGAACTAAAAGCTGTGTTGTCTGGAAGGACTTTGTTTGGACTGCTGAAGGGAGTTACCACCACCCCAGAGGGATTGCTACCGGGATACAGTTATTACAATAGGAAAGATAACAACCATTCATACAGAAAAGGCTACTGCCAGGGTGGCTAGGATGAAGCAGTTAGACCCTGAAATACAAGCACCAGAAGCCATTGCAAGGAGGGAGGCAGAGAGTAGTCTGGAGATAAGGGAATGGATTCCCAGCTCCAGCAGAGGGAGCCAAGGGGATAGCCAGGCTGAGCCTATAATTTCATCACCCACTAGGGGGAGGTGGAGGGTAGAAGCTCAGTTCCCCTGGATACGCAATCAATATACTATACTGCACAGCTAGAATAGAGAGGGGCCCATGGGGAGGGAAGATGATGATTTGATGGATTATATGGAAGGAGGGGTAGATCAGATGGGGGAGGAATCCCACGGAGGAGGAGAAGCCTCTATGGAGTGGAAGAGTTCCCAGGCAGGGATGGCCAGCTCCTGAGGGTTTGGAAATGGTGTTAAGAGGTGAGAGTAACCTGCATTATTGGAAGCCTGATTTATTTGGAAGCCTGCCTTATTTGGAAGCCTGCTTTGTTTTATCCACGTTATAGAAAGCCTGACTTTGGAAACTGCCTTGTTCTGGGAAAAAACCCTGATTGGTTGGAAACCTATTTGGTTAGAACCTGTTTCTTGGGGATAACCTATGTACTGAAGTTTGTGACAGCTGTTATTGGCCTGATAATAAAAATCATTGGACCTAGCCACTGTCTGCAACCATTCATACAATACTGAGGATGAGAGTGAGGAATTGGACTGTTACACAGGGCGAATAGAAGTGAGTGAGCAGGTAGGGGGGAGAGGAAAAAGGACTGGCAGGGAAAGGGTACTCCTATGAATTAGAAGAGGCAGAACCAGAAGAAAAGGGGAAAACTCAGTTAAGCAGCAACAAAAGTCTTCAGTGCAACTTTAAATTTATCAAATGATGTCTCGTTCCTAATTTCTTTCGGGAGGGAGTTCCAGTGAGAGGGGGTGGCATAGAAAAAGGCACAGCTTTTTCCGGCCCGGGTAGAATAAGGCAGTGATCGTTGAGAGCGTGCAAGGTATGTGCGGGGGAATAGGGAACTATGATTAGAGAGAGAAGCTGAAATATCTACTCTGTAAGCCTTGAATGTGATAGTAAGAAGTTTAAACAGAACTCTTTGTTCCACAGGAAGCCAATGGTGGTGTTTTAAGAGGGGGGGGAAGAGTGATCGAAACGACATGCATGACAGAGAAGGCAAATAGCCGTGTTTTGTAATGAATGGAGCTTTTTAAATTGATAACACAGACAACCAAGATAAATGATACTGCAATAATCAAGTCTTGTCATTAGAAGTGACAGAATAAGAGAGTGAAACAATTTAGGATTGAAATAGTGGCAAATAGAGCAAAGTTGACGTAGAATAAAGAAACCAGTTTTGCAGACAGCAGAAATATGTGAAACAAATGAGAGCTGGGAATCTAGGATAACCCCTAAATATCGGAAAGAAGTGACTGGATGGATGTCAGTCCCCGTGAGAGAGAGGGGAGATGTGGGAATAGAGAGGCCTCCAGTAAACCAACAGGCTACTATTTTTTTTGTGGATTTAGGACCATTTTTTGATTGGCAAGCCATTTAGAGATTGAGGTAAAGCAATTCTGAAGTGGAGTAATGGACAGTGAATATGGATTGGTAGGAAAAAGAGCAGAATGTCGTTAGCATAAAAGTAGCTTAAGATACCTAAGGATTGTATAAGAGTGGCAAAAGGACTGAGAAAAAGGTTGAAAAGAAGAGGAGAAAGTACTGAACCCTGCAGAACACCACAAGGAAAAGAGCAAAAGGAAGGCATGGAAGAATCAGTTACAACCTCGTATGATCAGTTTGTGAAGAAAGAATGGAACCATTAGAGAACAGTGCCCTGGAACCCTAAAGAAGAAAGACTTGATAGCTAAAGACCATGATCGACTAAGTCAAAAGCTGCCAATAAGTTGAGAGAGATAGCAAGTACAACACTGTGCCTAACTAGATGAGTCTGGAGTTCACTAAGAAGACCAGCTAAGACTGTTTCAGTGCTGAAATTATCTGACTGTCTAGGATGTAAAGCTAGAGCGTTTCTGATTAAGGAAGCGGCTTGGAGGAAAACCATTTTTTTCAATAGCTTGGAGAAAAACAGAAGATTGGAAATTGGACGATAATTTGCAGGTTCTGATGGGTCTAGGGAGGGCTTTTAAAAGATTGAATGAACTATGGTCCTCCTCCAATGAGTAGGACCTGATCGGACAGGCTAGAGTTTAAAACGTTTAGGATAGCAGGCAGCAGGTTTAAATTTGGGAGCTGTAGCCATTTGGATGGAAGAGGGTCTAGCTGAAATTGTGTGATATGCATTATTTTTAGAACCTCAAAGAGTGAGGACAAAGCCTGAGAGTGAAAGGAAGGCCAAGATGAATGACCTGGTGTTAAAGAAAGCACGTCAGGGGAAGAAGAGGCATCAGACAGGGACAGAGAAGGATATGGGGTTGTGGAGGAGGGTCAGGAAATGGTGGTGGTTTTTAGAAGGTTTGCAATTTTGGTAGAAAAATACAGTGAAAGAGCCTCAGCTGTAGGTGTTTGGCGTGCAAGTAAAGTAAGACTGGGAATGTAAGATTATGAAAGATTTGAGTATAACTCCCTGGCAGGATTAGGGACACTACATATCTTATTTCACAAGTAGTTCCCGTTAGCTTTTCTAAGGTTAAAGTTGTAGTCCCAGAACTTAAATTTATAAGTGGCCAAAGAAATAGGTTTTTTAGATTTCCTCCAGGATCGTTCAGCTTTCAGGAGTTGACGTCTAAGTAGATGAAGACCATTGTGATACCAAGGTTTAGAAGATTTTGAGGGAACATGTTGAACCGGTACAAATGGAGCAAGTTAGTTCAGTATATTTGAAAGGATGGAATGCAACTCCGTTGCTTGATCATCAAGACTAAGAGAGAAAAAGTTATGAGAAAACAAAAAAGTGCTAGAGGGAAGTTCACAAGGATCTATACGGGACAAGTGCTAAGACCATTTTGGAAGGGCAGTAATTTGTTAAGATTCTCTGAGACAGGCAGGGGAATTACTGGGATTCGCTTCTGATTGGCCTGTCAGGGATTGAGCTGACATCTGAGGCAGCAGATGTCAGACCTTATTTAACCTTACCTCTCCCTACAGCGGATGCTCTAGCGTTACCCCCTTGCAGCTGTGAGCTCTCGTCCTATTGCTTAGCCTGTGCTCGTGGCACAGGGTATATTCTCTGTAGTTTGTTTGCTCTTCCCTTTGTCTGTGGTTTCTATGTGTGCTGGCTGCAGCTAACTTTTTCCCTGATTACTTCACTGCAGTGCAGCTGGGTCTGTTTTCCCTCTGCCTCACCTCTCCCTTCCAGGCAGTGGTGTTGACTTGTTCATGGTAAGCTCGTTCCTTCTTTGTTTGTTTAGTCTTCCCTCTAGCCTGCTTTAAGCTTTTATGTACAGTGCTTGGTATTTGGTTCTTGTGAAGCCCTGCCTCCTTAAACAGCCTTTCTCCGTATCTGTTTTAACGGGTTGTGTGCAGTGTTTATTATTTGTGTCTCTAGGGAGCCCTTCCTCTTTTAGGCAGCCTTTCTCTGTACTCTTGTGAGCCCTGCTTCTTTCCTGTCCTTATATTTGAAAGCAGCCTTTCTCTGTAGTCTGCTTTTGTTTTTTTTATTTGGTTCCTGTGGGCTTTGGCCCTTTTCTTGTTTGTGTATTTGAAGGCAGTCTTTCCCTGTGTTCTGCTTTTATTCTTGGTGCCCTGTTTGTTATTTGGCTCTGGGGAGCTCTGTCCCCCTTTCCTGGTTTAGTTAGTTAGACGCTTACTTTTCTTTCTGTCTGCTTTTGCCCTTGGCCTGTTGTGTTTGTTTTGGCTCTGGTGGGTCCTGGCCCTCCTCTGCCTGGTGGATTCTAGCGGCCTCTTTTCTTCAGTCTGTCTTTTCCTGTTCGGCCATTTCTGTGGAGCTTTGCTCCTTTAGATTCCACAAGTCTATAGTGTCCTGCTCTGACCCTGCCTTTCACTTTTCCCCTGTGGGCACAGCCTTCCGCTACCTGGGTTACTGTGTAGCCTTTGTATTCTCTCCTTCTGGTTGTTGTCTGTATCTTCCAGTTTGGTCTGATGTCCTTCCCTTTGCGCCTCTGCCTGGTGCTGTGTGCGCTGCCTGAAATCCAGTTCCTTCTGGGACCTCTCGTTGTTCTTTTCCCTTCCCTAGTGTATGACTCGGTTCCAGTTCGGCCTTGTGGCTCGTATGCTTGGACTCTGTAAGAGTGGGTTCCCGATTGGCCTTGCGGCCCACATGAGTGGTCTATTTCCCTTTTCTGGTGGTGCTTGCTGATTTCCTTGAGTGTGCGGGGCTTCGTGGCCCGTGTTACTGCATAGCGCCTGTTTGGTCTACCCTAGGCCTTGGCCAAGGTCCTTTCTAGGCTGCGGCCTAGGCACAAGGGCTCATGATCAGACTAACAATTGCGTTTGGAAGGACCGGGAAACTAACTATAAAAGTAACTAGGAAGTGATCAGACCATGGAACAGGCTTGTGATGAAAGTTCGAGGGGGAGGAAGATGAGTTTGATGCAGGGGCGTAGCTATGTGGGGCCACGGGGGCCTGGGCCCCCGTAAATTTGGCCCTGGACCCCCCTGCCAACGACCCGCTCGACCTCCCCCTTCCCGCCGTCAACCCGCTGTCGCCTACCTTTGCTGGCGGGGGACCCCAACCCCCGCCAGCCGAGGTCCTCTTCTTCCTTTGTTCTGTTTGAGAGTCTGACGGGGAGGGTTGGCGGCGGGAGGGGGGTCAAGGTGGTGGTGGCGGCGGCGGTGGGGGTCAGCATTGGGGGGGTCGGTGGCACAGGGGGAGGGCTAAAATGTGCCCCCTCACCTCAGGATCTGGACCTCCCTCCCGCCGAAGTCTGGCTATGCCCCTGGTTTGATGGGACAAGAACTAGGTCTAGGGTGTGGCTATCTTGGTGAGTAGGGCAAGAGACCCACTGGATGAGATGGTGTTTGGAAAACAGAGATAGAAAAGATTTAGAGTGAGGTATCTAGGGAATGTCAACGTGAGAGTTGAAATCACCAAGAATTAAGGCAATGGGGAAGAGAATAGAAATACCACAGAGGGCTTGGTAAACAAGGTCCCATTGAGCTATGAAAAGGGACGGGGGGGGGGGGGGTGCAATACAAAAGATACATGGTAAGAGGGGTTGGGGCAGAAATGCAGATAGTAAGTACTTCTGAATAGGAAAGGGGGGAGGGAAGTTCAGCAACTTGGAAAGCAGAGGAGTAGAAAATAGCAAGGCCACCCCCTCCTTCCCAGTTGATCTAGGAAGGGAGGAAACCTCAAAGTCCAGGGGAAGGGACTCAATAAGTAACTCTTCCCCATTCCGAATCCAAGTCTCAGTACAGCAAAGAAGATCGAGTGAAGAAGCAGCTATGGTGTCTCGGATCTCACTAGTTTTTGTGCAGATTGATCTACAGTTTAAGAGACCGATAGATATCTACCAGGGTTATTGGGAAGAACAGTCAAAGGGAAAAGGGCAGAGAGAAAGCGCATTTGCGGTCATGCGTGAGTATGGACGTTTACCTCTTGGCGCAGTACAATGTTAACTGGGATTGAGAATTCAATCAAGAAAGTCCTTAGAGTAAAGGCATTTAGGCATGAGCTTCAAAAGAGGTGAGAATAAAGGTAGCACAAAGAATAAACCATGGATTAGATACAATTTTGAAGGAAGTGAAAGACCAGAAAAAGATGTGAACCTATAAGGAAATATAGCGACGCGTGCCTGCGGCAAAGAAGAAAACTGTGAAGTGCAGGTTTAAAATACTATGGGGGTCTTTTACTAGAGCTTAGTTCGAGTTATCTGCAGCAGGGCCCATTTTATTCCTATGGGCCTTGTTGCAGATAACGCGAGCGAAGCTTTAGTAAAAGACCCTCTATGAAAGGGGCAGGAAAGTCAATAGACCGTCCTTACATCCTGGAGAGTGGGTGGTGCTCAAGCGCCTCAATGGTGCTTTGAGAACGGACAGTAGCAAGAAATTAAGGTACAATATTGCATAAACAGCAATACATATACAACAATCAGGCATGCAGCAGGTTATCGATAAGTTATCAGTGTGGCAAAGAAGAAAACTGTGAAGTGCAAGTTTAAAATACAATGAAAGGGGTGGAAAAGTCAATAAAGCATCCTTACATCTGGAAGAGTGGGCGGCGCTCAAGTGCCTCAGGGGCGCTGCAAGAACAGACAGTAGCAAGAAATTCAGGTACAATATTGCAGGAGACATCTAGGAGAGTGGGTGGCACTCAAGTGCCTCAGGGGCGCTGCAAGAACAAACAGTAGGAAGAAATTCAGGTACAATATTGCAGGAGACCTACCAGCTTTTTCTGGTTTTAAGTAGACAGAACAATCTTTCTTGGGCCAGCTTCTCCTTCAAGTCTCCCTCTTCAACATGCAGGCAGCAATGCATTTCTCAGGGTCCCTTCTCTGTATTTCCAGCTCTCTAAAATACTGATGGCTTCGTGTCAGCTTTGTGAGTCCCTGTGCTGAGCAGTGATTTCAGGTACGAAGACTTCGGACCCGGACTCTGCTTGGCAGCCGAGCAACCTCGAAGTTCACCTGTGGTGACCGCCATTCCCCAGGTGTGGGCGGCCGACAGGACTTACACAAAGAGACAAGAGGCAGGGCTGCGGGCCACGGGCAGGTAGCAGATGGGAGAGTAGACCAGGCTCAGGCGTGTTACAGGCAGGCAGCAGACAATAGACCGGGTCCAAGCAGCATCTTATGGGTTGGCAGCAGACAAGAGAGTAGTCCAGGTATAAGCAAGGTCTCACAGGCAGGCAGCAGACAAGAGAGTAGACCAGGTCCAAGCAGCGTCGTAAGGGCAGGCAGCAGACAAGAGAGTAATCCAGGTATAAGCAAGGTCTCACAGACAGGCAGCAGACAAGAGAGTGATCCAGGTATAAGCAAGGTCTCACAGGCAGGCAGCAGACAGGAGAGTGATCCAGGTATAAGCAAGGTCTCACAGGCAGGCAGCAGACAAGAGAGTAATCCAGGTATAAGCAAGTTCTTACAGGCAGGCAGCAGACAAGAGAGCAATCCAGGGACAAGCAAGGTCTCATACATGGGCATAGACTGGGGGGGGCGAGGGGGGGAAACGGCGACGACTTACCAGAAGACGCTTCGGCGAACTGGCGGGCGGGGTGCCAGTAGTAAAAGCAACAAGCAGGCACGCTCGTTTCCCCGTCCGCTTCCCTGCCCTCTCAGCGTCCCGCCCGAAAGGAAATGACATCAGAGGAAGGCTGGACGCAGAGAGGGCAGGGAAGCGGACGGGGAAACGAGCGTGCCTGCTTGCTGCTTTTACAACCCCCGCTCGTTCGCTTGCTCGCCCTCCCGTCCGTTCGCCGCTGTGGAAGTGCTGGCTCCTGAGTCCGGTCTAGTCCACTGTAAGGAAGGAAGCCATTGGTAAATCTCTGCCTCCACTCCCCCGCGCAGCCGTCGCCGTCAAGCAAACCTGATACTTTCAGATTCTTTGTGATGCTCGACTTAACGTTGTTAACTACAGACTCCCAAGCAAGGTAACAATGACAGCTAGAATAAATACAGTGAATGAAAGAAAATGAGGATGTTTGAATAATTACTGTAACTAATCATTTAAAGCTGTGATAGTCTCAGTGGTGTGCTGGAGCAGGCTCTCACAGGCTCTCGAGAGCCGTTTGTTAAGTTTTTAAGAATTTTGGGAGCCGGTTCTCCATGGCTACTTTAACAAATGGATCCCAAAATGTGGGCTTGGGCCCCTCCTGAATTCTCTTTTACTTTGCTGGCAAGAGAGAGCCCCCTGTTAACAATTTACCAGCACACCCCTGGATAGTCTCCACTGATAACAGTGTGATGAAAAGCTGCAGTGAAAACCATCCGTGCAGTGTTAGACATGCAAAAATGTTTAAGGAACTTGGAATGTGATTGGTTTACAAAAATTATAAGTGGGAAATCATTTAATTATGTAAAAATATTTAGTATAGAGAAAGAATATCCATAAAGAGCTGTGACTGATAAAAGAGATTACATTAAACTAGATTATGCCTTACAGTTTGTTTGAGTGTGGTGGAGCCTCTTTAACAGCAATTGAACGTCATTGTGGTAGTATGAGATAAATTAAGCAGGAAAGAGCAGCAGAACATTAAGAATCTGTTGCTTCAAACTCTCTTTGGTTCTTTTCTCAGAAAGTGAATATGAAATGTGAGGATCACAGGTAACCTAACCATCACTCATCCACCCTGACTGCTGGGATCCCCTGGGACTTTGTTAACAATAGGAAAATATATTGTCTCCACTGCCATTCTCCACTTGGATTTTTAATTGAGAACTGAGGGAATGGAATTTTAGGTTGGTGAATGATAGTTTTTGCCATTAGAACAGCAATAGTGGGTCAGACCAAAGGTCCATCAAGCCCAGTATCCTGTTTCCAACAGTGGCCAATCCAAGTCACAAATACTTGGCAAAATCCTAGCTAGTAGCAAGATTCGGCCAGGTACTTGTGACTAGTAGAAATATTGCCCTTTCCAGGTCAGTATTTTGCCTTCATATTTTTTGATTTCTAGTTCCTTGTGTCATGTCTGTTGTCGTGTTTTTCATGTGTGATCAAGGTGCATTATTCTGCTAGCGTGTAGTATTTGCAGCCTTTTTTGTTTTGCTTTTTTTCACGAGGTAGTGTATTGGTGTTTTAGAGCCTTGTGTAATTACAGTTCTGCCTTTTCACGCATAAGGTTGTAGCTTGTCCTGTCCTTGGAATTCGTGCTGTTATGGTTTAGTAAGGATATGAGTGTGTTTTTGCACAAGTTTGTGCATAGCGTTTTGCAGTGGAGAGATTGTGTGTTGGCCTTACTGAGGTGGCACCAAAACATCAGAAAGGGTGTAGAGCCTAAATCCTGACACACTACCTCTTGAAGGATCTACATATAGAGCCTATGCATTTCTAAGGTCAACACTGGTATGGTATGGGAAAGGGGGTGGGGAAATACTACTGGAGATGAAGAGGGAGTGCTGGGTAAGGAGGAAAGAAGGAAGGAAGGGAGAAAGCTGGCTTGATATCTCATACATATTCATTATGGTTATTCCCAAAAAACGCCAGCTCTTTTTCCCTTCCTTCCTCCATATTAGCATATTCATTTGCATATATATATATATAATATATATAATATATGCAAATGAATATGCTAATATGCTCCGCCCCATCCTTTGCCTCCCCAAATGAAACAGTCAAACTACGCCTATGGTCTCAAACCAGAAATACAAGCAAGACGGCAGTAAAGAGAATGCTTACCGGGTCGAAGCCGAAGCAACGAGGGAGAGGGAAGGTTCCTAGAAATAGTATAAGCGTCTAACGTCAGGACCACGGGGGATTTGTGTCGAAAGATGGGCGTCCTTCTCTTTCGAAAATAAGCCTGCTGGGGAACTAAAAACCCCTTCCTCTGATAGTATTTTGATTTCAGCAGGTTCCCGTGGAACATCTATGCCTCTATCATTTGTGATCCACCTATACCAACTGCAGACGAAGTCAGCTCCTCTGTACAAACTTTTTCACATCTCAAATATGCTTGTTAAAAGCTCTCTTGCACCACACCACTTATCTCATTTTGTCTAAGGAACTAGCGTGGGCAGGAGTGAGTGGGGATCTCTCCTGCCCAGCTAGTCCACTACACCACCAATATGAAACAATAGGACCAGGTGAGGGAGAAAGAGGGGGGTCGCTCCTTATATTTTCAGCCAAAACAAGACTGAAAAACAATATCAGGCTAGTTTCAGCATCAGAGCTAAAACCAAAACCAAAATGTAATCAACCTTTACTTGGGCTCTGCTTTCATAAAAAACAATTCCATCGGGCTGGATAGGGGGAACATCATCTCTCGTGTGCATTTAATTTTAAATTAAAATTATGAGTGGCTTAAAGAAACCCAGATAAAGTAATATCAGTATTCTTCAGCATCATATACTATACCTTTAATAATGCTTCTAGGATATATAAAACAAAGAAGAAGTTGTTGAGAAGCTGTAGCTCTTCTTCATATACTTTTTGTAATGTTGGTATGAAATCCAGTATTACAGGAAAGGTGTTCATTAATATCAAAATATATATTGTGAATTCAAACTCTTCACTATGTACTAGTCGGTGACACATTTTTAATATCTTGACCCTAGAAAGACACATTTGAATCAATATGTATTATTTTCAATATTTCACAGTTTTGTATTACTGTGAATATAAAAAGAAGGGTCAATGCTCTAAAGGGTTTAACCATTTAAACCCTGTTGAGTTAGCTGGAGATCATTACTAACTAACTAACCAATTAATTTAGAGGTGGGCTGGAAGCAAAGCATGAGCGGAGTGGCAAGTTAGCAGGAATATTCGGTCTGCTAACTGGCTGTCCTAACTTTATGCTGTGAGATAACCAGGCACTAGTCTGAACACTGGCCGGTGCCCCATTAACTTCTGGGTTAGCAGACATACACAGATATTCAATGCCGGGAGCCATGCATTGCTCAGCATTGAATATCCAAGGTTAGGTCAGCCCATAGCTGGAATCGGTTTGCAAGTTGCTTACCACTGTGGGCTAAATATCGGACCCTAAGTAAATAGCAGCAAAAACATTGTGTATCAATATCAATACTTGTTCTTTCTGTAACCAATTACTGCAAACTTGGAAAGCATTCTCTGGCAATCAGCTACTCATGAAGACTGTTAAATTTTAACAAAGTGCTATTCACTGTCCTTCCCCATGTTTTAACTTGTACAGCGCTGCGTAACCCTAGTAGCGCTATAGAAATGCTAAGTAGTAGTAGTAGTATTCAAAGCATAAGAAAATGCGAAATATCACCAAAATGAATGAAGAGCTCCATCACACACTGGAGTTGACTTTAAAACTACACAGCATACTTATCCTTTTTTTTTTTTTTAATGTTGCTTGGATAATGTTGGTCGTCTATAGAAAAAAATATAGAGAAACCATTCTGAGTGTGCATGGGTGGCTCTGACATCAGAACAGACTAAGGGCCCCATTTACTAAGGTGTGCTAGCATTTTTAGCGCGTGTGTTAAATTTAGCACACTCCAAATGCTAGAGTCACCCATATGTTTATATGGGCAACTTTAGCACACTTAAAATGCTAGTGCGCCCTCAGCACTGCTTAGTAAACAGGGCCATAAGGGTAAGATGTCAAAAACATCATCCACATTACTCTCCCGACACTGTCATTTGTATACCTTCTGAAATGTTTGCTCACACTGACTCCGTAGGATAATGAAAAAAATCCCCAGTACTCATGTACACGGGCATCTTCATTTGTTTCATTTGCAAACTGAAATAAAAAGCCATAAGATATATTGAAATTTCCAATGTAATTTTATTTATTTATTAGGATTTATTTATCAAATGAAAACAGGAAGGATAAATAGAGGCAGCAGAGATGAGATGAGATGTCTTCCAATAGCTGGTTGTCTTTGCTGAAGAATAAGGGTCAGCTTTCAATTCTTTATTCTCTCAGCAAAAAAGACCACTCAATTGTAATCCAAGAGAAAGCACAAATTTTTCAGGATCTCAGCACAATAGAACTGTTCACAGATAAGAGTTCACAAACCAGGCATGGAAGTTACAGTTCTAGGTCACTTTGCTGTGATCTGTTCCAGCCCAGCTCCCATCCATCTTAACACTTTGTGCCCAGTGTCAGCCAAATCAACTCAACGTATCATTAGCATATATAAATCTTGGGAGCCCAAACCTCTGCTCTATAAGTAAAAGTGTTCCACAAGGGTCTGAGGGTGCATTTAATGGTTTTCTGAATTTAATCAAGTTACTTCCAACGCAAAGATCAACACAAGGCTGCTTTACCAAAAAATTCTAACAGCAAATACAGCTGGCATAGGCGGTCGGTGGCCCAACTGTTTGGGGAGGCTAAAGGGGGTGGGGTTAAGGGTGGGGCCAGGGGTGGAGCTTAAATCCATAATTGTCTGATCACACACAGAAAAAATAAAAATAAAAATAAATGTCACAATTAATACCTTTTATTAAATTTAGATATTAGTTATGTATCATATGTCAAAGAATAAAGTGGTTGCTCAAAGCATATACTAACCACAATCGCTCAACTCCAAAACACTATGCACAACTTTGTGCAAAAACACACTCTGAACCTTACTGTACCATAAATATTACACTGGGCAGAATCTAATACACCAATATACCATCCATACAGAAAATGCAGACCGTCAACAATATTGAAAGAAGGGATCATAATATCACAGTTCTCATGTAGAGCCACAAAACATCCTAATTCATGTTTAATGTGGGATAAAATGTCATAAATAAGTAAATAAACTTTTAATGTTGAACATCTAATTCTCAAAGTGGACATATTCCAAACAGTATAATGAAAATAAAATGATCTTTTCTACCTTTGTTGTCTGGTGACTTTGTTTTTCTGATTGTGCTGGCCCAGTATCCGATTCTGCTGCTATCTGTCCTCTTAACTCCGTTTCCAGGGCTTCCTTTCCATTTATTTGTTTACTTTCCGCCTTTCTTCTTCATTTCTTGTCCTACATCCGTAAGTAAAAGCTGGGTCCTCCGCAAACTTGACTGTCCAGTGGATCCAGCTTTTGCCTATTTTCTTCATCCATGTGCAGTTTTTCTACTCTCTTCCTTTTCCGTCATCTCATTTCCTTCCTCACTCCTCCCTCCCCCTCCATGTCCAGCAACCCTCCTCTCCCCTCCCCTCCATCCACCCATGTCCAGCAACCCTCCTCTCCCCTGCCCTCTTCTCTCCCCTTCATCCACCATGTGCAGCAACCCTCCTCTCCCCTTCCCTCCATCCACCCATGTCCAGCAACCCTTCTCTCCCCTGCCCTCTCCTCTCCCCTTCTTCCACCATGTGCAGCACCCTCCTCTCCCCTTCTTCCACCATGTGCAGCAACCCTCCTCTCCCGTCTGCCCTTGTTTCCTTCCTCCCCCCCCCCGCCGTACCTTTAAATATTATATATTTGCTGGAGTCGCGGGCAGCGCCGGCATTGAAGGCATCAGCAGGCTCATCGCGGTTCCAGGAGCCTTCCCTCGCAAGTCGGATGATGGCTCCGCCCCCGTAGAAACAGGAAATACGTCAGAAGAGGGCGGAGCCATCATCCGACTTGCGAGGGAAGGCTGCTGGAACCGCGATGAGCCTGCTGATGCCTTCAATGCAGGCGCTGCCCGCGACTCCAGCAAAAATATAATATTTAAAGGACGGCGGGTGGCGGCGGGGGGGGGGGGGGCGGGGCAGTGGCGGGCTGGGGAGGCTTAGCCTCCCCAAGCCTCTTATACGGGGCGCCTATGGAGCTGGCTTTTAAACCTCAGCCAGTTATTTCTGGGAGTACTTAGCTCACAGTTCAAGCCAAAGCTGATATCTGAAGAGAAGTCACTAAGGAAATCTACTGTAGCAGCATTAATGTTTGAAAGGGTAACTATGATAAAATGATGATAAAATAAGGAAAATTGTTAAAAAGAAGCTAAAAAGGATCTGCCACAAAGGTTAGGACTAGAGAGCTGGATGGGGACAGAAATCTAACCCATCCCTGCCCGTCCCCAAGGGAATTTAACCTATCCCCACGGGGAATCTAACCCATCCCCTCCACAAATAATCTCCTCCATCCCAACTCCCGACCCACAGCAGCCCTTGCCATTTCGCAGTTACCTTGACTCCCCCCCCCCCCAAGAAAGCCAGATTCTACAAGCAGTAAACATTCTAGTAAAAGCAACATAAATCATTTTCTTTTATACTATGCTAAGACTGCATAGCACAAATTAGCAGGACCCAAAGCAGTCCAAAATACAAAAAAAGTAAAGTCAGAAACAACACAGTTTATACTTAGTTGTTCAACCTCTCTTAGGTTTCACCTTTGGGTTTAAAAAGCAAAATCATATGCATGTAAACACAGGATAAAAGAATTAAAGCAAAGTTTAAAGCAAATGCCCTTAACATGTTATACTTGGTAGCAATAATGAAACAGTGATAGAATATTCACATAGCAAGAAGCCTGAGTTAATAGATTTATTTCCACTAAATATAATTAACTTTGTATAAACTTGGCGGCTAATAGTGTGATGAACTGGACAATGCTGGCACATTTAGACTGACGTTGGACAGAACATCTGCATGAAGGAAACCCTTCCCTCATTCTTCAAAACCTCTCTGTGAAATAGTAGTAATAAAAAAAAGGCAAGTGCATTTTTATAATTTACCACTGCAATCCACAAAACAAAAAGGAGCAAACTCCCACATGCTATCTTTTTCTTTTAATGTAGGCACTGAAAAAAATGTATTTTAAAGGCTCCCAGGTTTCAACCTAATTCATGTTTAATGTGGGATACAAATGTAATAAATAAGTAAATAGATAGATAGATAGAAACTCTGAATGTTGAGCACCTGATTCTCATTAATGTTTTAGTGGCCCATTACCAATTACCAATAAGTTGCAAGATCCGAGACAACATGGTTTTACCAAAGGGAAATCGTGCCAAACGAATCTCATTGAGTTCTTTGATTGGGTGACAGGAGAACTGAATCAGGGATGAGCTATGGACGTAATCTACTTAGATTTCAGCAAAGCTTTTGACATGGTTCCCCACAGAAGGCTCTTAAATAAACTGGATGGGCTGAAGATAGGACCCGACATGGTGAACTGGATTAGGAACTGGTTGACGGACAGATGCCAGAGGGTGGTGGTGAATGGAATTCGCTCGGAGGAGGGAAAGGTGAGTAGTGGAGTGCCTCAGGGATCGGTGCTGGGGCCGATTCTGTTCAATGTATTTGTGAGTGACATTGCCGAAGAGTTAGAAGGTAAAGTTTGCCTATTTGCGGATGATACTAAGATTTGTAACAGAGTGGACACCCGGGAGAGGGTGAAAAACATGAAAAAGGATCTGAGGAAGCTAGAAGAATGGTCTAAGGTTTGGCAATTAAAATTCAATGCAAAGAAATGCAAAGTGATGCACTTAGGGAATAGAAATCCACGGGAGACGTATGTGTTAGGCGGGGAAAGTCTGATAGGTACGGACGGGAAGAGGGATCTTGAGGTGATAGTATCTGAGGATCTGAAGGCGACGAAACAGTGTGACAAGGCGGTGGCCGTAGCTAGAAGGTTGTTAGGCTGTATAAAGAGAGGTGTGACCAGCAGAAGAAAGGGGGTGTTGATGCCCCTGTATAAGTCGTTGGTGAGGCCCCACCTGGAGTACTGTGTTCAGTTTTGGAGGCCGTATCTTGCTAAGGATGTAAAAAGAATTGAAGCGGTGCAAAGAAAAGCTACGAGAATGGTATGGGATTTGTGTTACAAGACGTATGAGGAGAGACTTGCTGAACTAAACATGTATACTCTGGAGGAAAGGAGAAACAGGGGTGATATGATACAGACGTTCAAATATTTGAAAGGTATTAATCCGCAAACGAATCTTTTCAGGAGATGCGAAGGCGGCAGAACGAGAGGACATGAAATGAGATTGAAGGGGGACAGACTCAAGAAAAATGTCAGGAAGTATTTTTTCACGGAGAGAGTAGTGGATGCTTGGAATGCCCTCCCATGGGAGGTGGTGGAAATGAAAATGGTAACGGAATTCAAACATGCGTGGGATAAGCATAAAGGAATCCTGTGCAGAAGGAATGGATCCTCAGGAGCTTAGTCGAGATCGGGAGGCGGGGCTGGTGGTTGGGAGGCGGGGATAGTGCTCGGCAGACTTATACGGTCTGTGCCAGAGCCGGTGGTGGGAGGCAGGGATAGTGCTGGGCAGACTTATATGGTCTGTGCTAGAGCCGGTGGTGGGAGGCGGGGATAGTGCTAGGCAGACTTATATGGTCTGTGCCAGAGCCGGTGGTTGGGAGGCGGGGCTGGTGGTTGGGAGGCGGGGATAGTATTGGGCAGACTTATACGGTCTGTGCCCTGAAGAGCACAGGTACAAATCAAAGTAGGGTATACACAAAAAGTAGCACATATGAGTTGTCTTGTTGGGCAGACTGGATGGACCGTGCAGATCTTTTTCTGCCGTCATCAACTATGTTACTATGTATGTTACCAGGAGAAAAAAAATCTCTGCACAAATATAACAGTGCTAGGATTTCCCTTTAACCAGCAAATCCAAATGATGCACTGATTACAATTTATAAACAAATTGCTACTCTACCTATGAAAAGTTATTTCATTATTATACTTCTTCTGTGTACATCTGTATGCTGCACAAGTCGGTATGCTTGAAAATATAAGTGAGATTAAATAAAAATACTACCAACAATAAAGAACAATGTGGATGCATTAGCTCATAGTTTGTTTGCTTTGTTTTAAGTGTATGGCAAAGACGGATGCCCAAGGAAGGGGAAACAGAGACTACCCTAACTGGCTTCAATTCCCTCCCTCCCACCCATACACAAAACTCCATCCATCCACCTCTCCTCCAGCCCTGGATGTCCTCCCTGCATATACCTCAGATTACCCTGGTGGCTTGCTTCAGGGCAGGAAAGGTTCCCATGCTTTCCTGCCCGCTGCTGCTGATCCTCTCGCCGCCACCGCTTGTTTAAAATGGCCGCTGAGGCAAGTCTAGGCGGCCATTTTCAACAAGCTGTGACGGCGAGAGGATCAGTGGCAGTGGGCAGGGTAACGTAGAGACCTTTCCTGCCCCGAAGCAAGCCACTAGACCACCAGGATAATCTGAGGTATGTGCAGGGAGGGAAAGCAAAGCTCCATTAGTTTTAACAGTTCTGTGGGAACCCCGCAGGACCTCGATTCATCCCCACAGGATCCCCGTGTCCTGCAGGACATCCCTGCAGTATCCACGGGATTCCTGCTATCCCCGTTCCAGTGCAGTTCTCTAGTTAGGACTTTAAATCACTAAATCAAAAATCAAAAGGGAGGAAGAATTCAAAAAATTATGTACCATATCAATAAGGCAAAAAAAAAGGTAAATAAGTAACTTAATTTAGGGGCTCATTTTGAAACAGAAAAATATCCAAAAAATGGCCCAAAAGGTGGATGGACATATTTCTCGCAGAAAAAAGTCTAAAGTGTATAATTATACAAAAGAAAAAGTGAAGATACTTACCTGTATCAGGTATTCTCCAAGGACAGCAGGCCTTATATTCTCACATGTGGGTAACATGGGGTCCGCATTGCCGGTCCGGAGCGTATAATGATCTTAAAATAGGTCTTTGAGCGCAAGATGTGCGGTCGCACCATGGAGCGATACAAAAGCATTTTAACATCTTCATTTTTGTTTTCCATTCCTTTCCTAATAATACCTAACATTCTATTTGCTTTCTTAGCCGCAGCAGCACACTGAGCAGAAGGTTTCAACGTTTCATCGACGACACCTTTCTTTCTTGGTCCTTGACTCCTAACGTGGAACCTTGCATGACGTAGCAATAATTTGGGGTCCTCTTTCCCACATGCATCACTTTGCACTTGCTCACATTAAACGTTATCTGCCATTTAGACACCCAGTCTCCCAGTCTCGTAAGGTCCTCTTGTAATTTTTCACAATCCTCCCGCGATTTAACGACTTTGAATAACTTTTTTATTTATTTATTGCATTTGTATCCCACATTTTCTCACCTATTTGCAGGCTCAATGTGGCTTACAGAGTTTTGTTATGACATAGTCATTACGTGAAGTGTGTAAAGAGTATGTAGGAAAGGCCCCAAAGGAACCCTGGGTTAGGCCAGAATACCCCCGGTATAGGCAGGCATTCCCCAGGAAAAAACTAGAAATAAGGAACTACAACTCCCAGCATGCCCCAAGGGAGACCGGGGATAAGAGAAACTATGTGCATTCCCCGGAGTCTCCAGAGGAGGGCCGCAGGGGAAGGAATAAGGCTGATTCTCCAACCTGGTGGAAGAGGTGGTGGAACAGGTGGGTGGAGAAAGAAGAGCCACCAAAGAGCTTTAATGAAAGAAAGGGTGAGCAGCTGGGAGAAGGGTGGGGCGAGGAGAATATGGATTGGGCTCCTGAGGAGAGAGAGGCAGAGAGTGAACCTTGCCCTATGGAGTTGACTGAACCGGAGAACACCCTGGAAGAGCCGATGGACTTTTCAGCTCTGGCTCAGCGAAAGCCAAGGAAGTAGCGGGGCCAAGCCGGGTCATGCGGGAGGAGGTCAGGTAGGAGTATGACTGACCAAGAGGGTGGGACCCTAGGCTTTGAGCCCGCGCAAAGCCATTATTGTGTGTTTTGAAAGCCTGGCTAAACTGAGCTGTGTTTTTGAAAGCTAGGCTAGAATTGAACTGTGTTTTTGAAAGCCTGGCTAAAATTGAACTGTGTTTTTGAAAGCCTAGCTGGACTGAGCTATGTTGTTGAAGCTTGGCTAACAACTGAACTGTGTTTTGAAAGCTTGGCTAGAATTGAACTGTGTTTTTGAAAGCCTGGCTAAAATTGAACTGTGTTTTTGAAAGCCTAGCTGGACTGAGCTAGGTTGTTGAAGCTTGGCTAAAAATTGAACTGGGTTTTGAAAGCCTGGCTAAACTGAGCTGTGGTTTTGAAGCTTGGCTAAAAATTGAACTATGTTTTGAAGGCCTGGCTAAACTTGAACCGTGTTTTGAAAGCCTAGCGGGACTGAGCTGTGCTTTTGAGGCTGGGCTAAAAATTGAACTGTGTTTGGAAACCAGGGCTGAATTACGCTGGGTGTTTTTTTTTCTGCTACTCTCCAGGGGACCAGGAGAGAAAGCAGCGGTTGAAGCCTGCACGGTGTAGCAGTGTTTGTTGTTTTGGGAGAAGCAATTGGGAGAATGAGGGACGTTCCTCCTATTCAATAAGAAGCTTCCTTATATTTGTTTTTTGAGACAAAGGGGCGTCATACAGGAGTGTGGTTTTTTTTTGTGTTTGGGTTTTTTTTTCTTGGAAGAGCTGCAACCCAGGAGGAAAGAGGATCCACTTTACAAGTGAATGATACATACCTGTAGCAGGTGTTCTCCGAGGACAGCAGGCTGATTGTTCTCACGACTGGGTGACGTCCGCGTCAGCCCCCATCAACCGGAAGAAGCTTCGCGGGCGGTCCGCACGCAGGGCACGCCCACTGCGCATGCGCGGCCGTCTTCTCGCCCGTGCGTGACCGTTCCCGCCAGTTGAATGACAAGCCAAAAAATGAAAAACGCAACTCCAAAGGGGAGGAGGGAGGGTAGATGAGAACAATCAGCCTGCTGTCCTCGGAGAACACCTGCTACAGGTATGTATCATTCACTTTCTCTGAGGACAAGCAGGCTGCTTGTTCTCACGACTGGGGTATCCCTAGCTCTCAGGCTCACTCAAAACAAGAACCCAGGTCAATTGAACCTCGCAACGGCGAGGGTATAACAGAAAATTGACCTAAGAAGAACAACTAACTGAGAGTGCAGCCTGACCAGAATAAATTCGGGTCCTGGAGGGTGGAGTTGGATTTACACCCCAAACAGATTCTGCAGCACCGACTGCCCAAACCGACTGTCGCGTCGGGTATCCTGCTGGAGGCAGTAATGTGATGTGAATGTGTGGACAGATGACCACGTCGCAGCCTTGCAAATCTCTTCAATAGTGGCTGACTTCAAGTGGGCCACTGACGCTGCCATGGCTCTAACACTATGAGCCGTGACATGACCCTCAAGAGCCAGCCCAGCCTGGGCGTAAGTGAAGGAAATGCAATCTGCTAGCCAATTGGAGATGGTGCGTTTCCCGACAGCGACCCCTAGCCTGTTAGGGTCGAAAGAAATAAACAATTGGGCGGACTGTCTGTGGGGCTGTGTCCGCTCCAAGTAGAAGGCCAATGCTCTCTTGCAGTCCAATGTGTGCAACTGACGTTCAGCAGGGCGGGTATGCGGCCTGGGGAAGAATGTTGGCAAGACAATTGACTGGTTAAGATGGAACTCCGACACCACCTTCGGCAGGAACTTTGAGTGGGTGCGGAGCACTACTCTGTTGTGATGAAATTTGGAATATGGAGCATGAGCTACCAGGGCCTGAAGCTCACTGACCCTACGAGCTGAAGTAACTGCCACCAAGAAAATGACCTTCCAGGTCAAGTACTTCAGATGGCAGGTATTCAGTGGCTCAAAAGGAGGTTTCATCAGCTGGGTGAGGACGACGTTGAGATCCCATGACACTGTGGGAGGCTTGATAGGGGGCTTTGACAAAAGCAAGCCTCTCATGAATCGAACGACTAAAGGCTCTCCAGAGATGGCTTTACCTTCCACACGATAATGGTAAGCACTAATCGCACTAAGGTGATTCCTTACTGAGTTGGTCTTGAGGCCAGACTCTGATAAGTGCAGAAGGTATTCAAGCAGGTTCTGTGCAGGGCAAGAACGAGGTTCTAGGGCCTTGCTCTCACACCAAACGACAAACCTCCTCCACTTGAAAAAGTAACTCTTTTTAGTGGAATCCTTACTAGAGGCAAGCAAGACACGGGAGACACCCTCAGACAGACCCAACGAAGCGAAGTCTACGCCCTCAACATCCAGGCCGTGAGAGCCAGGGACTGAAGGTTGGGGTGCAGCAACGCTCCGTCGTTCTGCGAAATGAGAGTCGGAAAACACTCCAATCTCCACGGTTCTTCTGAGGACAACTCCAGAAGAAGAGGGAACCAGATCTGACGGGGCCAGAAGGGCGCTATCAGAATCATGGTGCCGTGGTCTTGCTTGAGCTTCAGTAAGGTCTTCCCCACCAAAGGTATGGGAGGATAAGCATACAGGAGGCCGGTTCCCCAATGAAGGAGAAAGGCATCCGACACTAGCCTGCCGTGTGTCTGAAGTCTGGAACAGAACAGAGGCAGCTTGTGGTTGGTCTGAGAGGCGAAAAGGTCCACCGAGGGGGTGCCCCACTCTCGGAAGATCTTGCGTACCACTCTGGAATGGAGCGACCACTCGTGCGGTTGCATGACTCTGCTCAGTCTGTCGGCCAGACTGTTGTTTACGCCTGCCAGGTATGTGGCTTGGAGGAGCATGCCGAACTGGCAAGCCCAACGCCACATCCCGACGGCTTCCTGACACAGGGGGCGAGATCCGGTGCCCCCCTGCTTGTTGACGTAATACATTGCAACCTGATTGTCTGTCCGAATTTGGATAATTTGGCAGGACAGCCGATCTCTGAAAGCCTTCAGTGCGTTCCAGATCGCTCGGAGCTCCAGGAGGTTGATCTGCAGATCCTTTTCCTGGAGGGACCACAGACCCTGGGTGTGGAGTCCATCGACATGAGCTCCCCACCCCAGGCGAGATGCATCCGTCGTCAGCACTTTCATGGGCTGCGGAATTTGGAATGGGCGTCCCAGGGTCAAATTGGTCCGAATGGTCCACCAGAGCAGTGAAGTGCGGCAACTGGTGGAGAGGCGGATGGCATCTTCTAGATTTCCGGTGGCTTGGAACCACTGGGAAGCTAGGGTCCATTGAGCAGATCTCATGTGAAGACGAGCCATGGGAGTCACATGAACTGTGGAGGCCATATGACCCAGAAGTCTCAACATCTGCCGAGCTGTGACCTGCTGAGACGCTCTGGTCCGCGAAGCCAGGGACAGGAGGTTGTTGGCCCTCGCTTCGGGAAGGAAGGCCTGAGCCGTCTGGGTATTCAGCAGAGCTCCTATGAATTCCAGAGACTGGGTTGGCTGGAGATGGGACTTTGGGTAATTAATCACAAACCCCAGCAGCTCCAGGAGTTGAATAGTGCACTGCATGGACCAGAGGGCTCCTGCCTCCGAGGTGTTCTTGACCAGCCAATCGTCGAGATATGGGAACACGTGCACTCCCAGCTTGCGTAGATACGCCGCCACCACCACGAGGCACTTTGTAAACACTCGTGGGGCAGAGGCGAGCCCAAAGGGCAGCACACAGTACTGAAAGTGCCGTGCGCCCAGGCGGAATCTGAGATACTGTCTGTGAGCTGGCAGTATCGGGATGTGAGTGTATGCGTCTTTTAAATCCAGGGACCATAGCCAATCGTTTTTCTGAATCATTGGCAGAAGGGTGCCCAAGGAAAGCATCCTGAACTTTTCTTTGACCAGGAATTTGTTCAGGCCTCTCAGGTCTAGGATGGGACGCATCCCCCCTGTTTTCTTTTCCACAAGGAAGTACCTGGAATAGAATCCCTGCCCTTCCTGCCCGGGTGGTACGGGCTCGACCGCATTGGCGCTGAGAAGGGCGGAGAGTTCCTCTGCAAGTACCTGCTTGTGATGGGAGCTGAAGGATTGAGCTCCCGGAGGACAATTTGGTGGCAGGGAGGCCAAATTCAGGGCGTATCCGCACCGCACTATTTGGAGAACCCACTGGTCGGAGGTTATGAGAGGCCACCTTTGGTGAAAAAATTTTAACCTCCCCCCGACCGGCAGATCGTCCGGTACGGACACTTTGAGGGCGGCTATGTTCCCGTGGATCCAGTCAAAAGCCCGTCCCCGGCTTTTGCTGTGGAGGCGCAGGGGGCTGCTTGGGCGCACGCTGTTGACGAGAACGAGCGCACTGGGGCTGTCCCTGTGCCTGACGAGGCCTTCGGGCCGGCTGGGTGTACCTACGCTTTGCAAAAGAATAGGGTGCAGCCTGCCGGGCCCGGGAAAAACGTCCACCTGCTGAGGTGGATGCTGAAGGCGCCCGGTGGGAGAGCTTGTCGAGGGCGGTTTCCCGTTGAGGCAGTTGGTCCACCAGCTGCTCGACCTTCTCACCAAAAATATTATCCCCCCGGCAAGGGACGTCGGCCAGTCTCTGCTGGGTGCGGTTGTCCAGGTCAGAGGCACGCAGCCATGAGAGCCTGCGCATCACTATACCTTGGGCCGCAGCACGAGATGCCATGTCACAGGTGTCATAGATACCCCTGGACAGGAACTTTCTGCACGCCTTCAGCTGCCTGACCACCTCCTGATAAGGCCTGGACTGCTCCGGCGGGAGCTTATCGACCAGGTCCGCCAGTTGCTTCACATTGTTCCGCATGTGGATGCTCGTATAGAGCTGGTATGACTGGATGCGGGTCACGAGCATGGAGGATTGGTAGGCCTTCCTCCCAAACGAGTCCAGAGTGCGAGACTCCCGCCCCGGGGGCGCCGAGGCGGTATCCCTCGAACTCCATGCCCTCTTGAGAGCAGAATCCACGACCGCCGAGTCATGGGGCAATTGGGGCCGCATTAACTCTGGGTCAGAGTGGATTCTGTACTGGGATTCCGCTTTCTTGGGGATGATGGGATTAGATAGCGGTCTCATCCAGTTCCGCAGCAGTGTCTCTTTGAGGACATTGTGCAACGGCACCGTGGAGGACTCTCTAGGTGGTGATGGATAGTCGAGGACCTCGAGCATCTCAGCCCTCGGCTCATCCACAGAGACCACGGGGAAGGGAATGCAGATAGACATATCCCTGACAAAAGAGGCAAAAGAGAGGCTCTCCGGGGGTGAGAGTTTCCTCTCCGGTGAAGGAGTGGGGTCAGAGGGGAGACCCGCAGACTCCTCTGAGGAGAAATATCTGGGGTCCTCCTCTTCCCCCCACGAGGCCTCTTCCTCGGTATCGGACATAAGCTCATGTAGCTGAGTCCTTAACCGGGCCCGGCTCGACGTCGAGGCACCGAAGCCTCGGTGTCGTCGAGCGGTAGACTCCCGCGCCGGCGGGGCGAAGCTCCCTCCATCGACGTCGACGGGGACTCCACCTGCGTGGCGGTCGAGACCGGCGCCGCAAGCGGTGGCGGTGTCGACGGCCTCGGCACCGGGCTAGAGCTCGCCAGCGCCACAGTCAACGGCGCCGAGGGCGCAAGCACCCCCGGTGCCGGCACAGCCTGGCGCATCAGCCCTTCCAGGATCCCCGGAAGGATGGTTCGGAGGCACTCGTCCAGGCCCGCTGCCGGGAAAGACGGTGGGGCCGGTAGAGGTGTCGGTGCCAGAAGCTGCTCGGGTCCAGGAGACGGCACCGAAGTGCTGGGACCCTGACGCGGTGGTACCTCCACAACCGAAGGGGATCTCTCCTCTCGACCAGGACGCTTCGGCGTCGACTCCTTGCCGGCACCGGAACCCTGGTGCATCGAGGGCGACCGATGACGGTGCTTTTTTGATTTTTTCCGATGCCCGTCATCGGCGCCAGGTGGAGCAGAGGAGGAGGAGGTCGATCCCCCTCGGTCACGAGGAACCGGGTCCGACAGGGTTCGGTCCCGAGGGCCATGGGCCGAGGGAGTGACCGGGGCCGATTGCCCATGCGGCCTCTCACCCCTACCTTCACCGGAGGACCGGCGGGCCGACGGTACCTGTGCTCCTGGGGTCGATGCCATCGGTGCCGATTTCTCGGGCATCGATACCGGTACCGAAGAACCGGCCGTCGATACCGATGCTGTCGAGGTCAACGTCGAGGGGCCGGCGCAAGTTCCAAAAAGACGGTCCCGAAGAACTTGCCTCGCAACCTGAGTCCGTTTCCGGAGACCGAGACACAGAGAAGACGACTTGATATTGTGCTCCGGCCCGAGGCACTGGAGGCACCAAGCGTGAGTGTCGGTCTGCGAGATCGGCCGGCCGCACCGACCACACTTTTTAAATCCACTCGGGACATCGACGGAAAAATCGCGTCGGTGAAGTTAAAGTCGTCGATGGTGGCGGTAATCACACCTCGAAAAAGGAAATCGACCGTGCGGCCACTAGGCCGCAACGCGATGCCCCCGCTAGAAACGAGGGAAAATGGGAGCGCGTGCTCCTTTTTTTTTTTTTTTTTTTGAAAAGAAAGAAAAGTGGAGCGCGCGGCAACTAAATAAACTAAAATAAAGAAGTTCGCGTAAATGCGACGGTTTTTCCGGGGCTGAAACAGAGAGAGCGGCGAAGGCACGACTCTCTCCAGTCGCGGAAAAAAAGGAACTGGCGGGAACGGTCGCGCACGGGCGGGAAGACGGCCGCGCATGCGCGGTGGGCGTGCCCTGCGTGCGGACCGCCCGCGAAGCTTCTTCCGGTTGATGGGGGCTGACGCGGACGTCACCCACTCGTGAGAACAAGCAGCCTGCTTGTCCTCGGAGAATATCAGATACAGTAAGTAATGTACAAAGCATGTACAAAGAATAAGTAAAGGAAGAGAGAATGTGTTATGGAGGACAGTATAGAAGGTGGACTTTAACTTTGTGTCATCGGCAAATTTAATTACCTCACTAGTTACTCCCATCTCTAGGTCATTTATAAATATGTTAAAAAGCAGCGGTCCGAGCACAGACCCCTGGGGAACCCCACTAACTACCCTTCTCCATTGAGAATACTGTCCATTTAACCCTACTCTCTGTTTTCTATCTTTTAACCAGTTCCCTGCCAAATCCAGAGGCCACTACTCCATCCTCATCCTCCTCGATCTATCCGCCGCTTTTGACACTGTCAATCGTGATTTACTTCTTGCCACACTGTCCTCATTTGGGTTCCAGGGCTCTGTCCTCTCCTGGTTCTCCTCCTATCTCTCCCACCGCACCTTCAGAGTTCACTCTCATGGATCCTCCTCCTCCCCCATCCCGCTATCTGTTGGTGTTCCCCAGGGATCTGTCCTTGGACCCCTTCTCTTCTCAATCTACACCTCTTCCCTGGGCTCCCTTATCTCATCTCACGGTTTCCAGTATCATCTCTATGCTGATGACACCCAGTTGTATCTCTCCACACCAGACATCACCGCTGAGACCCAGGCTAAGGTATCAGCCTGCTTATCCGATATTGCTGCCTGGATGTCCAACCGCCACCTGAAACTGAACATGTCCAAGACCGAGCTCATCGTCTTTCCACCAAAACCCACTTCTCCTCTTCCTACACTTTCTATCTCAGTTGATAACACCCTCATCCTCCCCGTCTCATCTGCCCGCAACCTTGGAGTCATCTTTGACTCCTCCCTCTCCTTCTCTGCGCAAATCCTGCAGACAGCCAAGACCTGTCGCTTCTTCCTCCTTAACATCAGCTAAATTCACCCTTTCTTCTCTGAACACACCACCCGAACTCTCGTCCACGCTCTCATTACCTCTCGCCTTGACTACTGCAACTTACTCCTCACCGGCCTCCCACTTAGCCACCTATCCCCTCTTCAATCTGTTCAGAACTCTGCTGCACGTCTTATATTCCACCAGAACCGATATACTCATATCACCCCTCTCCTCAGATCACTTCACTGGCTCTCAATCAGATACCGCATTCAGTTCAAGCTTCTCCTTCTTACTTACAAATGCACTCAGTCTGCTGCCTCTCACTACCTCTCTACCCTCATCTCCCCTTACGTTCCAGCCCGAAACCTCCGTTCACAGGACAAATCCCTCCTCTCATTACCTTTCTCCACCACCGCCAACTCCAGGCTCCGCTCATTCTGCCTCGCCTCACCCTATGCTTGGAACAACCTCCCCGAGTCCTTACGCCAAGCCCCCTCCCTGCCCATCTTCAAGTCTTTGCTTAAAGCCCACCTCTTCAATGCTGCTTTCGGCACCTAACTCTAACCTTTCAGGAATTCCAGACTGCCCAATTTGACTGCCCTTATCGGTCTGACTGCTCATGCGTCCTTTAGATTGTAAGCTCTTTGAGCAGGGATTGTCCTTCTATGTTAAATTGTACAGCGCTGCGTAACCCTAGTAGCGCTTTAGAAATGTTAAGTAGTAGTAGTAGTAATCCACAATAGAACACTACCTACTATCCCATGACTCTCCAATTTCCTCTGCAGTCTTTCTTGAGGTACTTTGTCAAACGCCTTCTGAAAATCCAGATACACAATATCAACCGGCTCACCTTTATCCACATGTTTGTTCACCCCTTCAAAGAAATGTAATAGATTGGTGAGGCAAGATTTCCCTTCACTAAATCCATGTTGACTTTGTCTCATTAATCCATGCTTTTGAATATGCTCTGGAATTTTGTTCTTAATATTAGTTTCTACCATTTTGCCCGGCACTGACGTCAGACTCACCGGTCTATAATTTCCAGGATCTCCTCTGGAACCTTTTTAAAAACTCGGCGTTACATTGGCCACCCTCCAATCTTCCGGTACCACGCTCGATTTTAAGGATAAATTACTTATTTCTAACAATAGCTCCGCAAGCTCATTTTTCAGTTTTATCAGTACTCTGGGATGAATACCATCCGGTCCAGGAGATTTGCTACTCTTCAGTTTGTAGAACTGCCCCATTACATCCTCCAGGTTTACAGAGAATTCATTAAGTTTCTCTGACTCATCAGCTTCGAATACCATTTCCAGCACCGGTATCCCACACAAATTTTCCTCGGTGAAGACCGAAGCAAAGAATTCATTTAATCTCTCCACTACGGCTTTGTCTTCCCTGATCGCCCCCTTTTACTCCTCGGTCATCTAGCGGTCCAACTGATTCTTTTGCCGGCTTCCTGCTTTTAATATACCTAAAAAAAAATTACTATGTTTTTTTGCCTCCAACGCAAGTTTTTTTTCGAAGTCCCTCTTAGCTTTCCTTATCAGTGCTTTGCATTTGACTTGACATTCCTTATGCCGTTTCTTATCATTTTCAGTCAGTTCCTTCTTCCATTTTCTGAAGGATTTTCTTTTAGTTCTAATAGCTTCCTTCACCTCACTTTTTAACCACGCCAGCTGTCGTTTGGTCTTTCGTCCTCCTTTTTTAATATGTGGAATATATTTGGCCTGGGCTTTTTCAACAGCATCCACGCCTGATGTAAATTTTTGACCCTCGCAGTTGCTCCTTTAAGTTTTCTTTTCACCATTCTTCTCATTTTATCATAGTCTCCTTTTTTAAAGTTAAATGCTAACATATTTGATTTCATATGTACACTTACTTCAAAGCTAATATTAAATCCGATCATATTATGATCACTGTTATCAAGCGGCCCCAGCACCATTACCTCCCGCACCAGATCATTTGCTCACTAAGGACTAGGTCTAGAATTTTTCCTTCTCGCGTTGGTTCCTGTACCAGCTGCTCCATAAAGCTGTCCTTGATTTCATCAAGGAATTTTACCTCCCTAGCGTGTCCCGATGTTACATTTACCCAGTCAATATCGGGGTAATTGAAATCACCCATTATTATTATTATTGTGTTGCCCAGTTTGTTTGCGTCCCTAATTTCCTTTAACAGTTCTGCATCTGTCTGTTCATCCTGGCCAGGCGGACGGTAGTACACTCCTATTATTATCCTTTTCCCCTTTACACATGGAATTTCAATCCACAATGATTCCAAGAAGTGTTTTGTTTCCTGCAGCATTTTCAGTCTATTTGATTCAAGGCTCTCGTTAATATACAATGCTACCCCCTCCACCAATTCGATCCACCCTATCACTACAAAATAATTTGTACCCCGGTATGACAGTGTCCCACTGGTTAGCCTCCTTCCACCAGGTCTCAGAGATGCCTATTATATCTAATTTTTCATTTACTGCAATATATTCTAACTCTTCCATCTTATTTCTTAGGCTCCTGGCATTCGCATATAGACATTTCAGACTGTGTTTGTTGCTCCTATTTACATCATGCTTAGTACTTGACAGTACTAATTTGCAATCTTTTGTCTGATTTTTATTTTTATTTAAGGACACCTGATCTACTACTGTCTCTTTTGCAACCTCACTATCAGGATACCCTATCTTCCCTATTTTGGTGCTATCTTTGAAAGATACCTTATCCTGAACCATGCGCTTTTGAGCGACTGTCGGCCTTCCCCCCATTTCTAGTTTAAAAGCTGCCTATCTCCTTTTTAAATGCCGATGCCAGCAGCCTGGTCCCACCCTGGTGGAGCCCATCCTTTTGGAACAGGCTCCCCCTTCCCCAGAATGTTGCCCAGTTTCTAACAAATCTAAAACCTTCCTCCCTGCACCATCGTCTCATCCACGCATTGAGACTCCGGAGCTCTGCCTGTCTCTTGGACCCTGCGCGTGGAACAGGTAGCATTTCAGAAAATGCTACCCTAGAGGATCTGGATTTGAGGTTTCTACCTAAGAGCCTAAATTTGGCTTCCAGAACCTCTCTCCCACATTTTCCTATGGCATTGGTACCCACATGTACCAAGACAGAAGACTCCTCCCCAGCACTATCTAAAATCCTATCTAGGTGACGCGTGAGGTCCATCACCTTTGCACCAGGCAGGCAAGTCACCAGGCGATCCTCACGTCCACCAGCCACCCAGGTATCTCTCTATATAAAAGGCAACCCCAACGTTCTGAAGCCTCCTCGGAAGTTGAGGCGCCCGAGATATCCGGTGTGCCCTGGAGTGTCTGCACCGCCCTCGCGTCAAAACGTCATGACATCGAGGGCGGAGCTAAAACACTCGAGGGCCAAAATGCGAGGCGAACGCGAACCCCGAACAAGGCAAGTAGCTCGGAGGGACGGAGGGAGGGGGCTCCTTGCTAGCGCCCGTTTCATTGCACTCAGAAAAGGGCATTTTTTTCCTAGTCTGATTATAAACACTAATTGCACTGAGGTGAACCCTTATGGAGTTGGTCTTGAGACCAGACTCTGAGAGGTGAAGAAGATATTACAGCAGGGTCTGTGTAGGGCAGGAAACAGGATCTAAGGCCTTGCCCTCACATCAGACGACAAACCTTCTCTATTTGAAAGAATAACATCTCTTAGTGGAATTTTTCCTGAAAGCCAGCAAGACTTTGAAGACACCCTCATGAAGATGCAAGAAAGCAAATTCTAAAATCTCAACATTCAGGCCATAAGGGCCAAAGACAGGAGGCTGGGATGCAGAAGAGATCTCTCATTCTGCGTGATGACAGTCTGAAAACAACCCAACCTCTATGGTTCTTCGGAGGATAACTCCAAAAGAAGAAGAAACCAGGTCTTCCAGGGCAGTAGGGAGTGTTCAGGATCATGGTCCCAAAGTCCTGCTTGTGTTTCAGCAAAGTCTTTCCCAAAAGAGGAATGGGTGGATACGCATACAGAAGTTTTATCCCCCAATAAAGGAGGAAGGCATCCGACACTAGCTTGTCGTAGGCCTGGAGACTGAAACAGAACTGACTTTGTGATTGGACTGCGTGGCAGTGATCCATCGAGGGAGTGCCCCAAGCTCAGAAGATCTCACAAGGCAATGCCTATGCTGAGGGATCACTCGTGTTGTTGTATGACCCTGCTCTGTCTGTCGGCCAGGCTGTTGAATTTGCCCACCAGGTAAGTGGCCTTGAGGAGAATCCCGTGCTGGTGTGCTTAATGCCACATCTGGACAGCCTCCTGACATAGAGGGTGTAATCCGGTCCCCCCTTGCTAATTCATGTAATACATAGCAACCTGACTGTCTATTTGAATAAGTATAATTTGGCTGTTCAGCTGATCCCTGAAAGCCTTTAGAGTGTTCCAGATCACCTGGAGCTCCAGAAGGTTGATTTGGAGATCTATTTCCTGGACTGTCCAAGCACCTTGAGTGTGAAACCCATATAAGAGAGCTTCCCACCCTAGATGGGATGCATCTGTCATCCTAGGGTCAGTGGGAAGTTCTCATGTGAAGATGTGCCATGGGTGTCACATGAACAGCAGAGGCCATGTGGCCAAACAACCTCAACATCTGCCAGGCTGTGACCTGCTGAGACTCAAGTGGCGAGGGCAACAAGAGCGTCTGACCACACCACAGGGAGAAAAGCCCGAGTGTCAAGCATGGCTCCAATGAACTCCAATCGCTGGGCAGGGAGCAGATGGGACTTGGAGTAGTTTAAATTGAACCCTAGAAGCTTCAATACCCAAATAGTTCTCCACATAGACTCCTGAGCATCATCCTGTGACATGCTCTTCAACAACAGTGATGCTGTGACTACAGCAAGACACTTGGTGAAAACCCTGGGAGCTGATGTGAGGCCAAAAGGCAACACACGATACTGAAGTGACAGGTCCCCAGCCAAAATCAAAGATACTTCCTGTGAGCTGTAAGTATCGGTATATGAGTATAAGGTAAAATTATGTATAATCATACCTGATAATTTTCTTTCCATTAATCATAGCTGATCAATCCATAGACTGGTGGGTTGTGTCCATCTACCAGCAGGTGGAGATAGAGAGCAAACTTTTGCCTCCCTATATGTGGTCATGTGCTGCCGGAAACTCCTCAGTATGTCGATATCAAAGCTCCATCCGCAGGACTCAGCACTTAGAGAATTACACCCACGAAGGGACACTCTGCCCAGCTCACCACCGCCGAAACGGGGGAGGGGAATTAACCCAGCTCATCCCCACACAAGTGGGGGAGGGGAATCCGTCCAGCTCATCCCCGCGGAGCGGGGGAGGGACACCACACCCGCCGATGCGGGGGGGATCTGGCTTATCCTGCAACCGCAACCGCGGGAGGAGCTGACTGACCCTAACACCGCCGAAGCGGGAGGGGTACAAAGCTGCCCTACAGCCGCACGAAGCGGGAGGGAGTGCCGGCAGAATTTATGTCTCAATCCAGCCCCGTAAAACGGGGGGGAGAGGAATGCAGCAGCTCACTGTAACACAAACTCGTCTCAACTCTTGAAGAATCCAAGTGAAAAAACTTGAACACGAAGTCTTTCTGAAGTAACTGAAGACCAAACTTGAACCTGAAATGCAACCAGAATAAAAACAGTACAGATATCTGGGAGGGGCTATGGATTGATCAGCTATGATTAATGGAAAGAAAATTATCAGGTATGATTATACATAATTTTACCTTCCATATCGTCAAGCTGATCAATCCATAGACTGGTGGGATGTACCGAAGCAGTACTCACCCAGGGCGGGACATAGAAATCCCTGACCTCAACACTGAAGCTCCAAACCGGGCCTCCGCCCGTGCAGCCACCGCCAAACGGAAAGCTTGGAGAATGTATGAGCCGAAACCCAAGTTGCCGCCTTGCATATCTCTTCCAAGGAGACGGATCCGGCCTCTGCCATCGAGGCCGCCTGAGCTCTCGTGGAGTGAGCCTTCAGCTGGATAGGCGGCACCTTCCTTGCGGCCACATAAGCCGCTGCAATGGCTTCCTTGACCCATCTTGCCACTGTAGGCTTAGCAGCCTGCAGACCCTTACAAGGACCTGCAAACAGGACAAACAGATGATCCGATTTCCGGAAATCATTGGTCACTTCCAAGTATCTGATGATGACTCGCCTCACATCCAGATATTTAAGAGCAGAGTACTCCTCTGGGTAGTCCTCCCTACGAAAGGAAGGGAGACAGAGCTGCTGAATCACATGGAAGCGAGAAACAATCTTGGGCAGAAAGGAAGGCACTGTGCGAATAGACACTCCTGCCTCAGTGAACTGCAGAAAAGGCTCTCGACATGAGAGCGCCTGGAGCTCGGAAACTCTTCTGGCTGAAGTGATAGCCACCAAAAAGACTGCTTTCCACGTCAGGTCTTTCAGAGATGCCCTTGACAAGGGTTCAAAAGGCGGCTTCTGCAATGCTCTTAGCACCAGGTTGAGATTCCACGCAGGCACCACTGAGTGCAGAGGAGGGCGCAGGTGATTAACTCCCTTGAGAAAGCGCACCACATCTGGCTGCGAAGCCAGGGAAGCACCCTTCAGGCGGCCCCTGAAGCAAGCCAGAGCCGCAACCTGGACTTTAAGGGAACTGAGCGACAGGCCTTTCTCCAGACCTTCTTGCAGGAACGCCAACACTGAAGAAATTGGAGCAGTGAAGGGAGAAAGTGAGCCTGCTTCACACCACGCTGCAAAGATACGCCAAACCCTGGCGTAAGCAGTAGAAGTAGAGCGCTTCCTCGCTCTTAGCATAGTGGCGATGACCTTGTCTGAGAAGCCCTTCTTCCTCAGACGCTGCCGCTCAATAGCCAGGCCTTAAGCCCAAAGGGGGAGGGATCCTCCATCACCACGGGACCCTGATGTAACAGGCCCTGCTCCACTGACAGCCGCAGAGGATCGTCGACTGAGAGCCTGATCAAGTCCGCATACCAGGGACGTCTGGGCCAATCCGGACCCACCAGGATTACCCTGCCGGGGCTTTGCCACCCGGTCTAGCACCCTGCCCAACCTGGGCCAGGGCGGGAACACATAGAGGAGCTCTTGTGTCGGCCACTGCTGGAGAAGAGCATCTACTCCCAGGGATCGAGGGTCCCGTCCTCTGCTGAAAAAGCGCGGCACTTGGCAATTGGCCGATGACGCCATCAGATCTAGGCTCGGCTGGCCCCAGCGCTTCGTGATGTCCAAGAACGCCTGAGCAGATAGTTGCCACTCTCCGGGCTCCAAGGTATGGCGACTGAGAAAGACCGCCTTGACATTCATGGCTCCGGCAATGTGGGCCGCTGAAAGCTGCTCCAGGTTCGCTTCCGCCCACTGTCAAAGATTCATAGCCTCCTTGGCTAGAGGGGCGCTCTTGGTACCTCCCTGGCGGTTGACATAGGCCACAGCCGTGGCACTGTCTGACAGGACCCGTACAGGCTTCAACACCAGTACCGGGATGAACTCCAAAAGCGCCAACCGAATGGCTCTGAGTTCCAGGAGGTTGATAGACCACTTTGCCTCTGCAGGAGACCAGAGCCCCTGCGCTGTCCTTCCCAAGCAGTGGGCTCCCCAGCCCGACAAAGAGGCGTCCGTCGTGACGACAATCCACTCTGGGGTCACCAGAGGCATTCCCGCAGACAACTTGTCTGTCTGCATTCACCAGCTCAGCGCCTTGCGCACTGCTGGGTCCAAGGGAAGGCGCACGGCATAATCCTCCGACATCGGAGTCCAGCGCCGCAGCAAAGATAGCTGAAGTGGTCTCATATGAGCCCTGGCCCAGGGCACTACTTCCATCGTGGCCGTCATAGAGCCCAACAGCTGCACATAGTCCTAAGCCCGAGGAGGAGAGGCTACTAGGAACTGGTCCACTTGAGCCTGAAGTTTGACAATCCGATTGTCTGGCAGGAACACTCTGCCCACTTGGGTGTCGAATCGAACTCCCAGGTACTCCAGGGACTGAGTCGGGCGCAGCTGGCTCTTCTCCCAGTTGATGATCCATCCCAGGGAGCTCAAAAGAGCAACTACCCGGTCCACAGCTTTGCCGCACTCTGCATAAGAGGGGGCTCGGATCAACCAGTCGTCCAGATAAGGATGGACTTGTACCCCTTCCTTTCGTAGGAAGGCCGCAATGACCACCATTACTTTGGAAAAGGTCCGCGGAGCAGTAGCCAACCCGAATGGGAGGGCTCTGAACTGGAAGTGTCGTCCCAGGACTGCAAAACGCAGAAAGCGTTGATGAGGAGGCCAGATGGGAATATGCAGATACGCTTCCTTGATGTCCAAGGAGGCCAAGAACTCTCCTGCCTTCACTGCCGCTATAACAGAGCGGAGAGTCTCCATGCGAAAGTGCCGCACTTTCAAGGCCCGATTGACCCCTTTGAGGTCGAGGATAGGCCGGACAGAACCTCCTTTCTTTGGTACCACAAAGTAAATGGAGTAACGTCCCTTGCCAAGCTGACTTTCTGGCACCGGAACGACCGCGTCCAGGCGGATCAGATTGTCCAAGGTCTGCTGCACTGCCACAGCTTGACCGGAGACTTGCAGGGAGAGAGTACGAACCCGTCTCTTAAGGGTCGGCAGAACTCTAGCTTGTAGCCGTCTCTGATGACTTCCAGCACCCACGCGTCTGAAGTTATTGTGGTCCACTCGCCCCGAAACGAGGACAGCCGTCCTCCAATCTGCACTGGGGCGTGGACCAAGGCCCCGTCATTGGGTACGAGACCCTGGGGGAGGACCGGAGGGAGCCCCTCCGGGACGGCGGTCTCTGCGAAAGGAATGCTGCTTGGGGGAGAAATTCCTCTTGAAGGAAGAGGGGGCAGAGGAACCCGACTTGCCCGGGCGGTACCGACGGGCTTCCTGCAACCGTCCTCTGGAGGTACCGGGACGAGTACTAGCCCGAGCCCTGACCTCTGGTAATTTCTTGCCCTTGGACGTGCCGAGATCGGTCACGATTTTGTCCAGCTCGACCCCAAAGAGCCGCTTGCCTTTAAAAGGCAATCTAGCCAGGCGGGATTTAGAGGCGTGGTCAGCAGACCAATGTTTCAGCCAAAGCCACCGCCACGCAGAGACTGTCTGAGCCATGCCTTTAGCTGAGGCTCTCAAGACATCATACAGCAAGTCTGCCAAATAGGCTAAGCCCGATTCCAGGGCCGGCCAATCAGCCCTCAAGGAAAGATCCGAGGGGGAAGCCCGCTGCACCATAGTCAGGCACGCTCTGGCCACATAGGAGCCGCAAACAGAGGCCTGCAACCTTAAAGCAGCTGCCTCAAAGGACGACCTTAAGGCCGCCTCCAATCTTCTGTCTTGGGCGTCCTTTAGGGCCGTGCCACCTTCCACCGGCAAAGCCGTTTTCTTAGTCACCGCAGTGATTAAAGAATCCATGGTAGGCCACAGATAGGCCTCACGTTCACTCACAGCCAAAGGATAGAGGCGGGACATAGCCCTAGCCACTTTAAGGCTCGCTTCCGGGACATCCCATTGAGCCGAAATTAAGGTGTGCATGGCATCATGCACGTGGAAGGTTCTAGGCGGGCGCTTCGTCCCCAGCATAATGGCAGAGCCAACAGGGGCTGAGGGAGAGACGTCCTCCGGAGAGGAAATCTTCAAAGTGTCCATGGCCTGTAACAACAGGTTGGGCAAATCCTCTGGGCTAAAAAGCCGCGCTGCAGAGGGGTCATCCGCTCCATCCGAGCGGGGATCTATCTCCTCCAAGGAATCCGCAAGGACCGTTGGGAGACCTCAGACACGCTGCCCTCATCTACATCGGAGGAGACAAAGTTCTCCAAGGCCTGGGAATCAACCCGAGGGCGTTACCTCTGGGAACCTCAACCTCTTTACCAGACGAGGGAGCAGGGGCAGCGTTTTGCATGAGGAAAGCCTGATGCAGCAGCAAAACAAACTCGGGGGAGAAACCCCCCAGACTGTGCACTTCCGCAGCCTGGGCAACAGCCCTAGACGCACCCTCAACCGGCGCTCACACGAGCGGGGGAGAGACATGCTGCGCATCCAAAATGGCGTCCGGCGCGACACTCCGTGAAGGAGCCGCGCGGGAAAAAACGGCGCTTAACTTTAGCCGCTTTTGTGCCGTCGCCCAAATTAAGGGCGTTCATGGCATTAATGTCTCCAACCTCAAGGGCGGCCCACGAAGAAGCCGTCCGAGCCGCGTGGCCGGCCAAGATGGCGGAGGCGAGGAGCGGGGGATGGGCGTTTATGGCGGGAAAAACCGCCACGCCGGAGGAAGGACCGGGACATTCATCGGTCACTAAGCTGTCACCCATCAAGGGCGAATCAGGCTGTAAAACCCCCGCATCCCCTTTAGAAGCGCTCCAGCGATCCGGGGAGCGACCCTTTGCGCCCTCGCCCTCCGACGCCATATGCCACGAGGAGAAGAATCGGGGAACCCCCTGCCCGCTATAAAAAGGTAAAATTACCTGTTTGCCGCTCCGAGCTGTAACGAACTGGTGTCCCAGTGAGTAGCTGCAATGAACGTTTAAATAAACGTCGAAATAAACGCCTTTAAGGACGTTTAAAATTTTTTTTTTTTTTTTTTAACGGAGCCAGCGGGAGGGGGGAGAAAAGGAGGGACCTGGCACCACCAGGTTTGCACTTGCTCAAAAGAGCCCTCAACCCCAGGCCTCAACAAAACCTAAGGATTAGGCTTGGAGGCCTAGCCAGAGCTGCTGCTGTGTGTGACCACCACCTGCTGAGATAGAGAACATACTGAGGAGTTTCCGGCAGCACATGACCACATATAGGGAGGCAAAAGTTTGCTCTCTATCTCCACCTGCTGGTAGATGGACACAACCCACCAGTCTATGGATTGATCAGCTTGATGATATGGAAGCATCCTTTAAGTCCAGAGAGCATAACCAATCAGAAGAAGGGTGCCCAGGGAAACCATCCTGAACTTTTCTTTGACCAGGAATTTGTTCAGGACCCTTAGGTCTAGGATGGGACGCATCCCCCCTATCTTCTTTTGCACAAGGATGTACCTGGAATATAATCACATCCTTTCTTTCCACGGTGGAAAAGGTTTGACCGCACAGGCCTTGAGAAGGGCAGAAAGTTCCTCTATAAGTACCTGGTTGTGCTGAGAGGAAGTAACGTGCTCTTGGTGAGCAATCTGGTGGTCTTTGTAGCCAATGCTGGGAGTAACCGAGACAGACTATTTGAAGAACCCACTGGTCAGAGGTTACAAAGGTTCGCCTTTCTTGGTAAAACTTCAGCTTCCCCATGACCATCAAGATGCCAGTCAAAAACTTGCCCCCTGCTTTGACTAGGGAGATGCCTGAGCCTTAGGCGCACACTGTTGATGAAAACGAGCACACTAGGGCTGAGCCTACTGAGGAGTATACCTACGCTTCTGTGAGTAATAAGTACTCCTCTTCAACTTGCCAAAAAACCTCCTAGAGGAGGCATCAGGTGCAAAAGGCGTCTGGCGGGAGAATTGATGATATCGGTGTTTTTCTGATGAGGTCAGTGACCACCTTCTCTGCAAAAAGATTATTCCTCCAGCACGGTGATGGCGAACCTATGGCACGCGTGCCAGAGAGGGCACGCAGAGCCCTCTCCCTTGGCACACGCGCCGGTCGCTGGTCCGCTCCGCCCACTCTCCCTCCCTCCTTCCCTCTGAGTACCAGGCCAGCCTCCCTCCCTCCCACCAAGCACCACGCCGCTTGCCCTCGCTCCCTCCCTCTTCCAAACAAGCATCAGCCCGCCCATCCTCCCCCCTCCCTCCCAGCACCAGGGCCCCCCTCCTCTGAAATTGAAAAAGCGTATCAGGTTAAGGCAGCGTCGGCAGTGGCAGCGGCAACGAAAAGCGTGGTCTTCACTTGGCGCACTTCCCTTCTGTCTCTCAAGCTGAGGGCAGGACCAGAGCTTGAGAGAGAAGGGAAGCGCGCCGAGTGAAGACCACGCTTTTCGTTGCCGCTGCCACTGCCGACGCTGCCTTAACCCGGTACGCTTTTTCAAATTCAGACGAGGGGGGCCCTGGTGCTGGGGGGAGGGGGGGAGGACAGCCTGGCTGATGCTTGTTTGGAAGAGGGAGGGAGCGAGGGCAAGCGGCGTGGTGCTTGGTGGGAGGGAGGGAGGCCGGCCTGGTGCTGGGTGGGAGGGAGGTAGGCCTGGTGCTGGGTGCTGCTGGGTGGGAGGGAGGCCTGACGCTGGGTGCTGCTGCATGGGAGGCCTGACACTGGCTGGTGCTGCTGCATGGTGGGAGGGAGGGAGGCCTGATGCTGGGTGCTGCTGGGTGGGTGGGAGGCCTAATAGTGCTGGGAGGGAGGGAGGCCTGGTGTTGGGTGCGGCTGGGTGCTGAGTGGGAGGGAGGGAGGCTTGATTCTGGGTGCTGCTGGGTGGGTGGTTGGGAGGGAGGCCTGATGCTGGGTGCTGAGTGGGTGGGAGGGAGGGAGGCCGGCCTGGTGCCGGGTGGGAGGGAGGCCTAGTACTGGGTGCTGGGTGGGAGGCCTGATGCTGGGTGGGAGGGAGGGAGGCTGGGTGCTGGGTAGGAGGGCTGGTGGCCTGATGCTGGGTGCTGGGAGGGCTGATGCTGGGTGCTGGGAGGGAGGCTGGATGTGGGTGGCTGGAGAGGAGAGGAGGGTGGCTGGACATTTGTGGCTGGAGGGGAGAGGAGGGTTGCTGGACATGGATGGAGGGCAAGAAATGAAGAAGAAAGGAGGAAAGTAAAGAAATGAAGAAGAAAGGAGGAAAGTAAAGAAATAAATGGAAAGGAAGCCCTGGAAACGGAGTTAAGAGAACAGATAGAGAGCAGCATAATCAGCGACTAGGACCAATATGGATAAAAAAACAAAATCACCAGACAACAAAGGTAGAAAAAAATCATTTTATTTTCATTTTAGTGTTTGGAATATGTCCCATTTGAAAATTTACATCTGCTGTCTTATTTTGCACTGGGTATACTGGAGCTGTAACAACTTACAGAAATGATTTATAATGAAAGAAAATCATGTTATTTTTTTCTCCTATACTAGTATAATATTTTCAATGATGTTTGTTTATATGCGCCATGGCTGGTGTAAGGGGGTGTGGCTATCATAGGGGTGGAGTCATATGTGGTGACCCCGCCCATAATGAGTACTGGCACTTCGCGATAAATAATTAGATTTTGGGTTGCTGTTTGGGCACTCGGTCTCTGAAAGGTTCGCCATCACTGCCCCAGCACATGGCATCTGCCAACCTCTGCTGGACTGCTGGGTCCAAGTCAGAGACACGCAACTTCCTTATACTCTGGGCAGAGATCCTAAAGGCCACATCAAAAGTGTCATAGGTGCCAATGGCCAAGAACCTACAACACACCTTCTGCTTGACAAGATGGCAAAGAAATTCAGCCTCCTCCAGTGGAAGAGAGTTTGCCAAATCAGATATACTGCACATCAAGGACTGCAAGTACAGGCTCGTGTAAAACTGGTACAATTGGATAAGGGAGATGAGCATGGAGGCCTGAAACATCTTCCACCCAAAAGAATCCAGGGTTCTAGCTTCTCTGCCAGGGGGTGTCAAAGCACAGTCCTTAGAACTCCTGGCCCTTTTGGGGTCAATCTTCTTGGGGAGGAGAGGGACTGACAAAGGGATTCCCAGTTCTTCACTTGAATGTAGCTGTAAGATCTCATGAAGCGGGACCATCACAGACTCTCTAGGAGAAGAGTCGTCGTAGTCCTGGACCACGAGCATCTTAGCCCTGGGCTCATCCTCCACTTCCAAAGGAATTGAGATGGCAGCCACTATCTCCTTCACAAAAGAGGTGAAGGAAAGCTCTCAGGTGGAGACTTCCTCTTTTCCTGTGGAGGGGACAGATCAGAAGGGATGCCCTCCGAGAAGTAATGTGAATCCTATTCCGAGTCCCATGAACACTCCTTGTTGGTGTCAACCAAGATTTCCTCATAGGAGGTCCGAGACTGCCTCAACAAAGAGGTACCATGACCCCAAGAGGGGAATCGAAGTGTTGGCTCTGGCCTCAACTCCAGCAAAGCTTCCTTCATCAACGTTGAGGATCTGCCAATACTGGTGAGCTGACACCAAGACCACAAGCGGCATCAGCATTGGAGACCTCACCACAGGCTGGTGACCAATACAGGACTAAAGCAAGAGGCATGGCTGGTGCACAAGCACCCCAAACACTGATGCACTCTGCAAGAACCTCACCAAAAGTTCAGGGAGCAAGGCCCAGAGGTGCTCATCAGACCTATCAGGAAAGCCTGGGGTGCTGGTATAGAAGCAGGCTGCTGAATCTCTGGGGTTTGAGGTGGGTGCCTGGACCTGGCTGTGTGGAGGCCCACACATCAGCACCTCATGTACGGAGGGAGAGCAGTCTTCCTGGAGCTGACTCTTCTTAGGGACCATTGAAACTCTTGTTGCCCCGGAAATACTGGCACCATGTGTCAAGGGAGATTGATGCCTAGCCTGGCTGAAGAGGACGAAGTTGAGTCCTCCTGTCACCTTGAGATCAAGACCAATGCCAATCGGTTCCGGGGGACCTGCATAGCAACCAACATCGAGGCAGGTGGAGATCCACTTGATGCATGTTCACTGCCAGTGTGCAAGGGTCTCACAGCCATATGAACTGATACACCCGACGCCAATGTTGAAGACTTCAATGCTGACACCGATGTCGAGGCTTCAGACCTGGCTCCAAAAATCTTTTCTCTCTGAGTCTCTCTAGCCAACTGTGTTCTCTTCTTCATATGAAATCAGAAAATATAGTTTGCAGGGGTATGATCAGGCCCCAAAACCTGCAAACACCAAGAATGGGTGTCTTTGCCAGAGATGGACCTGTTGCACCAAGTGCAACGCATGAAGCCACTAGGAACTTTCAATAACATGAAAGGAAAAACAGCCATGGCGCCCTCGGGCAAGGTCTTGATTGCCCGAACCCTAGGCTATTCCTGCAGCTGGTCTGTGGAGACTTATCGGTAGCTCAGAGAAGAGATCCTCTGGAGCTGACAAATTGAGAAGTGGTATTGAATCCTGTGGGGGAAGGCCACAGGGTGTGATAAAGATCACCGGCATAAAGCGGTGAGAGGTGCCGACGTTGCAGGTACACTTGAAAGTGTGCGTGTAAATAAGTTTGAATCCGGCTGCTGTAAGTATTGCTATGTTTTATTTATTACATTTGTACCCCGCGCTTTCCCACACATAGCAGGCTCAATGCGGCTTACATAGTTACAGTAAAAAAGAATTACAAAGTCTTTAAGAGATTATACAAATTGTAGTAAACGTAATAATAATGGGGTTGACGGATAAGTAAATTGAACATAGGAGGGATTGAGTGTAGAAGGAAATGAACGTTGGGAGGTAGGCATAGGGAGGATGGAGAGGAAAAAATAGGGGATAGCAATAAGGAGAATGGGAGACATGGTCAATGAATAACAATCGTCAGTACAGAATCATGTGGGTAGGCTTTAGTTAAGTTGAATCATTGGGGCAGGCTTTCTTGAAGAGATGGGTCTTCAATGCTTTTCTGAAGGGCAAATGGCCGTTGATTGTTCGGATGGGTCTTGGTAGAGCATTTCAAAGCTGGCTACCCAAAAAGGAAAAATTAGATGCATAGGAGGATTTGTACTTGATACCTTTACAGTTGGGAAGGTATAAATTAAGGTAAGTACGGGAAGACTTCAAACTGTTTCTGGTTGGGAGGTTGATAAGGTTATTCATGAAGATAGGGGCTTCTCCATGTATTATCTTGTGAATCAGTGTGTAAACTTTAAAATTTATTCTCTCTCTGATGGGGAGCCAGTGAAGCTTCTCTCAAAGAGGTGTTGCGCTGTCGAATCTTGACCTGCCAAAAATAAGTCTGGCTGCCATGTTTTGGGTAGTCTGGAGCTTTTTCAATATTAGGGACTTACATCCTAAAAAAACAATGTTGCAGTAAGCTACGTGTGTAAGTACAGTGGATTGCACTAGGTTCCGGAAGGTGTCCAAGGGAAGGTAGGATTTCACTCATTTCAAAATCCACATTATGGTGAACATTTTTTTAGTGATGGATTTAGCATGGTTTTCAAATGATAAATGGCTATCAATCGTTACTCCAAGGATTTTCAGGTTGTCTGATATGGGGAGTTTAACCTCTGGGGTGCTAAGAGTAGTTGGGAGGAGTGTTGAGATGAGAAGACTAGACACTGTGTTTTCTCTTTATTTCATTTCATCTTAAAAGCATTGGCCCAAGAAGGTTACGGTGGTCATGCCTGTATTTATTTTACTGGAGATTTCAGATAAGTTAGATTTAAAAGGGATAAATATGGTGACATCATCAGTGTAGATGAAGGGATTAAGGTCATGTTTGGTTAGTGATCTGGCCAGAGGAATCATCATGAGGTTAAAGAGTATCAGAGAAAGCAGAGATCCCTGTGGCACTCCACATTCAGATAGCCATGGGGATGAAACGTTTGCAGTCCCTTTGACTTGGTAAGATCTTGTAGTGATGAAGCTTTTTATCCAGTTAATGATGTTGCCACCTATCCCAAGTTTGTCCAAAAGTTTAGTTAGGATGGAATGATCAACCATGTCAAAAGCGCTGGATAAGTCGAATTGTAGAAGGTGATTTAGATTTTAATGAGGGAAGTTAATTTTTTAATTCTCAACTAATTTCTTTGAGAGTAGGAAATGGATAGTGCATTGAAAATTGTGTGCACCAGTAATTCTTTATTGGAGAAAGAACTTGTAAATGATTTGTGGAAGTGGGAGCATGATAAAAAGTCAGTATCTGTAGTGTCTGTATGTACTGTTCTTCCCTTAATGGCTCAGGATATTAAATTGTACAATGTAAGATGCCATAAATTGCTAAAGTCTAAGGAGGGATCTTTCCTGCCCCGTTATCTTGTAGTCTTGTTGAGAGCCTTGGATATTTGTGAGAGGGTTAACAGCTTGTCACAACATTTCTTACTGTTTGATCTTTGGAATAAAGTGAGAAACAGTGCTGGAGAGTTTACTGTACAGAGAGTTTTCTTGTGACGTCACTTAGTAGAGGAAAGGGATATTTTTTTTAGTTGCAAACAGTCTGTATTACTTGATAAAAGAGAGCTGTTGTGTGTATTAAAACATTTATTTTTTGGCAGTTGATCTGGGGATAGGAGAGCTATTTCTTTTTGAACATTCATTTCCTTGCTTCCCGGCAGAGGTTGTCTGGATTGAAAGCAGCGCTCATTTTTTTTTCTTTTGCTATCCTTCATAAGTATGTGTGGGCGTGAGTGAAGTCCAGTTTGTGCTTTCTTTCAGGGGGATATCAGATGTCTGTATATTTAGCCATGTTCTTTTGTTAATTGTCTTGTTTTATGTTAAGTGACAGAAACTTTACTTTGTTTGAGAGCACTAACTTTTAGCGTTATAAGAGATTCCTGAACTTTATTGTACAGAGATTTGTTTTCTTTGAAATAAACTGTTTTTCCTTCCATCTGTTTGTTTACTTTGAGCTGTGCAAATTCGTTTTGCCCATCAATTATGCCCTGTATTGAACTTCCTCTGGGACACTGCCCTTGTTCCCGTTATGGTTTTTTTCTCACTCAAGTCTTATGGGATTATTCGGCTGCCCCTATTATGGCTCATTCAATTGCATTTTATATTTAAATTACAGCACATTTGTTTTTCTTTTACAGTATGTGGCATATCATACCTTCCAACTGCTTTGTGTTTCAGGGCCCGATTCACACAGCAGAGGAGGAATGTGATTTATATTTAAAATACAATACAATATTTAATTTCCAAATTTGTTCATAAGACTTGCAGACATTTATAGGCTATTTCTTGCCTGATCTATGTGAATCTTGTAAAGGTCAGCCAAGGATGCACCTTTGTCTGCCTCATTAGGATTTGTACTTTTTACAGCTCACTTTTATTAGATTGGGTTCAAAACTTGCCATTAAGTCTTCTGAATTCTCTGTAGTATGTTTCATAGCTAGATAGCTTTTACATTATCTATGAGATTTCCTGACAGGCTCATGCCAGCATTTATTTTCCCTGTTTTGTCTACATGTTGCACACTTTTACACTCTTGTATTTCTGATGGCATGCTAATTTTTGTGATTTAGTTTTCTTATTTCCAGATGGTTGCATTCCTCCCTGATAAACAAGAGGGCCCATATTATCTGCTGTAGCTTGACTGTGAGGTTTATAAAAAAAACAGGATTTCACGGTCCTGCTGGACTGTTGCCCTAATAAGATTGTATGCAACTGATTCTACTTGCAAATTTAGTTACAAGTAATGTTTGTCTAGTGAAATATTAAATGTGTTTAATTCTTAGGTCTTGTGACAAAGGTATATATATCTGTTCTGTACCCCAGATAACTGAGATTTCAGAGAAATAACTTCCAGGAAGAGTGTATCTAGATGAGCTTTTAGATTATGAAGTTGTTTAGTTTTTTTATGTACTTTGCATGACAGTATTTTGTGCTGTTCCACAACAAAAGACAGTGCCTTTCTAGGCAACTGCCTAGTTTGCCCTAATTTGTTTAAATTGCGTTCTCTTTCACCGCATAACACATACATTGTTAGCTTTCTTATTTGGGGCCATTATCTGAGTGCAATCTTTCACAATTTATTGTTTTACTAGTAAAAAAGGCCCGTTTCTGACACAAATGAAACAGGCGCTAGCAAGATTTTCCTCGGAGTGTGTATGTTTGAGAGAGTGTATGTGAGTGTGACTGTGTGTTAGAGTGAATGTGCGAGTTTGTGTGTGTGTGAGAGAGAGTGAGTCTGGGTGCAAGTGTGTGTGAGAGAGAGTGAGTCTGGGTGCGAGTGTGTCTGTGAGAGAGAGAGAGAGAGAGTGTGAGAGAGAGTGTGTGTGTGATAGAGATACCTCCGCCTCCCCCCCTCTCTGGTGTCAGGCCCCCCCCTCGCTCTCTCTCTGGTGTCTGAGCGTTACTGTGCAGGACGCTGAGCTCTGGCTGTGCTTCAAGGAACTGACCAATCCTATTTAATAGAAGAACCTCCAACATTCTGAAGCTGAGAAACCTCGTGTGGCTGGTCACTTCTGCTTGTGATGAACCCGGAAGTACGTGATGTCAATTCAGGAGATGGATACAGAGAGCAGGAATGCCTCAGCCATGCAGTCAGCTTCAGAATGTTGGAGGTGCATTTTATTATATAGGATATTACCTGAATGTGAAAACTTTTTCCCCTACCTTACAAATAGCTACTGTTTTCCTCCTTATTTCAGCTACAAGAGGGATGCTTCTAAATCACATATCTACCATTTAGATACTCATTGTAAACAGTTGGAATGTTACATATTTTTCTTTCACTTTCTGTGTCTTTTCTCAGCTTTGTTTGCTATGCATGGAGAAACTGTGCTCCTATTTGATTACTTGGTGCCCTAATCTTCTATGTTATGCAAGCTATTAATTAGTTTTCTTAAGACAAGTATAGAACTTTATTTTCCTTACTCTGCATTGTCCACCCTAGGCTGCTGCTGTCATTTTTATATTTTCCCTATGTTTTTCCATAACTGAAATGTGCCTATCTCATGATTTTAAGCATACGCTTAAATCTGGTTAGCCAGAGAAGTGAAATCTACCATGACAAAGATTTACAGGTATGTTTTAAATTGTAGGGAGTCAAATTGTGAAGGAGATGGATGAAAATTCCCATTCATTCTTGGGTAATTCTATGTGAAAGGTTACTGAGATGTTTGGACATTGTAAAAATTATTTGCAGCCAATGTGCAAGATGCCACAGGCAGGGATCCTATTGGCACATTTCAGATTATTCCCCCTCCCCAACCTGAAAGAAACCCCTTAATGCCAACTAAGATCCCAGAAGTAAAGGTTCCCTACCAAGTTGTACAGATTAACAATTCCAAAGACTTAGTTGCACTAGAAACTGGGTTTGGGGATACTAATCTGTGGCTCGAATGGGCCCACTATACTACAGCGAGTTTGAATGTTTCTAACTGTTATTTTTGCGCCCATGCAAGGGCAGAACCTACAGTAGTCCCTTTTCCTTTAGATCTTTACAATGATCCAGATGGTTTTTGGTGTATGTTAGAGCTACTACAGGTAAAGGAAGAAATTAATCAGTCTTGTCAACATCTTGACAAACATCACCCCTACTTGCCCCCTCGGCTGAGGGTACCACCCGCATTCAGAATTCCAGACCCTGCCACAAGGTATCATACATGTCTGGACTGACATGCAGTAAAAAAAAACCCACGTTTTTTGGGAAATTTGACCACTTGTAATACCACCCTAGGAAAAGGGGCCCTGCGAGGTCTGAACCTCACAGACTTTTCAGAAGCTAGAGCAGATGTATGGTGGTATTGTGGAACCCACACCATCCACCATACACTTCACAGAAGTTGGACAGGCAGATGTGCCTTAGTCAAATTGGTAATTCCAATAGTTATAGCATCTTTGATTCCTCCTCATAGCAGCTCTTCCTCATGAGTGAAGAGACATGCAATGCCTGGATCTTTTGATGATCGGGTCTATATAGACGCAATTGGAGTTCCAAGAGGGGTCCCTGATGAGTTCAAAGCCAGAAACCAGATTGCTGCAGGATTCGAATCTGCCTTCTTTTGGTGGGCGACCATCAACAAGAACGTAGATTGGATTAACTACATATATTACAATCAGCAGAGATTTGTGAATTATACCAAAGATGCAGTTCAAAGTATTGCAGCACAGTTAGACGCCACTAGCAGAAAGACGCTTGAGAATCGATTAGTGCTTGACCAATTGCAAGTGGCAGACGGCGGCGTGTGCCGCAAAATAGGTACACAGTGTTGCACCTTTATCCCCAACAACACTGCTCCAGATGGGTCAATCACCAGAGCTTTGAAAGGCCTTACCTTGCTGTCAGAGGAATTGGCTGAGAACTCAGGTGTTGATACATCCTGGACTGGTTGGATGGATAAAGCATTTGGTAAATGGAAGACATTTATCATTTCTGCAGCCACCACCATTATTATAGTGGTTGCTATTTTTGTATTAGTAGGATGCTGCATAAAGCGAATGCTACTGTACATACCTGTAGAAGGTATTCTCCGAGGACAGCAGGCTGATTGTTCTCACTGATGGGTGACGTCCACGGCAGCCCCTCCAATCGGAATCTTCACTAGCAAAAGCCTTTGCTAGCCCTTGCGCGCCGATGCGCACCGCGCATGCGCGGCCGTCTTCCCGCCCGAAACCGGCTCGTGCCAGCCAGTCTCATATGTAGCAAGACAAAGAGAAGGGAAGACACAACTCCAAAGGGGAGGTGGGCGGGTTTGTGAGAACAATCAGCCTGCTGTCCTCGGAGAATACCTTCTACAGGTATGTAGCATTCGCTTTCTACGAGGACAAGCAGGCTGCTTGTTCTCACTGATGGGGTATCCCTAGCCCCCAGGCTCACTCAAAACAACAAACATGTTCAATTGGACCTCGCAACGGCGAGGACATAACTGAGATTGACCTAACAATTTTCCAACTAACTGAGAGTGTAGCCTGGAACAGAAAAAACATGGGCCTAGGGGGGTGGAGTTGGATTCTAAACCCCGAACAGATTCTGAAGCACTGACTGCCCGAACCGACTGTCACGTCGGGTATCCTGCTGCAGGCAGTAATGAGATGTGAATGTGTGGACAGATGACCACGTCGCAGCTTTGCAAATCTCTTCAATAGTGGCTGACTTCAAGTGGGCTACCGACGCTGCCATGGCTCTAACATTATGAGCCGTGACATGACCCTCAAGAGCCAGCCCAGCCTGGGCGTAAGTGAAGGAAATGCAATCTGCTAGCCAATTGGATATGGTGCGTTTCCCCACAGCCACTCCCCTCCTGTTGGGATCAAAAGAAACAAACAATTGGGCGGACTGTCTGTTGGGCTGTGTCCGCTCCAGATAGAAGGCCAATGCTCTCTTGCAGTCCAATGTGTGCAGCTAACGTTCAGCAGGGCAGGAATGAGGACGGGGAAAGAATGTTGGCAAGACAATTGACTGGTTCAGATGGAACTCCGACACAACCTTTGGCAAGAACTTAGGGTGAGTGCGGAGGACTACTCTGTTATGATGAAATTTGGTGCAAGGAGCCTGGGCTACCAGGGCCTGAAGCTCACTGACCCTACGAGCTGAAGTAACTGCCACCAAGAAAATGACCTTCCAGGTCAAGTACTTCAGATGGCAGGAGTTCAGTGGCTCAAAAGGTGGTTTCATCAGCTGGGTGAGAACGACATTGAGATCCCATGACACTGTAGGAGGTTTGACAGGGGGCTTTGACAAAAGCAAACCTCTCATGAATCGAACAACTAAAGGCTGTCCCGAGATCGGCTTACCTTCCACACGGTAATGGTATGCACTGATTGCACTAAGGTGAACCCTTACAGAGTTGGTCTTGAGACCAGACTCAGACAAGTGCAGAAGGTATTCAAGCAGGGTCTGTGTAGGACAAGAGCGAGGATCTAGGGCCTTGCTGTCACACCAGACGGCAAACCTCCTCCATAGAAAGAAGTAACTCCTCTTAGTGGAATCTTTCCTGGAAGCAAGCAAGATGCGGGAGACACCCTCTGACAGACCCAAAGAGGCAAAGTCTACGCTCTCAACATCCAGGCCGTGAGAGCCAGAGACTGGAGGTTGGGATGCAGAAGCGCCCCTTCATCCTGTGTGATGAGGGTCGAAAAACACTCCAATCTCCACGGTTCTTCGGAGGACAACTCCAGAAGAAGAGGAAACCAGATCTGACGCGGCCAAAAAGGAGCAATCAGAATCATGGTGCCTCGGTCTTGCTTGAGTTTCAACAAAGTCTTCCCCACCAGAAGTATGGGAGGATAAGCATACAGCAGACCCTCCCCCCAGTCCAGGAGGAAGGCATCAGATGCCAGTCTGCCGTGGGCCTGAAGCCTGGAACAGAACTGAGGGACTTTGTGGTTGGCTCGAGATGCGAAGAGATCTACCAAGGGGGTGCCCCACACCTGGAAGATCTGTCACACTACACGGGAATTGAGCGACCACTCGTGAGGTTGCATAATCCTGCTCAACCTGTCGGCCAGACTGTTGTTTACGCCTGCCAGATATGTGGCTTGGAGCACCATGCCGTGACGGCGAGCCCAGAGCCACATGCTGATGGCTTCCTGACACAGGGGGCGAGATCCGGTGCTCCCCTGCTTGTTGATGTAATACATCGCAACCTGGTTGTCTGTCTGAATTTGGATAATTTGGTGGGACAGCCGATCTCTGAAAGCCTTCAGAGCGTTCCAGACCGCTCGTAACTCCAGGAGATTGATCTGCAGATTGCGTTCCTGGAGGGACCAGCTTCCTTGGGTGTGAAGCCCATCGACATGAGCTCCCCACCCCAGGAGAGACGCATCCGTGGTCAGCACTTTTTGTGGCTGAGGAATTTGGAAAGGACGTCCCAGAGTCAAATTGGACCAAATCGTCCACCAATACAGGGATTTGAGAAAACTCGTGGATAGGTGGATCACGTCTTCTAGATCCCCAGCAGCCTGAAACCACTGGGAAGGTAGGGTCCATTGAGCAGATCTCATGTGAAGGCGGGCCATGGGAGTCACATGAACTGTGGAGGCCATGTGGCCCAGCAATCTCAACATCTGCCGAGCTGTGATCTGCTGGGACGCTCGCACCCCCGAGACGAGGGACAACAAGTTGTTGGCTCTCGTCTCTGGGAGATAGGCGCGAGCCGTCCGAGAGTCCAGCAGAGCTCCTATGAATTCGAGTTTCTGCACTGGAAGAAGGTGGGACTTTGGATAATTTATCACAAACCCCAGTAGCTCCAGGAGGCGAATAGTCATCTGCATGGACTGTAGAGCTCCTGCCTCGGATGTGTTCTTCACCAGCCAATCGTCGAGATATGGGAACACGTGTACCCCCAGTCTGCAAAGTGCCACTGCTACAACAGCCAAGCACTTCGTGAACACTCTGGGCGCAGAGGCGAGCCCAAAGGGTAGCACACAGTACTGGAAGTGACGTGTGCCCAGCTGAAATCGCTGATACTGTCTGTGAGCTGGCAGTATCGGGATGTGTATGTAGGCGTCCTTCAAGTCCAGAGAGCATAGCCAATCGTTTTCCTGAATCATGGGGAGAAGGGTGCCCAGGGAAAGCATCCTGAACTTTTCTTTGACCAGATATTTGTTCAGGGCCCTTAGGTCTAGGATGGGACACATCCCCCCTGTTTTCTTTTCCACAAGGAAGTACCTGGAATAGAATCCCAGCCCTTCTTGCCCGGATGGCACGGGCTCGACCGCATTGGCGCTGAGAAGGGCGGAGAGTTCCTCTGCAAGTACCTGCTTGTGCTGGAAGCTATAAGACTGAGCTCCCGGTGGACAATTTGGAGGTTTTGAGGCCAAATTGAGGGTGTATCCTTGCCGGACTATTTGGAGAACCCACTGATCGGAGGTTATGAGAGGCCACCTTTGGTGAAAAACTTTCAACCTCCCTCCGACTGGCAGGTCGCCCGGCACTGACACTTGGATGTCGGCTATGCTCTGCTGGAGCCAGTCAAAAGCTCGTCCCTTGCTTTTGCTGGGGAGCTGAGGGGCCTTGCTGAGGCGCACGCTGCTGACGAGAGCGAGCGCGCTGGGGCTTAGCCTGGGCCGCAGGTTGTCGAGAAGGAGGGTTGTACCTACGCTTACCAGAAGAGTAGGGAACAGACCTCCTTCCCCCCAAAAATCGTCTACCTGTAGAGGTAGAAGCTGAAGGCTGCCGGCGGGAGAACTTGTCGAAAGCGGTATCCCGCTGGTGGAGCTGCTCTACCACCTGCTCGACTTTTTCTCCAAAAATGTTATCCGCACGGCAAAGCGAGTCCGCAATCCGCTGCTAGAGTCTATTCTCCAGGTCGGAGGCACGCAGCCATGAGAGTCTGCGCATCACCACACCTTGAGCAGCGGCCCTGGACGCAACATCAAAGGTGTCATACACCCCTCTGGCCAGGAAGTTTTCTGCACGCCTTCAGCTGCCTGACCACCTCCTGAAATGGCTTGGCTTGCTCAGGGGGGAGCTTGTCCACCAAGCCCGCCAACTGCCGCACATTGTTCCGCATGTGTATGCTCGTGTAGAGCTGGTAAGACTGAATTTTGGCCACGAGCATAGAGGAATGGTAGGCCTTCCTCCCAAAGGAGTCTAAGGTTCTAGAGTCCTTGCCCGGGGGCGCCGAAGCATGCTCCCTAGAACTCTTAGCCTTCTTTAGGGCCAAATCCACAACACCAGAGTCGTGAGGCAACTGAGTGCGCATCAGCTCTGGGTCCCCATGGATCCGGTACTGGGACTCGATCTTCTTGGGAATGTGGGGATTACTTAATGGCTTGGTCCAGTTCGCCAGCAATGTCTTTTTTAGGACATGATGCATGGGTACTGTGGACGCTTCCTTAGGTGGAGAAGGATAGTCCAGGAGCTCAAACATCTCAGCCCTGGGCTCGTCCTCCACAACCACCGGGAAGGGGATGGCCGTAGACATCTCCCGGACAAAGGAAGCGAAAGACAGACTCTCGGGAGGAGAAAGCTGTCTTTCAGGAGAGGGAGTGGGATCAGAAGGTAGGCCATCAGACTCCTCGTCAGAGAAATATCTGATGTCCTCCTCCTCCTCCCACGAGGCCTCACCGTCGGTATCAGACACAAGTTCGCGGACCTGTGTCTGAAGCCGTGCCCGGCTCGACTCCATGGAACCACGGCCACGGTGGGAGCGTCGAGAGGTAGACTCCCTCGCCCGCACCGGCGAAGCTCCCTCCGCCGACGTCGTCGGGGAGCTTTCCTGGGAGGCTACCGCAGTCGGTACCGCAAGCGGCACCGATGTCGGAGACCTCACCCCGGGCAAGGGGCCAGCCGGCGCCTCACTCGACGGTACCGGTGGCGCAAGCACCCCCGGTACCGGAGGGGAAGGGCGCAACAGCTCTCCCAGGATCTCTGGGAGAACGGCCCGGAGACTCTCGTTCAGAGCGGCTGTGGAGAAAGACATGGAAGCCGATGCAGGTGTCGATGTCAGAGTCTGTTCTGGGCTGTCCATAGTGGAGCGCATCGACACCTCTTGAACAGAGGGTGAGCGGTCCTCTCGGTGCCGATGCCTGCTGGGTGCCGACTTCCTCGGCGACCCAGAGCTCTCGGTGCCGACACGGGAAGGGGACCGGTGTCGATGCTTCTTCGATTTTTTGGAGCGAAGCACGTCACCGGCGCTTCCCGGCACCGACGAGGAGGACATAGAATCCAGCCGTCTCTTCCTCGGGGCCGAGGCCGAAGAGGGTCGGTCTCGGGGGGGCTGTACCGCAGGAGCCCTCAGGGTAGGGGGAGACCCACCCGAAGGCTCACCGCCACCAGCAGGGGAATGGACAGCCCTCACCTGCACTCCAGACGAAGCACCACCGTCCGACGACATCAGCAGACGAGGAGGTCCCGGTACCACCGACGCCGACTTCCGATGTCTCAGCCCCGATGCAGAGGGTCGATGCCTCGATGCACTCGATGCAATCGCGGCCGAGGATGAAGGTCTGGACGCTGGCGACGTCGATGCACTCGATACTCCCGATGCCGACGAAGAGCCCGAGAACAAAATGTTCCACTGGGCTAACCTCGCTACCTGAATCCGCTTTTGTAAAAGGGAACACAGACTACAGGCCTGAGGGCGGTGCCCAGCCCCCAGACACTGAAGACACGACGCGTGCCTATCAGTGAGCGAGATTACCCAGGCGCACTGGGTGCACTTCTTGAAGCCGCTGGGAGACTTCGATGTCATGGGCGGAAAAATCGCGCTGGCGAGATCAAAACTCGTAATGGTGAAGATGGCATCACAAAAAAGGGGAAGAAAAACTTCGAACCGAGGCCTCCAAGGGGCCTACCCCGACGATGAAAGAAAACTTAACGGGGCAAAACTAGAAATATAGGAAGGGAAACAGACCGAAAAGGTCTCCTTCCGAATGTTTTTTTTTTTTTTTTCGTAGCGAAGTCCAAAAAAGACGCGCGAGGTCGACTTTCGGGGAGCGAACGGCGTAAATACGACCGTACCGAGCGCGGACAAAAGAAGACTGGCCGGCACGAGCCGGTTTCGGGCGGGAAGACGGCCGCGCATGCGCGGTGCGCATCGGTGCGCGAGGGCTAGCAAAGGCTTTTGCTAGTGAAGATTCCGATTGGAGGGGCTGCCGTGGACGTCATCCATCAGTGAGAACAAGCAGCCTGCTTGTCCTCGGAGAATCCCGTGTGCTAGAGGCTTAGTAGAACGCTTAATCAAAACTGCCATAACCAAGAAAGCAGCAGCAGGACAATATGTCCTGTACGAAAATCTCCTTCCCAATACCACAGGAGACAACACATTGGACTATCTCCCCATGAGATGGACCAATCGCTATGCAAATGTTAGAGAAGCTGCAGAGATACCTGCAACTATATAATAGATTAAGAGCACACAGGAATGCAAGATAATGATATAACGCTTTATAAAATGATGTGATCAATAATCAATATGACTATGTAATCAATGCAAACGTATAATTAGCATATAATCAATATATAACCAAAGAATTGATGATTGTTAGCAATATATATACATACATACATACGTAAAAGTATGATTAAACCTGCATATTAATAGGTTGAAAGATATTATCTTTGTAATCATAGTGTGTTACTTAATCGCAGATATGGGTAAGCCCCAAGAAGGGTTAGAATAACATAGAGATGGTGTCTACTATGTTGTGACCTGGATTCCAAAATCTTTGTCATACCAGCTTTCAATCAGACTCTCTAATCAGATAGTTTTACAGGATACCTTCTGGAATGGATGGTACCATGGTAAGATAACCCTGGTGTCACCCTATGAGATAGGGTGAAGAGGGGAATGTTAATATGTGTCCCGGCTTGAGACTCATCCACTGGAATAGTGGTGGGCCGAGTTACATAGCTTAAACTGCTGAAAAGCACAGACTAGGCCTGAAAATCTGATGATGGCCTTGTTGCTGAGCGCCTGCAGAAGCAGGGCTGCTTGATAAGCCTTAATAGAATTTAGTGTGACATTCAAAAGCAGTGCAAAAGCCAAGATCAAGGAATTAATGGCTAAAATCCTAAAAAGTTTGGTTCAGAAAATGGAGTCTGCTGCAGCTAAGATGGCACCTAGAATCACAAGATATAAAACTGATCTCTCTATATTAGGAAAGATGTTTACAAGTCCGGAAATTGACGTTATTAAGAAATATCAGGAAGGGGGGGTAGGTGGGCACCTGACCTGCGGTTAAATATGATTCACAGATGAAAAAAAAAAGAAAAAAGAAAAAAAAAGTGTCTCTCCATTGAATTGTATGGGCAGCAAATGGTATATAAGTAATGTAAATCTGAGTTGAAATCGGAGTCCTTCCCCTACGCCAGTCAGAGGGCGAAGCTACGGTCGGTTGAACTCAGAATCTGACTGATGTGTGTACCAGCTTGAAGTTTCAATTGGTGAGAATAAAGACTATTTCTATCACTACCCTTCTCTAGTCTGAGTTTCAATCTTTTGATTGTCTATCTGTTTCCTTGAACAGGCTCACACAAATAGTGTGCACACAGGAAAATTATCTTTTACTTATCTATACAGTATGTGGGAGAATAGATGTCTAAAGATTCACTTAGACCCCAGAAACCAGAGGTCCTAGGGCTTAGATTTGAACTGCGCCTTCTGCCACCCCCTCTGCGCCTCCGTGCCAAAACGCGGTCCTCAGAGACCCACACTTCACCTCCATGGGAATGGGTTGTCTGGATGCTCAGGTTCCCCATGGAAAAGGGCTGTCCGGAGGTATAGAGGGGGACATTAAAAACAGGGGGCAGGAGAAAAGCTAATGTACTCCTGCCCCTTGCGGCTGCTTTCTGCAAATGGCTGCAGTGATCTTTCATGTCAACTCATAGTACTTGTGAAGCTACTGTTTCAGAGGGGCTTGGGAAGGGGAATTTTTAACAAAAGGTTATGTGGGCTTGCTGATATCCAGTGCTGGGGCCCACAAAGCTAAGCTGTCCTAAGTTTACCTGCTTAGCTATGTGGGTCTTGGCACTGAATATTCCTGCACCCACATAACCCAGGCTCCTCCCCAGTGCTGCCCCCTGTACCACTACTGACGTGCCCACTTTTAACATGGGCAGTCAGAGACAATATTCAGTGGCACTGCTCGGTTTAGTGCCACTGAATATCAGTGGTTGGGCAGCTCAACATGATCGAAGCAGGCCAGAGCCTCTCCTGCCTGCTTGCATCGCTCTGAATATCAGCCGGATTATTTTTTGATCATGTTAAAAGTTGTTTCTCACTCCTGTTCATTGCTTATTTTGATCAATATTTTTTAAAAAGCATTTTGTTTCTTTTTATTTGTTTTATCCTTTTTGGTGGTTGGTCTTTGCATTTGCTTTTGTAAGGGAGTGAGTGACGTAGGGGCAGGAAACACTCCCTCTCAGGTGCAGTTCAGCTCCCTTGCAGCAGGTGGTACTAGTTTCCCGAGACTGATACAGTTCAGCCACCTTGCAGCAGATGGTGCTGGTCTGCTGAGGCAGAGGCTGAGGAAAATGCTAAGTCAGAGGGGCAGAGCTCAGATTAAGTGAGAGCTAAAAGTCCTGAGGCAGAACAGTTCAGGAAAGCCCCAATACAGAGATTTTAAGGAGAAAGTGTAAACAGGAGGCCCCGATACAGAGGTTTCCAAGTGAGCAAGCAAGCGGGAACCTGAGTGTGTAGGATTCCCAAAATCATGCAATTATCAGCCGGTCAAGTCAAGGAGGTTGGAGAAGTGTCCTTGAACTTCAGAGTTAAAAAGTGACTATATATGTGACTGTAAATTGAAGTGTGGAACCTGTCAGGGACAAGGTTCCAGGACAGTGCTTGACAGACTTTACTAAAAGTGAGAAGTCTGTAATGAAATAGGCATGTTTATCTTTCCTGTGGTACAGAATAAAGCCTTTCCTTTTGACCTTTGCACTGCCCTCTGTGTGCTTTATGAAGACTCCATGCCCTACTGGGCCATACATTATCACAGTTTATAATTGTTTGGTTCAATATTCAGCCGGAGCAGAGTTTTTTAAAATGCTGGTTGAGGTGGCTGAATTAAATCCACACATCAGTTAGTATTGAATACCCAAACACTTACCTGAGTGTTTCTACAAGGATCAGTACATTAGAATATTGGGGTTTTTTTATATATATGGTCAGCACCCTTGATTCCAAGTGGAAATCCGAAAGAACTATACATAGGGGATTGATTGGGTCTTTTACAAAAGCTTAGCTCAAGTTATCTGCAGCAGGGCCCATTTTATTCCTATGGGCCCTGCTGCAGATAACGTGAGCTAAGCTTTAGTAAAAAACCTCCTAAGAAATGTCTGTCTGTCCATATCAGGGAGAAGGTGTTTTACATATTCTTGCAGATATTCAAAACCATTTAACCAGCCAGGTATGGCATCTGGCCTGTTAAATGGTACTTAATTGGCTATCCACCGATATTCAGTGGGAGATAGCTGGCTGTTTCCTTCCTCCTAAATATCCCTGGTTAGTACTTAGCAGATATCAAGTTATATTGCACGATATAATTGGCTATCCGCCGATTTTCAGTGCATCGCCGGCTGTGGTTAGCTGTCAAATCTAGCCACGTCAATAGCAGGTCTATCTTTGGCTGCCGTAACCTTAGACAGCCACTCCTAAAAATCTATTTGGACGGCTATGTTCTTAGCAGCCAAAAATAAACCAGATATTCAATGCCAGTCACTGGAAATGGCCCAGCATTGAATATCCAGCATCACCATTGATTGCGGGAATTAGCCAGGCTAACTCCCATAGTCTGAATATTGATCCCAGTGAAGGGCTATGTGACTTGCCCAGAGTCACAAAGAGCTGCCAATAGGAATCAAACTCAGTTCTCCTGATTCTCAGGCCACTTTACTATCAATTAGGCTACATCTCTATGATCTAAAACAGAGTTTCCCAAACTGTGGGTCGGGACCTCAAATGGGATCATGAAACCATCATTTGGGGTCACGAATTGGGTAGGCTATCTATAGGTGCATCATTATTCTGCACTTCCAGAGGAATCTCACTATTTTATTTGGCTGCTATTATGGGGTAACAGTAACAAAATGATCAAGAAGCACTGATCTAAAGAATTATACAGGAAGGGCAGAGAGAAAAGGAAAACAAAAGAGGTTTATCTCCATTTGAGCTCCTGTGATCGAAAAATATTTTGGCTGGCTATAAGATTATGGTGCTCATTTTCAAAGCAATTGGATGTCTCAAAATGCCAAAAATGTCCAAATCGTGATTTTCAAAAGGCAGAATTTGAAAATCCTACACTGCAGTTTGACAAATAGCAAGGAGGCATGTTGTGGGTGTGTTTAGGGCGAGACGGTCCAAATTTAGAATGCCCAACAGTGATAATCGAACAGGAAGAAATGTCAAAATAAAAAAAGAAAGACATCCAGGGTATAAAAAGGTGCCCTGATTGAGTAGCTGACCACTGAAGGGATTAAGGCATAACCCCCTAATGAATTCCCCAGTGGTTACAATTCCCCTCCCTCACCACTGAAGTCACACCAGAAAGGAAAACCAGACTCCCTGACATCAGGTATTATGAGTTTTCTAAACACAGCAGCAAGCAGGTCTGACGAGTAGCTTAGTGGTCAGTGAAATGGACTTTAAACCAAGAGACCCAGGTTCAATTCCCATTTCAGCTCTTTTTTTTCTCTTTCAATTGCGAGTCCTCCAGAAACAGACATATACCTACTGTACTATATTTATAACATCTGGACTAGGTGGTGTACAGACAGATATAGTAGGTATCTCTCTATTTCCAGAGGGCTCAAAATAATAATAAAAAAAGACTTGTAGGAGGATATGAACCTGGGTGTCTTGGTTTACAGTCCAGTACACTGATCGCTAGGCTGCTCCTCTGCTCTGCAAGGATGTCTGTGTGCCCATTTTTGTCAAAATTCTGCTAGATATACGCCTTTGTCCTTGGTTTTTGACATTCATAATTTGGACATTTCACTTTTTAAAATGGTGAGACTTTCTCACATATTTTCGATCAAGAAACCCCGATGTTTTTCCTGTTCGAAAATGGATGCGAGATGGATGTGGGTTTTTTTTGGATGTTATGAGCAGAACATCCCAATTTTGACTTGGACATCCTTTTAAAAATGCCCCTCCCACAACAAGTTTAATTTGCATATATGTTTACATTTTTTTAAAAAACCTCTATACCCCTGATGTATTCAGTTGGGTTCTTTGGCCTAGTGGTTAGAGTACCGGTCTTGCAATCCAGAAGTGGACGGTTCAAATCCCACCACTGCTCCTTGTGATCATGGGCAAATCAGTTAACCCTCCATTGCCTTAGGTACAAACTTAGATCATTGTGAGCCCTCCTGGGCCACAGAAATATCCAATGTACCTGAATTTAACTCACCTTGAGCTACTAATGAAAAAGGTGTGAGCAAAATCCAAATAAATAAAATAATTGGTTAGAGAACTACTTATATCCAGTTAGCACCAAACTCAAAACCAGTTATTTTGGGATGTTCCAGGGGCAGAATCGGCACTTTGCCACTCAAGTAATATTCAGCATTTAATCATGTGTTAGCTGTCTCGGAAAGCTGGAAATTCATGTTGGTGCCCGGATATGGCCCGGAACTGAATTTCCAGATTTAACACTGATCCTGCTGGCTTATCCCCTTGTATTTTATTAATATATTGCATTATTATATTTCTACTGGTTGTATTCAATTTAATAAAGAATCATGTTTATAGGGTTTTATACTTTTAATTGCTGGTACATCACCTTGAGTCCATGTACCTTTCCATAATGTAATTTTCAGTCAAACTATCTCCATATTTTGCAAACTTACTCTGATGGTTTGATTTTTTGTGCTTTGATGTTGTACATCCAGTGTTCCAGCTGTTGTCTCAAAAAGATAAAGACTCCTTTTGCTTCCCAGTACTGTCTGACATCTTTGATATCCATAAACCTAGAAGATATAAATAGAAGTTTGCAGTATGAGAAGGATCAATCTCCAGAAAGACTGCCTAAGTTAAATATTGGTTGTCCACAGGTCTAATGTGGCCAAGAGGGTCAGGGATAGAGTCCCTGCACTTTCTAAGAATGCAGGGGACTCAATAGAACTGGCAATCACATCTTTAATGATTATGGGTTCTCATTTTGTCCTCTGTGAGGGTGTTAGGGATTATTTTAGACAATCAACTATGAAACATCAAATCAAATAACTTGCAAGAAGGGTATTTATCAGGCTTAAACAGTTACCGTTACTCAGGAACACTTTCAAGTTGTGGTTCGTGTGCTGGTGCTGTCGCAGCTTCATTACTGTAATGCATTATATTTGGGCTGCTCTTAATCATTGCATCGTCATATACAAATTTTAAAGAATGTGGCAACAAAACTAATGTTTAACAAACAGAAATTGTTAAACAAGAATCGTTGACTGTTCCTTCTGGCTGCAGTATTCGACTGCAGACTGTTTGTGTGAATTATTTCCGTTGCTGGACCTCAATTGTGGAATGCTTTACCAGTGGCGTAGCTAGGGTAGTTGACACCCGGGGCCGGTCATTTTTTAACACCCCCCCCCCCCCCCGAAATCCAGTACTAGGCATACCGAGAATACAAAACACTCAGGACCTATAGAGCAATTCTACCATACCATAAGCAGTAATTTGTACGAGTCACACAAGGAAAAGGAAAGCATCTTAAACACTACAGTGAGCACTAGAACATCAATTCACCTATTGTAAAACGAAAACATACAGATTAGTACAGATCGTCGATCCTGCACAGTCAATGCCAACTGAAAGCCATGTCTTTTTCACAAATACAGATACACCCTAATCCACTATAGATTAAGTAATCATAAACTTTCTATTTAGACAAAAATTAAACTGAACCCCCGATGCCAGACTCTGCATACAATGCAACACCACAGAAACAGAAAATGTCCTCTAGTACTGTGCAAAATATAAAGACAGCAGATGTAAATTTGAAAAAACTAACAAATACCAATCACCACTTTACAAATTAACAAATAGAAATAAAACAAATAATATCATTTTATTGGACTAATACATTTAGCTTTCAGAGGCCAAAACCTCCTTCCTCAGGTCAATTCAGTACAGTACTGTTACAGTGTCCTATCCTGACCTGAGGAAGGGGGTTTTGTTCTCCGAAAGTAAAATGTATTAAAATTAGTCCAATAAAAAGATTACCTTATTTACATGTTCTATTATAAACATTTATTAACACAGCTACAATACTACTTTATTTAAAGCAAAAAAATAAAAATATATATTTACAGTTCGTTGTCTCTGGTTTCTGCTTTCCTCATCTTTTCACTGTCTTCCTTCTATTCAGCATCTGTCTTCGCTCTCTCTCTGCCATCCAGTGTCTGCCCTCTCTCTCTGCCCCTTCCATCCACTGTCTGCCCTCTCTCCCTTCCATCCACTTCTGCCCCTTCCATCCACCATTTGCCCCAGTCTGCCCTCTTTCTCTCTCCCCTTCCACCCACCATCTGCCCTTTCTCTCTGCTCATTCAATCCATCTGCCCTCCCTCTACCATCCATCCAGGGTCTGCCCTCCCTCACGCTCCCCCCTTCTATCCCCTCTCTCTCTGCCTCCTCTTTTCAGCCCCCAGTTCCAGCCCCCTTATTCCACCTGCCCCTAGTTCCAGCCCCAGCCCACATCTCCCACCTGCCCCCCTTTTCAGCCCCACTATCCCACCACTCCCCAGCCCTTTTCTCCCATCAGTCCCGAGCTTCAGCCCCCAGCCACTTCTCTCTGTTCTCTTTTCAGCCCCTAGTTTCAACCCCAGCCCTTTTCTCTCACCAGTCCTGAGCTTCAGCCCCAGCCAGTTCTCCCTGTCCCCTTTAAAGCCCCTAGTCCCCACAGTTTCAGCCCCCTTCATCCACCACATGACTTGCATCCCCCCCTTTTCAGCCCCAGACCCATTCTCCCACCTGCCCCAGACATGGACCCATTTTCCCTCCTGCCCCCTTGTCAGACCCCAGTTCCAGCTTCAGACCCCTTCTCCCATCTGAGCACTCCCCTCCCCATCCCCTTCTCCCCTCTCTGAGCACCCATCTGAGCTCCCCCACCCTCCCTAATCCCCTTTAATCACCCCTCTGAGCTCCCCCACCCCTCCCCAATCCCCTTCTCCTCTCCTTGATGCTCTCCCACCCTCCCTAATCCCCTTTAAGCACCCCTCTGAGCTCCCCCACACCTCCCCAATCCCCTTCTCCCCTCTCTGAGCTCCCCACCCTCCCTAATCCCCTTTATGCACCCCTCTGAGCTCCCCCACCCTTCCCAATCCCCTTCTCCCCTCTCTGAGCTCCCCCACCCTACCCCAATCCCCTTCTCCCCTCTCTGAGCTCCCCCACCCTCTCTAATCCCCTTTAAGCACCCCTCTGAGCTCCCCCACCCCTCCCCAATCCCCTTCTCCCCTCTCTGAGCTCCCCACCCTCCCTAATCCCCTTTAAGCACCCCTCTGAGCTCCCCCACCCTCCCTAATCCCCTTTATGCACCCCTCTGAGCTCCCCCACCCTTCCCCAATCCCCTTCTCCCCTCTCTGAGCTCCCCCACCCCTCCCCAATCCCCTTCTCCCCTCTCTGAGCTCCCCACCCTCCCTAATCCCCTTTAAGCACCCCTCTGAGCTCCCCCACCCCTCCCCAATCCCCTTCTCCCCTCTCTGAGCTCCCCACCCTCCCTAATCCCCTTTAAGCACCCCTCTGAGCTCCCCCACCCTTCCCCAATCCCCTTTAAGCACCCCTCTGAGCTCCCCCACCCTCCCTAATCCCCTTTAAGTACCCCTCTGAGCTCCCCCACCTCTCCCCAATCCCCTTCTCCCCTCTGAGTCCCCCCCCCGACCCAGCTGAGATCCGTTCTCCTGCTGCTCCTACCCTGTCCTGCCTTTACATTTTTTTTTCGAAGCGCCGGAGAGTGGCAGGCAGCGCGCCTCGCGTCTGCCCTGCTAGTAAAGAAGATCTCGTCGACGTCATCGTCCTTCCCACACTGAGTCCCGCCCGCCCTCGCGGTAATAGGAAGTTGCCTCAGAGGGGGCGGGACTCAATGTGGGAAGGGCGACGACGTCAGCGAGATCTTCTTTACTAGCAGGGCAGACGCGAGGCGCGCTGCCTGCCACTCTCCGATGCTTCAGAAAAAATTTTTTAAAGGTGGAGCAGCGGGAGCGGAGCACCCCCCCACCCGATGACACCCAGGGCGGACTGCCCCCACCGCCCCGCCCTTGCTACGCCACTGTGCTTTACCACAGGTGCTGTGGAGGACATGCATCCATCTGCATATCCTCACAGCCTTCTCCGGGGTGATTCCCAGGTCCACTCTGATCCGCTCAGGGCCTTCGCTCCAGGTGCCTAGCGCTCCCACCAGTTGCCTTCCAGGTGCTGTGGAGGACTTGCAGCTCAATTGCATATCTTCACAACCTTCTCCGGGGTGACTCCCATGTCCACCCTGATCCTCCTACATCCTTTGCTCCAAGTGCCCAGGGCTTCCAGGTGCCTTTTGGCTAAGATCAGGTGACCCTTGGTAAGCCTTTTCTTGGATGGGAGGTGCGTGGTGGAGGTGCCCAGCGCTCCCACCAGCTGCTTTCCAGATGCTGTGGAGGACTTGAAGCACATCTGCATATCCTCACAGCCTTCTCCGGGGTGACTACCAGGTCCACTCCAATCCACTCAGGGCCTTCGATCCAGGTGCCCAGCACTCCCACCAACAGCATTCCAGGTGCTGTGAAGAAATTGCAGCCCATCTACATATCCTTACAACCTTCTCTGGGGTGACTACCAGGTCAACCCCAATCCTCCCAGGGCCTTCACTCCAGGTGCCACGAGCCAAAGCATTTTCTCTATACACTTGTGTTTTCTCCCAGTTACTTCTTATGGCTCCAGTACACTTTCTCTTATTGGTACTGTCCCTTCCCAATCTCTTTCTCCATCTGAAACCAATGTATACTGCAGGAACACGCTGCCCACCTTCTGCTTTTCATCATCTCACCATCTCTTTTGTCTTCTCCCTTCTTCTCAGCTCTCAACCTTCAACATTTCCTTCCTTCCATTCAACCATCTCCATTTTATCTGAGTACATCTCGCCTTTGTCACTGTCATCATGCCTCTGATACTCTTCTCCATACTCTCTTGCTCCTCCTGCTCTCCGTGGGATAAAAATCCCAATCCTGGTCCTCCACATCAGCTCTCATCCTATTCGTGCAGGTCACACCATGATGTCTCCAATCTAAATTTTGTTCCTCTCCTCCCTCCTTCTTCCCTGCCCTTTTTCATCTGCTCTGTGGAATGCCCGCTCTGTCTGCAACAAACTTTCCTACATCCACCGACCTTTTTATCTTTCCATCTGCTTGCCCTGAGATTTGGCTTTGCCCTGAAGATTCTGCTAACCCCTATTCATTTGTAAGTACCCATGTCTGTTTTATCATTCTCACCTTAGTAATTCTCCTACCCCTTATTTGTCCCATTTGTCTGTTCTGATTAGATTGTAAGCTCTGTCGAGCAGAGACTGTCTCTTCATGTCTAGTGTACAGCGCTGCATATGTCTAGTAGCGCTATAGAAATGATAAGTAGTAGTAGTAGCACTTTCTGTATGGCAACTGTCCTCATTAGCTGTATTTAAGAAACAGATAAAAGTCTTGATGTTTCAGAGAGCATTTTTTAAAGTATAGTCAGTGGGTGGTGTGGGCTTCAGGATTAAGGTTCTGTTTATGTTTATTGAGTTTGCTGATAGTGTTTTATGTGATTTGAATAGGTTTGTTTTATTGTACTCCACCCAGCGTTTTGGATGAGTGAACTATAAAATTTTGTAAACAAATAAATAGATCATGTCTCTCCCTTATTGAAAAGCTTCCATTGGAGACCCCGCTGTTGGTTTAAACTGTGTTCTTTAATGCATAAGGTATTTCATGGTCTCGCTCCACACTATCTAGTAGATACCCTATTTCCTGGGAAGTCTGGTTGGTCTTCCAGATTGCAAGACCAAGGATTATTGCAGTTTCCTAGGTCCAAAGGAGTTCGATTTAAATCAATTCATGCTATGGGCTTAGCCTACATATTTGCACAATGCTGGAATTCACTGTCTATGGAATAAAGATGAATTTGTAACCACTTATGTTTTTGTAAGGTTTCAAAAACTCATTTGTTTGGACAATATTTGTAGGTAGATGAATGACAGTGGGTTTTTTAAATAGTATTGGTTATTTGTTAGCATGATGTTACTTCCTAGGGTTGCTTATCTTCTTTTTATTGTCATCCACACAGATCCAGTAATGGTGTGTAGTGGAATATAAATTTTATTATTTATTTGAATTTTGTCTCACATTTTTTGAGTTGTAGTTCAGGGCTAGTTCCATTCAGGTACAGTAGGTATTTCCCTGTGCCTGGAGGGCTTACTTTAGGAGCAAATCAGTTATCCAGTGCATGAAGTGATGGGCAATGAATATTTTGTTAGAACTCTGGATTGATAGGTTTATGGTGTCATGTCCCCTGATTGAGCAAACCTATGTCCTTAGCTCCTGAAACACTGACAAGCAAATGACATAAGCTCTGAATAATAAGCTAAGAGCAGATGTATTTACAAGCAAGTAAAACAACCAAAAATAAAATGGAGATAATTAGAATGAAAGAATTATGTACAAATGCTAGATAGCTCAGAGAGAAGCAATAAACAAACATTCGTTAAATGTTTTTTTTGTGTGAACACTTATCAGAAATGGTTAAGAGTAAATATATACTCCCTTAGACAAGTTTCAAGTTTTTTTAAGGCTTTCTATCCCGCCCAGCAGAACAAACCATCTGGGTGGCGTACAGTCTAAAAAAGAGAAGAGGAGAAACGGACATACATTACTAACATGAAACAAAAGGAACTGGGGTAGAACTACAATATAAACAGGAAAGAGGGGATATAATGGAAAAAAAATAATATGGTAAGGGAATCAGTCAGTCAGGTAAGAGTGACCTCATCTGGAAAAAATCTAAGTATAAGCATCTTGAAAGAGGAAAGTCTTGAGCTCTGCTTTAAAGAGGGGTACAGAGGTGCTTAGTCTGAAGTGACATGGTGTAAACGGGTCAACTTCCTCCACTCTGGGTTGGGGCCGGCAGCCCTGTTAGGCTCACAGGTTTCCTGCAAAGAACCAGACAGCCATACGGACTTAAGACCAAAGTGCTTTATTCGCAATTCAGTTCCTCTCTCACAATTGAAATGCAGTTCACAAACAGGGTTCAGGCTGGGTTCCAAACTCCAGCCAACATTCAATTCCTTAACAGTTCAGGCCAACTTCCTTTGCATTACCTTCCCTCTCCCTCAGAAGGGCTCAGTCAAAGTTCAGCCTGCTGTTCTATACATCCCAATAATTCAACCCTTTCATAAACAGTCTCTTCAAAGGAAACCACAACTTAATGCCCCTGTCCCCTTCACAGCACCCAGGAGGACCCTGTACCTAACAGGGCTGGCAGCTTTCCTCCTACTTCACAGCACCACATCCCTGTGGCCTCTTACACTGCCTTCATGTGCTGGACAGGGCTACATGTACATTCACACACTCCATGGCAGCTTACTCATCCCCCCCCCCCCCCCAGGGAAGCTCCAGTGGCAGGCCCTTTCCATCCTCCACCTACTCCATGGCAGCTTCTCTCTCAATCAGTTTCCTCTCCCTCCTGGTGGCTGGGAGCCACCCGGATATCTCTTCCCTCCTCTCACAGCTGGAGGGAATTATATACTGGCGATGCAGCTAAGGGACTGAGCTTCACCTCCCCTTCTCCCTCTAGTGGGGAAGGGAGTAACTGGCTCCCCTAGCACTGAGTCGCTGCTCCCCCTGCTGGGGTTGGAAATCTGTTCCACACTTTTGAGGCTACCCTCCTCTCTCCTGCTTGAAAGGGCTTCTGGGAACAGTAGTTCGGGGATTAGCTGCTTCTCTGTGGGGCCCCAAGTGCTAGCTTTGTCACATTGGTAAGGAATTCCATAGCCTTGGGTCTTGAAATGAAAACACTAGTCTACTAAGTTCATTAAAAAGTTCTCTATGTGAAGGAATGGACATAAGGTTGAGTTGCGATGCTCTCAATGCTTGTGTCTGTGTGGTAAGATATCTCAAAAGATAGGGGGGTTTGGAAGCGGCAAGAGTTTTGAAAATTAGCAGAAGGATTTTATAAGTAATACATGGGAAACTGGAAGCCAGTGAGAGGATTTAACATGATAAGTAAAGTGATTGAATTTCCTAAGGTGATGAAGAACTCTGATGGTGGTATTTTGGACTAATTGTAAGCGGTGTCGATCTTTGATCTGAAGGCCTAAGTAAAAGAAGTTACAGTAGTCTAATTGTGAGATGACCAAGGAGTGTATTAAGATATAAATGGCTGGAGGATTTAATAAAGGCTGAATAGATCTGATGAGATATAACTAGATGGATCATTGGACTACTTTTAACTCTGTTCATGAAAATAAAGGGAAGAATCAAATACAAATCCTAAAACGCATATGGAATATACTAGAGAAACTGGAAAACCATTTAAAAGAATGGGAGAAGATAGAGATAGCTGGTCAGTGTCAGGTTTCATGTAGAACCTCAGGGTTAGTGAGCCCTTGGACCACTGCCGAGGAGCGGCAGCAGCAGGCAAATCACCCAAACAGGAGTCAAGGCAGACCACTGACAGACAGGCGCAGGCTGGACTGGAGCAGCTGGACTGGAACAGAAGCACTAAGCAGCAGCAGGAGAATAGTCCATGAATCAAGCAGAATCTTATAGGCGGGCAGCAAATCAGCAGGGAAACCAGGAACCACACAGAGTCTGTAGGCTGGCGGCAATCAAAAGTAAACCAGGGATCAAGCAGGGACTTGGGCAGGCTACAAGCAGTAGAACAAACTGGGAAACACGCAGAGTCTTGGGCAGGCAGCAGACAGTAGAATAATCCAGTAACACAAGCCGGGTCAAAAACAGGCAAAGCAAGCATTCAGGATAGGAATCACAACAGACCAACAAGGACAAGAACAGGACTGAAGATCTCTGTTGCCAAGGCAAAGTCTGAAAGTTCCCAGGTGCTTAATAAAGGCCACATACAAGGGAGTTCACCAGGTAAGGGTGCTGCTAAGTTCCAAGCCAGTCTGGAAAGCTGGAAGATCTGGACCGGACCGGCATGACTTCTGGAACATGGGAAACAGCAAACAGACAGTCCATCACAGCCACCAGGTCTGACCACCAGGTGGCGAGATGAATGAGAGCATGAAACAGGGGCACAACCGTGACAGTACCTCCCCCTCAAGGCTCCCCCGGTCTTCACAGGTGATTCAGGTCTCCATGGGTAGGAATGATGAAACCTATGGAGGAGTTTCAAAACATGACCAGGGGTAGCTGGGCTGGAGCTTGAACTCGGCTGGGAATGAGCAACTTGGCTGGACCTGAAACTTGACTTGGACTCAGCATCTTGGCTGGAACTGGAACCCGGAGTGGACTCAGCATCATCTTGGCTAGAACTCAAACTCGGAGTGGACTCAGCATCATCTTGGCTGGAACTCAAGCTCGTGGACTCAGCATCATTTTGCTGGAACTCAAACTCGGAGTGGACTCAGCATCATCTTGGCTGGAACTCAAACTCGGAGTGGACTCAGCATCTTGGCCGAGACTCAGAACAAAAGCTAAACTGGGCCTCCAAAAAGGCGGCAGGCGAGCCAAAAACTTGGGACTTCTCAGACGTCTTCTTTCAACAGTAGCTTCCGGAGTATCTCGCAAGCTTGGATTGGAGATAAGTAGGTTGCGGTACTTGAAGAGCGAGGTCTTAGGATCAATGGCGGAAACTGGGTTTATCCGGAAATCAAGCCCCCCGAGGCATTCCCTCTCAGCAGCAGCTTCAGGAGTATTTTTCAAGGCCGGGTCAGAACAAAGTCTATCACGGTAATCCTGGAGCATTATCCCACAATACAAGTCAGAAGCTGAGGCGAGACCGCAATCCGAACTGGAACTAGGAGCTGCCCTCGGCCAGAACCCCGGAGTGCCAACAAAGGAAAAAGTCATAGGCCAGAGACGCAGCAGGTAGGGTGATTGTGACGAGCTCATGGCCTTGGCAAACTGTCAGGTTTCACGTAGAACCTCAGGGTTAGTGAGCCCTTGGACCACTGCCGAGGAGCGGCAGCGGCAGGCAAATCAACCAAACAGGAGGCAAGGCAGACCACTGACAGACAGGCGCAGGCTGGACTGGAGCAGCTGGACTGGAACAGAAGCACTAAGCAGCAGCAGGAGAATAGTCCATGAATCAAGCAGAGTCTTACCGGCGGGCAGCAAAGCAGCAGGGAAACCAGGAACCACACAGAGTCTGTAGGCTGGCGGCAATCAAAAGTAAACCAGGGATCAAGCAGGGACTTGGGCAGGCAGCAAGCCGTAGAACAAACCTGGAAACACGCAGAGTCTTGGGCAGGCAGCAGACAGTAGAATAATCCAGTAACACAAGCCGGGTCAAAAACAGGCAAAGCAAGCATTCAGGGTAGGAATCGCAACAAGGACAAGAACAGGACTGAAGACCTCTGTTGCCAAGGCAAAGTCTGAAAGTTCCCAGGTGCTTAATAAAGGCCACATACAAGGGAGTTCACCAGGCAAGGGTGCTGCTAAGTTCCAAAAATCCCAGGCCAGTCTGGAAAGCTGGAAGATCCGGACTTCTGGAACATGGGAAACAGCAGACAGTACATCACAGCCACCAGGTCTGACCACCAGGTGGCGAGATGAATGAGAGCATGAAACAGGGGCACAACCATGACAGTCAGCTAGGGCAAATAAGATTACTTTAGACTTCTTGGATTATGAACCAATTAGTTATCGGCAAGTCATGATGTAATGAGTTTAAGTCGAGTATTAAATGAAGAGATATGTGGATCAGTAGAATTAATGGGAGAAATTAATGGATATCAACGGCATATATGAACACAGTCTAATCTATAGATTTTGCCAAAGTAAGAAGGGGTGCTAGAAAAATCTTAAAGAACAAGGGAGGACATATAGAACTTTGGGAGACACCCGAAATGATATGAAATGGTTTAGATCATGTATCAGCAGAATGAACAGTATATTGTCTATTTTAAGGTCAAAAGCAGCAGAGAGGGAGGGAAAGGTTAGGACAGCCATTGTAGTTGGTGATTCGATCATTAGGCATATAGATAGCTGGGTGGCTGGTGGACGTGAGAATCGCCTGGTGACTTGCCTGCCTGGTGCGAAGGTGGCGGAACTCACGCGTCACCTAGATAGGATTTTAGATAGTGCTGGGGAGGAGTCGGCTATCTTGGTACATGTGGGTACCAATGACATAGGAAAATGTGGGAGAGAGGTTCTGGAAGCCAAATTTAGGCTCTTAGGTAGAAAGCTCAAATCCAGATCCTCTAGGGTAGCATTTTCTGAAATGCTATCTGTTCCACGTGCAGGGCCAAAGAGACAGGCAGAGCTCCGGAGTCTCAATGCGTGGATGAGACGATGGTGCAGGGAGGAGGGTTTTAGATTTGTTAGGAACTGGGCAACATTCTGGGGAAGGGGGAGCCTATTCCGAAAAGATGGGCTCCACCTTAACCAGGGTGGGACCAGGCTGCTGTCATCGGCATTAAAAAAAGGAGATAGAGCAGCTTTTAAACTAGAAATGGAGGGAAGGCCGACAGTCGCTCAAAAGCGCATGGATCGGGATAAGGTATCTTTCAAAGATATCACCAAAACAGGGAAGATAGGGTATCCTGATAGTGAGGTTGCACAACAGACCGTGGTAGGCCAGGTGCCCTTAAATACAACTAAAAATCAGTCAAAAAATGGCAAATCAATAGTGTCAAGTACTATGCATCATGCAAATAGGAACAACAAACATACTCTGAAATGTCTATATGCAAATGCTAGGAGTCTAAGAAATAAGATGGGAGAGTTGGAATATATTACACTAAATGAAAAATTGGATATAATAGGCATTACTGAGACCTGGTGGAAGGAGGATAACCAGTGGGACACTGTCATACCGGGGTACAAAGTATATTGTAATGATAGGGTGGACCGGACTGGTGGAGGGGTAGCATTGTATATTAACGAGAGCCTTGACTCAGATAGATTACAAATTCAGCAGGACACAAATCACACCTTTGAATCATTGTGGGTTGAAATTCCATGTAGAAAAGGGAAAAGGACGGTGATAGGAGTGTACTACCGTCCGCCTCACCAGGATGAGCAGGTAGACACAGAAATGATAAAAGAAATCAGAGACGCAAACAAAATGGGCAATGTGATAATAATGGGTGACTTCAATTATCCAAATATAGACTGGGTAAATGTAACATCGGGACATGCTAGAGAGGGACAATTCCTTGATTAAATCAAGGACAGCTTTATGGAGCAGTTGGTGCAGGACGAGAGAAGGAAAAATTCTAGACTTGGTCCTTAGTGGAGCGCATGATCTGGTGAGGGACGTTATGGTACTGGGGCCACTTGATAAAAGTGATCATAATATGATCAGTTTTGTTATCAACCTTGAAGTAACTATACACAGGAAGTCAAATACGTTAGCGTTTAAGTTTAAAAAAGGAGACTATGATAAAATGAAAAGAATGGTTAAAAAAAACTTAGGGGGGCAACTGAGAGGGTACAAACTGTACAACAGGCATGGATGCTGTTCAAAAATACCATCCTGGAGGCCCAGGCCAAACATACTCCGTGAATTAGAAAAGAAAGACGGAAGTCCAAAAGACAGCCGGCATGGTTGAAAAGTGAGGTGAAGGAAGCTATTAGGGCTAAAAGAAACGCCTTCAGAAAATGGAAGAAGGAACCGTCTGAAAATAACAAGCAGCAGCATAAGGAGTGTCAAAGCAAATGCAAGGCGCAGATAAAGAAGGCCAAGAGGGATTACAAAAAAAAAGATAGCATTAGAGGCAAAAAACATAGCAAAACTTTTTTTTTGGTATATTAAAAGCAGGAAGCCGGCAAAAGAATCTGTTGGGCCGCTGGATGACTGAGGGGTAAAAGGGGCGATCAAGGAAGATAAAGACATAGCAGAGAGATTGAATGAATTCTTTGCTTCGGTCTTCACCGAGGAAGATTTGGGTGGGATACCGATGTCGGAAATGGTATTTCAAGCGGACGAATCGGAGAAACTTACTGACTTCACGGTAAACCTGGAGAAAGTCATGGGGCAGTTCAGCAAACTGAAGAGTAGCAAATCTCCTGGACCGGATGGTATTCATCCTAGAGTACTGACAGAACTGAAAAATGAGCTTGTGGAGCTACTGTTAGTGATATGCAATTATCCTTAAAATCGAGTGTGGTACCAGAAGATTGGAGGGTGGCCAATGTAACGCCGATTTTTAAAAAAGGTTCCAGGGGAGATCCGGGAAATTACAGACCAGTAAGTCTGATGCCGGTGCCGGGGAAAATGGTAGAGGCTATTATTAAAAACAAAATTACAGAGCACATCCAAGGACATGGATTACTGAGACCAAGTCAGCACGGCTTTTGTGTGGGGAAATCTTGCCTGACCAATTTACTTCAATTCTTTGAAGGAGTAAACAAACATGTGGACAAAGGGGAGCCAGTTGATATTGTGTATCTGGATTTTCAAAAGGCGTTTGACAAGGTACCTCATGAAAGGCTACAGAGGAAATTGGAGGGTCATGGGATAGGAGGAAATGTCCTATTGTGGATTAAAAACTGGTTGAAGGATAGGAAACAGAGAGTGGGGTTAAATGGGCAGTATTCTTAAAGGAGAAGGGTAGTTAGTGGGGTTCCTCAGGGGTCTGTGCTAGGACTGCTGCTTTTTAATATATTTATAAATGATTTAGAGATGGAAGTAACTAGTGAGGTAATTAAATTTGCTGATGACACAAAGTTATTCAAAGTCGTTAACTCGTGACAGGATTGTGAAAAATTACAGAAGGACCTTACGAGACTGGGCGGCTAAATGGCAGATGACGTTTAATGTAAGCAAGTGCAAGGTGATGCATGTGGGGAAAAAAGAACCCGAATTATAGCTCCGTCATGCAAGGTTCCACGTTAGGAGTTACGGACCAAGAAAGGGATCTGAGTGTCGCTGTCGATAATGCACTGAAACCTTCTGCTCAGTGTGCTGCTGTGGCTAGGAAAGCAAATAGACTGTTGGGTATTAGTAGGAAAGGTAAGGAAAACAGGTGTGAGGATGTTATAATGCCGTTGTATCGCTCCATGGTGCGACCGCACCTTGAGTATTGTGTTCAATTCTGGTCGCCGCATCTCAAGAAAGATATAGTAGAATTGGAAAAGGTGCAGCGAAGGGCGACTAAAATGATAGCGGGGATGGGACAACTTCCCTATGAAGAAAGACTAAGGAGGTTACTAGGGCTTTTCAGCTTGGAGAAGAGATGGCTGAGGGGAGACATGATAGAGGTATATAAAATAATGAGTGGAGTGGAAGAGGTGGATGTGAAGCGTCTGTTCACGCCTTCCAAAAATACTACGACTAGGGGGCATGCGATGAAACTACAGTGTAGTAAATTTAAAACAAAATCGGAGAAACTTTTTTTTCACCCAACACATAATTAAACTCTGGAAGTCATTGCCAGAGAACGTGAAGGCGGTTAGCTTGGCAGAGTTTAAAAAGGGGTTAGACGGTTTCCTAAAGGACAAGTCCATAAACCACAATTCCAGGAATAACATGTATAGAATGTTTCTACGTTTGGGAAGCTTGCCAGATGCCCTTGGCCTGGATTGGCTGCTGTCGTGGAGAGGATGCTGGGCTCGATGGACCCTTGGTCTTTTCCCAGTGTGGCATTACTTATGTACTTAGAGATCAAGAGATAGAAGGCATAATGAGCGAGATTTATCTAGAAAATAACAAATGATATTCAAAAGTGCTAGCAAAGACATTTCTGTACTATGGTGTTGGCAGAAACCAGTTTGATTGTGGTGTAAAGTACTACTTTAAGACGTGACAGTGGCAAGTCGTGAATGGACAATGGTTTCAACAATCTTCACAAGAAAAAGATAAATTGGTGATAGGTCTGTAATTAGAAGGCTCGGTAGAAGAAAGTTTAGGATCCTTGAATTTAGGGTAAATAATAGTATTCTTCCATTCTTGAGGAATAAATCCAGTTATCAAAGACAGCATAACCACAGAGTGCAGAAAAGGAAGTAAAACCGTCTGGTGTCTTTTCACCAAAAAGGAAGGCAAGGGATCCAATGAAGTATATAAATATTGCCACACTGGGACAGACCAAAGGTCCATCAAGCCCAGCATCCTGTCTCCAACAGTGGCAAATCCAGGTCACAGGTACCTGGTAAGATGCCAAAACAGTGAAATACATTTTATGCTGCTTATCCAAGAAATAAACAGTGGATTTTCCCCCAAATCATTCTAATAATGGCTTATGGACTTTTCCTTGCCCTAACAGATTGCATAATGTAAGTTGTTTTTAGTATTTCTGGGATATGGGCCCCTGTTCCATGTAGATAGTTACTGAAGTGTACCTCTGGTGTTAACTGCAATTCTAACTCAGTATTGGAGTAGTCCTGAGTCGATCTAAACCAATCATTGATATGTCTCATACCGCTTGCCATGTTTAGGTATCGTATGCTGAGAAGCCCCAGTCCCCCATATTCTACCGGGATCTGTAATGTCCCTATTGGGAAGCGCGTCCTTTTTCCCTGCCATAGAAAACGTTGTAACATGGAATTTAACTGTCTCTCATCGACCGTATTTAGGTGCACTGGGATCGTCTGGAGCACATACAACCATCTGGGGATAATCATCATCTCTCTATATAAAAAGCAACACCAACGTTCTATGAAGCCTCCAGCCGGAAGTGTGAAGGGGGCGAGATATCCAGTTTCCCTGAGTGTCTGCCCCGCCCTCTCTGTAACACAGTCAGTGAAGGAAAACAGCAGAGCACGAAATCAAATCGCTGGCTCTGTAACAGTGAAGGACTCAGAGGGGGGAGGGGAGTGAGGCCAGAGGGCAGGGACACACACACTCCCACATGCACACAGAAGAAAACATTGCTAGCCCCCGTTTTATTTGCATCAGAAACGTGGCTTTTTTACTAGTATTGTATAATGCTATTCTACCTCCCAACGAGAGTGGCAAGGGGGTCCAGGCCTGCAGCATCCGCTTAGTTCCTTTGATCAATCGGTGTACATTTTGTTCATATAATTTTGTAAGGTCTGAAGGTATATTCACCCCTAAGTACTTAATTTCACCTTTTGCTCTTTGGAATGGCATTTTCTTTTCTTTATCTTTTCAAGTTTCAGGACCCAGTGTAAGAATGTAAGATTTACCTGTATTTAATTTGAACCCTGATAACTGGCCGCATTGGTCTATGCCTTTTAGTAGGGCTTCTAGTGAACGATCTGGATTAGTCAGGGTCAACAGCAGGTCGTCAGCGTATGCCAGGACATTTACTTCTTGAGCAGCCACTTTGACACCTTTTATCTCCTTTGTGCTCTTCAGTGTTCTGAGCGCGGTTCTAGTGCGAACACAAAGAGAAGGGGCGAGAGCGGACAGCCCTGTCTCGTATCCCTCCCAATAATAAACTCATCCTCGTTCAGACCGTTTAAAATCACCCTAGCCCCTGGATTACAATATAAAGCTTCCATCGCCCTCACAAACCAGCCCTGTATGCTAAAACTTCCTAATGTACTAAATAAAAAGTCCCAGCGCACCTGGTCGAATGCCTTTTCGGCATCTAAACTGGTCACTATTGCTACCTCTCCCTTTTTTTGACAGGACGCCATCGCCAGCAGTAATTTCCTGACATTATGCATTGCCTGTCGGTGCCTTATAAAACCCACCTGTTCTGGGCCTATAAGCATGGGAAGCCACTGGGCCAGTCTCTCAGCCAGCACTTTTGCCAGCAGTTTCACGTCTACGTTCAGTAGGGAAATTGGTCTATATGAGCCCACTTCCTCGACCGGTTTACCTGGTTTGGGTATTAGTGTGATGTACGCAGTGTTCGTATGTTGGGGAAACGTGCTGGCCTTAACTACCGCCTCGTGAAAGTCTAAAAGGGATACCAGCGCGTCTGGGGGCAGCATTTTATAGTACTCCCCGGTAAACCCATCAGGTCCCGGTGCCGAGTGCCGTTTTAAGGATTTCACAGCGGCCTGTGTCTCTGTTAATGTGAGTGGGCTATTTAGCAGGTCTAGGCCTTCTTGAGGTATTTGAGTTAGTCCTGCACGCTTCAAGCATTTGGGGAATTGTTTGTCTATCGGCCCCTGTTCCATCGAATACAGCGCTGTGAAATAGTTGGTAAACATCTTCCCTATTTCTTTCCTGTCTGTGATTATGTTCCCTCGGGTATCCTTTAAGGCCGCCACGGTCCCAGGGCCTCCCCCAATTTTTTATAATTCTTGCCAAGAGCCTCCCTGGGCGATTGCCATATCTCTGTAGCTTGTATTTGTAGTATAATGCAGACTTATTTCCTTGTTCATGTAGTAGAATATTTAGCGCTATTTGAGCAGCCTTCAATGTTTCTAATGTGGCTTTTGTAGGGTGTTGTATGTGCGCTCTCTTAGCCCTCTTCATCTGGTCCTCTAGGTGTAGGATGCCCTGTGCCCTTCTCTTCTTTTTAAAGCTACTATATGGTATTACGTCTCCCCGTAGCACTGCTTTGGAAGCCGATCAGAATAATGTTGGCTGTGTGTGTGCATGTTCTCTATTATTAAGAGCATAGTCCTCCCACTTGTCAATGATGTATTGTCTAAATTGTGGGTCAGTTTCCAGGTGGGCCGGGAATCTCCATCTCCTCCCTCCCCTCTCGTCTGCCGGCATTTCCATGTCCACCCACACTAGGGAATGATCCGAGATTTCTTCAGGACTGATTGTTGCCATCTTTACCCAGGGAAACAGGAATCGGTCCACTAACATATAATCTAGGCGAGCTATTGTTCCATGCACCCTGGACCTATGGATATAGTCTTTTTCTCCGGGGTGCAATGTTCTCCAAACATCAATTAAATCTAGTGTTTGGGTAAGTGTCTGAAATTCTCGTACTCTGGGCCCTGAATAGTGCTGTGATGTGGGGTTAGTACAGTCAATTTCTGAGTCTGCTACCATGTTAAGGTCTCCCAGTATCATCAACCGCTTGACCTGGTATCTCATACATTGACTCACTATTAATTTATAGAACCGTGGGTCATATACGTTTGGCCCATATATTCCCACTAGTATAAATTCAATACCTTGTAACCATATCTGCAAAATTATATAATTCCCTTGCTCCCCTTTGGCTAACAGTTTGGCTTTATAATTTAGTCCTTTTCGAAACAGTACCACTATTCCTCCCCTCCGTCCTTGTGAGGATGCCGCATAACTCTCACCAACCCATAGCCTCTGTAATTTAGCATGTTCTAAGTCTGTGAGCTGGGTTTCTTGCAGGCATGCAATATCAGCTTTGTGCCTCTTCAGGGCTGTCAATATTTTAGTTCTCTTGATGGGAGAACTTATGCCTCCCACGTTCCATGTAATTATTCTTGCAGGCATGGTACCGTTTGCCTATTCTTGTCTAGAGTGTTACTCACTCTAGTCTGTCTCTTCTCTCCTCCGGTGCTCCCTCCCAGGTCCCTTTGCTTTCTATCTATTGTGTATATAAACCAGGTCCCTGTGGCTCCTTCAACCCATTTTTGCAGCCTCAGTCTTTCACATTTAGGGCGATCACCTCTACCAGCAAGTAAACTCTCCATCAAACTTCCCCCCTCTCTTTCCCTCTTTTGTACAGACACAATTTTCCTTCTGCCCCCCTCTTCCCCCCAACCCTTGCCCTCCCCCTCAACCCCTTCTCCCCCCTCATCACCCCTTTCTCCGCGAGCGAGCTCACGGATTGGGACCTCTTTATTCCGCGTAGGGCCCCCTCCCCCTGCGTCCAAAACATTTTAAAACAACTATGTGCGCATAATGCTCTTTCTCATACTTTACCCAATGTTCTGCCCTCCGAATAGTTCATTTATGTTGCAGGTAGGAGTTTCTGCTCAGTTACAAACTTTTGCGCCTCGGCCACTGACTGAAAGTGTTGCCATGCGCTTGATGTTGTATCTTGAGTTGTGCTGGGTACATTAGCGCAAATTTTACTTGGTTCTGTGCTAGCTCCGAGCACAGTGGATGATACGCATGCCGCTGTTCATGGACCTTCTGTGAGTAGTCTTGAAATATCATGATCTTATGCCCCTCGAAGTTTAAGTTGTCTCTCTTCTGGTGGAAGCCTCGCACAATTTCCACCTTGTGCCGAAAGTTCAGAATCTTTGCCATGACCACCCTTGGGCGCTGTGCGTTTTCAGGTCTGTGCCTCACTCTGTGCGCCCTCTCAATGATTAATGGGCCTGGGGAGTCGGTCAATACAAGTTCTTTGGATAACCAGGTCTCCAGCCAATCTAATAAGTTCCTTTCCAGTATTCGCTCTGGGACCCCTATGATCCTGATATTGTTGCGTTGGGACCGGTTTTCTAAGTCTTCTATTTTTGCTGTTTGCTCCGCCAGCTGTTTTTGCAGGTAGGCAATGTCGGGGCCCTGTGTGCGGGTATCATCTTCGAGGGCAGAGACTCTCACCTCGAGATCTCCCGTCCTAGTTTCTAAGCCGTCCAGCCCAACTTGTATGGTCTTTAAGTTCTTTGATAGTGCATCCCAGCGCGGATCCAAGGCGCAGACTACCGCTGCGGTTAGTTGATCCAGCTATGCCTCCGTGAAAGATGGGGGCTCCGGCGGGGGCCCATCCGCCATCTTGGATTCTCCACTCCCCGCCTTTCCCCTCGTCTTTGTGCCAGATTTTTGCGCCATATCCGTTGGGGATTTATTAATAAATTTTTCAATGCAGCCGGTCGTGTGCGGGGTCACTCCGGAGGCACGGTGCACACGATTTATCTTTTAAATGTGCGTTTTGGAGCGGGAGGTCCCAGAGCCTGTAGCTGCTGCTGCCGCCTTGCTCACCGCATGACCGGAACGCAGTGGTATATTATAAAAATGCACTTGCCTTTTTTTTTAAATGACCAGTTGGGTATATATGCTAATCTCAAAGTTGTCAAATGTTTCAGACATATCCATCTACTTGCTCCCATGATATAACTGAATTCTATTATTCTGTCTCACTGTATTTCCAAATGTAAGCTACATTGAATCAGAATTTGCTTAGGATAATGTGTGATATAAACATTTTTTTAAAAGTCCCTTACTTCTAATCTTTTTGCTATTGTTTTGGGTGAACCAGTGTGGCGTCAATCTCCGCCTACTGGCTTCAGCCCATATAACGGGCTCGATAGGCTCATCTTTTCTCCTGTTTTTTATTTTTGTTACATTTGTACCCCGCGCTTTCCCACTCATGGCAGGCTCAATGCAGCTTACATGGGGCAATGGAGGGTTAAGTGACTTGCCCAGAGTCACAAGGAGCTGCCTGTGCCTGAAGTGGGAATCAAACTCTCTAACTTCCTTGGTAAAAAGGGTGGAGGGAGTGTGGATGGGTGCAGAGAAAAAAAGATTGGTAAGGGGGAGATACATGGAGGAGTGGGGAAGGGAAAAGTGGAAATAGAGCACACGGGATAGAAAGGGATGGAAAGGAGAGGAGGACATGCTGCTCATGGATATGTGTATCTTAATTTTGTATTTAGAATATGGAAGAAATTTGTTACTTTTACTTGTATTTTTATTGCTTATAGCATCAAGTTTTCTTGGGAGGGGGGGTCAAGTTGACTGTGGCACAGCAAGGACAGGACAGACCAGGGGATGGGATAGAGGAAATTACTTGAGGCTGGGATGGTTTGGCTTCCCCACGGGGATGGGCAGGGACAGGCTAGATTCCGGCAACAACTCCATGCAACTGTCTAGAAGAAGTAGTGCAGCTAGTATTGGAACAGCCGTGAAGTGTCACAATTTTAGATTGGAAGTAGGTTGCAAATAGCTGAGCTGGAGGATTAGATTTTTCTACTTGACAGCACAGGTATCTTAAAGACAGTACAAACATCACAAACTAGTCTCACAAACTGGGCCGCGTGCTTATTACCCAATAGCACAACCTGAAGATGGACTGGTCACGTGATGCCTGCTTCCTAGGAAGACGCAGACCTGTGCAGCTCCCCCTGACACCAGCCGAAATCTGCTGAAATATCAAAGATCCCGAAATTCTTGAAGTCGGAAAGGCAGCGCGGGGGCGAGAAGAACATCACCGGCTACTGTGGGACTGAATTCGGGAAGGCGGAACGTCTGAGTTATGCCCACAAGGGCGCAACGAAAATCTAAAACACCGCGAACCCAGGCCCTGAACAAAATGGCGGCGCTACAGCGTGATCAAAATCCAGATCCAAGCGTGCCTCCGAACCCGACGCTCATGCAGACAACGGAGTGGGTCCAGGAAATCACCCGTTCGGTATCGGCGGCATTAGCAGATCGCCTGAATAAATTACAATCAGCTGTAGAGGAAATACATGAGAAATTCGATGCGCACTCCCACAGGCTGCAGGAGATGGAACAGCGGATCTCGACGGGCGAAGAGGAGGCGAAGGCCACGGCGACTTTGGTCGCCGCACTGCAGAAGGAGATGGGAGAACTGCGAGAAAGAATTGAAGATCAAGAAAACCAGAACCGCAGGAACAATCTGCGGGTGATCGGGCTGCCGGAGACGGTGACAGGTAATGAATTGTACCGGTTTTTTGACTCCTGGCTACCCCATGCGCTGGGCCTGGAAGAATCCCAGAGTACTTTTTGCTGTGATAGAGCCCATCGGGTGGGAGCGAAGGGAGATGTCAACGCCAAGCCACGTACAGCTATAGCCCATTATACTAACTGGCTCTCCAAGGAAAAGCTGATGAAAGCATTCCGGGCACGTGGGAGTGTGGATTATGAAAATCACCGCATACTTTTGTTCAACGATTACTCCGCCCGGATTGCAGCGCAGAGGAGGGCAATGGCCCCCACATGCTCCGAGCTCCATAAGAAGGGAGTGCGCTTCGCGCTCCTGTATCCCGCAAAACTGCAAATATGGCATGAAGGGAAGACATTACTCATGCAGGAGACTGGGGAGGCCCAAGCGTTTCTGCGCACGTTAAATGCCAATGCGCAAGAGGGCTGAATCAGCTGGAACTGTGGGAGCTGGAACGCAATCTGTTTGCAGTGGTGGTAGACTGGTGATACCTTTGCAGCCTTATAGTTCAAGGAGATCTCTGTATTAGTTAATGGCGAGCCTGCTGCCTTTGAGGTTTGGACTGGGAACATTGCTAAGAGTCTATTGGGAGAGAGGGCAGCGGGAGTTGAATTGGTTGTTATCTAGTTGAGAAAGTTTATTAATGATTTCAGTGCTTCTGGGACTTGGGCCAGCTACCATTAAGTGGAAGGGAAGGGATCCGATCATTTAGGGCTAAATGAGCTGGGAAGGGGGAGGGGCTAAGGGTGGTTCTGGGAAGGTGAAGGATGGGGAGAGTGAAGGGGATTACAGAGGGGAAGGAGAAGGGAGGAGAGATGACAGTGTGGGGACAGGGGAGGGAGAATAAGGGGGGGAGGGAAAGGAAGGGGGATGTGTGTGTGTGTGTTTGGTGTACGGAAGTGTGGGTGAAAGGGGTGGGGTGGGGAGTAAAAGGAACACAAAAGCGAATTGAAACCCAGATGGGGATTCAGAGGGGAGGAGAAGAGAGAGGAATGCGGAATAGATCTGGAAGGCCTTTTGAGGGGCAACAAGAGGGATTTCGCTGGTCCAGCTGGGAGACCAGTGAACGGGATCCTGGCAAAACCATAATGAGCACTCTTATTGGGGGTGAAGATGGCTAACCTAAAGCGAATGCTACATACCTGTAGAAGGTATTCTCCGAGGACAGCAGGCTGATTGTTCTCACTGATGGGTGACGTCCACGGCAGCCCCTCCAATCGGAAACTTCACTAGCAAAGTCCTTTGCTAGCCCTCGCGCGCCCGCGCGCACCGCGCATGCGCGGCCGTCTTCCCGCCCGAAACCGGCTCGAGCCGGCCAGTCCAGTATGTAGCAAGACAATACACTTCAAGGGAAGACACAACTCCAAAGGGGAGGCGGGCGGGTTTGTGAGAACAATCAGCCTGCTGTCCTCGGAGAATACCTTCTACAGGTATGTAGCATTCGCTTTCTCCGAGGACAAGCAGGCTGCTTGTTCTCACTGATGGGGTATCCCTAGCCCCCAGGCTCACTCAAAACAACAACATTGGTCAATTGGGCCTCGCAACGGCGAGGACATAACTGAGATTGACCTAAAAAATTTACCAACTAACTGAGAGTGTAGCCTGGAACAGAACAAACAGGGCCCTCGGGGGGTGGAGTTGGATCCTAAAGCCCAAACAGGTTCTGAAGAACTGACTGCCCGAACCGACTGTCACGTCGGGTATCCTGCTGCAGGCAGTAATGAGATGTGAATGTGTGGACAGATGACCACGTCGCAGCTTTGCAAATTTCCTCCATGGTGGCTGACTTCAAGTGGGCTACCGACGCTGCCATGGCTCTAACATTATGAGCCGTGACATGACCCTCAAGAGCCAGCCCAGCCTGGGCGTAAGTGAAGGAAATGCAATCTGCTAGCCAATTGGATATGGTGCGTTTCCCTACAGCCACTCCCCTCTTGTTGGGATCAAAAGAAACAAACAATTGGGCGGACTGTCTGTGGGGCTGTGTCCGCTCCAGATAGAAGGCCAATGCTCTCTTGCAGTCCAATGTGTGCAGCTGACGTTCAGCAGGGCAGGAATGAGGACGGGGAAAGAATGTTGGCAAGACAATTGACTGGTTCAGATGGAACTCCGACACAACCTTTGGCAGAAACTTAGGGTGAGTGCGGAGGACTACTCTGTTGTGATGAAATTTGGTGTAAGGGGCCTGGGCTACCAGGGCCTGAAGCTCACTGACTCTACGAGCCGAGGTAACTGCCACCAAGAAAATGACCTTCCAGGTCAAGTACTTCGGATGGCAGGAATTCAGTGGCTCGAAAGGAGGTTTCATCAGCTGGGTGAGAACGACATTGAGATCCCATGACACTGTAGGAGGCTTGACAGGGGGCTTTGACAAAAGCAAACCTCTCATGAAGCGAACAACTAAAGGCTGTCCTGAGATCGGCTTACCTTCCACTTGGTAATGGTATGCACTGATTGCACTAAGGTGAACCCTTACGGAGTTGGTCTTCAGACCAGACTCAGACAAGTGGAGAAGGTATTCAAGCAGGGTCTGTGTAGGACAAGAGCGAGGATCTAGGGCCTTGCTGTCACACCAGACGGCAAACCTCCTCCAATGAAAGAAGTAACTTCTCTTAGTGGAGTCTTTCCTGGAAGCAAGCAAGATGCGGGAGACACCCTCTGGCAGACCCAAAGAGGCAAAGTCTACGCCCTCAACATCCAGGCCGTGAGAGCCAGGGACTGGAGGTTGGGATGCAGCAGAGCCCCTTCGTCCTGCGTGATGAGGGTCGGAAAACACTCCAATCTCCACGGTTCTTCGGAGGATAACTCCAGAAGAAGAGGGAACCAGATCTGACGCGGCCAAAAGGGAGCAATCAGAATCATGGTGCCTCGGTCTTGCTTGAGTTTCAACAAAGTCTTCCCCACCAGAGGAATGGGAGGATAAGCATACAGCAGACCTTCCCCCCAATCCAGGAGGAAGGCATCCGACGCCAGTCTGCCGTGGGCCTGAAGCCTGGAACAGAACTGAGGGACCTTGTGGTTCACTTGAGATGCGAAGAGATCTACCAGGGGGGTGCCCCACGCCCGGAAGATCTGTCGCACCACACGGGAATTGAGCGACCACTCGTGAGGTTGCATAATCCTGCTCAACCTGTCGGCCAGACTGTTGTTTACGCCTGCCAGATATGTGGCTTGGAGCACCATGCCTTGACGGCGAGCCCAGAGCCACATGCTGACGGCTTCCTGACACAGGGGGCGAGATCCGGTGCCCCCCTGCTTGTTGACATAGTACATGGCAACCTGATTGTCTGTCTGAATTTGGATAATTTGGTGGGACAGCCGATCTCTGAAAGCCTTCAGAGCGTTCCAGATCGCTCGCAACTCCAGAAGATTGATCTGTAGATCGCTTTCTTGGAGGGACCACCTTCCTTGGGTGTGAAGCCCATCGACATGAGCTCCCCATCCCAGGAGAGACGCATCCGTGGTCAGCACTTTTTGAGGCTGAGGAATTTGGAAGGGACGTCCCAGAGTCAAATTGGAGCAAATCGTCCACCAATACAGGGATTCGAGAAAACTCGTGGACAGGTGGATCACGTCCTCTAGACCCCCGGCGGCCTGATACCACTGGGAGGCTAGGGTCCATTGAGCAGATCTCATGTGAAGGCGGGCCATGGGAGTCACATGAACTGTGGAGGCCATGTGGCCCAGCAATCTCAACATCTGCCGAGCTGTGATCTGCTGGGACGCTCGCACCCGCGAGACGAGGGACAACAAGTTGTTGGCCCTCGCCTCTGGGAGATAGGCGCGAGCCGTCCGAGAATCCAGCAGGGCTCCGATGAATTCGAGTTTCTGCACTGGGAGAAGATGGGACTTTGGGTAATTTATCACAAACCCCAGTAGCTCCAGGAGGCGAATAGTCATCTGCATGGACTGCAGGGCTCCTGCCTCGGATGTGTTCTTCACCAGCCAATCGTCGAGATATGGGAACACGTGCACCCCCAGCCTGCGAAGCGCCGCTGCTACCACAGCTAGGCACTTTGTGAACACCCTGGGCGCAGAGGCGAGCCCAAAGGGTAGCACACAGTACTGGAAGTGGCGTGCGCCCAGCTGAAATCGCAGATACTGTCTGTGAGCTGGCAGTATCGGGATGTGTGTGTAGGCATCCTTCAAGTCCAGAGAGCATAGCCAATCGTTTTGCTGAATCATGGGGAGAAGGGTGCCCAGGGAAAGCATCCTGAACTTTTCTTTTACGAGATATTTGTTCAGGGCCCTTAGGTCTAGGATGGGACGCATCCCCCCTGTTTTCTTTTCCACAAGGAAGTACCTGGAATAGAACCCCAGCCCTTCTTGCCCGGATGGCACGGGCTCGACCGCATTGGCGCTGAGAAGGGCGGAGAGTTCCTCTGCAAGTACCTGCTTGTGCTGGAAGCTGTAGGACTGAGCTCCCGGTGGACAATTTGGAGGTTGAGAGGCCAAATTGAGGGTGTATCCTTGCCGGACTATTTGGAGAACCCACTGATCGGAGGTTATAAGAGGCCACCTTTGGTGAAAAGCTTTCAACCTCCCTCCGACAGGCAGGTCGCCCGGCACTGACACTTGGATGTCGGCTATGCTCTGCTGGAGCCAGTCAAAAGCTCGCCCCTTGCTTTTGCTGGGGAGCCGCGGGGCCTTGCTGATTCGCACGCTGCTGACGAGAGCGAGCGCGCTGGGGCTTAGCCTGGGCCGCAGGCTGTCGGGAAGGAGGATTGTACCTACGCTTGCCAGAAGTATAGGGAACAGTCTTCCTTCCCCCGAAAAATCGTCTACCTGTAGAGGTAGAAGCTGAAGGCTGCCGGCGGGCGAACTTGTCGAATGCGGTGTCCCGCTGGTGGAGAGACTCTACCACCTGCTCGACTTTTTCGCCAAAAATGTTATCCGCACGGCAAGGCAAGTCCGTAATCCGCTGCTGGACTCTATTCTCCAGGTCGGCGGCACGCAGCCATGAGAGCCTGCGCATCACCACACCTTGAGCAGCGGCCCTGGACGCAACATCAAAAGTGTCATAAACTCCTCTGGCCAGGAATTTTCTGCACGCCTTCAGCTGCCTGACCACCTCCTGAAAAGGCTTGGCTTGCTCAGGGGGAAGAGCATCAACCAAGCCCGCCAACTGCCGCACATTATTCCGCATGTGTATGCTCGTGTAGAGCTGGTAAGACTGGATCTTGGACACGAGCATAGAGGAATGGTAGGCCTTCCTCCCAAAGGAGTCTAAGGTTCTAGCGTCCTTGCCCGGGGGCGCCGAAGCATGTTCCCTAGAACTCTTAGCCTTCTTTAGGGCCAAATCCACAACTCCAGAGTCATGAGGCAACTGAGTGCGCATCAGCTCTGGGTCCCCATGGATCCGGTACTGGGACTCGATCTTCTTGGGAATGTGGGGATTAGTTAATGGTTTGGTCCAGTTCGCAAGCAATGTCTTCTTCAGGACATGGTGCAAGGGAACAGTGGACGCTTCCTTAGGTGGAGAAGGATAGTCCAGGAGCTCAAACATTTCAGCCCTGGGCTCGTCCTCCACAACCACCGGGAAGGGGATGGCCGTAGACATCTCCCGGACAAAGGAGGCAAAAGACAGACTCTCGGGAGGAGAAAGCTGTCTCTCAGGAGAGGGAGTGGGATCAGACGGAAGACCCCCAGACTCCTCGTCAGAGAAATATCTGGGATCTTCCTCTTCCTCCCACGAGGCCTCACCCTCGGTGTCAGACACAAGTTCACGGACCTGTGTCTGCAACCTCGCCCTGCTCGACTCCGTGGAACCCTGTCCACGATGGGGGCGTCGAGAGGTAGACTCCCTCGCCCGCATCGGCGAAGCTCCCTCCGCCGACGTAGTCGGGGAGCCTTCCTGGGAGGTGGCCGCGGTCGGTACCGCACGCGGTACCGACGTCGGGGACCTCAACCTGGGCGATGGGCCAGCCGGCGCCACGCTCGACGGTACCGGTGGCGCAAGCACCGCCGGTACCGGAGGGGTAGGGCGCAACAGCTCTCCCAGAATCTCTGGGAGAACGGCCCGGAGGCTCTCGTTTAGAGCGGCTGCAGAGAAAGGCTGAGAGGTCGATGCAGGCGTCGACGTCAGTACCTGTTCCGGGCGTGGAGGCTGTTCCGGGCTGTCCAGAGCGGAGCGCATCGACACCTCCTGAACAGAGGGTGAGCGGTCCTCTCGGTGCCGATGCCTGCTGGGTGCCGAATCCCTCGGCGACCCAGAGCTCTCGGTGCCGACACGGGGAGGAGACCGGTGTCGATGCTTCTTCGATTTCTTCCGAAGCATGTCACCGGAGCTCCCCGGCACCGACGAGGAGGACGTCGAATCCACCCGTCGCTTCCTCGGGGCCGAGACTGAAGAAGGTCGATCTCGGGGGGGCTGTACCGCAGGAGCCCTCAGGGTAGGCGGAGACCCACCCGAGGGCTCACCGCCACCAGCAGGGGAATGGACAGCCCTCACCTGCACTCCACCCGATGCACCACCGTCCGACGACATCAGCAGACGAGGTCCTGGTACCACCGACGTCGATGCAGCTATCCGATGTCTCGGCGCCGATGCAGAGGCCCGATGCCTCGATGCACTCGATGCAGGGGCGGCCGAGGACGATGGTCTGGACGCTGACGACGTCGATGCACTCGAAGATCCCGGTGCCGATGCCGACGAAGAGCCCGAGAACAACACGTTCCACTGGGCTAGTCTCGCTACCTGAGTCCGCCTTTGAAGCAGGGAACACAGACTGCAGTTCTGAGGGCGGTGCTCGGCCCCCAGACACTGAAGACACGACGAGTGTCGATCAGTGAGCGAGATAACCCGGGCGCACTGGGTGCACTTCTTGAAGCCGCTGGAAGGCTTCGATGTCATGGGCGGAAAAATCACGCCGGCGAAATCAAAAGCCGAAATGGCGAAATTCGAAGCACCAAATTTAGAGGGAGAAAAAATCTCGACCGAGGCCGAAAAAAGGCCTACCCCGACGACGAAAGAAAACTTACCGGGGCAAAAAAGCTGGAAGTACGGGGAGGATTTACACGAAACCCGGCGGGGGGTTTCCGGAGCACTTCCCGACTAGGACAAAGCTTTCCCGAAGGAAAAAAACACGTTCAAACAAATTGGACGCGCGAGGTCGACTTTCCGGGGCTCGACACGGCGAAAACACGACCGTACCGAGTGCGGACAAAAGAAGACTGGCCGGCTCGAGCCGGTTTCGGGCGGGAAGACGGCCGCGCATGCGCGGTGCGCGCGGGCGCGCGAGGGCTAGCAAAGGACTTTGCTAGTGAAGTTTCCGATTGGAGGGGCTGCCGTGGACGTCACCCATCAGTGAGAACAAGCAGCCTGCTTGTCCTCGGAGAAAAGTAGTTACTCTTAATGTTGATGGACTTCACTCCCCGGTTAAGAGAACCAAAGTGCTTTCCTGGTTGAAAAAAGAGAAGGCTGATATAGCTTTCATTCAGGAGACACACTTAACCGCGATAGAACACCAAAAACTTAAGAGGGATTGGGTGGGAGAGGTAGAATATGCTTCTTATAACTCTAGGCAAAGGGGGGTGGCTATTTTAATCCATAAGCAACTGCCTTTTACCATGCATAAGGTGATCTCAGATACGGAAGGAAGATATGTACTCGCACTGGGAGACCTTTGGGGTCAGAGTATTCTATTGTGTAACGTTTATGGACCCAACATCTACTCCCACAAGTTTTTTTCAGAACTAGTAGCTAAAGTAGTACCATTCCCGGACTGTCACATAGTGATGGGGGGAGATTTTAACTGTTTGGCCGACCAGACAGTGGATTGTAAACCAAGGAAGTTAAGGGGAGGGAATTGGGGGAGTAGGGGGGTTAATTTCTTACTATCCCAGCTAGGTTTGGTGGATATCTGGAGGCTTTTGCACCCACATGACAGGGAATTCACCTTTTACTCTCACCCCCACAACACCTACTCTCGGATTGATTATCTGCTCACTACACCATCCCTGCTTTCTAGGTCCTCTCACGTTCACATAGTGGACTGCACCCTTAGCGATCACTCAGCTGTCACCATGACGATATCGTTTGCAGGAGGCCAGGGAGAGAGAGTGTGGAAACTTCATCCCCTTCTGTATCATGACAAGGAGTTCTGGGAATATTTACAGAACAAGTGGATAGATTACCAAACGTATAATCACACAGTGGACGTAGATGCGGGTACATACTGGGAGGCATCAAAGGCAGTGATGAGAGGTTACATAATAGCTTACACAGCGGGGAAAAAGACGGAGAGAGAGGCAGACCTGTTGAGACTGTCTAATGAGTACCATACTTTGAGGAGAACACATCTGACCACTATGTTAAAGCAGGACAGTGCACGCATATTAGAGGTTAGACATCAGATAGATGAAATCTTGAATCAGAGAGCGCAACGAGATATATACTTTCAGCGCTTTAGATTATTCAAGTGGGGAAACAAAGCTGGGAAACTACTGGCAGCATTGGTTAGGCCATATCGTAAGCGGCAACTTATTACCACTATTAGGGATACGGCAGGTAGGGAATGCACCACAGAGAAAAACATCACACAGCAATTTGTTAATTTTTATAGTTCTTTATACGGGGTAAGAGAGTTTGATCAAGAGGCATGTGAGGTCTTTTTTCAAGATGTTCACCTTCCTACCCTGGCACCTGACCAGTTAAGTACTCTTAACAGTCCTATAGTGGAGCAGGAGATTAAACAAGCCATCAAATCTCTAAAGCTGACTAAGGCACCAGGACCAGATGGCTACGGCCCAGAGTACTATAAAATTCTGGCGGACCTGGTGGCGGCCCCCTTGGGAGATTGGTTCAATGGGATGGGGAATAATGGGTTAACTATACAGAACAATATGGCCCATATAGTGTTAATTCCAAAACCCGGTAAGGACTCAACCCAGATGGGTTCTTATCGTCCCATCTCATTGTTAAACCAGGATATTAAAATCCTGGCCGCTATCATGGCCCGACGGATGAATGGGGTGGTTTCTTGCTTAGTTCATGAAGACCAAGTGGGATTTGTCCCGGGGAGGCATGCCTCCATGAACATTATGAGAGCTCTTTTGGCCATACAGGAATGCAGGGGTAGAGGGGGGCTGGAAGTCATCGCGGGCCTCGATATGGAGAAAGCGTTTGACAGCATTTCGTGGCAATATCTGTTTTGGACCCTAAATCGCTATGGCATAACAGGGACCTATATCTCTTGGATTAAAACGCTTTATACCCTCCCAGTGGCCAGATTGTTAATTAACGGTAAACTCACAGAGAGCTTTCCCTTACAAAGGGGAACCCGTCAAGGATGCCCCCTGTCACCGCTCCTTTTTTTGTTGGCCATAGAACCGTTAGCTATAAAAATTAGGGGACATAGGGCTATAAGGGGGATAAGGGTGGGTATACAGGACTTCCGGGTGAATCTGTTTGCAGATGACATCCTAGTATACTTGGCCAATGGGCCTAGAGATCTCCCCCGGGTGTTAGAAATAGTAGGGGATTATGGGGAATTATCAGGTCTGTGGGTTAACTGTTTAAAATCAGAAGTACTTCCATTGTCAGGATGTTCTGTGGACCCAGGCCTGTCGGGGATGCCAATACCGCTTGCCCGAGGAGCCATGAGATATTTGGGAATTTTCCTCAGTGTAAATACCTTGATATTCTACAAGAAAAATATAGCGGATACACTGGATAACATCAGAAAGCTATGTGATAGATGGAAACATTTGCCGCTTTCCCTGATGGGCAGAATAGCCTTAGTTAAAATGGTCTTATTGCCAAAAATCCAATACCCACTACAAGCGGCCCCCTTATGGGTGTTGAGGAGGGATGAGCGCCTATATCGGTCTATTATACGCGCCTTTATCTGGCGGGGGAAGGGAGCAAGGATCGGACATCAAAAGCTCTCTTTGAGTAGGGCCATGGGAGGTCTGGCATTGCCTGAATTACGTTTGTACACGTGGCTGCACTTATGCGACTTATTTTTGAGGAACTGACGGGTAGCTACCGGTTTTTGCCGGGTGGAGGATTAGAGGACTGGAGTGCCCCGTGGTCTTTCACAAATTTACTGCATATGAGGCCTAGTAACGTATATGACACTGCAGGGAGATTGACCTTTCTGCAGCCTCTGCGCAGGGCATGGGCTTGGTGGAGAGGGCAACAAAATAGAGCGTCGGAGGCTTCCCCTTTCTTAGGCATGGTGGGCAATGCAGACTTTCCGGCAGGTTTGGGATATTCTATCTTTGATAAATGGAGAGAGAAGGGATGTGTGATGTTGGTCCACCTTATGGAGCAGGGACAGGAGCAAATAGATTCTTTTGACCAGCTGAAGGAAAGGTGGGATATCCCTAATAATCATTTATTGCAATACCTACAAGTAAGGCATTATTACTCTTCTTTGCAACAGGCACACAGGGACAAATGGTTGTGGGGACCTATGGACAAGATTTTACTGCGCACACCGTACAAGATGAATAGCCTAACCACATGGTACAAAATCATGCAAATGCATAGACCCCTGGGGGGGATGGAAAGATTAATGGATCAATGGAATAGAGAGTTGAAAAGAACTTATACTATTAAGGAGTTTGATAAACTCTTTTCTAATATATATGACATGGTTAAGGTAGCGGATCTCCAAGAAACCCAATACAAAATATTGCATAGAGCATACATTACAAAGGCCAAGGGGGCAGCTATAGGACTGTGGGAAGAGGGACAATGCACCAAATGCCAGAAAGGGCGGGGGACTTTTCTTCACTCCTTTTTGGAGTGTCCTTCTCTTTCCCTGTGGAACCGAGCATTTCAGTTGATTACTGAAGTCACAAATAGGCAGATAGAGTGGGACTATGCCACCCTATTATTGGGAGACCAAGATCTTTTGATTGCCCAGGGACTTACTAAGCCGTGCAGAAGATTCATATACACCTCTCTTTTACTGATTAAAAAGACCATCTTACAATATTGGATCCAATCGGAGAGCCCTCCCCGGTAGAAGTGTGGTACAATAAAATGAGATTGGTTGGTGAGAATGAGTGCCGAATTTATTCTGATTCCGCAAAACTTGCTAACAGGCAATATCGTGCTCTGTGGACAGCATGCTTAAAAGTGTTACCTTTACAGGGTAATGAGGGAAGGGGGGAAGGGTAAGTGGGGTGTGCATGAGATGCGGTTGATGAGTTAAGGAGTGGGTTAGAGTGGTGCGCATGATGTATGAGTGAAAGGGGGGGAATAAAATGGAAAATGCAGTATGCAGCATAAGCCATGTTGGCGATTTATGGATAAATCCTTTTGATACCTAACATTTCTTTGTGATGTTGTATAACTATAATTGGAAGTTGTGGAATTTGTATAAACACTATTGCACTGTGTTAATAAAAATAATAATAAAAAAAAAAAAACAACCTGAAGATGAAGCAGGTTTCTTCTCTCTCAGACTGGAGATGCAGGTCAGCAGGTGTTCACATTGACAGGCAAGTTCTGAAGTGTGCCAATGGCGCAGAGAGGAGTAAAGGAGTTCACTGGAGTTCACAAGCTGATAAGCACATGAGATGATGACAGCTCGGGATCAGATTGTAGCACCAGACCACTTCTGATCCCCAGGGATACTCTTTATACATGATTCTGCTAGGGGCAATGTTCCTGAAGATAAAGTAAACAGTTCATTCTGTGCTGGACATTCTGATTTGCAAAATCTCAAAAATGTACATTTTATGTCATCAAAGATGCAGTTTTTGGAACTCAGGGCTCCGATCAGTCTCATTACATTATTTCTGAGGCCTTTCCCAAAACCTAGGCTTCAAAGCAGCTTGGTTGAATTGACTAGGAGTTCCTATCTCTGAACAAGAGGTCCATGATACAATGATTGCCCACCAATTACATCAGCCAAAGTGGGTTGAAACATCTTCCTGCTGATGTGCAGGCTTTGGCAAATATTGAGACAAAAATTCATGCTGTTTGAAGGATTCGAAAGGATGTAAGTTCATAATAAACTTGTAATTATGGTAATATGTTAAAACTGTTATAATGAACTGATGCATTCTAATTTGATGTTTTCTTGAATGTAAGCCATGTTGAACCTGAACATGTTTGGGAAAATGTGGGATACAAATGTCATAAATAAATAAATATAAATCAATCAATCTCCATCATTTCGTCATTTTCCTTGTCAGCACTGTTCCACCTGTGATATTATATTTGTTTTGTCTTGTTTCACTAATCCTCTGGGTGGCAAAACCTATAAATTGCAACACTGTACAAATTGTGCATCAAGCTTTGTAATAAACTGCATTATCCAGCTTATAATCGAAAGAGAAAAATGCCTATATTGCGAACCAAATCGGGAGATGGGCGTCTTTCTCCCGTGGGCGCCCAAATCGGTATAATCGAAAGCCGATTTGGGGCGTTTCCAACTGCAATCCGTCGCGGAAACGGGTAAAGTTGATGGGGGCGTGTTGGAGGCGTGGTGAAGGCGGAACTTGGGCGTGGTTATCGGCCAAGGAGAGATGGGCGTCTTTAGCTGATAATCGAAAAAAAAAAAAGGCGTTTTTACCGCGATTTTGGGTCACTTTTTTTGGACCCTTTTTTTTCACGAATAGGTCCCAAAAAAGTGCCCCAACTGACCAGACGACCACTGGAGGGACTCGGGGACGACCTCCCTGGATTCCCCCAGTGGTCACTAACCCCCTCCCACCAAAAAAAACCCCCACTTTACAAACTTTTTTTCCAGTCTCTATGCCAGCTTCAAATGCTGTACCCACCTCCATGACAGCAGAATGTGTTTTATCCTGTGACAGCCTTTCCCTGGTTCTGATGTGGCTCTCGGGTAAGTGTGACACCTTTTCTGTTATGCACACTGCAGAGTCACATCAGCAATGCATTGTGGTGGGTGTAGGGTATTGGGCTCCGTGATTCCAGTACCTTGTGGCAAATGCTCACGATGTTGGTAGTTGGTAGACTGTACTCCCATGGTGCTTTTCCCCTTGCTTACTGGGTCAGAGTGTGCCCTGTTTTGTTTCCGGTAGTCAATGAGGTAGTGGTCATTTTTGTAAGCCAGTTTTAGATCCCTTTCACGTGTTAGCACGTTACAGAACTTAGTTCTTCCCTTGAATGTGGCTGAAAGAGGGCATTGTACAGCATTCTGCCAGCTCTGACCTACTGCTCATCTCAGTACCAGGGAGACTCGTTGCCAGTGGGGCACAACCTCTGATCTGCAGTTAACTGTGAGTAAGCGTGCTTATTCCAATAAAGGACGTTTTCGGAGAGATTAGTCTTCAGGTGTCAACTGCTGTGCCAATGTTATATAGCAGCAACCAGTCCTAGAGGCCTGCGTGTATGCAGGTCTCTGGAGCACTTTTAGTGGGTACCGCAGTGCACTTCAGCCAGGCGGACCCAGGACCATCCCCCCCTACCTGTAACACTTATGCTGGTAAATGGGAGGCCTGCAAAACCCACTGTACCCACATGCAGGTGCCCCCTTCACCCCTAAGAGCTATGATAGTGTTGTACATTTGTGGGTAGTGGGTTTTGGGGGAGGGGGTTTGGGGGCTCAGCACCCGTGGTAAGGGAGCTATGCATGTGGGAGCTTTTTCTGAAGTCCACTGCACTGACCTCTAGGGTGCCCAGTTTGTGTCCTGGCATATCAGGGGGGCCAGTGTACTACGAATCCTGGCCCCTCCCATGACCAAATGGCTCAGATTAGGACGTTTTTGAGCTGGGCGTTTGTATTTTCCATTAGCGCTAAAAAAAACAAACTCCCCGCTGAAAAACGTCCATTTTTTCGAAAATACGGTCTGTCCCGCCTCTTCACGTACCTGTTTTTGGACATAGACACCCATGGAGATAGGCGTTCGCGTTCGATTATGCCCCTCCACGTGTCCTTACCATAAAATCTATGTGGGTCAGACATCGCATCAGCTGAAGACTTGCAATATGGAACATTGTAGAGTTTTCAGGTGCTTTCAGCTGTTTAAAACAGGAAGCTCTGTTAGTATAGCACTACACTGAGAATGCTCACAAATTTGAGGACCTTTGATACTTTGTACTTGATCACATTGAACTTAATAGTAGGGGAGATTGCTGCCAATTATTACAATGACATGAACAATGCTGAATTTTTGATCTTCAGTCAGTTCAACCACATGGTTTAAATCAAGAGATAAACTGGTTTTATTTCTATTTAAAACTTTGGTGCAGTAATTATATGTCTAGCATTTCTCATTTCCTTTTGTTTTATTTAATGCCAAGCAGCTCTCTTTTTTGTAAAGCAGGATAGTGAACATTAAATGTGCAGCGTTTTGAATGAGTATGGTGTTTTAATACATGCTTATACTTTTGTAAACAAAGTGATGTTAACTGAATATTTTTGATCTTAGATGATCCACCTTTTGCCCTGAAGCAGCAGTTTTATCCACAAAACAAGGCCCTTGTTGGCAGTTGGGACCATGGTTCACAGGTAATTCAGATAATGATTCAGCTTCCTGTAAGTTGATACAGTGGAAATGCCACTACTTTATGCAGATAAGTTTGAAACTTTTTATGAAACTTTATTTGGACATTCAAAATTTATTTATAACTGCACATTGCATTGTTGACCTTATATGAAGGATTTTTCTATGATCATAATTGGGAAGTACAATTGAGGGCGCCAATGATATTCTGATGCTTTTTCCTCTATTTTGGCTGACATTGCTTTCACTTATAAATTTATAGTGGGATGCATATATTTTTTGTCCCTCACTCCTCATTATTTTGTTATAGGTTGAAGTTAGGACCCAAAGTGGTGAACTACATTAGAAAGTTTGCAGGGGCGCTAGAGGACTTTGGACTAGATGGACCTGTAGACTCAGAGCTCCCTCCTAGGCCTCGTTAAAATTGTTTACTGGTGTCTTTGGCACAATTTTTCACACTACTGCTCAAAGACTTACTGCTAAATATGTCTGCAAGCAAGTCTCACAAACAGGAAACTAGCAGGTCTTCTTACTCGGGAGAAAAAAAAGGAAGAAATGTGATATACAGTCTCCTGAAAAGATGGTGCCGAACAGGTCTAACGTGCACCCTTCTGAAGCTGTTTTAGAAGAATTAAAGGCATTAAGGGATCTCCCTGCAAAGCACATTGAAACAACTTGCAGCTTGAAAAACGATCTCTTGGCATTTGCAGTGTCAGTCTCTGAATTTCAAATGAGATTAGAGGCAGTAGAAAAACACTCAGAACAAACTGCCACAGATTTACAACAACATGTGCACTTAACAACGGACAAACTTCTCTACTTGGAAAAACAGATAGAAAATCTTGCAAACAGAAGCAGGAGAAACAATATCCGAATTTTGGGCTTACCAGAACACTCAAAAGGATCTGACTTACCACTGTTTTTAAGCACATGGCTCCTGAAAATCCTACATTTACCACCTGAAACAGTTCTTGAACTGGAGCAGGCACACAGATCTCCAGGGAAGATTAAGTCCAATGCTAAGACACCGTGCCCTATATTTGCAAAACTACTACGAAATCCTCAAGCTCTACTAATTTTGACAATAGCAAGATCGATTTCATCTCTGATTTTTGAAGGCAGAAGAATATTGTCCCAGATCTGTCGAAAACCACTGCACAGAAATGGAAGCAGTTCTTGTCTATGAGAGCACAACTTAAAGAAAAAGGAGCAAGGTTTGGTTTACAATACCCTGCAAGGATGATTATCACATTAAACACCACGAGTCTTTCACTCTCAGAATCTTTACAACTGTTCCAAAAAGGGACACGGAAGGTATGGCTGGATGAGTTAATCTCCATACATATATACTCTTTTTTTTTCTCACTTTGCTGAGCTGTTTCATGCTCTGGTAGGCCCTGTGCTGATGGCTGTTTACTCACTGCCATGATAATGAGCATTTTGCTAGTCACAGTCTCCTTTTCTTTTGATGCAAATCCTCTTTTCATGGTCAAATGACTTGATGACTTTTGTTATGTTGATTTTCTAGTACTTAAATGGAAATGACTTCAGTAAGAGTATCACTATTGACTAGCTTGTTCTTGTATGTTTTCATCTACTTTTATTACAAAGTTCTAAGCAAGGCAAAGTTTTCATTTTGAAACTATACTAAAATTGTTATTATTATTAGATATATAATTTTAATTATATTAACTAATAGACACAAAATTCTATTAGGCCTGGGAGTTCTCCTTGTCTGCTGTTCACTTCTAATATCCTCTTACAGCCATCTATTTTTCTAAAGCTTGAGCTCTCAGCTCCTAGCTCTCTGCTCTGATGGCTTTTTTCTTTAGTTACGTGAATCCAAGCTATATTTTTCATTCTAATATAATTGCTGGATATAATAATAGCAATATGATGATGTATATATGTCATCCTCCTCTAGGATATACACAATATTTGAAATGGAAATTGTTTCATATAAGGTTTTGCAACACATTGTGATAAAGTCACCGCCAGGATAGTTGGGTTAAGGCAGTTTCAGTCTGAAATACAAGTCCCAGAAGGCACTGCAGGCAAGGAGCCAGAGGGTGAGATGAAGAACCCGGACTGGACTCCTAGCTGCAATCAGGGAAGACATGGGTGTAAGCTGACAGGGTGTAGATTGGCTGCCCCTAGGGGGAAAGAGAGCTAGGAAACCCTGTGTGTAGGAGCTCCTCATTAGGCTCATGCTCAACTCAGCTGGTATGGGTGTGTAGAGAAGCTAATGAGTGGAGAATGATTGGTTGTGAAAGCTGAAGCCAGGTATTGATTAGGCAGGTGGGAAGGAGTCCCAGCAGAAGAGTTCAGTTCAGGGGAGAGAAGCAGTTGCAGGCTGAAAACCCTTGGGCAGGGAGGTCCCTAAAGTATTTGCAGGCTGAAAACCTTTGGGCAGGGAGGTCCCTAAAGTACTGAAGCAGGCTGAGATTCCTTGGGTGAGAAGAAGTCCCAAAAGTATTGAATTCACTGTGAAGCTGATGCAGGGGAAAACCCTTGGGTAGAAGGAGTCCCTAAAATATTGAACTCTCCTGAAGGTAAAGAGGATAGAAGGTAGAAACTGCTACTTGGTGACTGAACTGTGATGATGAACTGAAAGAACTGTTTGTCTTTGGAATTGAATTACTGTTTATTGTGCACTGAATAAAGAGCCCAGACTGGAGCCTGTAAGCCTGTATTGAATCCTGGTATGTGCTATGCTGCTGTTGGAACTGTGTACTAGAAACCTGCATGGAATAAAAGTCCTTAAGATTGAAGTTACTGGTGGACATCTATTTCTTCATTGTGCCGGGAGCCTGTGGCTGGAGGAGATTGTTCTATCCTTGGCTGCACAAGAGAGGCACCTGGTTACAACATAATGTTTCTTCAGATCTTAACATACTTTCTCAATATGACTCACAATATAAAAAATGATACTAAGTTTATTTCTTGGAATGTGCATGGGCTCTGACACCCAATAAAAAGGAAAAAAATATGTTTAGCTCTTAAAAAAATGAAAGCACAAATCATGTTTTTACAAGAAAAACATCTCCCTGACATGCCGCTTTTCATCAAAACTGGTAATTGGTTAGGTGAATTCTATCAGTCTCCATCTGATGGTAAAAAGGGAGGAGTTGCTATTATATTTGATAAAAAAATTAACAGTTAATCTTCAAACAGAAACGAAAGATGCACAGGGAAGATGGCTTCTGTTAAATATAGCTGTAAATGGTGTAGAACTAAATTTGCTCAATGTTTATGCCCCTAACAAAGATTACCCTTCTTTTTTTCATACAATAACTGAACAATTGGCAGAATACCATTCCAGTTCCCATTATCATGGCCAGTGATTTCAATATGTCTCTAGATACATGGTTAGACAGACAATCCAATACAATTTACCATATACCTAAAGCACACACTGCCTTACTCTCTATGATAAATACATATCATCTGATTGATCCATGGAGACAGTTTCACCCAGATTCCAGAGAATACACTTTTTTTTCTAATCCTCACCATAGTTTTACAAGAATTTATTATTTTTTAATTTCCAATAATTTACTGGAACCAACCATTTCTTCAGACATATCTCTAATTACAATCTCAGATCATGCAGCAATCTCTATTACTCTTCAACTTAATACATCTACCTCATTTAAAAAACCCTTCTGGAGACTTAATAGTCTATTATTAATAGATGATAACTACAAAAACAGAATTAAAAATTCAATTGTTGATTTTTTTTTTGCCTATAATCAAGATCCTAACATAAACCAAATCACAATTTGGGAAGCTTTCAAGGCCACTATAAGAGGAGAATTCATTGCTATCTCTGCACACCAAAATAAAAAAAAGATATAAACACCTTACAGAATTGGAGAATGAATTAAAATCACTGGAACAACAATATATTGTATCTCCTAATCTAAACATTCTCAATTCCATATATCAAACCAAATACAAATATAATAGATTATGGCGTATAAAAGCTGGTCATGAGGTCTTTATTCACAATCAATCCCAGTATGCTGAACAGAATAAATGCAGTCATATGCTTGCTAACTATCTGAAAAGGAAAAGAATTAAAACACAGATACCTATAATAAAACAAAAAAAAATTCAGATATTTCTTATACTAAAATAAAAGATATACTTGAAGCTTTTCACAAATTTTATAAAGAACTCTATCAATCAGAAACCTCATATTCCCAATCTCAACTACAAAATGTTCTAAATATCTCTTTCCCTTCCTGGTCCACAAAAGAAAGAGACTCACTCCATTCCCCTATAATTGATCAAGAAATCTTAATCTCTATTAAACTATTAAAGTCTAGGAAAGCACCTGGACCAGATGGTCTTCCTAGCGAATTTTATAAAGTATATAGTAAAGATTTGATCCCCAACCTTCTCAACTTATTTGAACAACTAGAAAATGACTCTTCATTAAAAACACCCAATAGGTTCTCTGAGGCATGTCCAAATAAAGTCTCAGAAAAATCTCTTTGTTTTTTAAGTTGCCATGCAAGCAGCTTGCTCGCCTTATTCCCATGTTCCAAAAGTTTACATATGGAGCAAGCTAATAGAAACTCCGTATGTTGTGTCTCCCAACAACTCCAACTGATGTTTGTTTATTTTTTTGTGTAAGCAATTTCAAAACTCTACGATCCTTAGTGCTTACATGAGCGGCCTGCAAAGATGTTATCAGGCTTATTTTCGAAAGAGAAGGACGCCCATCTTGCGACACAAATCGGAAGATGGGCGTCCTTCTTCTAGGGTCGCCCAAATCGGCATAATCGAAAGCTGATTTTGGGTGTCCCCAACTGTTTTCCATCGCAGGGACAACCAAAGTTCCCGAGGGCGTGTTTGAAGTGTAAGACGGGACTGGGGCGTGCTTAACACATGGGCGTCCTCAGCCGATAATGGAAAAAAGAAGGGCGTCCCTGACGAACACTTGGCCAACATTTTGTCTTGCGACCAAGCCTCAAAAAGGTGCCCGAACTGAGCAGATGATCACCGGAGGAAATCAGGGATGACCTCCCCTTACTTCCCAGTGGTCACTAACCCTCTCCCACCCTAAAAAAAACTTTAAAAATATTTTTTGCCAGCCTCAAATGTCATACCCAGCTCCATCACAGCAGTATGCAGGAGCAGTTTTAGTGGGTACTGCAGTGCACTTCAGGCAGGCGGACCCAGGCCCATCCCCCCTGTTAAACTTATGGTGGTAAATGTGAGCCCTTCAAAACCCACCACAAACCCACTGTACCCACATCTAGGTGCCCCTCTTCACCCCTTAGGGCTATGATAGTGTTGTATAGTTGTGGGGAGTGGGTTTTGGGGGGCTCAGCACAAAAGGTAAGCGAGCTATGCACCTGGGAGCAATTTATGAAGTCCACTGCAGTGCCACCTAGGGTGCCCGGTTAGTGTCCTGGCATGTCAGGGGGGACCAGTGCACTACAAATGCTGGCTCCTCCCATGACCAAATGGCTTGGAGATGGGCGTCCTCAGTTTCCATTATTGCTAAAAACTGGGGACGACCATCTCTAAGGTCGACCTAAATGTTAAGATTTGGGTGTCCCTGATTGTATTATCGAAACAAAAGATAGACACCCATCTTGTTTCAATAATACGGGTTTCCCAGCCCCTTCCTGAGGACGTCCTGCGAGGATGCTTTCAGGAAATCTTGGGCGCCCCGTTCAATTATGCCCCTCTTAGTCAGCTTGTAATTGCAATTTGTGGTGTGCACAATCCATTTTTGAGTCTAGCCCCTCATATAAGCCTACCCCGCCTCCCACACTGCATTAAGAGAGACCTCCCCAGTATCATTAAGTCTTTCATAGGATACACAGACTGGGGAAAGATGGCCGACTGAGAGGACGTGCACCGACGAGCTCCGTCGAAAGCTCTCCTGAGACTCCACTGCCCTACCCACCCGGACGCTGCATCTCGCGGCTGAACCGACGAGTAACAACAGGGCTAGCGTTGAATAAGAGGCGGACGAGGGCTGAGCTTGTGAGCTGCTCTGGTGGTCCCCGGCAAGCGATCACCCCGACCGAGCACCCTCACATGTGGATGACCGCGGCTGACCCAGCCAACGGCCAGACGCTGTATCTCGCGGCTGTGCCGATGTGTAGGACCAGGGCGAGTGTGGACCAGGAGGCGGATGAGGGTTGAGCTTCAGAGCTGCTCCGGTGGTTCCCAATAGGGGATCACCCCGACCCGAACACCCTCACACACGGGCGGCCATGGCCGACCCAGCAAACAGCCTCGCACCACCACTACCGCGCGCCGACAGAGCAGCTGACGAGGAGCAACCGCGCTGCCCGAGCGAGTGTGAACCTTGCAACACTGCCACCCGGACCCTGCCTGGCCCCGACAACCGAAAGCGAGAGGCCGACGGAACAACAGAATACTGCCGACCAGTCTTGCCACCCGGCTCCCGTCCCGAACCCACTGAAGGTTGGCGCCCAAGGCTGAACGAGACCATCGACTAGGAGTTGTGGACACGTGCCCACATCTGACACCACATGAGATCTCTTACTGCTGCTGCCTAACAACTAGACCGCGTGGAGGTGAGGCGCCGTTTTGGGCACTACTGCCCAGGAGGAGAGATGGACCACAAACTTTCCCCCCAATGTTGATCAGTAGTTGATCCAGAGACACCGCCATCGCATCTGAGTTTCTAGATCATTCAGAAATAAGTTTAAAGCAGTGATCCTACCACAGGCCCCAGAGGAAACCCACCATCTACCCTTCTGATCACCGGCGCAACCGGAGAGACGCGCTGCGGAAGGAATCGTGAGTATATCCAGATGACCTCGTGGCCAAACGGCACTGCTCCGCACAGCAAGCAAAGGACAACTGAAAACAGACAGTGCTAAAGACGGCCAGTGCCACCGAAGAGGATTGCCACTATTCTACTCTTCAATCTCACACAAATAAGCAGTCCTACAAAAGCAGAAGAAAAACCTAAAGATCTCCCATTGAACAACACCAACAGAGTGCAGGGAGAGAATCAACACGGCATCACTGTGGAACCTACACCAGGGGTAACTTAAATAGAACATCTGCTGATTAGACGGGCCTGCACCCAAGTACTATTAACTTTCACCACTGTTTACCAACCTCTGATTGCTTTCCACTGTCTACCAACCTCTGAGTGCTTTCTCTACATCTTTAGCAGTGTATATTATACATTATATTATATTATAGCAGTGTATATATTGAATTGTACTACTGCCTGCTTACGGTCTTAAGACCCTAAACTGCTTCCTGCATCTTATAGCATTACACTGAAATGTATCACTTGTACTACTGTTCTAATTTGCAGACTCTGGCCCTAAATACTTACACTGCACCATACTCCATAACACTAAATTGCACTACTGACTGTAATTGTATTACTGATATAGATTGCGGGCTTTGACTTCTAATTACTTTGCACCATACTGCACTACACTAAATTGCATTATTGACTGTAAATTTCATGAGTCACTAATTCTCTGCATTGTAGACCACTAACGTGATTTCCATCAGCTCCCACTGTATTATAGACATCATCATAATAATGAATATTGCTCTTCATAATCTATTTCCTTCCCCTAATTTACCATGCACTAACAACCCCTCTCACAGACAATAAAATACCTACAGTACAAAAACTCTGCAGACAACCTATATACAATACATCTGTCCAAAAGAATAGTAACCAATTAAAAGGAAAATCTACTACACACGAGCACAACCAACAGAAAGGAAAGAAAGGACATAATAAAACCAGATACCAGGAGGATAGACAACTAATAAAAATTAATTCATCTCCGTCACCAACAGACCCCTACCAATCAATCCAACAGGGTTATTTAAATGCCAGATCAGCAGTTAACAAAACAACGACAATCACTGACTGGATCACAACAGACAAACTTGATATTTTATTCATAAGTGAAACCTGGATTCATGACCTTAAAGACCCCATAATTTTAGATCTTTGCCCCCCAGATTACAAAATTACCCACTGGACAAGGAAAGGTAAAAGAGGAGGAGGTATAGCTATAATCTATAGATCCCACTTCACCGTTACAACTATAGCCGAATCCATACTTCCCCAACTTGAAATTGCCTCAGTTAGAATTAACCATACAAACCTACAAGACTACCTAAGCATAGTCCTGCTTTATAGACCTCCAGGTAACTGGCAGGACTGCCAAATACACTTTATGGACTTTATATCAAATACCTGTGTGTCCATCTCCAACATTCTTATAGTAGGGGATATCAACCTTCACCTTGAAGATCCTAACTCAATAAACGTATGAGAATGCAAGGAATTCTTCCAAATGGGGGGCCTTCACTGGCCAAATATGCAGCCAACTCATATTAAAGGACACACACTAGACATCATTACATACAAATTCTCCTCAGACCTAAATCTCGTATTAACAGATACAAACTGGGGTCCGACCACCACAAAGCAAACCTTTCCCTTCAATGGCGAATAAAAGATCTACACCACAAACAAGAATGAGTAACCTATACCACGAGGAGTAAAATAGATCCGATAACATTTTGGCAAAACTTCTACAATAATGAATGGACTGCACTAACAGAATCAAACCAATTTCTTCAAGAATGGGACAATAGATGCAAAAGCATATTAGACAACATAGCACCACTTCAATCCAGATCCTCATGCAGAAAGAACTCAATACCATGGTTTAACGAAGAACTGAAAAAACTAAAAACACAAGTTAGAAGGTTAGAATGAGCTTGGAATAAAAAGAAAGACAACTCCACACTCAACGCCTGGAAACAACTACAAAGAAAATACAAGTACACCACTAGACAAACTAAAAGATTATACTACAAAACTAAAATCGGCCCAGACTACAAAGATACACACAAACTTTTCCAACTTGTGAACACACTACTAAATACTACACCGGTTACTTCTAATAGCACAGATACCCCATCAGCAGACAACCTTGTGAAATACTTCAAAGAGAAAATTGTTAAATTACGACTTACACTACCTGTCAATACCATTGAATACATAAAACTCCTTGAATGTCTAGACCCAATCCCTGGCGAATACCCAGCTGACCGAAACTGGACTAATTTTGACACGCTCTCGAATTATACCATCTCCCAAGCGCTCAAAAGATTCGCTTGAGAGGAGTGGACTAGTGGTTAGGGTGGTGGACTTTGGTCCTGCGGAACTGAGTTCGATTCCCGGCACAGGCAGCTCCTTGTGACTCTGGGCAAGTCACTTAACCCTCCATTGCTTGCTGCATTGAGCCTGCCATGAGTGGGAAAGCGCGGGGTACAAATGTAACAAAAATATTTTAAAAAAATAATGCAAACTTGACATATGCCCTAACAACCTTATAAAATTTGCCCCTCAACAACTCATATCAGACCTCACAATGCATTTGAATTATATGCTACAAAATGGACTCTTCCCAAAGGATAAAGAAAATATTCTACTGACCCCTATACCTAAAGATCCAAAGAAAAATACAAGCGACTTAACCAACTACCGCCCAGTAGCATCTAACCCTCTGATAACCAAGCTCACAGAAGGCATAGTGACCAAACAGCTTACCAACTACTTAAATAAATTCTCAATCCTCCATGATTCCCAATCAGGATTTAGGTCTAACCATAGTACCGAAACAGTACTAGTTACTCTCCTGTCTAAATTCAAACAAGCAATTGCAAATGGCAAGAACATACTCCTCTTACAATTTGACATGTCCAGTGCTTTCGACATGGTTAACCATGGAATATTACTACACATCCTAGAATACTTCGGAGTCGGAGGTAACATTCTTAATTGGTTCAGAGGCTTCATGACCACAAGATCTTATCAAACTATATCTAACTCGAATATGTCAGCTCCATGGACACCTGAATGTGGCGTACCTCAAGGATCTCCCCTCTCGCCAACCTTCTTCAATCTAATGATGACACCCTTAGCCAGGTTACTATCCAATCATGACCTCAATCCATATATATATGCAGATGACGTCATGATTTACATTCCGTTTAAACAGGATTTAAAGGAGATCACCAACGACATCAACCAAAGCTTCCAAATCATGCATTCGTGGGCGGATGCATTTCAATTAAAACTTAATGCAGAAAAAACACAATGTCTTATACTCACTTCACAATATAACACAAGTAAATTTACTGCAATATCCACTTCAAACTTCTCCCTTCCCATCTCTGATACCCTGAAAATTCTAGGAGTTACAATCGACCGAAATCTTACACTCGAAAGTCATGTGAAAAATACAACTAAGAAAATGTTCCATTCAATGTGGAAACTCAAAAGAGTAAAACCTTTCTTCCCAAGGATCATTTTTCGCAACCTAGTACAGTCAATGGTGCTGAGTCATCTAGATTACTGCAATGCACTCTACACTGGCTGTAAAGAGCAAATCATCAAGAAACTTCAAACAGCCCAGAACACTGCAGCCAGACTCATATTTGGAAAAACAAAATACGAAAGTGCAAATCCCTTAAGAGAAAAACTATACTGGCTTCCTCTCAAAGAACATATCATGTTCAAGGTATGCACCCTAGTTCATAAAATCATTCACAGAGACGCCCCGGCCTATATGTCAGACCTTATCGATCTGCCGCCCAGGAATGCTAAAAGATCAGCTTGCACATTCCTCAATCTTCACTTCCCTAGCTGCAAAGGATTAAAATACAGACTACCACATGCGTCTAACTTTTCCTACATGAGTACGCAGTTGTGGAATGCACTGCCACTCAACTTAAAAACAATCTTTGAACGAACTAACTTTTGTAAATCTCTAAAGACCTATCACTTCAACAAGTCTTACAAGAATGATCAATAACTAAAACTGTAACATATCACCACTCTACCTTATATTCTGAATGATTTCTCACTATATCTGTCTGCTTAATTCAATTATGACATCCATGCTTCTATGTAATACCAATTGTATCCTTATCCTGGAATGGCGAACATTGTAAGCCACATTGAGCCTGCAAATAGGTGAGAAAATGTGGGATACAAATGCAACAAATAAAATAACCATTCTTTTTGGAGCTAACCCTTAATCTCTGGTTCCATTAACTGTACATTAGCTCTCCAATTTCTTTTAAAACCCTGCCCTCCAATCAGTGACCACTCCCCTACAACAACAACAAAAAAAAAGGAGCTAAAAAACCTCACACTACCATGAGATATAGAAAAAACAGTGAGGATGAGACAAGGAACATACCAAACAACTTTATTAGGGTTTCCAAAACAACCCGACACGGCCGTGTTTCGGCCCTAAGGCCTGCCTCAGGGTTCTCGATCAATCTATGTACAAACATAATTTTGAATAAATAAATAATACAGAATTAAATAAAATGTTTTAAAATTAAAATAAATTAACCATATTATTGTATGTAAGTTGAATAACAGTTTAAAATCTCGAACAAATTCTTTATAATGATGAAACTCTTTTAAAATGTGATCAATTAATACGCATGGTTTAAAGTACTTTTAAAAATAAATAAACATTAGATTAAGTGCAAGTGCATAGTTGAAAATGTAAATCCATATACAGAAATTAATATAATTAATATAATAAATAATGCTAACAGTGATGAATTGAGTATCAAGATCTTGTTATCATCCTGAATATTATTTTTCAAAATATCTTTATATATATATATATATATATATATATATATATATATATATATAGCGAATGCTACATACCTGTAGAAGGTATTCTCCGAGGACAGCAGGCTGATTGTTCTCACTGATGGGTGACGTCCACGGCAGCCCCTCCAATCGGAAACTTCTCTAGCAAAGTCCTTTGCTAGTCCTCGCGCGCACCGCGCATGCGCGGCCGTCTTCCCGCCCGAAACCGGCTCGAGCCGGCCAGTCCAGTATGTAGCAAGACAATACACTTCAAGGGAAGACACAACTCCAACGGGGAGGCGGGCGGGTTTGTGAGCACAATCAGCCTGCTGTCCTCGGAGAATACCTTCTACAGGTATGTAGCATTCGCTTTCTCCGAGGACAAGCAGGCTGCTTGTTCTCACTGATGGGGTATCCCTAGCCCCCAGGCTCACTCAAAACAACAACCATGGTCAATTGGGCCTCGCAACGGCGAGGACATAACTGAGATTGACCTAAAAAATTTACCAACTAACTGAGAGTGCAGCCTGGAACAGAACAAACAGGGCCCTCGGGGGGTGGAGTTGGATCCTAAAGCCCAAACAGGTTCTGAAGAACTGACTGCCCGAACCGACTGTCGCGTCGGGTATCCTGCTGCAGGCAGTAATGAGATGTGAATGTGTGGACAGATGACCACGTCGCAGCTTTGCAAATTTCTTCAATGGAGGCTGACTTCAAGTGGGCTACCGACGCAGCCATGGCTCTAACATTATGAGCCGTGACATGACCCTCAAGAGCCAGCCCCGCCTGGGCGTAAGTGAAGGAAATGCAATCTGCTAGCCAATTGGATATGGTGCGTTTCCCTACAGCCACTCCCCTCCTATTGGGATCAAAAGAAACAAACAATTGGGCGGACTGTCTGTGGGGCTGTGTCCGCTCCAGGTAGAAGGCCAATGCTCTCTTGCAGTCCAATGTGTGCAGCTGAGGTTCAGCAGGGCAGGAATGAGGACGGGGAAAGAATGTTGGCAAGACAATTGACTGGTTCAGATGGAACTCCGACACGACCTTTGGCAAGAACTTAGGGTGAGTGCGGAGGACTACTCTGTTATGATGAAATTTGGTGTAAGTAGGGTTACCATATTTGCCCTAAGAAAAAAGAGGACACGTGCCCCGCCCCCTGACACACCTCTTCTCCGCCCCTGTCCCACCCATGCCCCACCCCTTGCCCCGCCCTCTATACAAGACTTCAATGGAAGTCTCCAACCCTAATTCTTGTTTAATGTGGGATATAACTGCCATAAATATGTAAATAAATAATTAGAAAGAAACTCTGAATGTTGACCACCTGATTTTTATACCTTGATGTCTTTACCAGGAGAAACAAAAATCTCTGCAGTGCATGAATATAACACATGCTAAGGTGTCCTTATAACCAGCCCCTCCAAATAACACACCGTTTATGATTTATAACAAATTCCTACAATACCTATGAAAAGTTATTCCGTTATTTATACTTCCATCTGTGTACATCCGTGTGTTGCACAAGGCAGCATGCATGGGCCACATGGCAGCCTACCAAGTTACCTACAAGCTCCAGACCACTACCATCCGAAAGAAAGTGGCTCTGACCCCGGACTCAGACAGGGAGGCCGCCCTTGGAGGAGAGACAAGTCGGAATCAGGATTAAAAAAATTGACCTCATCGTCGTCGATATGGCAGCGGCTGTGCAGGCGGCAGGCACTAGAACTGAAGCGCTGCACTGCGCGCCTGCCTGTGTGCTCGTGCAGGAGGACGGACGGAGGGCGGATCATTTTAATCAGCTGACTGGGGCGGGCGGGCTGGGCTGGCTAGCGCACACGCACGGACGCTGCACGTCGGCGTCGGATGACGGGAGGAGTCGAGACTGTCGAGTCAGACAACGGGAGGAGTCGAGTCAGGAGGAGGAGAAACCCGGACAAAGCCAACAAATCAGGAAATCCGCCCGGACTCCCCACGGCGCCCTCAAAAAGAGGACATGTCCGGGGAAATCCGGACGAATGGTAACCCTAGGTGTAAGGGGCCTGGGCTACCAGGGCCTGAAGCTCACTGACTCTACGAGCTGAAGTAACTGCCACCAAGAAAATGACCTTCCAGGTCAAGTACTTCAGATGGCAGGAATTCAGTGGCTCAAAAGGAGGTTTCATCAGCTGGGTGAGAACGACATTGAGATCCCATGACACTGTAGGAGGCTTGACAGGGGGCTTTGACAAAAGCAAACCTCTCATGAAGCGAACAACTAAAGGCTGTCCCGAGCTCGGCTTACCTTCCACATGGTAATGGTATGCACTGATTGCGCTAAGGTGAACTCTTACAGAGTTGGTCTTGAGACCAGACTCAGACAAGTGCAGAAGGTATTCAAGCAGGGTCTGTGTAGGACAAGAGCGAGGAGCTAGGGCCTTGCTGTCACACCAGACGGCAAACCTCCTCCACAGAAAGAAGTAACTCCTCTTAGTGGAATCTTTCCTGGAAGCAAGCAAGACGCGGGAGACACCCTCTGACAGACCCAAAGAGGCAAAGTCTACGCTCTCAACATCCAGGCCGTGAGAGCCAGGGACCGGAGGCTGGGATGTAGAAGAGCCCCTTCGTCCTGCGTGATGAGGGTCGGAAAACACTCCAATCTCCACGGTTCTTCTGAGGATAACTCCAGAAGAAGAGGGAACCAGATCTGACGCGGCCAAAAAGGAGCAATCAGAATCATGGTGCCTCGGTCTTGCTTGAGTTTCAACAAAGTCTTCCCCACCAGAGGAATGGGAGGATAAGCATACAGCAGGCCCTCCCCCCAATCCAGGAGGAAGGCATCCGATGCCAGTCTGCCGGGGGCCTGAAGCCTGGAACAGAACTGAGGGACTTTGTGGTTCACTCGAGATGCGAAGAGATCCACCAAGGGGGTGCCCCACGCTTGGAAGATCTGGCGCACCACTCTGGAGTTGAGCGACCACTTGTGAGGTTGCATAATCCGGCTCAGTCTGTCGGCCAGACTGTTGTTTACGCCTGCCAGATATGTGGCTTGGAGCACCATGCCGAGACGGCGAGCCCAGAGCCACTTGCTGACGGCTTCCTGACACAGGGGGCGAGATCCGGTGCCCCCCTGCTTGTTGACATAGTACATGGCAACCTGGTTGTCTGTCTGAATTTGGATAATTTGATGGGACAGCCGATCTCTGAAAGCCTTCAGAGCGTTCCAGATCGCTTGCAACTCCAGGAGATTGATCTGTAGACTGCGTTCCTGGAGGGACCAGCTTCCTTGGGTGTGAAGCCCATCGACATGAGCTCCCCATCCCAGGAGAGACGCATCCGTTGTCAGCACTTTTTGTGGCTGAGGAATTTGGAAAGGACGTCCCAGAGTCAAATTGGACCAGATTGTCCACCAATACAGGGATTCGAGAAAACTCGTGGACAGGTGGATCACGTCTTCTAGACCCCCAGCAGCCTGATACCACTGGGAGGCTAGGGTCCATTGAGCAGATCTCATGTGAAGACGGGCCATGGGAGTCACATGAACTGTGGAGGCCATGTGGCCCAGCAATCTCAACATCTGCCGAGCTGTGATCTGCTGGGACGCTCGCACCCGCGAGACGAGGGACAACAAGTTGTTGGCCCTCGTCTCTGGGAGATAGGCGCGAGCTGTCCGAGAATCCAGCAGAGCTCCTATGAATTCGAGTTTCTGCACTGGGAGAAGATGGGACTTTGGATAATTTATCACAAACCCCAGTAGCTCCAGGAGGCGAATAGTCATCTGCATGGACTGCAGGGCTCCTGCCTCGGATGTGTTCTTCACCAGCCAATCGTCGAGATATGGGAACACGTGCACCCCCAGCCTGCGAAGTGCCGCTGCTACCACAGCTAGGCACTTTGTGAACACCCTGGGCGCAGAGGCGAGCCCAAAGGGTAGCACACAGTACTGGAAGTGGCGTGTGCCCAACTGAAATCGCAGATACTGTCTGTGAGCTGGCAGTATCGGGATCTGTGTGTGTAGGCATCCTTCAAGTCCAGAGAGCATAGCCAATCGTTTTGCTGAATCATGGGGAGAAGGGTGCCCAGGGAAAGCATCCTGAACTTTTCTTTTACGAGATATTTGTTCAGGGCCCTTAGGTCTAGGATGGGACGCATCCCCCCTGTTTTCTTTTCCACAAGGAAGTACCTGGAATAGAATCCCAGCCCTTCTTGCCCGGATGGCACGGGCTCGACCGCATTGGCGCTGAGAAGGGCGGAGAGTTCCTCTGCAAGTACCTGCTTGTGCTGGAAGCTGTAGGATTGAGCTCCCGGTGGACAATTTGGAGGTTTTGAGGCCAAATTGAGGGTGTATCCTTGCCGGACTATTTGCAGAACCCACTGATCGGAGGTTATGAGAGGCCACCTTTGGTGAAAAGCTTTCAACCTCCCCCCGACCGGCAGGTCGCCCGGCACTGACACTTGGATGTCGGCTATGCTCTGCTGGAGCCAGTCAAAAGCTCGCCCCTTGCTTTTGCTGGGGAGCCGCGGGGCCCTGCTGAGGCGCACGCTGCTGACGAGAGCGAGCGCGCTGGGGCTTAGCCTGGGCCGCAGGCTGTCGAGAAGGAGGATTGTACCTACGCTTACCAGAAGCATAGGGAACAGTCTTCCTTCCCCCAAAAAATCTTCTACCTGTAGAGGTAGATGCTGAAGGCTGCCGGCGGGAGAACTTGTCGAATGCGGTGTCCCGCTGGTGGAGAGACTCTACCACCTGCTCGACTTTCTCTCCAAAAATGTTGTCCGCACGGCAAGGCGAGTCCGCAATCCGCTGCTGGAGTCTATTCTCCAGGTCGGCGGCACGCAGCCATGAGAGCCTGTGCATCACCACACCTTGAGCAGCGGCCCTGGACGCAACATCAAAGGTGTCATACACCCCTCTGGCTAGGAATTTTCTGCACACCTTCAGCTGCCTGACCACCTCCTGAAAAGGCTTGGCTTGCTCAGGGGGAAGAGCATCAACCAAGCCCGCCAACTGCCGCACATTGTTCCGCATGTGTATGCTCGTGTAGAGCTGGTAAGACTGGATTTTGGCCACGAGCATAGAGGAATGGTAGGCCTTCCTCCCAAAGGAGTCTAAGGTTCTAGAGTCCTTGCCCGGGGGCGCCGAAGCATGCTCCCTAGAACTCTTAGCCTTCTTTAGGGCCAGATCCACAACTCCAGAATCATGAGGCAACTGGGTGCGCATCAGATCTGGGTCCCCATGGATCCGGTACTGGGACTCGATCTTCTTGGGGATGTGGGGATTAGTTAGAGGTTTTGTCCAGTTCGCAAGCAATGTCTTTTTTAGGACATGGTGCAAGGGAACAGTGGACGCTTCCTTAGGTGGAGAAGGATAGTCCAGGAGCTCAAACATTTCAGCCCTGGGCTCGTCCTCCACAACCACCGGGAAGGGGATGGCCGTAGACATCTCCCGGACAAAGGAAGCGAAAGACAGACTCTCAGGAGGAGAAAGCTGTCTTTCAGGAGAGGGAGTGGGATCAGAAGGAAGACCCTCAGACTCCTCGTCAGAGAAATATCTGGGGTCTTCTTCTTCCTCCCACGAGGCCTCACCCTCGGTGTCAGACACAAGTTCACGAACCTGTGTCTGCAACCTCGCCCGGCTCGACTCAGTGGAGCCACGTCCACGATGGGGGCGTCGAGAGGTAGACTCCCTGGCCCGCATCGGCGAAGCTCCCTCCGCCGACGTAGTCGGGGAGCCCTCCTGGGAGGTGGCCGCAGTCGGTACCGCACGCGGTACCGACGTCGGGGACCTCACCCCGGGCGATGGGCCAGCCGGCGCCACGCTCGACGGTACCGGAGGCGCAAGCACCGCCGGTACCAGAGGGGTAGGGCGCAACAGCTCTCCCAGAATCTCTGGGAGAACGGCCCGGAGGCTCTCGTTCAGAGCGGCTGCAGAGAAAGGCAAAGAGGTCGATGCAGGCGTCGACGTCAGAACCTGTTCCGGGCGAGGAGGCTGTTCCGGGCTGTCCAGAGTGGAGCGCATCGACACCTCTTGAACAGAGGGTGAGCGGTCCTCTCGGTGCCGATGCCTGCTGGGTGCCGACTCCCTCGGCGACCCAGAGCTCTCGGTGCCGACGCGGGGAGGCGACCGGTGTCGATGCTTCTTCGATTTCTTCCGAAGCATGTCACCGGAGCTCCCCGGCACCGACGAGGAGGACGTAGAATCCAGCCGTCGCTTCCTCGGGGCCGAGGCCGAAGGAGGTCGGTCTCGGGGGGGCTGTACCGCAGGAGCCCTCAGGGTAGGAGGAGACCCACCCGAAGGCTCACCGCCACCAGCAGGGGAATGGACAGCCCTCACCTGCACTCCTGACGATGCACCACCGTCCGACGACATCAGCAGACGAGGTCCCGGTACCACCGACGTCGATGCAGCTATCCGATGTCTCGGCGCCGATGCAGAGGCCCGATGCCTCGATGCACTCGATGCAGGGGCGGCCGAGGAAGATGGTCTGGACGCTGACGACGTCGATGCACTCGAAGATCCCGGTGCCGATGCCGACGAAGAGCCCGAGAACAACACGTTCCACTGGGCTAGTCTCGCTACCTGAGTCCGCCTTTGAAGCAGGGAACACAGACTGCAGTTCTGAGGGCGGTGCTCGGCCCCCAGACACTGAAGACACGACGAGTGTCGATCAGTGAGCGAGATAACCCGGGCGCACTGGGTGCACTTCTTGAAGCCGCTGGAAGGCTTCGATGTCATGGGCGGAAAAATCGCGCCGGCGAAATCAAAGTCCGAAATGACGGAAAAAGAGCACCAAAAAATTTGTAAGGGAGAAAATCTCGACCGAGGCCGAAAAGAGGCCTACCCCGACGACGAAAGAAAACTTATCGGGGCAAAAAGCTGGAAGTACGGGGAGGATTAACACGAAACCCGGGGGGGGGGGGGGGGGGGGGGGGTTCCGGAGCACTTCCCGACACTTGAAAGACTTTTCCGAAGAAAAAACACGTCAAAATAAATTTGGACGCGCGAGGTCGACTTTCCGGGGCTCGACACGGCGAAAACACGACCGTACCGAGTGCGGACAAAAGAAGACTGGCCGGCTCGAGCCGGTTTTGGGCGGGAAGACGGCCGCGCATGCGCGGTGCGCGCGAGGACTAGCAAAGGACTTTGCTAGAGAAGTTTCCAATTGGAGGGGCTGCCGTGGACGTCACCCATCAGTGAGAACAAGCAGCCTGCTTGTCCTCGGAGAAATATAGTGATAAACACAGTGGTTGCCCTACCCTGAGGAGGCCGCTAGATGGCGTTCTCCTACCAGAAACATGAAAATGCCCTGATCTGGCCACTAGAGGGAGCCAAAGAGAGACCATTGTAGTGACCAGAAGGGACGGCTAGGGGATGCTCGTGGTATAGGACCTGTCCTTCCCTGGAGAGGCCACCAGGGGGAACTCTCTGAGTAGAAGGTGGAAAGTTGGAGAGAGTTCTAGGTGCGGAGCTTTCTGGAAGCAGGGGGAGAGGCCTAGAGAGGTGGGGTGGATTATTGGTCACCCTGTAAAAAGCACCCTCTAAGCCAAGAGAAGGGAGAAGATGGGGGGGGGGGTGGGGGCTGCAATGCCCAGAGCCTGAGGATTACAAATGAGGAGTACCGGGATGATGCCAGAGAAAGAGAGAGAAGGAAACTCTGAAAGCTGGGAAGGTACTTACCCCGATCGCTCAAAGTAAAGGGGCTCAGTCAGTGTATTTGCGAGTGAAGGATACTTGGAAGGAGGTTATGCCCCACAAGACTGAATCCAAGTCCTAATAAAGTGAATTTGCATTTTGGATGACTGACTCATATGCATATATGTGAAAGCTGGAGAATCCTAGTTGAAGTTCCAGGAGGGTGCAAGGGGTCACAGCCCGTGGATCAGAGGGGTGACCGGGACACACTGGGCTGGACAGGGGAGGATTTCCAGCCGAAGGAAGGCCTGCCTGAGCAGTCACCCTGAGTGAGGCAGGAGCCCCAGATATAGAGGTGGGTGCTTGCAAGGGACTGGGGAAAAAAAAAAAAAAAAAAAACAGTTGGAGTCCTGCTCAGGAGCCTGGGGCCAGTGAGGCCAGGTAGAAAGCAGGAAGGATATGTGTCTTTACAGATTGCCCTGAAGCCAAGTGCCAGGGGGCCTCAAGAGGGCATAGTTGAAAAATACCTTGAGGAGGGGAAGATAAAAGAAACCCCTTTCAATTTGAACTGTTTGTTCCTGTGCTGGTTTTGCTGGAGTTACCAGGGATTTACCACAAGTTGTTTTGGAACTGCTTTGGGTGGAACTGTCTGTGGCTAAGCAGTTTGCCTGGCCCATTGCAATACATGGCTTGGCTTGGGAGCCAAGAGAACTCTGAGGAGACTGGCGAGTGAGACCCCAGCCAGCAGAGGGCTGCATTTCAGAATCGCCCAGTGGCCGGAAGCATATATATATATATAAATATATTGTAAAGTGGATCCTCTTTTCTCAGCGGTTGCAGCTCTCCACAACCTGAAGAACACCTTCTAGTACTGCTCCCTTCTTTCCTCAGAACAAGGAAGCTTTTTATTGCCTAGAAAGGGGTTTCCCTCCTTCCCTCAGTTGTGGCACCAAAACACAAAACAAAAACACAGTTATCGTTCACCTTTCTCAAGCCGGTTAGTTTCCCAGTCCCGGCTTCCCCGGCTGCTGCCTCTCCCTCCCTCCTGGGGGAGAGTAGCAACACATAATAAAAAAAAGAAAGAAAACAAATACCCTGTTCAGTGTAGCGGGTTTTTCCAAAACCCAGTTCACTTTTAGTCAAGCTTTACAAAACACAGCTCAGTCCAGCTAGGCTTTCAAAACACAGTTCAGTTCTAGCCAAGCTTGCAAAAACCCAGCTCAGTTTAGTCAGGCTTTCAAAATACAGTTCAGTTCTAGCCAAGCTTTCCAAAATACAGCTCAGTTTAGCCAGGCTTTCAAAAACACAGTTCAGGTCTAGCCAAGCTTTCAAAACACAGCTCAGTTTAGCCAGGCTTTCAAAAAAAACACAGTTCAGTTCTAGCCCAGCTTTCAAAACACAGCTCAATTTAGGCAGGCTTTCAAAACACAGTTCAGGTCTAGCCAAGCTTTCAAAAACATAGCTCAGTCCAGCTAGGCTTTCAAAAAACACAGTTCAATTTTAGGCCCAAGCTTTCAAAACACAGCTCCGTTTAGCCAGGCTTTCAAAACACAGTTCAGGTCTAGCCAAGCTTTCAAAACACAGCTCAATTTAGCCAGGCTTTCCAAAAACACAGTTCAGTTCCAGCCAAGCTTTCAAAACACAGTAATGGCTTTGCGCGGGCTCAAAGCCTAGGGTCCCACCCTCTTGGTCAGTCATACTCCTACCTGACCTCCTCCCGCTTGACCCGGCTTGGCCCCGCTACTCCCTTGGCTTTCGCTGAGCCAGAGCTGAAAAGTCCATCGGCTCTTCCAGGGTGTTCTCCGGTTCAGTCAACTCCATAGGGCAAGGCTCACTCTCTGTCCCTCTCTCCTCAGGAGCCCAATCCATATTCTCCTCGCCCCGCCCTTCTCCCAGCTGCTCACCCTTTCTTTCATTAAAGCTCTTTGGTGGCTCTTCTTTCTCCACCCACCTGTTCCACCACCTCTTCCACCAGGTTGGAGAATCAGCCTTATTCCTTCCCCTGCGGCCCTCCTCTGGAGACTCCTGGGAATGCACATAGTTTCTCTTATCCCCGGTCTCCCTTGGGGCATGCTGGGAGTTGTAGTTCTTTATTTCTAGTTTTTTCCTGGGGAATGCCTGCCTATAACGGGGGTATTCTGGCCTATGCCAGGGTTCCTTTGGGGCCTGTCCCACATACTCTTTACAATATATATATATATATATGTATATATATATATATATATATTCTATTTTTTCTCTCTCAATAGTAATTGAAAATACCTCAGGTGTAGCAGTGTAATATAATACACCGATGAAATTTTATGCCCAATTATTGGTAAGAATTAAATCAATTGGCAATAACTGTAAAAAATAATTAAAGAAAAAAACTTTTAAAAAACCACCTTCAGTCTGTGTGTCAATGAAAAGATAAATATAAAATATTATTATATAAAAATTATATTATATAAAAATGACTATTAAAATTTCATATTAGTGAATTTAAAAAAAGACCTTTAAAATTTTTTTTTTTAATCATTAAATGTTAGCAAGTGAATGTGTACAAACATTGATTGATTTGTTAAAACTAATAAATTAATTCATTTTAAAACAAAATGTACTTTAATAATCCGCATAAAAAATAACTACAATGCATTGCTGTAATTTACTAAAAGAATTTATCACATCGTTGGGAAAACTATATTACATAAAATTATGATTGCATTGCATGAACTTTAAAAAAAGTTAAATGACATGCATGGGCGTAGACTGGGGGGGCGAGGGGGGGCAATGCCCCCCCTAATGACGACGAGGCGCCGCCGCGCCAGTAGTTAAAAAAAAAAAAAAAAAAAAGAAGCAGGAACGCGCTCCTCTCCGTCTGCTTGGCTTCCCTGCCCTCTCTGTCTGCGTCCAGCCCGAAAGGAAATGACGTCAGAGGAAGGCGGGACGCAGACAGAGAGGGCAGGGAAGCCAAGCGGACGGAGAGGAGCGTGTCCGTCTACCCTCCTCTCTTCCTCCCTCCCTCCGGCGCAGGCAGCAGTCTTTTCCAGCGTTCCTGGCAGCGGTAGCGTTGTACACGCTGCCTTTGGCTCTGCCCCGAAGCCTTCTCTTCAAGTTCCTGTTCCCGCATAGGTGGGAACAGGAACTTGAAGAGAAGGCTTCCGGGGCAGACCGAAGGCGGCGTGTACAACGCTACCGCTGCCAGGAACGCTGGAAAAGACTGCTGCCTGCGCTGGAGGGAGGGAGGGAGGGAGGAAGAGAGGGGGTAGACGGAGTCACGATCTTGGACCTCGCGGGGGGGGGGGCAGCAGATGGAAGATGGATGGGACTGGGAGGGGTGGGGGGAGCAGAGGGAAGGAGCAAGAGATGGTTGGGACTGGGAGGGGTGGGGAGCAGAGGGAAGGACCATGAGATAGATTGGACTGGGAGGGGTGGGGAGCAGAGAGAAGGAGCAAGAGCTGGATGGGACTGGGAGCAGAGGGAAGGACCAGGAGATGGATTGGACTGGGAGGGGTGGGGAGCAGAGGGAAGGACCAGGAGATGGATGGGATTGGGACAGGTCAGGCACAGCAGAGGGAAGGAGCAGAAGATGGATGGGACGGAGGGATGGTGAGCAGAGGGAAGGAATAGAAGATGGATGGGAGTGGGAGGGGTGGGGAGCAGAGGGAAGGAGCAAGAGATGGATGGGACTCGGATGGTGGGGAGCAGAGGGAAGCCTACTGGAAAGAAGACACTGCATAAAACAGAAGACACTGGGACCAAAGCGAATAGAAAAACTAAATGATCAGACAACAAAGGTAGATACAAGTATTTTATTCAGAATTTATTAATTGAAATATGTCAGCTTTTTGAAATGTGCATCTGTGATATTTTGCCTGTAAATTTCAATTCCTTCCTCCATATTAGCATATTCATTTGCATATGTATATATGCAAATTAATGTGCGAATAAGCTCCGCCCATATGCTAATATGCTCCGCCCATCCTTTGCCCCCCCCAAAATGAAACAGTCAAACCACGCCTATGATGACATGTTAAAATGTTCGTTGGCGTATATTAGCCCTAACAGATTGAGCGGCTCTTTATGAAGTTTAAATACGTGAACTCAAAAGGCAAACAGGAAAAAGTAGTCAATATGTGATTTGTATGTTCAAAACTCAAATGAGTGAACCATGTCTTGTGGTTAAAATATATCTGATACCATATTATGAAATCCATAGCGTGATTATAAGGTATGCAAGTTAGGTAATGAAACTATTGATTTAAAGTATAAATCTAAAATATGGCACAGGACATGCTTGAACATGATTATATATATGTATAGATATATACACATGTGTATTAGCCAAGTCTTAATGAATTAAAAAACAATTTTTTAAACGTCCAAATGTGGTTTAAATTTAAAAATATAATGCTAAGAATACTGCTGAAAAAATTGTTTTAAATAATTGTGTGTACATATATATATGTATATGTATGTATATTGACCAAGCTATGTTAAATTAAAAATTACTTGTATCTTAGAAAAACATCAAAGTACATTGTGTTTTAAAGAGACTAACTTTATATATTTTTTGTAGTCCCAAAGATATCATAGTTATAATTTTTTTGTATGTCCGAATGCTGTAGCTAAAAAGCGTCTATCGTAAAATTGTATCGATGCAAACCAAAATTTAAAAGCAAATGTTATAGAGCTAAAAACATAACTGCGCAACATCCCTAGTAAATTTGAACCATAATGAAAAGTAAAAAAATAAAAGGTGTGTCTTTTGTACCATCTGCACAATATGATCCTTTTCAAACATGGATAGATTTTTACATAAATTCATTAGAAAATTACAAACCACACTATTTTTTTCAGAAACTACTACCATATACACAGATAGTTCCGTCGTTAGAAATAAATCAAAATGGAATCCCCCAGGCAATATGGATCCACAAATTCAGGCATTCCAGAAATGCATATTTTTTTAGTTACATTTGTACCCCGTGCTTTCCCACTTATGGCAGGCTCAATGCGGCAGGCAATGGAGGGTTAAGTGACTTGCCCAGAGTCACAAGGAGCTGCGTGTGCCGGGAATCAAACTCAGTTCCTCAGGACCAAAGTCCACCACCCTAACCACTAGGCCACTCCTCCACTATATTAGCAGATATTTCCAAGCTAGAACGATATAAACAACAGAGATATTATAATTTGACCAAAGCTGAAAACCAGGCTATGAGAGAACTATCTAATAATCATGACATTGTAATCAAACTTGCAGATAAAGGTGGAGGAATTGTTATACAAAATAGACACGAATACATAGTAGAGATTGAAAGACAAATACATGATCCAGAGTACTATCTCTGCCTAGATTCAGATCCAACAGATGAACTACAAAAACAGAGATTGTTCTCTTTGCAAATACTGCTGGTTATATCACGCAGAAAGAAAAAGTGTCATGTTTGTGACTTTTTCTTGGTTTGTGCTCCTCTCGCCCTCTGGTGGCCAGAACCGGTGGCTGCCATAGACTTTCCAGACTCTTTTTTCGGTCCGGTCCAGATATTGTAGCCCTCCAGTCTTGCTTGGAAGTTTGGCAGCTAGCCTCACCCTTAGCTGCCTTAAGATTGCTGCAGCTGAGCCTCAGCTGCTGATGGGCTTACTAGCCACCTGGAAACTTTCTGCTTTGCCTTTGCAACGCCAAAGGTTGAGGTTTGTGTGCTTTCTGCACTTCTGCCTTGTATTTTGCCTTGTCAGTATTTCTAGTCTTAGTCTGTATACCTTGCCTGTTTGAGTCTCCTGAATCCTGTCTTGAATCCAGTCCTGATTGCTCCCTCCCTGTCTGCTTTTGGCTTCATTTCCCTTCTGGTTGTGAACCTTGTGTTTGTGTCCTGCCTGTTTGAGACCTGTACCTTGTACCCTGTCTAGCCAAGTTTGTCTTGATCCACTCCATCCAGTAAGTCCTGCCGGCTGCCTGCACCTAGGGGCTCAACACCTAGGGAATGGCGGCCAAGCGCAGGTGAAGTATTGTTCCAGTCACGCTAGTTCCTGTGTCCTGCTTGAGAATCCTGTATCCTGTTCAGTCCTAGTTGGTGGGTTTTTGCCTGTTGCTGCCGCTCCTCGTCAGCAGCCCAAGGGCTCACGATTCCAGACTATCCGTGAGAACCTGACAGATTGCAAAGGCCATGAGCTGGGCAAGATTACCTAACCAGCTGGGTTCCAGCTCAGTCATTGTTTGTGATCCTTTCATGACTCTTCATAAATATCAGGGTAACCTTTTGTCTCATCCGGTTTGGAAGAAAACCCTTGAAGCAGCAGCAGAGAGGAGGCGCATCCGGCAGCTTCCTCTCGGAAAAAATCCAGTTTCTGATATTGACCCCTTTATCACACTCTCTGAATATCACCGCGAACTTGTCTTGAATCCAGCTTTGTGGGATACTCCTGAAGCTGTCGCTGAAAGGAGGCGTCTTGGAGATCCCACGCTCTGGGCTCAGCTACAGTCCAGCCCCCGAGTGGTGCTTCCAGCCAAGCCTCGAAGTCCGGTCCAAGTGGCGCTTCCAGCCAAGCCTTTGAGTCTGGTACGAGTGGCGCTTCTAGCCAAGCCTCGGAGTGGACTCAGAGGCTTAAGTGGAAGCGCCACTTGGACTGGAATCGGAGGCTCGGTATGACGCGACATACCGAGCCTCCGATTCCAGTCCAAGTGGCGCTTCCACTTAAGCCTCTGAGTCCACTCCGAGTGGCGCTTCTAACTAAGCCTCTGATTCCAGTCTGAGTGGCGCTTCCAGTCAAGCCTCTGAGTCCAGTCCGAGTGGCGCGTGGAACCGAGCCTCCGATTCCAGTCCGAGTGGCGATTCCAGTTAAGCCTGTGAGTCCAGTCTGAGTGGCGCTTCTAACCGAACCTCCGATTCCAATCCGAGTGGCGCTTCTGGCCGAGCCTCTGCCGAGTTCCAGTTCCAGCCAAGATGCTGAGTCCACTCTGAGTTCCAGTGCCAGGTGAGATGCTGAGTCTACTCCTAGTTCCAGTTCCAGCCGAGATGCTGAGTCTACGCCGAGTTCCAGTTGCAACTGAGATGTTGAATCTACGCCGAGTTCCAGCTGCAGCCGAGATGCTGAGTCTACGCCGAGTTCCAGTTGCAGCCGAGATGCTGCGTCTACTCCGAGTTCCAGTTCCAGCCGAGATGCTGAGTCTATACCGAGTTCCAGTTCCAGCCGAGATGCTGAGGCCACTCTGAGTTCCAGTCCTCATTCCACTCCGGGTTCCAGTCCCGGTTCGAGCCCTGATTCCAGTCCTGACTCCAGTCCAGGTCCTAGTTCCAGTTCAGTTCTTGATTCCTGTTCAAGTTCCAGTCCAGCTACCCATGGTCATGTTTTGAAACTCCTCCGTAGGTTTCACAATTGTTGCCCATGGAGACCCGAATCACCCCTGGAGACCGGGGGGGGGGGGGGCCTTGAGGAGGAGGTGCTGTCACGTTTGTGACTTTTTCTTGGTTTGTGCTCCTCTCGCCCTCTGGTGGCCAGAACTGGTGACTGCCATAGACTTTCCAGACTCTTTTTTCGGTCTGGTCCACATATTGTAGCCCTCCAGTCTTGCTTGGAAGTTTGGCAGCTAGCCTCACCCTTAGCTGCCTTAAGATTGCTGCAGCTGAGCCTCAGCTGCTGATGGGCTTACTAGCCACCTGGAAACTTTCTGCTTTGCAATGCCAAAGGTTGAGGTTTGTGTGCTTTCTGCATTTCTGCCTTGTATTTTGCCTTGTTTCTTGTCAGTATTCCTAGTCTTAGTCTGTATTCCTTGCCTGTTTGAGTCTCCTGAATCCTGTCTTGAATCCAGTCCTGATTGCTCCCTCCCTGTCTGCTTTTGGCTTCATTTCCCTTCTGGTTGTGAACCTTGTGTTTTGTTTCCTGCCTGTTTTTGTGACCTGTACCTTGTACCCTGTTCTAGCCAAGCTTGTGTTTGTTTCCTGCCTGTTTGAGACCCTGTTCTAGCCCAGCTTGTGTTTGTTTCCTGCCTGTTTGAGACCCTGTACCTTGAACCCTGTTCTAGCCAAGCTTGTGTTTGTTTCCTGCCTGTTTGAGACCCTGTACCTTGTACCCTGTTCTAGCCAAGCTGGTGTTTGTTTCCTGCCTGTTTGAGACCCTGTAACTTGAACCCTGTTCTAGCCCAGCTTGTGGTTGTTTCCTGCCTGTTTGAGACCTTGTATCCTGTATCCCTGTCTAGCCAAGTTTGTCTTGATCCACTCCGTCCAGTAAGTCCTGCCGGCTGCCTGCACCCAGGGGCTCAACCCCTAGGGAATGGCAGCCAAGCGCAGGTGAAGTATTGTTCCAGTCATGCTAGTTCCTGTGTCCTGCTTGAGAATCCTGTATCCTGTTCAGTCCTAGTTGGTGGGTTTTTGCCTGCTGCTGCCGCTCCTCGTCAGCTGCCCAAGGGCTCATGATTCCAGACTATCCGTGAGAACCTGACAAAAAGACTTCTTACTGGTTGAACATCCTACTATCCCAACTATTTATACATTACCAAAAGTACATAAGAGTTCTGTTCATCCCCAGGTAGACCAATCATATCTGCTAATGGATCTTTACTTGAACCACTTTCAATTTTTGTGGACCATTTTCTTAGGCCCTTTATTCCAATTATTTCATCATATGTTCGGGATTCCACACATATGATTAATCTGTTAGATGCTTTTGATGGGGATCTCGAGGATACAATTTTAGTTATTCTAGATATAGAGTCTTTATATACCAACATCTACTTCTACTACTACTACTTAGCATTTCTATAGCGCTGCCAGGGTTACGCAGCGCTGTACAAGTTTAACATGGGGAAGGACAGTCCCTGCTCAAGAGAGCTTACAATCTAAAGGTTTACAAACTATGTAGTCAGTGTAGGGAACATGAATGGGGAAGGTGGTTAGGCGCCGAAAGCAAGGGAGAAGAGATGGGCTTTGAGTAAGGACTTGAAAATGGGCAGGGAGGCCGCATGGCGTATGGGCTCGGGAAGTCTGTTCCAGGCATAAGGTGATGCAAGGCAGAAGGGGCGGAGTCTGGAGTTAGCGGTGGTGGTGAAGGGTGCAGATAGGAGTGATTTGTCCTGAGAGCAGAGGTTACGGGTGGAAACATACGGGGAGAGAAGGGAAGAGAGGTAATGGGGGGCTGCAGATTGAGTGCACTTGAAGGTCAATAGGAGAAGCTTGAACTGTATACAGTAGCGGATTGGGAGCCAGTGAAGCGACTTGAGGAGAGGGGTGATGTGAGAGTATCGGTTCACGCGGTAGATAAGACGTGCGGCGGAATTTTGGACAGATTGAAGGGGGGATAGATGGCTAAGCGGGAGGCCAGCGAGAAGAAGGTTGCAATAGTCAAGACGAGAGGTAACGAGCGAGTGGACGAGGGTTCGGGTGGTCTGTTCAGAGAGGAAAGGGCGAATTTTGCTGATATTATAGAGGAAGAAGCGACAGGTCTTAGCTGTCTGCTGGATATGGGCAGAGAAGGTGAGGGAGGAGTCAAAGATGACTCCAAGATTGCGGGCTGAGGAGACGGGGAGGATGAGGGCGTTGTCAACAGAGACGGAAAGTGGGGGAAAAGGAGAAGAGGGTTTGGGTGGAAAGACAAGGAGCTCAGTCTTAGCCATGTTCAGTTTCAGATGCCGGTTGGACATCCAGGCAGCGATGTCTGTAAGGCAGGCCGAAACTTTGGCCTGGGTTTCGACTGTGATGTCGGGAGTGGAGAGATAAAGCTGGGTGTCAACAGCATAGAGATGGTACTGGAAACCATGTGATGAGATCAGCGAGCCCAGGGAAGAGGTGTAGATTGAGAAAAGAAGCGGTCCAAGGACAGATCCTTGAGGAACCCCAAAAGAGAGCGGGATAGGGGTGGAAGAAGAGCTATTAGAACATACTCTGAAGGTGCGTTGGGAAAGATATGAAGAGAACCAGGAGAGGACGGAGCCCTGGAACCCGAATGAGGAAAGTGTGTCAAGAAGTAAATCATGATTGACGGTGTCAAAGGCGGCAGATAGGTCGAGGAGGATGAGGATGGAATAATGACCTTTGGATTTGGCAAGGAACAGGTCATTGCAATTAGAAGCTTTGTAAATAATAGATCACACACTTAAAGGAAGAACTACTGTCTGCCATATCCCAAACAGGTTTATTCTAGCTCTGGCAACCATAGCACTTACAAAAAACTATTTTGCTTTTCAAGGCAATTTTTTCTAGCACTTCAAGGGCACAGCCATGTCCATGGCTCCAGATTTAGCCAACCTTTATGTTACACATTTTGAGGACGTTTTTCTCAAAGAACACCCTTTCACACAGGAAGTCAAATTCTATAAGCGATATATAGACGATATTTTTATTATATGGAAAGGATCCACTATACGTCTCGAAGAATTTCACAATTGGCTGAATACCAGGAACACTAATTTAAAATTCCAGATGCATTATCATCAAGAAACTATATATTTTTTTGGACATTCAGATACAGAAAACTCCCTATTCATTCACAACTACCATATATCGCAAACCTACTGACAAAAAATACATATTTACACTTCGAAAGTTTCCATAAACGTACCCTCAAGCAACATCTTCCTTTTTCACAGTTTCTAGGATTAAGAAAAATATGCACGGATCTTTGAGACTTTAAGGTTAAGGCAGAAAATATGCGCAAAATATTTTCAGAAAGAGGATATCTGGACAGTCATCAAAGCAGGATATCACAAAGCATTAATGGCTGAGCGTGAAACTTTGTTACAACCCAGAGAAGATAGAACTCCGCCAGATTTGGTATGTGTTTTAAAGTTTTCACATTTGTCAAATCAGATTAAGAAAACCATTAAAAAAGTTTGGCCCATTTTACAGACACATTCATGTTTTAGAGACAAAAATATAGTGTTTGCTCAAAGCAGAAATAAAAATTTAAGAGAAATATTGGTTCCATCAATATTACCTGATATCACAACAAACCAATTTGGCCCCAGTGGACATCACCCATGTGGTAAATGCTCTGTGTGCATACATTCACTGGACATTATAGATTATGAAGATTCCCAAACAGGGAAGAAATATACTTCACATCACCAATCTGATTGTAATTCTGATCATGTCATTTATGCTATTATTTTTTCCTTCTGCACCGCTTACAGAACACTGGATTGCAAATAAACATTCCATAGATCTTCAATTCTTTGTGTTGAGAAAGTTTTTTTCTGAAATGGCGAAAAGGTAATCTTGATATTACATTATTAAGAGAAGAACAAAGATTCATATTTTTCTTCAATAGCCTACATCCAAATGGTCTTAATGCTGAAATTGCTTATAATGTTTTTCTTTAGTCACTACAATTTTTGAAATCAAACAATGCGTTTTCTTCTGTGCAGTACTCCATTGGATCTTCTTCAATTCCATGCGATATCTTTTATCCTTTATTGATTTTATATATTTAGAAAAACTTATTTAGGTTTATTTTACAATCATTCATTCCATATACATATTTAGCGAATGCTACATACCTGTAGAAGGTATTCTCTGAGGACAGCAGGCTGATTGTTCTCACTGATGGGTGACGTCCACGGCAGCCCCTCCAATCGGAACACTTTACTAGCAAAGGCCTTTGCTAGTCCTCGCGCGCCGATGCGCACCGCGCATGCGTGGCCGTCTTTCCGCCCGAACCGGCTCGTGTTCGTCAGTCCCATATGTAGCAAGAGAAACAAGGGAAGACACAACTCCAAAGGGGAGGCGGGCGGGTTGGTGAGAACAATCAGCCTGCTGTCCTCAGAGAATACCTTCTACAGGTATGTAGCTTTCGCTTTCTCCGAGGACAAGCAGGCTTCTTGTTCTCACTACTGGGGTATCCCTAGCCCCCAGGCTCACTCAAAACAACAAACATGGTCAATTGGGCCTTGCAACGGCGAGGACATAACTGAGATTGACCTAACTTAACCAACTAACAGAGTGCAGCCTGGAACAGAATAAAACATGGGCCTAGGGGGGTGGAGTTGGATTCTAAACCCCGAACAGATTCTGAAGCACTGACTGCCCGAACCGACTGTCGCGTCGGGTATCCTGCTGTAGGCAGTAATGAGATGTGAATGTGTGGACAGATGACCATGTCGCAGCTTTGCAGATCTCTTCAATAGTGGCTGACTTCAAGTGGGCCACTGACGCTGCCATGGCTCTGACATTATGAGCCGTGACATGACCCTCAAGAGCCAGCCCAGCCTGGGTGTAAGTGAAGGAAATGCAATCTGCTAGCCAATTGGATATGGTGCGTTTCCCCACAGCCACTCCCTCCTGTTGGGATCAAAAGAAACAAACAATTGGGCGGACTGTCTGTTGGGCTGTGTCCGCTCCAGATAGAAGGCCAATGCTCTTTTGCAGTCCAATGTGTGCAGCTGACGTTCAGCAGGGCAGGAATGAGGACGGGGAAAAATGTTGGCAAGACAATTGACTGGTTCAGATGGAACTCCGACACAACCTTTGGCAAGAACTTAGGGTGAGTGCGGAGGTCTACTCTGTTATGATGAAATTTGGTGTAAGGGGCCTGGGCTACCAGGGCCTGAAGCTCACTGACTCTACGAGCTGAAGTAACTGCCACCAAGAAAAAGACCTTCCAGGTCAAGTACTTCAGATGGCAGGAGTTCAGTGGCTCAAAAGGAGGTTTCATCAGCTGGGTGAGAACGACATTGAGATCCCATGACACTGTAGGAGGTTTGACAGGGGGCTTTGACAAAAGCAAACCTCTCATGAAGCGAACAACTAAAGGCTGTCCTGAGATCGGCTTACCTTCCACACGGTAATGATATGCACTGATTGCACTAAGGTGAACCCTTACAGAGTTGGTCTTGAGACCAGACTCAGACAAGTGCAGAAGGTATTCAAGCAGGGTCTGTGTAGGACAAGAGTGAGGATCTAGGGCCTTGCTGTCACACCAGACGGCAAACCTCCTCCATAGAAAGAAGTAACTCCTCTTAGTGGAATCTTTCCTGGAAGCAAGCAAGATGCGGGAGACACCCTCTGACAGACCCAAAGAGGCAAAGTCTACGCTCTCAACATCCAGGCCGTGAGAGCCAGAGACTGGAGGTTGGGATGCAGAAGTGCCCCTTCGTCCTGTGTGATGAGGGTCGGAAAACACTCCAATCTCCACGGTTCTTCGGAGGACAACTCCAGAAGAAGAGGAAACCAGATCTGACGCGGCCAAAAGGGAGCAATCAGAATCATGGTGCCTCGGTCTTGCTTGAGTTTCAACAAAGTCTTGCCCACCAGAGGTATGGGAGGATAAGCATACAGCAGACCTTCCCCCCAGTCCAGGAGGAAGGCATCCGATGCCAGTCTGCCGGGGGCCTGAAGTCTGGAACAGAACTGAGGGACCTTGTGGTTGGCTCGAGATGCAAAGAGATCTACCAAGGTGGTGCCCCACACCTGGAAGATCTGGCGCACTACTCGGGAGTTGAGCGACCACTCGTGAGGTTGCATAATCCTGCTCAACCTGTCGGCCAGACTGTTGTTTACGCCAGCCAGATATGTGGCTTGGAGCACCATGCCGTGATGGCGAGCCCAGAGCCACATGCTGATGGCTTCCTGACACAGGGGGCGAGATCCGGTGCCCCACTGCTTGTTGATGTAATACATGGCAACCTGGTTGTCTGTCTGAATTTGGATAATTTGGTGGGACAGCCGATCTATGAAAGCCTTCAGAGCGTTCCAGACCGCTCGTAACTCCAGGAGATTGATCTGCAGATCGCGTTCCTGGAGGGACCAGCTTCCCTGGGTGTGAAGCCCATCGACATGAGCCCCCCACCCCAGGAGAGACGCATCCGTAGTCAGCACTTTTTGTGGCTGAGGAATTTGGAAAGGGCGTCCCAGAGTCAAATTGGACCAAATCGTCCACCAATACAGGGATTTGAGAAAAATCGTGGACAGGTGGATCACGTCTTCTAGATCCCCAGCATCCTGAAACCACTGGGAAGCTAGGGTCCATTGAGCAGATCGCATGTGAAGGCGGGCCATGGGAGTCACATGAACTGTGGAGGCCATGTGGCCCAACATTCTCAATATCTGCCGAGCTGTGATCTGCTGGGATGCTCGCACCCGCGAGACGAGGGAGAACAAGTTGTTGGCTCACGCCTCTGGGAGATAGGCACGAGCCGTCCGAGTATCCAGCAGAGCTCCTATGAATTCGAGTCTCTGCACTGGGAAAAGATGGGACTTTGGATAATTTATCACAAACCCCAGTAGCTCCAGGAGGCGAATAGTCATCTGCATGGACTGTAGAGCTCCTGCCTCGGACGTGTTCTTTACCAGCCAATCGTCGAGATAGGGGAACACGTGCACTCCCAGCCTGCGAAGCGCCGCTGCTACTACAGCCAAGCACTTCATGAACACTCTGGGCGCAGAGGCGAGTCCAAAGGGTAGCACACAGTACTGGAAGTGATGTGTGCCCAGCTGAAATCGCAGATACTGTCTGTGAGCTGGCAGTATCGGGATGTGCGTGTAGGCGTCCTTCAAGTCCAGAGAGCATAGCCAGTCATTTACCTGAATCATGGGAAGAAGAGTGCCCAGGGAAAGCATCCTGAACTTTTCCTTGACCAGATATTTGTTCAGGGCCCTTAGGTCTAGGATGGGACGCATCCCCCCTGTTTTCTTTTCCACGAGGAAGTACCTGGAATAGAATCCCAGCCCTTCTTGCCCGGATGGCACGGGCTCGACCGCATTGGCGCTGAGAAGGGCGGAGAGTTCCTCTGCAAGTACCTGCTTGTGCTGGAAGCTGTAGGATTGAGCTCCCGGTGGGCAATTTGGAGGTTTGGAAACCAAATTGAGGGTGTATCCTTGCCGGACTATTTGAAGAACCCACTGGTTGGAGGTTATGAGAGACCACCTTTGGTGAAAAACTTTCAACCTCCCCCGACCGGCAGATCGCCCGGCACTGACACGTTGATGTCGGCTATGCTCTGCTGGAGCCAGTCAAAAGCTCGCCCCTTGCTTTTGCTGGGGAGCCGAGGGGCCTTGCTGAGGCGCACGCTACTGACGAGAGCGAGCGCGCTGGGGCTTAGCCTGGGCCGCAGGCTGTCGAGAAGGAGGATTGTACCTACGCTTACCAGAAGAGTAGGGAACAGTCTTCCTTCCCCCATAAAAACATCTACCTGTGGAGGTAGAAGCTGAAGGCTGCCGGCGGGAGAACTTGTCGAAAGCGGTATCCCGCTGGTGGAGCTGCTCTACTACCTATTCGACTTTCTCTCCAAAAATATTGTCCGCTCGGCAAGGAGAGTCCGCAATCCGCTGCTGGATCCTATTCTCCAGGTCAGAGGCACGCAGTCATGAGAGTCTGCGCATCACCACACCTTGAGCAGCGGCCCTGGACGCAACATCAAAGGTATCATATACCCCTCTGGCCAGGAATTTTCTGCACGCCTTCAGCTGCCTGACCACCTCCTGAAATGGCTTGGCTTGCTCAGGAGGGAGCTTGTCCACCAAGCCCGCCAACTGCCGCACATTGTTCCGCATGTGTATGCTCGTGTAGAGCTGGTAAGACTGGATTTTGGCCACAAGCATAGAAGAATGGTAGGCCTTCCTCCCAAAGGAGTCTAAGATTCTAGAGTCCTTGCCCAGGGGCACCGAAGCATGCTCCCTAGAACTCTTAGCCTTCTTTAGGGCCAGAACCACAACACCAGAGTCGTGAGGCAACTGAATGCGCATCAGCTCTGGGTCCCCATGGATCCGGTACTGGGACTCGATCTTCTTGGGAATGTGGGGATTACTTAGAGGCTTGGTCCAGTTCGCCAGCAATGTCTTTTTTAGGACATGATGCATGGGTACTGTGGACGCTTCCTTAGGTGGCGAAGGATAGTCCAGGAGCTCAAACATTTCAGCCCTGGGCTCGTCCTCCACAACTACCGGGAAGGGGATGGCCGTAGACATCTCCCGGACAAAGGCCGCAAAAGACAGACTCTCAGGAGGAGAAAGCTGCCTTTCAGGGGAGGGAGTGGGATCAGAAGGAAGGCCATCAGACTCCTCGTCAGAGAAATATCTGATGTCCTCCTCCTCCTCCCACGAGGCCTCACCATCGGTATCAGACACAAGTTCATGAACCTGTGTCTGAAGCCGTGCCCGGCTCGATTCCATGGAAACATGGCCACGGTGTGAGCGTCGAGAGGTAGACTCCCTCGCCAGCACCGGCGAAGCTCCCTCCGCCGACGTCGTCGGGGAGCCTTCCTGGGAGGCGGCCGCAGTCGGTACCGCAAGCGGCACCGATGTCGGAGACCTCACTCCGGGCAAGGGGCCAGCCGGCGCCTCACTCAACGGTACCGGTGGCGCAAGCACCCCCGGTACCGGAGGGGAAGGGCGCAACAGCTCTCCCAGGATCTCTGGAAGAACGGCCCGGAGACTCTCGTGCAGGGCGGCTGTGGAGAAAGACAAAGAAGCCGATGCAGGCGTCGAGGTCAGAGTCTGTTCCAGGCGTGGAGGCTGTTCCGGGCTGTCCAAGGTGGAGCGCATCGACACCTCCTGAACAGAGGATGAGCGGTCCTCCCGGTGCCGATGCCTACTGGGTGCCGACTCCCTCGGCGACCCAGAGCTCTCGGTACCGATGCAGGAAGGAGACCGGTGTCGATGCTTCTTTGACTTTTTCAAACGAAGCATGTCACCGGAACTTCCCGGTACCGACGAGGAGGACGTAGAATCCAACCGTCGCTTCCTCGGGGCCGAGGCCGAAGAAGGTCGGTCTCGGGGGGGCTGTACCGCAGGAGCCCTCAGGGTAGGGGGAGACCCACCCGAAGGCTCACCGCCACCAGCAGGGGAATGGACAGCCCTCACCTGCACTCCAGTCGAAGCACCACCGTCTGACAACATCAGCACTAGTGGAGCTCCCGGTACCACCGACGCCGACGCAGCCTTCCGATGTCTCGGTACCGACGATACAGATGGTCGATGCCTCGATGCAGTCGATGCCTAGGTCGAAGGTCTTGACGCTGTCGACGTCGATGCACTCGATACCCCCGGTGCTGTTGCCGACGAAGAGCCCGAGAACAACACGTTCCACTGGGCCAATCTCGCTACCTGAGTCCTTTTCTGTAAAAGGGCGCAAAGACTACAGGCCTGCGGGCGGTGCCCAGACCCCAGACACTGAAGACACGACACGTGCCTATCAGTGAGCGAGATTACCCGGGCGCACTGGGTGCACTTCTTGAAGCCGCTGGAAGACTTCGATGATATGGGCGGAAAAATCACGCCGGCGAAATCAAAACTCGTAATGGCGGTAAAGGCACCAAAAAGAGGGAGAGAAAAACTCGAACCGAGGCCTCAAAAGGGCCTACCCCGAAAACGAAAGTAAACTTAGCGGGGCAAAAAGTGGAAATACGGGAAGGGGAAAAAGACCGAAAAGGTCTTTCTCCAATATCTTTTTTTTTTTTTTTCTTTCTCTTAAGCAAAAAGCTCAAAGATGCGCGAGGGTGAACTTAAGGGGCGCGAACGGCGCAAACACGACCGTCCCGAGTGCGGACAAAAGAAGACTGATGAACACGAGCCGGTTCGGGCAGGAAGACAGCCGCGCATGCGCGGTGCGCATCGGCGCACGAGGACTAGCAAAGGCCTTTGCTAGTAAAGTGTTCAGATTGGAGGGGCTGCCGTGGACGTCACCCATCAGTGAGAACAAGCAGCCTGCTTGTCCTCGGAGAATCATTTTAATAGACACATATAATATCTGTATCCTGTGAAATCAACCAATGTTACTACAATTAACATTGTTTATTTTATCTATTAATATTCTATATTTGTTTTTTATATTCATGACCATTTTGAAACTGATTTCTACATGCTACAATTGTTAATTATACATGCATTTCATATATATATATACAGTGGTGGAAATAAGTATTTGATCCCTTGCTGATTTTGTAAGTTTGCCCACTGACAAAGACATGAGCAGCCCATAATTGAAGGGTAGGTTATTGGTAACAGTGAGAGATAGCACATCACAAATTAAATCCGGAAAATCACATTGTGGAAAGTATATGAATTTATTTGCATTCTGCAGAGGGAAATAAGTATTTAATCCCTCTGGCAAACAAGACCTAATACTTGGTGGCAAAACCCTTGTTGGCAAGCACAGCGGTCAGACGTCTTCTGTAGTTGATGATGAGGTTTGCACACATGTCAGGAGGAATTTTGGTCCACTCCTCTTTGCAGATCATCTCTAAATCATTAAGAGTTCTGGGCTGTCGCTTGGCAACTCGCAGCTTCAGCTCCCTCCATAAGTTTTCAATGGGATTAAGGTCTGGTGACTGGCTAGGCCACTCCATGACCCTAATGTGCTTCTTCCTGAGCCACTCCTTTGTTGCCTTGGCTGTATGTTTTGGGTCATTGTCGTGCTGGAAGACCCAGCCACGACCCATTTTTAAGGCCCTGGCGGAGGGAAGGAGGTTGTCACTCAGAATTGTACGGTACATGGCCCCATCCATTCTCCCATTGATGCGGTGAAGTAGTCCTGTGCCCTTAGCAGAGAAACACCCCCAAAACATAACATTTCCACCTCCATGCTTGACAGTGGGGACGGTGTTCTTTGGGTCATAGGCAGCATTTCTCTTCCTCCAAACACGGCGAGTTGAGTTCATGCCAAAGAGCTCAATTTTTGTCTCATCTGACCACAGCACCTTCTCCCAATCACTCTCGGCATCATCCAGGTGTTCACTGGCAAACTTCAGACGGGCAGTCACATGTGCCTTCCGGAGCAGGGGGACCTTGCGGGCACTGCAGGATTGCAATCCGTTATGTCGTAATGTGTTACCAATGGTTTTCGTGGTGACAGTGGTCCCAGCTGCCTTGAGATCATTGACAAGTTCCCCCCTTGTAGTTGTAGGCTGATTTCTAACCTTCCTCATGATCAAGGATACCCCACGAGGTGAGATTTTGCGTGGAGCCCCAGATCTTTGTCGATTGACAGTCATTTTGTACTTCTTCCATTTTCTTACTATGGCACCAACAGTTGTCTCCTTCTCGCCCAGCGTCTTACTGATGGTTTTGTAGCCCATTCCAGCCTTGTGCAGGTGTATGATCTTGTCCCTGACATCCTTAGACAGCTCCTTGCTCTTGGCCATTTTGTAGAGGTTAGAGTCTGACTGATTCACTGAGTCTGTGGACAGGTGTCTTTCATACAGGTGACCATTGCCGACAGCTGTCTGTCATGCAGGTAACGAGTTGATTTGGAGCATCTACCTGGTCTGTAGGGGCCAGATCTCTTACTGGTTGGTGGGGGATCAAATACTTATTTCCCTCTGCAGAATGCAAATAAATTCATATACTTTCCACAATGTGATTTTCCGGATTTAATTTGTGATGTGCTATCTCTCACTGTTACCAATAACCTACCCTTCAATTATGGGCTGCTCATGTCTTTGTCAGTGGGCAAACTTACAAAATCAGCAAGGGATCAAATACTTATTTCCACCACTGTATATATAAAACATTTTGTTGGGCAATTAAGTTAATTTATGCCTGTATATATTATATGATTTATTTTGCAAAAATAGAGTGTGGAGAAGCAGTGCTGACCTTTCTTTCAGTATGTTTGAGATTGTTTTTTGTTTGAAGAAGTTCTCAGTACAGTTCAGGTTACTTGTTTTTTCCTCTTTCTCTAGAATGTGAAATTGAAGCCCTGAAGCAGCCGTGCAAAACGCTGGCCACCGTTGGCTTAACACATAGATAATAGAAAGAAGAGAGGGAAACAGCACAACACGCGGATTTGAGAGTTCTCACTATAAAGATAAGTGGGTTACTGAGTAACATATAATCGACTGAACTGTCTATGAAGGTGGAGTACATATATATACATTGTATCCACAATCAATTTTTGTTAATTTAATAATGTAAAGCAGGTTTTTGGCCAAGGATGAAAGCAGGGTCTTGAGACCCGGTGTAGCTTCTACAGATCTATTGATGACCTGGAAGCTCTTTGAGGCCTTTTTTCCTGCTAATACGAAGACAACCTCCGTAGGAGGTCGTTTCTGTCATTTACCAGCAGCAGATCCTTTTTCGTACTATAGAGTTGATTGTCTGATCTGCATTCAAATCGTAATTTGTATTTAGTTGATAAAAATATATATTTTACATATTTTATATATTTTCTATATATTTCTTATAGTGATGTATGATTACAATTGTTAAACAGGTATTCTACATATATTCTCTACACCAAAATATATTTTACATATATTATATATATATCTCTCTATATGAAAAGCAACACCAACGTTCTATGAAGCCTCCAGCCGGAAGTGTGAAGGGGGCGAGATATCCGGTTTCCCTATGAGTGTCTGCCCCGCCCTCTCTGTAACACAGTCAGTGAAGGAAAACAGCAGAGCACGAAATCAAATCGCTGGCTCTGTAACAGTGAAGGACTCAGAGGGGGGAGGGGAGAGAGGCCAGAGGGCAGGGACACCCACA